>NC_143484.1:6948559-7625059 GCF_027475165.1 Benincasa hispida | reverse complement strand
CCTCTAACTCTCATACCTGAGACTCCTCGGAATGAAGTACGGGCTCACACTTAACCTTACTAACTTGTTTCGGACATGGCATGGGATAAACATCTTCTTCATCACTAAAAGGGTAGAATTCCTCCACGATCTCAGCCATAGTGGTATGAACGATGGGGAGTTTTGAACTGTTCTCCAGTGTTTGCATGGAATTTGCATGCTGAAGAACATGACCTACCTCAACTGGCACGGGGACTCGAGTCTCCAGGTGAGACTCAATAGACTCTTGTTGACACTGAGAAAAACCATTAGCAAGTTCATACATTATAGAACTCAACAGCTTACCTTGACCTAAACTCTGAGGAATCAGCTGCTCAACTTGATGGTTGATGCTAGTCACTTCACTACTCAGTTCGGTATGATTAGAAGATGGTTCCATCTAAGACTTTTCAAGTCTCCCAACTGATTCAGTAATTTGGGCAACGAGGTCACTTAGATTATGGAATTTAGTTCTACCTTCGGATCCATAATGGAAGCTATCCTACTGGAAACTTAAGAAATCTTGATGACTAAAGGAGGGTTCCTACACAAACTTACCAGAGCTGTTAGACAGTTCCCTAACCAAATCTTCTAATGAAATACCTAAATAGAGGAAGAGACACACATTGATAAGGATGTTTGGCTATGCATCTCCCATGGCGGGTAATATTTGCGCTCAAGATTACACGAAACCTGTAATTGCCTAATACCCAAAGCTTCAACAAGAGAGGTTAGTTTAGATATTTGATTTGAGCTCATTAAATTCTCTTATCTCTTATTCTCTTCGTTGAGCCGCCTGTTTCGCATGAAGTGCATAGTAGATAGCATATCATATGCCATGATAAAATAAGTAGACATAAGAAAATAAAAATATTTTTGATATTTTTGGGTTTTTAAAGTTTACAAGTCAAATTTAACTAAGAACAAAATTAATTGGCTTGCCTCCCCGGCAACAGCGCCATTTTGTTTAAAACCCCTTTTCAATGTCGTTTAATTCTCGAAAAGAGCCACGAATCAAAAGAAAATTTATAATACCAAACTACTCCTATCACTACAAATATGTAGTAATGATGTAAGTACAGGTCGATCTACAAGAAGTACGATTTGTTTTGTTAAGCCAATTTCCTAACTAGAATGGTAAATGGGGGTTCGGTGTGAAAGAGATAAACATGTGAAACATAAAATGCAAGGGTAAATGTAATCTAGGATAGAGGTTTATCTAATTTCTTGAGAAAAAGATAGAATCCTATGCAATTTCTATTATGGAATTTAATAATTAAAATGTTGGGAATGTCCTAGAACTCGCAGCTTGTAAATTTCATATTAAACATTCTATTTATAAATAAAATATCATTAAATATTTTATTCAACAAAGTTGTTAATATTGCATTCTATTATGAAAATCCATTAAACATATCCATGGCTATAGTATGAATACTTTAACTTTATGTGTTGACATAAATAGGATCAAGTTAATAGTATGTAGCCTAAATGGTCTGTAAGTATATGGATGAAATTGGGTATCTCATCCTGGTAACACTATTGGATGCGGCCCATTTTGATACAAATGATGTGATCCACAGATCATTCATGTAGAGACATGTGAATGGGGGCATCTTATGCAATGAGTTTGCATAAAGACTGGACCAAGAAATAGTCACTTTTCTTTATAACGATCGTTTACTGTTAAAACTGACTATTTCATACTAAAATAACCTAGGATAACTCGATCTTAATCCTGAGCTAACTATAAACTCCTATTTATTCGGGATTATCCTTTGATCTGCATAGGTGAGAGTAGTCAAACAACACTACTCAATAAGCCTCTCATTTTAGGGATAAGATCAGATAGATAGCTGAGGACATAGCCTTGGAATTCACTCCTACCCATCTTAGGGTTAGCAGATAGGTTGTTCTCTTAAGTAGTGATTTCTGGTCTTGAACAACGGGGCCCCGCCCTCTTATGGTAGAGAGGGACATGATTCATAAGTGGTATTATGAATCAGTTGTTCAATAGAGGGTCAGTGGGAGCTTAAGGAACAAGATGCATTTACACGGGTAAAACAGTAATTTTGACACAGTTGTAAATACGAACAACCAGTGAATGATCGACTTATCGATTATGGTTAAAATAGACAGAAATATATCTATAGTGAGGAGAGTGCAACTATCAAGCTATAGTGGTATGCCTTGATAATTAACAAATAGTGATTAATTCGGTTTTAAAGAGTTTAACCAGTTAATTACAAATCGTTGAGGCTCATGATCTGTAGGTCCATTAGGTCCCTCTACTAACTCATAAATTGAGTATTGTTGGATGAAATTCGAAATTAGGGTTATGAATTTGAAATTTTCAAAATCAATTTTAGTCAATTGATTGTATACGATACAATTAAAATGTTTAATTTATACGAAATTAAACGAAATTGAAGAATCATTTAAATATTAATTATATAAAATTGAATCATATTGGTGGAATTGGTGTTTTTATTAATTTAATATTAAGATATTAAATTAATAGTGATTTAATTAAAATTGAAATTAGTTTTATTTAAATTAATTGTTTTGAATTAATTTTATAAAACTAAATTTTTAAATAAAATAGTTTTATTTAAATAAAAAAACAATTTTAGATCGAATTGATTTGAGTTAGTGGTTTATCACCCAAATCTACTTCCATCTTCATTTAAAACACCAAGTAGGAGTTGTCCTACATGCAAGCAACTCCTATGCATGAATTCAATCTATAAATTGATGTTTCATGCAGAGAATTGAGGTAGAATTTTGAGATTTTTCTCCTGTTACACTGCTAGCTTGAAAACCCTCTAAAACCACAAAAATTCATCCTCAATTCAACTCAATTTGAGTGTTTTCACAACACATTCTTTCTTGAGTTTAGTGGAGAAGATCTTGGTGGTGGTCTACTTGAAAATTCAAGCTCAAATTCGTGAAAATTCACTTGAATTCGTGGAGAGATCTTCAAAGGTAATGTGTAGTTTAAACCCTCTTATGAATTTCTCATGAGTAACATGTTTAAAACTTAAATTAAGGGTTGCTAGAGTGCTTATTGATTCTGAATTCTTCTGTTGCACGTTATATTACTCCTTCATAAACAAACATTTCATTCTATGCATGCATAACTACTAAATCAATTTGATTTAACTATTCTCTACAAAGGCCGACAACTAATCAATCAAACATCCTAAATATTAATTAAGGTTAGAAAGTCAACCCTAACTAAATTATATGTTCTTAATTCTACTGGGTTCTCAATGATCATATAGAATTAAAAATCATATGCATGAAGATCAAGGATTCAATTGTGTTAACTAATTGATTGGATAGTCTAATTCAATTAATCAATTTGTTCTTTGAACCTAGGTAGAACATGCATTACTAAGATTCAAGTCCAACCTATAAGTCTAAGCATTCACATTCAATCCTACGTTATCGGGGTAAATTCAAGTATAGACGAACACAAGAAAATGGGTGAGCTTGAAATTAACTAGCAGAGATATGCAACTACGACATCAATCCAAGACATAAACACAAATCTAAATTACATCAAAATTCAAAGAAGGCATAGAGTTGAAAAATATCAAATTTAATCAAGAAAATCTCAAGAAATTGAATATAGGGACTCTTGCTCAAATAAATTAGATAGAAATTACCTAAAAAATTCATAGACAAACTCGAGATAAAGATCTGATCCATCAATTATAACCCAAAATAAAATGTAAAACCTAAGCTAAGATGCTAAAATCTGAAGGGAGAAGAAGAAAATTGAAGCTCTACTTTGGCCTTCATGAAATCAACCTCATCCTCTTACCTAATTCGGAAAGAATCCTTTTATGCAATAGGTGCATCATTGCAACACTAGGAAGAGCATTGCAAAGCTCTTGTCGATAGCAGTTCTCAACTGTTGGAGTGGCGTTGCAACTCTGGCACGACGCCGCTTTGCGCGCACGTGTTGGTGGCATTCCATTAAAATTCGCAACATTGCAATGCTACCCTACATCCATGTGGTCTACCTTTCAGCGTTGCACTAGAGTTATGAGTGAGGGTTGCGACGCTCCAATCAGGGGCATTTTGGTCATTTCTCCTTCTTTGAAGTTCGGATGCTCAAATCACCTCTGAATTGCTTCAAATTAACCCCGTTTGACTCCAATTGCTCGATTCTACCTGTTCAACGTTCAATACCTACAAAATAGGATAATTAATATAAAAATCCATTAACGAGCCTAAATTAATCTTGGAATAATAGCTCTTTTTGATATATATCATTACTCAACATTCATTAACTGTCCGTCACTCCATCAAAGACCGATAGCTACACTCTTCACACTGTAGATATATTTTTGTATTCACGAATACAACCAATCAATGGTAAGTTGACTCTTCGCGAATTGCACATAATTAAGTAGGGTCAAATTACTAATTTACCCTTGTATTTACATCTAATTCCTTAAGTACAACTGATCCTTCTAATAAACAATTAGTTATAGTCCAAATATAAAGTAGACCCTTCTCTGGCCAGTGAGAAGGTGAGATGCCTCATTGTTCAAGACCTCGAATCAGCCTTTTAGGGAACAATTTATCTACTTTCCCTCAAGATGGAAAGGAGTGAATTCCATAGTGTGTAGTTGTGATCCCAGTTCCCTACTCGGACAAATCTCCAAAATGGTAGGCTTATTAAGTCAATGAATCTGGACACTCTCACGAATACAAATCAAAGGATCGCCCTCATAGACATGAGTTCACAACTCACTTAGGATTAAGAACGATTCACCTATGGTCATTCTATTGTTGTTAATCTCTTCAAGTAACGGATATATGAAGAGAGACTAATCATTTCGTGATTCAGTCTTATAAAAACTCTTTATATAGGAAACATCCACTTAAATGTCTCCACATGAACAATTAGGATCACATAGTTTGTGTAGGATTGTTTCCATTGTAGCAGAAGCACACGGATTATCTAAGCATTCAAATTCACTAATTTTGGAAAAATAAAAAGCATGTTTTCGCAAAAAAATGGGTTTCAAGACATACCTCTTGTAGAACTTCTTCAAAGCTTCATCTCCAGCTACTATCTTCTCCATATCTTATTGTAGACCACCTCAAGATCTTCCCCACTATTCTCTTGGTGCTCTAGATTGAGTTGTGGGACTCAAAACAAGCTTGAATCAAGGGATGAAGGAGAAAAGCTCATTGCAGCAACTATTGTTGAAGAACCATTCTTCAAACCAAATTTTCTCTCAAAATTCTGTAGATTGCATGCACGATTTTCACTCCAATCTCTTCATTATATTGTAGATCAACATGCAAAGAGAAGAGTTGCATGAGTTGCAGCTCATGCTTGGAGAAGACAAGGCAAAATGGTTGCTTCATGTGTGAGCTAGTTAAGTGATGGATGATGGAAAAATTCATTGTTCCATTTAAATGTGTTTTTGTTTTCTTTTTCAATTCTATCTAAAAATAAAAATTTGATTTAATAAATCTATTTTGATTTTAAAAAATGAAAAATTAATTAATTTCATAAATTAATTATTAAATCAAACTTAATTAATTTAATATCAAATATTAAATTAATTTTAACACATATCCATCTTTATATTTAAATCACATTTAAATATATAAATTCTCCTATTCCGTTCAATTCTAAAGTTAAACATATAATTATATCTCATATAATTACTAATTTCCTTAATTCTAATTTGAACGTTTCAAACTAACTTATCACACTATTCTAGAGCTAGTCCGTTACGAGCTAGTAGGGGGACCTCGCGGACCTACAGATCATAGGCTTCAATGATCCGAGATTAATTGGCAAAACTCTTTAGATCAGATTAATCTCCATTTATTAACTAATGGGTCATTCTACAAAATCCCATAGTTGCAATCCCCTCACTGTAGATATATTATGTCCATATGATTTAACCATAATCAGCAAGTCGACCCTTCATAGGTTGTTCGTAATAACGGCTGGGTCAAATATCTGTTTTACCCCCAAGATTACGTCTTATTCCTCCAGTCCCTACTGATCCTATAATGAACAGCTGGTTTGTGATCCAATCACCAAACCAAACTCTCTCATCCCAGTGAGAAGGTGGGGCCCCTTGTTCAAGACCTTGATTCGGTACTTGAGAGAACAACATTTCTCATATCCTTAAATCGAGTAGGTGTGAACTCCGTCATGCACCCTGTGTCCCCAGCTATCTATCCGGTCTTACCCCTGAAATGGGAGCCTTATTGAGCCGGTGTTGTTGAGCCAACCCTCAACTATGCAAATCTAACGACAATCTCGAATAAAGGAGTTCATAGTTAGCTCAGGATTAAGATCGAGTTACCTAGGTCATCTAGGCGAAATAGTCAGTCTTAAATAGTAGACAACGTTATAAAGTAAGAGTGACTTATTTCTTGGTCTGGATCTTATGCAAACTCATTGCATAGGATGCCCCCACTTCTCATACCATAACATGTACGAGTTAGGATCACATCGTATATAGCACTTTATAACTTTTTGTAACAACTACAGAGTATGTCGCATCCAATGGTGTTACCAGAATAAGGTACCCAACCTCATTCATGTACCATAGATCATTTTGACTATTTACTCGAACTCGATCCACTCTTATGTCTCCACATAAAGTTCAAGTACTCATACAATAGTCATGGGTCTTAGTTTATTGGATTTAGACTTTCATACAAGTTATGAGATCAATAACAAGTATATTGATAAAAGAAAATGTATTATTTTACAAACTGCGAGTTTTTAGGACATAAAACCCAATAGTTTGTAACACTTTACAGTTATTATAACAATTATAAAAAGAGTTGTATCCATAGTATCACCAGGATAAGGTACCTAACTTTATCCATATACTACAAACCGTTTAGGTTATTACTTAAATATGATCTACTTGTATATCAACCACATACATATTTAAGTTATATAAAATTACCTTGGATCTTAGTTTATTGAATTGAGTTAACACATAATAAATGTCTAATAGCATCTTATTTTATTAAATAAATAATCCGTATACAAAATTTACAAACTACGGAAGTCATGAAATTTAAGACATCAACCCCAACAATATCATCTGACACTCCTCTTCACTTGTGGGCTTGAAATACAAAAAGCACCCAACAAGTGGAAATCAATATTAATTGGGGAGAAAACAACATTGCAAGTATTTGAACATAAGGCCTCCCTAGACCATTTGCTCTGATACCATCTTAAATTTGTAGGAAATAATATTATTTTTCCTATCGAATATGTGTATTTTAGGTATTCTTATATAAGATAAATACCTTTACAAATATGGAAAGAATAAAGACAATAAAAGAATAAATATTTGACAATTAATATTTATATACAAATATAAAAATTCCACCATCTTAAATTTGTAGGGAATAATATTATTTTTCCTATTGAATAAGTGTAGTTTAGGTCTTCTTATATAGAAAAAAGACTTTTTACAAATATGGAAAGAATAAAGACAATAAAGAATAAATATTTGACAAATAATATTCATATATAGATACAGAACTTCCAATACTTCCCCTCAAACTAGTTTGAAGATGTCTTTCATAGCCAACTTATCAATCAATCTATCAAATTGTTTCTTTAGAAGGCCTTTAGCTAGCACATCAACAATTTGCTCTGATTTAGGAAGATAAGGAATACATATTGTTCCTACTTCAATTTTCTCTTTAATAAAATGCTTATCAGTATCGATATGTCTTGTTCTATCATGTAGAATTGGATTACAGGCGATAGAAATGGCAGCTTATTGTTACAACAAATTTAATAAGCCTAGTCAAATAAATCTTCAACTCTTTAAATATCCTTTTGATCCATATTCCCTCACAAATTCCATGAGCTAAAGCTCTAAACTCTTGTTTAGTACTACTTCTGACTACCACATTCTATTTTTTACTTCTCCAAGTTACCAAATTTCATCCAACAAAGGAACAATAACCAGAGGCAGATCTTTTATCTATAGAACTTTCTGCCTAATCTGCATCAATGTAGACTTCTATTTGGAAGTGATTATTCCTTTTGAATAGAATACCTTTTCCCAGAGACCCTTTCAAATACCTCAAAATTTTGTAAGCAGCTTCAAAATGAATTGATCCAAGAGTATGCATAAATTGACTAACCATGCTCATAATATATGCAATATCAGGCCATGAATGAGATAGATAAATTAATCTACCAACAAGTCTCTAATACCGTTTAGCAATTTTCGATTATGTTCAATAGGAGTGCAACCTTGCAACCAAGTAAGCGTGTTACTTCAATTAAGTCAAGGACATACTTTCTTTGGTTAACAAAGATCCCTTTCTTTGATCTTGCAAATTCTATTCCTAGAAAAAATTTCAACGTTCCCATGTCCTTAATTCGAAACTCATGCTAGTGTTTTCTTGAGATCAACTAAACCTGCTTCATCATTACCCATGAGAATAATATCATCTACATAAACAATCAAAATTGAAATTTTATTGTTCTCCGAGTGTTTATAAAATAACGTATGATCTACTTGACTTTGAAGAAATCCATAACTGGACACAACTTTTCCAAAACATTCAAACCAAGATTTTATGTTTAAGGTCATAAAGAGATTTCTTTAATTTGTAAATTTTACTGTAGCCAAGCTCCTTTCCAAAATCTGGTGGTAAACTCATAAAGATCTCTTCCTCAAGATCACCATTCAAAAAGACATTTTTCACGTCAAGTTGGTAAAGTGGTCAGTCTAAATTAACTACAAGGGACAAAAGAACTCTAATAGAGTTAATTTTAGCAACAATAGCAAATGTTTCCTAATAATCAATTTCGTAGGTCTAAGTGAATCCTTTAGCTACCAATCTAGCCTTGTGTCTATCAACTCTACATTCAACATTACATTTTTGGTAAATACCAATTTACAATTCACTTGTTTTCTTATTTTTAGGCAACTCTACTACTTGTTAAGTTTCTTTATGTTTTAAAGGATTCATCTCCTCCATAACTACTAATTTCCAATTTGGATAATTTAAAGCCTCATATATATTCTTTGGGACAAATAAGTCCTCGATATTAAAGCTCTATGACTATTTGACAATTTTTTATATGACATAAAGTTTGCAATAGGATATTTGGTGCAACTTCGAATACCTTTTATAAGGACAATAGGAATATCAAGAATAGAATTGACTGGAAAAGTACTTTGAATAGTTGAAGGAGTAAGAATGAAAGAAGGATTACTAGTTTCATTTGTCGAAGTCTCAGATTGGCTATGTGATGGATAAGTTATCTTGTCTTGGTTCCTTTGACTGAATGTTCTTCTAGTATAAAACTTAAACTTAGGAACTTATCAATATGACCATTTTGTAGTACTCTTGCCCTTATTGAGAAGTTTCTATGCTTGGCATCATAGAACTAGTAACATCCGAACAATTAGGACTAGAAAAAAAATACAAACATTCCAAAGATTTTCTTCCAAATTTGATTTATGCCTTTGAAGAGAATTTGGGGAAAGTAAGGTTGATTTTCTAAAAAAGACATATCCATACTTAGTAAAATTTTATTGTCTGAGGATCAGAGTATTTATAACATTTTTTTTTATTTAAAGAGTAACCCACGAAAATGCTTTTAACAGCACTACAATCACGTTTGGACTGAAATTGATTAGGTATGTGAACATAAGTAGTACATCCAAAAACTTTGAGGGGTAATTCAGAGTATATGCACAACGTGGGATATTGGAAAAATAGTTTTAAGGCAGTAAATGAGAGTTCTAAAATTCAAGATCTTACTAGGCATTCTATTTATTAGGTGGATATCTATAAGAATTGCTTCTCCCCATGGATATTTGAAACATGCATGGAAAACATTATGGGCTTGGTTGGGGGCCCAATATTCTATATCAGAAGATGATATAACCCCTATATCATTGTTTGGCTCACTGATATACCATCTCCCTTTTTTACTTCCTTCAACATGTGCACACTAACCCTCATTTAACAACTCTTTCAACTTCTCCATCCCCACTTCTATGTCTCCTCCCTTTTAATACACAATCGTCATTCTCGTCTCTTTCTCCTCCCTTTCTATGCCTCACTTACGTTTTTATTTCTTTATTCTTTTCTTGAGTTTATTTCATTATACTTCAGGTATAATTTTTTTTCCACTATATCCATTTTATTAAGAAACCATCGTATTTTAATCTAGTTCTATGCACCTATTTTTTACCTTCAATTTACATACATCGTTTTTCCTTCAGTGTCCTGTGATAGAGTATATTAATAATTTATTATCTATAAATTATATCATTCAAGTTTTCATTTTTATTTGCTTAGTATATCAATTATTTATTTGTATAATGTCCATTAAAAAAATCACAATATTTTGGATTAAATCTTTCTACACAATTTCTCAAACTAAAAATTAAAAAAAAAAAAAAATCTCTTCATATACAACATCAATATTCAAAATCTACTATTCAAAAGCCCATTATAATAATAATAAAAAAAAAAAAAAAACTCATATGTGAATTTATATGAGAAAAGCCCCAACGAAATCCCTAAAATCAAACAAAAGCAAAACATTTTTTCTTAAATGTCTCACTAAAATATTTAATTAATCATTCATAACCATTTAGTTCTCGATAGTTTTAAAAAGTTAAATTTATAAATATTACTTTCACTCGTTTATTTTTATTTTTTATTTGTCTTACTTTTGAAGACTCTTTTCAAAATTCAAGTCATGATTGACGATTATATATATATAGTATTAAAAAATAGAAAAAGGTTTTTAAAAAAAAAGTTGGTATGTCCATCCTTGACTTAGAATTAAATTTCATATTTAATGTTGGTATTTCGTTGACTATTTACGGTTAAGCTTAAATTTTGACTGAGTTTTTTTTTAAACAACAATAATAAAGAATTATTTAAAAGACAATAATTGAATACAAAAAGTTGAGTTGATACAATAATTGAATTATAAGATTAAAAACAAATAATGTTCATATAGGCAAATTATTTTAATGTACAAAAAACTAAACTAGGTAGCACTGACATATGAACTCTGCACACCCAAACACAGACTTATGAACTTAGACATAACAACTCTATAAGGGTTGGCATCGGGACCGAAGCGGGGCGAGGGAGGATCCCCGTCCCCACCTTCAAAAGACTGGGACGGGGGCAGGGATTCCCCGTCGGGGAAACGGGGTCCTCGCGGGGACCCATTATCCGTTTTTCCATTTCCCCGCGGGGATTCTCTTATTAACATTTTTTTTAATCAAATCTTTTTATTTAAAAGTACACTAATTTATAAATTAATTCATGAAATAAACACAATATATAAGTTTACAAATCCATTAAATAGGTTTACAGCTTATATTAAATAAAGTCCGTGTATTGGAAGTCTAAAATCATGTCTTATATAATTACAAATACAACAACCATGATTATAAATTGCTTTTGATCGATGTCTTTTCTTCAAATTTTCCTTATTTCTTGACATAGTGATCGTCCCATCCTCAGTTTTGAGCATTATCCCTATATTTAAAATATATCTAACAAACAATGTTACAAAAAAGATAACTAAACAACAAGTTTTAAAATTGGTCATAAAAAAATAATATTAATCCTTGAACATACATCAATTATCACTTCATCTTCATCAGAGTCACCTGCATCTTCCAAAACAGTTGTTAAATATTTAACCATATTTTTTCGTACTAATACCTTATGTTGTCACATCACATATTTATAGTACAAAACAATTATTAATATATTAAATGTTAAAGATAGGCAAAACAACATAAACAAACTAACATACCTGTAAAAACTTCAGTTGCAATCCAATTTTGAGCGCACATCAAAGCCTCTATTGTCTTCGGATGAAGCTTGTTACAATGTGGGCTTACAATACGACTGCAAGTACTAAAAGCAGACTTTGATGCAATACTTGATAGGGGAATGACTAATATGTCTCTAGGAATCTCTTGTAAAATGGGATACTTAACCCCATTCAATTTTCACCAACTCAAAATGTCAAAATCAGATGATCGGGGTAAGACAGGTTCATCCAAATATGCATCAAACTGTTGCCTTTGATTCATCTTATTGGAATTTGATACAAACAAGTCATAATCATTAAAATCATCAAATTCTGCAATCTTTGATGTTCCATCAAAATTTTTAGAGCGAGAATCATCACCTTCACTTTCATGTTTCAGCTGATAATCTTTTTCCAAATCTAAACAAAATTTTTTAGTCCTTTCCACCTCAAGGAAAAAGGTATCTCCATAAATTCTAGGGAAGTAAAACTCGATCAACTTCAATTTGTAACGAGGATCTAAAACTGCAGCTACGGCCATTACCCCATGAATTTTCTTCTAGTACTTATCAAACTTTGAAATCATATTTGCAGCCATGCCTCTTATCTCTTTAAAGCTAGAATTCGTCCACTAAAAAATAGCCAATTTCAATTTACAAATTTTTGGGGGAAAAAAAGATTAGCAGTAGGATATTTTAATCTAGAAAATATTTCAGTCACGTGATGAAATATTTTCAGTTTCTCACATCCCTCTTTAGCTAATACCCAATCTTAATCTAAAGGCAAACACTTGTACTTTGGTTCATGTTGTTTTAACCGATAAAAAAAACGGCCTTGTACTTCAATGTCATGGCTAACATAAAATACGTAGAATTCCACCTAGTACAACAATCAAGACTCAACATCCTACCATCATGAACATTCAACGGGCAGTTTCCTCAAATTTCTCCTTTTTTTGTGTATGCACCCAAAAACCCACACTACTACAAACTCTTTCAATCCCATCTCCTATCACTGCCAACTCATCCTTCACAATTAAATTCAAAATATGAGCACAACACCGCATATGAAAGAAACTCCCATCCAAGATTAAGTTACCAGACAGACTATCAACAAGCATATTAACCTTGAAGTCATCTGTACTACAATTATCTACAATTATAGATGACAACGTTCTATCAATATTTCAATATAACAGACTCCATTATTTCTTCATGAAGCATCTCAGAAGTGTATGGAGAATGGACATATATAAACCTAATTATTTTATTACGCAAAACCTAACTATCATAAAAAAAAATGTACAGTGGCAACCATATAACTTTTTGTTTGGTAGTTGGAAGTCCACATGTTTGTTGTAAGGGAAATTTTTCCATTAATCTCATTCAATAATGTCACAATTTTCAACTTCTCAATCTCGTAAATTTTCAAGACCTTCTTTTTTACTGTGTTTCTTGATACCATCTTAAATAATGGTTGGATAACATTACAAAATTCCCTAAAACTGTCATGCTCAATTGTCGAAAGAGCATATTCATGTTTGATTATCATCCTAGCTAATGCTTTTTTTGCAGCTTCCTGATCGAAGTTATATATCCCCAATGTATTGTTCTTCTCTCTATTAGGATTCAATAGGGATTGACGTATGTCATTTTGTCCTTTACAGAGGCATGTCTTAATATGGTCATGCAAATATTTGGTTCCATTTTTACTATCACCCCCTAATTTTCGTTAGCAATAATTACAAACAACCTTGTTTATTCCATTTATTTTTTGCTTCTTAAAATGGTTCCAAACAACGAATGTCAATCTCCTTTTTAAAGACCCCTTCTCAATGTCCTCCTTACCAAGAATAACACAATCATGAACAATCAAATTATCATCATTTGAGGAGAGTGGAGTTAAATCTAGCGTTGAATTTGGGATTGGATTTGGGCTTAGACTTGGAATTGGACTTGAAATTAGACTTTGAGAATCTTTATTTGTAGAAGACATTGTTTCTTGGAACCTACCAAGTTATACAAAAGAAAGCAAAAATAAATTATAAAATTTATCTATATTTGAAGACATAATTCTAGCTTTTTAAATTATGAAATTTATCTAATTTTATTATTTAAACAATGTTACAAACAACAACCAACTAAACAAACAAATAATTTCATCATTTAAACAATGTAACAAACAATAACCAACTCAACAAACAAATAATTTCATCATTTAAACAATGTAACAAACAATAACCAACTCAACAAACAAATAATTTCATCACTTAAACAATGTAACAAACAATAACCAACTCAACAAACAAATAATTCCATCATTTAAACAATGTAACAAACAAATAATTAACAACGTAACAAACTTAACAACAATAACCAACTTAATACAATTTTAACAACGAATATTTTCAACATTTTAAGAATTAAAAAAAAAAAAGAAATGTTAGTAAAGTGTTAGTAACAAGAATTTTAGTTTAAAAAAAAACAAGATTTTGAACAATACTTTAAGATCTAATTAAAAAAATAGTACTAGTAAAGTAACTTACACTGAACGAAAAATCCGACTTCAATAGACGTGTACACGAACAGGTGGATTGAACAATGGACGGCTTGAAAAGGTGTTGGCATTGGCATTATCGAGGCACGGACGGTCGTGAGGGTAAGGCACGAACGATCGCATTGATGAGGCATTAGGCGTTAACGTTGGTGAGGCGTTGGCCAACTGGCAACATTGGCAAGGGTGAGGCACGGATTGGTAGCATTGGCGTTAGCGAGGTAGTGGCATTGGTGAGGGTGAGGCACGGTGACTGTGAGGAAGTGAGCAACAGTGAGGGTGACTAGGAGGCACAGCAGTTAGCAGTGGGGGTGAGAGATGAAGGAAGAAGAAGAATGAAGATTGAAATTTTAGGTTAGAGCTTTTCTTTTTAGGTTTAAAAATTAAAGATTGGGATTAGGCTTGGGCATAGCATTTAGATTATGAGCTTTTAGGTAGAATTATTAATTGGGAGTTGTATTTTTAGCTTTTGGGTTTGAGTATAAATGAAAATTGTATCCAAATATATATATATATATATATAATAAATTGGGGTCGGGGTCGGGGTCAAGGCAGGGATACTGTCCTTGTCCCCGGATAGGGACCCAAAATTTTTCCCCGATTTGACCCAATCCCCAGTCAAACTGGGGATTCCCTCAACCGATCAGGTCGGGACCTCGCGAGGACCCAACCCCACAGAATTTTTTGCCAACCCTCCTTGCACACATAAACACAGACATCAAAACTCCCCAAACATCAGAACTCCAGACATCCTATATCATTTCAGCGCCCCAAACACCCCCTATAGCACGTGTCACTTCAAGTAAATGCCTATTTTTTTTGTTGGGATTTATGTCCTAAAACTCGTAGTTTGTAAAAGATAAACATATTTTAGAGTCAATAAACTTATTATTGATTCTATAAATTGCATACGTAAAAGTCTAAATCCAATAAATTAAGATCCATGGCTATTATATGAATACTTAAACTTTATGTTGAGACATAGAGATGGATCAAGTTCGAGTAAAAAGCCAAACGATCTATAGTACATGATTAAGGTTGGGTACCTTATTCTGGTAACGTTATTGGATGCGGCCTACTCTATAGCTATTACAAGTTGTTGGAAAGATGCTACAAAAAAAGTGATCCAGATGCATTCACGTATTGGCATGAGGAGTGAGGGTGTCCTATGCAATGAGTTTTCATAAGATCGGACCAAGAAATAAGTCACTCTTAGTTTATAAGGTTGTTTACTATATAAGACTGACTATTTCACTTAGATGACCTAGGTAACTCGATCTTAATCTTGAGCTCACTATGAACTCCTGTTTATTCGGGATTATCCTTAGATTTGCATAGGTGGGGGTTGGCTCAACAGTGCTGTCTCAATAAGCCTCCCATTTCAGGGGTAAGACCGGGTAGATAGCCGGGGACATAGAATGTAAGACAAAATTCATGCCTACCTAATTTAGGGATAGGAGAAAGGTTGTTCTCTTAAGTACTAAATCCAGGTCTTCAACAAGGGGTCCTACCCTCTAACTGGGCTGCGAGGGATCTTGTTTAGTGAATGGATCACAAACCCATTGTTCATTAGAGGATCAATAGAAACTTAAGGAATAAAACGTAATCTCGAGGGTAAAACAGACATTTGACCCAGCCGTTATTACAAACAACCTGTGAAAGGTCAACCTACTAATTATGGTTAAATCATGTGGATATAATATATCTACATTGAGGAGGGTGCAACTATGGGCTTTAGTGGAGTGACCCATAATTAATGAATGAGGATTAATTTGATGTAAAGAGTTTAATCAATTAATCTCGGATCGTTGGAGCCCATGATCTGTAGGTCCGCGAGGTCTCCCTACTAGCTCATAAATGGATTAGCTTTAAGGTAGCATGATAAGTTAATTTGAAACATTCAGATTAGAATTAAACGGAATTAGAGAATTAATTAATACTTAAATATGATTTAAATATTAAATTCATGAATAAGGATTCATGAAGGTGGAATTTGTGTAAAATTAATTTAATATTTGATATTAAATTAATTAGAATTAATTAATTATTAATTTATTAGAAAATTAATTTATGAAATTAATTTTGTAAAATTAATAAAGTTTTCAATTTTCAGATTAAAATTGATTTTGGAATCAATTTGATATTGGAAACATTTGGAAAACACAAATATGAGAAAAATAGGATTTCTACACTTACCTTCATCAAGCAGCTCACTCATTTGTCCACTTGAATCTTGATTCAATCTTCAAGCATGACCTACACCTCATGCAGCCTTCTTCTTTGCATGAATGGTACAATAAATAGAGAAGATGGAACTGGAAATCGGGGATGTAAACTATTAAAACTTGATGAAGTTTTGTTGAAAACTTGTAAGGTTGAAGAAGTGTTCTTCAAGTTGCATCAGTGATGTTCTTCTCCAAATTCCCTTCATTCAGAATTATTTTGAGTCCCACAACTCAATCTAAAGCTCCAAGAGAATAGAAAGATCTTGAGGTGGTTCACAAGAAGAATTAGAGAAGATTTGCAACTGAATTCGAGATTCAAAAGATTCTACAAAGGTATGACATGAAACCCTTTTATTATTGTATGAGCATGCTTAATTTACAGCCAAAATTAATGAATTAGAATGCTTATTGATCTTTTTTGCTTCTGCTGCATACTGATATACTCCTTCATTTTCCAGCAATGCTATTTTGTTGAGAAGTACCCTGACATGTAAACTGATGAATAATTTCCTTGTCTTTAAAAAATTCATCGAAAAACTCATTAAAGTACTCAGTTCCATTATCAAAGTGTAAAATGCAAATTTTAGTTTGAAATTGGGTTTTAATCATATTGTAAAAGTGTTTTAAAATGTCTTTCACCTCATATTGTTTTTCCGTTAAATAAACCCAAGATAAATGAGTATGATCATCAATAAAATTAACAAACCATCCTTTTATACTATAGGTCATGATTTTAGAAGGACCTCAAATATCACTATGTATCAAATAAAAATGTTTAGAAGCTTTAAAGTTTTAGAAAATATGTGTAGGGTTTTATGTCCTAAACCTCGTGGATTGTAAACAATAAAACTTATTTCTGAAAATTCAATAAGTTGTGATTAAGAATATGTATTGTTTATTTCGTTTTAGAAATAAATCCAATAAACTATAAAGATCCATGACTATTACATGAGTACTTGAACTTTATGTGGAGACATAAAAGAGGATCATGTATAAGTAAATAGTCAAAATGATCTATGTATATAAATGAGGTTTGGTGCCTTATTATGGTAACACTATTGGATGCGGCCCACTCTGTAGTTGTTACAAGAAGTTGTAAAATGTTACAGACGATGTGATCCTAATTCGTACATGTTATGACATGAGGAGTGGGGGCATCCTATGCAATGGGTTTGTACAAGATCGGACCACAAAGTCAATTAATCCTACTTTATAACACTGTTTACTGTTTAACACTAACAAAGCGATAACCTAGGTAACTTGACCTTAAGCCTGTTGGGTTTTATGTCCTAAAACTCGCAGTTTGTAAAATAATAAACATTTTCTATAATCAATACTTATTATTGATTTCATAGATTGTATGAAGGTCCAAATCTAATAAACTAAGACTTATGACTATTGTATGAGTACTTGAACTTTATGTGGAGACATAAGAATGGATCAAGTTCGAGTAAATAGTCAAAATGGTCTATGGTACATGAATAAGGTTGGGTACCTTATTCCAGTAACACCATTGGATGCGGCCTACTCTGTAGTTGTTACAAAGAGTTGTAAAATGCTACATACGATGTGATCCTAATTCATACATGTTATGACATGAGGAGTGGGGGCGTCCTATGTAATGAGTTTGCATAAAATCGGACCAAGAAATAAGTCACTCTTACTTTATAACACTGTTTACTGTATAAGATTGACTATTTCACCTAGATGACCTAGGCAACTCGATCTTAATCCTGAGCTAACTATAAACTTCTGTTTATTCGGGATTGCCCTTAGATTTGTATAGGTGAGGGTTGGCTCAACAACGCCGGCTCAATAGGACTCTCATTTCAGGGGTAAGACTGGATAGATAGCTGGGGACATAAGGTACAAGACGGAGTTCACGCCTATCCGAGTTAGGGATAGAAGAAAGGTTGTTCTCTCAAGTACTAAATCTAGGTCTTAAACAAGGGGCTCCACCCTCTCACTGGGCTGAGAGAGTTTGGTTTAGTGATTGGATCACAAACCAGTTATTCATTGGAGGATCAGTAGGAACTTGAGCAATAAGACGTAATCTCAGGGATAAAACAGATATTTGACCCAGTCGTTATTACGAACAACATGTGAATGATCGACTTACTGATTATGGTTAAATCATGTGGACATAAAATATCTACAGTGAGGTGAGTGCAACTATGGCCTTTAGTGGAGTGACCCATTAGTTAACGAATGGGAATTAATCTAGTCTAATGATTTTAGCCAATTAATCTTGAATCATTGAAGCCCAGTAGGTCCGCGAGGTCCCCCTACTAGCTCGTAACGGACTAGCTCTAGAATAGTGTGATAAGTTAATTTGAATCGTTCAAATTATAATTAAGGGAATTAGTAATTATATGGGGTATAATTACTTGTTTAATTTGAGAATTAAATGAAATAGGAGAATTTATATTTAAATATGATTTAAATATATAGAGATGGATATGTGTTAAAATTAATTTAATATTTGATATTAAATTGATTAAGTTTTATTTAAAAATTAATTTATGAAATTAATTTTATTTTTTCAGTTTTTAAATCAACATGGATTTTAAAATCAAGTTTTAATTTTTGAGATAAAATTGGAAAATAGAAAAACAAAACACAAAATGGAAAAAATTGATTTTCCATTATCCATCACCTAAGTAGCTCACACAAATATCATTCACTTTGCTTTGTCTTTCTCCAAGCATGAGCTGCATCTCATGCAACTCTTTCCCTTGCATGTTGATCTGCAATATAATGAAGAGTTTGGAGTAAAATTCGGGCATGCAATCTATAGAAAATTTTAGAGAAAATTCGGGTTAACGAAAGGGTTCTTCACCAAGATTGTTGTCGTGAACTTTTCTCCTTCATCCCTTATTCAAGCTTGTTTTGAGTCCCACAACTCAATCTAGAGCACTAAGAGAATAGTGAGGAAGATCTTGAGGTGGTCTGCAATAAGATTCAGAGAAGATAGCAGCTGGAGAATGAGCTTTGAAGAAGTTTTTCAAGAGGTATGTCTTGAAACTAACTTGTTTTCTCTAAGAGCATGCTTTACATTTTGCCAAAATTAGTGAATTAGAGTGCTTAGATGATCCTTGTGCTTCCACTGTTGCTGATACAATCCTACAAAGCCTAAGCTAACTATGAACTCCTGTTTATACGGGATTATCCTTAGATTTGCATAGGTGAGGGTTGGCTCAACAGCGCCGACTCAATAAACCTTCATTTCAGGGGTAAGACCGGGTAGATAGCTGGGGACATAGGGTGCAAGATGAAATTCACTCCTACCCACTTTCAGTGATAGTAGAGAGATTGTTCCCTTAAGTTTTGTTTCCGGATCTTGAACAAGGGCCCCACCCTCTCATTGACCCGAGAGGGACTCGGTTTGTTGATTGGATCACAAACCAATTGTTCATTAGAGGATCGGTGGGACTTAAGGAACAAGAGGTAATCTCGAGGGTAAAACAGACTTTTGGCCCAGTTGTTCTTACGAACGACCTGTGAATGGTTAACTTACTAATCATGGTTATATCAAGTGGACATAATATATCTACCGTGAGGGGAGTGCAACTATGGATTTTAGTGGAGTGACCCATTAGTTAATGAATGGGTTTAATTTGGTGTAAAGAGTTTAGCCAATTAATATCCGATTGTTGGAGCCCATGATCTGTAGGTCCACGAGGTCCTCCTACTAGCTCGTAAATGGATTAGCCTTAGAGTAGCGTGATAAGTTAATTTGAAACGTTCGAATTAGAATAAAGAGAACTAGTAATTATATGAGATATAATTACACATTTAATTTTGAAACTAAACAAAATTGGAGAATTAATTAATATTTACATATGATTTAAATATTAATTCATGAATAGGGATTCATGGTAGTGGAATTGGTGATTAATTAATTTAATATTAAATATTAAATTAATTAGAATTAATTAAATTGTATAATTAATTTTTTATTATTAATTTTTAATTAAATTTTTGTAAAATTAATAAATTTTTATTGTGAAAAGAAAATTAATTTAAGAATAAAAATTGAATTAAAAAAAAGAAGAAGAAAAGAAAATTGGAAAAATCCAAAAAGTTGGATTCTTCCACTCATTTTCAAAGAAGCTTACTCATAATCCACTTTTTTTTTCACTCAAAGTTCCAAGCATGTGTTAGAATACATGCAACATACACATGCAGCATTCCTTCTTGCATGATGATCATGCAATATATACTGAGAGATTTGGGTGGAAAATTTTATGCAAGAGTTGCATTTTGACTGAGAAAAGGCTGTAGAAATCTAGTTCTTCAAAAATTGTGAAAAACCAGAAAGTTAGTCTTCATCTCCATAAAATTCCCTTAATCCAAGTTTATTTTGAGTCCACAACTCAATTCAAGGCACTAAGAAGATAGTAGGGAAGGCCTTGAAGTGGTTCACAAATTGAATTCAAGAAGATTGCGGCTGAGAATCGTGATTCAAGGTGTTCTTCAAAAGGTATGTCATGAAACTCACTTTGTATTTTATGAGCATGCTTAAATTTGAACCAAAATTGATAAATTAGAATGCTTAATGATCCGTTTTTCTTCCTTTGCATGTTTCCTAACTCTAACAATATGGGGACCAATGATTTTTTATTTTATTTTATTTTATTTATTTATTTATTTATTTATTTATTTATTTATTTTGCAAAAACACAACTTTCACCATTAAAAGAAGAACAAACAATCCGCTTAAAAAATTTGGGAACAAATATTTGGGATATAAAAATTGGGATGTCCTAATTAAAGATGTGAAAGTATAATTTGTTCTTTGATAAAAATAGAACTAATAATACTGAGCTCTTAAGTTATTTTATTGCTAAAAGAAACTTTATCAAAGTAGTAAAAATCATCAAGCATCCTAGCACTCTCAATCATCTTGTGAGATTCAAAGAAGGTGACATGATAGTTAGAATCTCTAGAGCGTTTAGAAACGGATAAAAGATTATATCTAATTTTGGAACATGTAAGACAAGAGTATAGAGAAATGTTTTCATTCAATTTAATAGTTCATTTTCCTCCCAATAGAAGAAAACTATCGTTTGAAATTTTAGTTTTCTCATTGCAATATGATGGAGAGTATGAATCAAAGAAAGAAGAAGAATTGGTCATATGCTCTAAAAATTCAAAATCGATAATCCATGAAGAATGGTACCACGAGAGAAAGACTTAAGATAGTTACTTGTTTGTGTCAAAGAAACACACGAATTATTAGATGATAAATTGTTTGGTAATAGTTTTAAGATTGGATCAATTTGCTATAGTGACATGATAACTAGTAATGGGAAATAGTATAAATCTAACCATAGTTGAAAAAGGAATTACCGCTGGGCCTCAAGCTTAAACTCAATGTTGAAGAAGTAAACCAAACCAATGCTGAAAAATCTGAATCATATCAAATAAACCAAACCAGTTTGAACCAAATCTGACTGACTAAACCAAACCAAATTGTTGTTGAACCAAATCAAACCAAGAAACAGACAAACCGGTCTTCTCCTTAGATTGGGATAGTCACTATCCTCACGAAAGAAGGCTGAAACCACGAGAACCTTGACTGAGGTTGATAACACGACACCAATGATCTCAATGACTGGATCTTGGAACGGTGAACACGAGCAGAGCCACGAACTAAACAGCAATGACTAAATCTGACGCAGTACCAGCGAGTTATTGGATCTGACAGCAGCGCACATACAACAATGGCCGGATCTAGGATGCATGATCGGACGATGATGGTATTTGGACAAGCAGTGACAGGTCAAACTCATGAGCGACGGTTGAATGTGATAGTGCTGCAGACTTGGTCGATTGGCAGAGACAACACACGGACAACCGACGAAATGCCCAAAAACATGCGACCAGTGAATGAAAAACGAACGAAATTTATGGCTGAGATGCATTGTCCGGGGAAGATACAACCAAAGGACAGCTGAGACGTGTTTCTGGTAGAGCTTCGAGTGAAGGACAACAAAAGCGACCATCGACGAAGGTGAAAACTAGGATTTTTTTTTTTTTAAGATTTGATTTTGTGAGAAGGTTAGGGTTTTACCACCCTGATACCATCTTAAATCACCCATTTGTTGGGGATGATGCCCTAAACTCTCGTGTTCTGTAGTTTGTAAACACAGTTTTGAACAAACGCTTGTGATGTATAATATATGATATTTTCTTCACTCTTGTCTATGAACATTAAATGTTTTATTTGCTTTACCACAAATCAATAAACTAAGATCTCTGGTTGTCATTTGTAACTTAAGCATGTATATAGAGATATACAAGTGAATCATGTTTTAAGTGATAACCAAAATGGTCTATAGTGTATGGATATAGGAGGGAAACCTTATCTTGGTAACACTACAGATGCAGTCCGCTTTGTAGAATAGTTACAAGTGTTGTACCTTGCTATAGATGGTCTGGTCCTGATTATTCATCTGGGAATATGCGAGCGGGGACGTCCTATACAAAAAGTTTGTATAAAATCGGACCACAAAGTGTTATAGTCTTGTTATATAACGTCGTTCATGACAGAGACTTCACTTCACTAGGATGACCATAGGTAACATGACCTCAATCTTGAGTGAGTTGGGAACTCCTTCCTTTGAGAGCAGTCCTTTGATTTACATGGGTGCGAGTCGCCAGATCGCCGACTCAAACCTACCACTTTGGGGATTCGTTTGATTTGGGAACTGGGAACTTAGCTACACAAGATGGAATTCACTCCTTCCCCGAAGCAGGGGTAAGTAGATAGATTACTCCCTTAAGGGCTGATTCTGGGGCTTGAACGATGTGGTGCCACACACCTTTTCATGACCCGAGAGGTGTCCACACATAGTACGACTATGTTGTATTGTTTATTAGAGAGACCTGTGGTACTTAAGGAGTTAGATGAAACTACAGGGGTAAAACGGTAAATTGGTCTAGCTGTACTTACGAGCATTTGTGAAGGGTTATCGTACTGTTGATTGGTTATATCCGATGGACACAAAAATATATCTGTGTTGAGAAGAGTTCAGCTATCGATCTTTAGTGGATTGCCTAGCAGTTAACGGATGGTGGTTCTCGTGGCTAAAGAGTTTAGTCAGCTATTCACGTACCGTTGGAGCTTCGAGCCATAGGTCCATAAAGTCCCCTTGGTAGATCAATGGATTCAAGTTTAGAATCCGTTTTTTTGTCAGTTTGAAATGTTCAAATTGACAAGAGGAGTTCGATTATATATGATATAATTGAACTGGTTAATTATATAAGATATGGTTGACATTATGTATAAGATACATTATTTGGAGGAAAATGATATAAATATGATTTATATTTAATGGAGGAGAAAATACTATGGTTCATATATTGCATTTGATGTGCTATTAAACCATAGGTTAATGAATATAATATGATTATATTTATTATTTATCTTTGGACAATTATAGGATAATTGTGCCAGCTTTTTCTCCGTAATCGTGTGATAATGGGAGGTTTCATTCAGTTTTCGTAACTGAAAAATAAAATGAAAATCGTTTTCATTTTGAAAAAGATCAGAGAATTCGCTCACGAGTTCTATACTACCTATCGCATAGCAAACCGAGAGCCTACACGATAGCTCAACATTTCTACATGATCGAATACACACGCGCTTCTTTCTAAGCGATCGCATAAGATTTGCTGAACGATCATCTAACTCCTTCCTAAACGATCACGCGCCTGAGCATTTATTAAACGATCGTCTATACGATCAAAGCCTATTTACTAAATGATCGTGTACCGCTTCCTAAACGATCAAGCATCGTCTATACGATAGACATCAGCCTTCTCCCACTTGCTTGGTCGTGGTATGCGATCATCTCCTCCTCCTTCCCTCTACCAAATCCAACAGAGCCCACACCTTCTAGATTCTCACATCGAGAATACTAAGGGTTCTAAGTGGTGGTATCCTCTCTGTTGCTATGTTCGTGTGGAGGCCATTCGTGGGTAGACGACCGTGATTTGGTGAATGATTACTTAGATGTTCTCAACGAGAACAAGAGAAGGAGTCCTTGGCGAAAACGAGTTTTTTCTGTGAAGAAGAGTTCTTCAACTGTTATATTTTCTTGTTCTCTTTTTGTTTAGTTTTCAAAGCATGCCGGTTATTTGTTGTATATTGCATAACTTTTCTATTAGATTGTAAATGCGGTAATTCTGTCACAATGAGTTTGGAACGATCTCTCTTTTGCTCAGAGGTACTCTTTGATAAGAGTTCCTTCACAATTGACCAAAAAATTTAATATTATATCATCTAACAAAGAATGATGAATTCAGAATTGATGTGTTGAGCAGCCGGTTGACATTCTCCTACTTCACGTCAACTTGAACTTGGTTACTACCTTCCTTATCCTCGTCGCACATTTGTTAACTGACGGAAGGAAGGATGCTCTCGGAGACCCTTCACTCATTTGTTGTTGTTTTCTCTCCATTTTTCACACTCTCTGTGTACATATCTCCTCTTTTCCCAGGTTGTTGTTGTTGTAAATCGCAAAACCCTCATATGATGATCAGGATAGCCGCAGATGGTCAGGAAACGGCGGTAGGGCAAAGAACGGAACCTACAAAAAAAGCTCGTTATAGGCTGAGTCGTAACGCTCGCTCTCTTTAAGACATCTTGCGACTCTGCCCAAGTGTGCAAGCAGGTTAGGAATACGACCACGTCGTCCCCAGCATAAAAATAACCCAAAAAAGAAAACCCGATTGGAAATGCACTGTTACCAAGTGGAACACACATCCTTCTGACTGAATGCTCGGAAAACATAAGCGGAGGAAAAAAACTAAGCTGAGGAGAGCGAAAGGAATGGAAGAAGTGTTGTGCTCTAAAATACTAAAGGACGCACATTTTATAGGTCATCAGAACTGAATTTTCACATGAGAGAAGTACGGTTAGCCTCTAAACATGCGCACGGAAGGCAGACGGTCGGAAGATGCGCGCAGGGAAGACCGAGAAGACGCGACCAATTAAGGAATTTTTTCTTTTTAAAAAAGAAAATAAAAAAAACTGAAATAAATAACAAAAAAATAATGATGTTTTTATTAAAAAATAATCACACACACGTGTCCCACCATGCCCGTCCGACCGGATGGCGACGCGCATGTGGGACGTCCACTGAACCCACATTGGTCTATCTCCTCACTCCCTCCAAAACATGGGTACCCCTTGGGACCCAAACCCATGACGCAAGGTTGGAGTATAAAAGAGAGACTTCCTTTTCAAAATTTTTCATTGTGGGATTCTCCAACCAAAGGTTAGTTCCCTTTTGATTTTTTTTTTTTTTTTTTTTTTTTGAAAAAATTAAATTTTCACCCAACAATCCCTCACTTGAAAATTTAAACATAAGAGAAAAAAAATTCATCGAGCAGTTCCAGTCTATACAAATTGTGCATAAGCAAAGGTGTCTTACGGCTTGAACCTTTACGTAGTGTAGATGATTCTAAATATACTATAGTATCCTTGGTTTTGAACTCTATCTCTAACAGCATCTCACACAGTGTGTCATTAGGGTGTAGTTTGAAAGTCCATGCTTTAAGGCCTATCACGTGTATCCCAGTTTAGTGAACGCTCTAGAGAGTTTGCTTAAAAAAAATCCATAAGACATGACCCCTACTTCCACATTCACATAGGTGAGTCTATCAAGAGTACTTCTGTAGCTAAGTACCCCACTTGTCATCAAGTATAGATCTCATTAAAAACTAAGTTCAACCTCTCATACGCTTCAGGATATCATGCTTAAACTCTAAGTCATAGGAATGGAACTTTGTGCTTGGTTTAGCATGATTCACTATATATCACTTGTGATCAATTATTACCCGTTGAACCTATTTCTTGGGATCTCCAGTCTACAGGTTGGGTTTTCCTCACAGTGATTTATCTTTCTATCGGCACGAGTCTCATCCTTTATGAGGTTCTGAAAACCTTTTCTCTGTCTAGTTCTTTCATCAAAGGATTAACAAAATTTTCATCAGTTCGTATATAATCCACTCTAACTGTACCAGTAGTGAGAAACTCTCTAATGGTACTGTACTTACGATGTATTTTTCATCTCTTTTCGTTGTAGTAACGGTTATGAACTTTTGTGATTGCTGCAGTACTATCACATTGGATAAATATGGTTCGGCTTTTCACATAAGGGAATCTCTGATAGCAGACTTCTAAGCCAGCCTGCTTCTCCACTAGTTGTTGCTAGTGCTATCATTTCTGTCTCCATCATAGATTAGGCTAAAATAGTCTGTTTCTTGGACTTCCAAGAGACAGCTCTGCCTGCTATATTAAAGATATAGCCACTTGTAGACTTTGAATAATCCGAAAAATATTTTCAGTCAGCATCGTTGAATCCTTCCAGGATAGCGGAAAACTTCTGATAATGTAATCCTAGGTTTTGAGTTTTCTTCAAGTACCTCATAACCCTTTCTATAGTATTCCATTGCTCTTTTCTAGGTTTGCTTGTCAACCTGCAAAGTAATCCTATAGTATAAGCTATGTCAGGCCTAGTGCAATCAGCATTGTACCTAAGACTGCCTATGATACCTGCATACTCGAATTGATTAACACTGTTACCAGTGTTCTTGAACAACTTAACACGATGGTCATAAGGAGTACATGCTAGTTTACATTCAAAGTAATTATACTTCTTTAGAATCTTTTCTACATAGTGAGATTGATCCAAAGAAATTTCCTTTTCGGACCTAGTCACTCTTATGCCTAAGATTACACTAGCTTCTCTTAAGTCTTTCATGTCAAAGTATGCACTTAATATTGGTTTCACATCATTTATGACGTGCAAGTTCGACCCAAATATCAACAAATCATCTACATATAGATACAGGATTGTTCAAAGATTATTTTCAAACTTATAGTAGATGCATTTATCACTTTCATTAACCTTGAAACCTTTAAATAGGATTAGGTCATCAAATTTTTCATGTCATTGCTTAGGATCTTGTTTCAGTCCATAGAGAAATTTGTCTAATTTACACAACTTATTTTCTTGACCATGGATTACAATACCCTCAGGTTATTCCATGTAAATCTCTTCTTCAAGTTTACCGTTTAGGAAGACAGTCTTTACATCCATCAGATGTACTACGAGGTTATAAAGGGCAGCGAGAGAAAACAGGACACAAATTGAGGTAATTCTAGTGACAAGGGAGAAGGTGTCAAAGAAGTCTAGATTTTCTCTTTGTCTACATCCCTTTGCCACTAACTTGGCTTTAAACTTGTCTACAGTTCCATCAGGTCTAAGTTTCTTCCTTAAGATCCACTTGCACCCTATTGCCTTGCAACCTGAGAGTAGATCTACTAAGTGTCAAGTCCTATTTGGCTTAAGTGAGTCCATCTCATTATTTATGGCTTCTTGCCATAGGTTGGTATCTAATGAGGATAAGGCAGCTTTTAGATCTTTATGATCTTCTTCTACATTATAGGTTTGGAAGTCATCCCCGAAATCCTTGACGATTCTAGTTCTTTTGCTTCTTCTAGGTTCTGGTTCAGTTTCCTCTGTAGAGGTAGGATTTCTAACTGGGGTTAGACCATTGGATCCCGAGCCCCCACTATTCCTTGATTTAAAAGGAAATCTATCCTCAAAGAAATCGGCATCATTTGATTCAATGATCACTTGGTTTACTAGATCATGGAACCTATAGGCTTTACTATTTAAGGCATAACCTATAAAGATGCACTCATAGGCTCTACTCACTACCTTTCTCCTTTTCGAGTTTGGAATCCTTACAAAGGCTAGATAACCCCATGTTCCAAAATAAGACAAGTTTAGTTTCTTATTTTTGAGAATTTTGTAAGGTGAAGTTGTGATTTTAGACTTTAGGATTCTATTTAGGACATAACACACGATAAGGATGATTTCACCCCACCCATAAGACGCGGCTTCTGAACTAAGTAAGATAGTTAATGGAATACACAAGCATGCAACGGAAGCAAACAGAATCAATAAGCACTCTACTTACTTTTAATTTGAGTTCTAAAGCATGCTATTTCAGAAATTCAAAAGAGGGTTTTAAGAACATACCTTTGATGATTTCTCCTAAATCCAAGCTGCACTTCACTCCAAATCATCTCCAAATTGACAGTGAACCACCAAGAGATCTTCTCTACTATTCTCAACCTTGAATTTGAGTGGTGGAACTCGAATTTGAGTGAATTTGTGAAGTGAAATTATGGGTTTTGAAAGGAAGAAGAAGATTAACTGAAAATCGATTTTCCAGCTGCAAATTCTATCTACTTCTTCAAAAATTAGTGCTTTTAATCACTGAATACATGCAAGTAACATCTCTTTAGCTCAATAGCTAGCAGCTGCTTGAAGATTTCATGCGATTTGTGTGTGATTATAGGAAGAACATCTCCTACTTGGAGGAAAAATGGGAAAACCCCACTAAGTTTTTTTTCCAATTTCAAAACCTTTCAATTAATTCTAAATTAATTAAAACAAATTGATTAATTCTCGATTAATCAAATTCCAAAATTTCAAAAAAAAAATATCAAATTGAATTTTAAAATTGAAAATTAATTAGATTTTTAATTAATTAAAGATTTTTAATTAATTAGATTTTTAATTAATTAAAGATATTTAATTAATTAATTAATTTAATATCAAATATCAAATTAATCACACATCTAATTTTAAACATGAATCCTATTCATGTAATTAATATTTAAATCAATATTTAAATATTATAAACTCTCCAATTTCGTTTAATTTCAATAAATTAAATGTTAAATAATTATATCAAATATAATTATACAAACCCTAATTTGAATTTAAACTTATTCAAATTCAAACCCTAATTTCAATTTGAACATTTCAAATTGATATCATTCCAAATTCACTCAATTTAATAATTCAAGTTGTTCATGTTTTATGGGCTAATAGAGGGATCTTATGGACCTACAGATTATGAACTCCAACGATTAAGATTAATTGGCTAACACTCTTTAGACCAAATTAATCATTATTCATTAACTATCAAGTCACACCATTATAGCTCGATAGTTGCACTCTCCTCACTATACATATATTTGTATCCACATGATTTAACCATAACTAGTAAGTCGATCCTTCACAGGTTGTTCATAATAATTGTTGGGTCACTATGTTTTTTTACCCCTGATATTACATCTTATTCCTTAAGTTCCTACTGATCCTCTAATGAACATTTGGTTTATGATCTAATCACTAAACCGAATCCTTTGTGGGCCAGTGAGAAGGCGGGGGCCCTTGTTCAATACCTGGATTTAGTACTTAAGAGAACAACCTTTCTCCTTTCGCTAAATCGGGTTAGCGTGAATTTCGTCTTGTACCCTATGTCCCCAGCTATTTATCCGGTCTTACCCCTGAAATGGGAGGCTTATTGAGCCGACGTTGTTGAGCCAACCCTCACCCATGCAAATCTAAGGATAATCCCGAATAGACAGGAGTTCATAGTTAGCTCAGGATTAAGATCGAGTTACCAAGGTTATCTAAGCAAAATAGTCAGTCTTAAACAGTAAACAACATTATAAAGTAAGAGTGACTTATTTCTTGGTCCGATCTTATGCAAACTCATTGCATAGGACGCCCGCACTTCTCTGTTAATACATGAACGAATCTGGATCACTTCGTTTATAGTATCTTTACAACAACTTGTAACAGCTACAGAATAGGCAGCATCCAATAGTATTACTAGAATAAGATACTCAATCTTAATCATATACTATAGATCGTTTTGGCTATTTACTCAAACTCGATCCATCTCTATGTCTCTACATAAAGTTCAAGTATTCATATAATAGTCATGGATCTTAGTTTATTGGATTTAGACTTTATGTATGCAATTAATAGATTCAATACCTTTACTGAAGAAATGTTGAATAACATCTTTATTGATAATAGAATATATTTAATTTTTACAAACTGTGAGTTTTAGGACATAAAACCCAACAATAGCAACTACTAGCTCAGCTAAAGTTCTATTTTTCCTTTCGGATTTTCCGTTCATTTAAGGAGAGTAGGGTGTAGTCTTTTCGTGTATTATTTCTGTGAATTAAAGAATTCATTAAAGTTGTCCAAGTCGTATTCAATTCCCTTATCACTACGAAGTCTTTTAATCTTTCTATTAAACTGATTCTCTACTTCATAAACAAATAATTTGAAGGCATCAAAAGCGTCACTTTTGTTTTTTTAGCAAATATAAAAAAGTAAAATCAGAGCAGTCATCAATAAAAGTAACGAAATATCTTTTACTGTTCAAGTCAAGATGCCATCAAATTCACATAAATCATAATGAATTAAATCTAGAGGCTCAGAAATCCTAAATACAGATTTATGTGGAGTTTTAGTAATTTTAGCCTGACTACAATACTCGCATTTATCAAATTCATTCGTGAATAACTTAGTTATCATTTCGAGCCTAATCATATTACTAATTAAATTCTTATTCAAATGACAGAGTCTATCATGCCAAACATTCATAGAACACAACATATACACAAAAGATTTCATTTTATTAAGGTTTAAATTTAATCTGAACATTCCCTCAGTTGCTTACCCTTTTCCTATGAATACATTATTTTTTGCAAGGATATATAAGTCTACTCCAATGATTTGAGTAACTCGACTTTGTTGAGGAGATAGCTCGAGACCAAGTTCTTTATTATCTCCGGAATGTGTAAAACATCTTTCGACGTAAGGATCTTCCAAGAGGTAAACTTTAGTTCCACCTTACTGGTTCCAACAACTTTCATGGAGTGGTGATCCCCCAACAGAATATTCTTATCCTTAGTTTCAATATAAGTTTTAAAGAGACTAAGGTCGTGACAGACATGGCATGTAGCGCCAGTGTCTATCCACCATCCTTCACAACCACTGATAACATTTACTTTTGTGATCATGGCAACTAACAGTTCTTCTGTCAGGTTCGCCTGACAAACAGGACGACGCTTCTTCCTACAGTTCCTAGCTATTTGTCCAGGTTTATTATTGAAGGAAAAAAATCATGAGAATTTCCATGAGCAGCGGAAAGATCATTCCAAATTACAATCATATATGAACTTAACAATTACAATCATAAACAGAAACATACGGTTATGCATTCATTACAGAAATTACAGCATGATAACTACAAATGATCAAGAAGAAACTCTACACACATTTTTAGACTCATCGCCAAGCCCCTCGATCATGAACACTCGAACACAGCAACCTCGAACACTCGTCCAACACGACCGCCACACTGGACGAACATTGTGCACTCGAACTCAACGATCGCCTTGGTCACAAACACCCCCACAACACGAACAGCCTCCACAGAACCTCGACGACGTCAAGTTAAGTATGACACCACCAAGAAGGCTATCTCGGTATTCTCGTTGTGAGAATTCAGAGGATGGGCTTTGTGTGGACTTGGTTTGAGGCAGAAAACGGAGGAAATAACAATCATGTAAACGATTGAGCAAATGAGAAAAGGTTGAACCTATCGCATAGGTCGATGTCCAATCATTTAGCAAAAGCTAAGTGATCGTCTAGCAAAAGCTAAACGATCGTTTAGCTCACCGCTTAGCTGCGTGTCTGTCGCCTACAAACACTACACGATCGTTTAGCTTGCTCCAAGTTGTCGCTTAGTAAATTCTATTTACTTGACAACTTCCGTGAGATTATTTTCTGAGAGAGAATTCTCAAATTCAATTTTTTTTCAACCTTTCAAAACTTACTAAAATTAGGAGAACAATTTTTCTTTTATCTCACGGTTACCATGAAGCCACCAATAACCTCCCACTCAATTGGTTATTAGAGAAAAAGATATTATTATCCAATAATTAATATTATTATAAATATAAATGATAACTAACTTACCATACTATATTTATAACCTATAGTTTAATATTTCATCTCATGAAACATATAAACCAAAACTCTTTTTCTATTCCATGACACTTAATGTAAATCTCATTTACATTAATCCTCCACTAGATGTATCCCATACACCATACTGATCATATCATATATAAGCGAATTACCTCTTGTTAATTTACACATTTCAAATCAACACCAAGAACAAATCCTCAACTGAGTTCATTGAGCTACCAAGGGGACCTTATGGACCTGTAACTCGAAGCTCCAACGGTACGTGAATAACTGACTAATCTCTTTAGTCATGGGATACGCCATTCATTAACTGCCAAGCACTCCACTAAAGATCGATAGCTGAACTCTCCTTACCACAGATATATTATGTGTCCATCTTAGCCAATCAGCCGTGCGACAACCCTTCACAGGTCGTTCGTAAGTACAGCTCGGGCAATAACCATTATACTCCTGTAGTTACATCTAACTCCTTAAGTACCACCGATCTCTCTAATGAACATAAGTCATAGTCCTATTATGACTGAGTCCTCTCTTCCAAAGAGAAGTTGTGGCCACTATGTTCAAGCTCCGAAATTAGCCCTTAAGGGAGCAATCTCTCTACTTATCCCTGCTTCGGAAAATGAGTGAATTCCATCTTGTAGATTAAGTTCCCAGCTCCCAGATCAGACAAGTCTCCAAAAAGGTAGGCATGTTGAGTTGGCAATCTGGTCACTCTCACCCATATTAATCAAAGGATCGCCCTGAAAGGCAGGAGTTCCTAAAACACTCAAGATTGAGGTCGTGTCACCTATGGTCGTATAGGTGAGGTGTAAGTCTTTAGTATCAACGGCGTTATATACAGAATCTAGTCATCTCGTGGTCCGGCCTTATACAAACTCTTTGTATAGGATAACTCCGCTCGCACGTCTCCACATGAATGGTCAAGATCTACCATCTATAGTAGTCTACAACACTTGCAAACCTCTACAAAGTGGACCGTATCCATAGTGTCACCAGGATCAGGTATCCCACCTTAATCCTTATACTACAGACCTATTTACGTTATCACTTAAGGCATGATCCACTTGTATACCACATATACATGCTTAAGTTCACATAAGATAACCAAGGAGCTTTGTTTATTGGATATGAGTAAATGCCAGAATGAAATAACAATTATTTTATTCATCAAACAATGTGTAACATTACAAACAACGAGACTCCGGGAGAATTAGGACACCAATACCAACAATTATAATTAAAGCAAAGGAACTGTACCGTTTCTCCTGAAGGGGGTTTCTGTTTTTTTATTGGTTCTGGTTGCTGGAGCCACGGTTCTAACCATTCCTCTTTGTCCCCTTTGATTTTTGGTCAGGTTTTACCGTGGCAGAGGCGGATCTCCCAGGAACCCTGTTCACCTCCTTCCTCTGGTCCTGCTTCTGGGCTTCCTCCTCAATCCTTAGCTAGGTAATAAGACTCTCCAAGGAACACTCCTTGGTTTTATGCCTCAAAGTATTCTTAAAATTCTTCCATAAAGGGGGCAGTTTATGAATAATAACAACTTAGAATTATTCGTCTAGAGGCATACCTTCAGCAATTATCTTATGGGCTATCTTCTACACTTCATCGAACTGGGGCTAGATAAATTTGGCATCTGTCATCCGGAACTTGAGATAATGGCAGACAACATATTTCTTCAACCCCACCTCCTCGATGTCGTACTTCTTTTGTAGGGCGTCCCAGACCTCCTTCGCTATCTTCATCGTGTTGTAGTAATCATATAGATCATCGTCAAACCATTTAATATAAAGTTCTTACATAGAAAATCTTTCTCCTCCAATCAGCAGCTTCTTTTATCTGTTGTTCAGTTGGTTCTTCTAACGGGACGATGGGCTTATCTTTGGAACATGTGTCAGTAACTTTCTTGACGGTAAGAAAGAACAACATCTTTTGCTTCCACCGTTTGAAGTTCTCTCATTTGAACTGAAATGGACGATTTAGGTTGGATGTCATAATATCGTTGCTAGCGAGGGCCATTAATGATATAGAAGAAATCATCTTAAAATTGTTGTAAATGACAAGACCCTCAGACAACAATCAGGACAGCCACAAATGATCAAGAAACGGTGGTCGAGCAAAGAACGGAACCTCCAAAACAAAAGCTCGTTATAGGCTGAGTCGTGGAGCTCGTTCTTTTTAAAACATTTTGTGGCTCTACCTAAGTGTACAAGCAGGTCAGGAATACTGCCACGTCGTCCTCAGGATAAAACAACCCAAAAAAGAAAATTCGATTGTAAATGCACTGTTACAGATCAGAACACACACCCTACTAATTGAATGCTTGGAAAACGGAAGAGGGGGAAGAAAAAAATAAGCATAGGAGAACGAAGGGAATGGAAGAAGTGTTGTGCTTTAAACTATTGAAGAACGCGCATTTTATAGGCCTTCAGAACTAAACTGCTACGTGAGAGAAGCGTGATCGGCCTCTTAACGTGTGCGCGAAAGGCGTACGGCCGGAAGACGCGGCCAACTGAGGAATTTATTTTTCTTTTTAAAAAAGAAAATAAAAATAATGAAATAAATAACAAAAAATAATAATACTTTATTAAAAAATAATCACATACATGTGCCTCGCCCATTCGACCGGACGATGGTGCGCATGTGGGATGTCCGCCGAACCCACATTGGTCTATCTTCTTACTCCCTACAAAACATGCATACCCCTTAAGACCCAAACCCATAGCCCAAGGTTGGAGTACAAAAGGGAGACTTCGTTTTATAAATTTTCCAATATGGGATTCTCCAACCAAAGGTTGGTTCCCTTTTGATTTGTTTTTTGAAAAAATAAATTTTCACCAAACAGTTGTATATAATGACAGGTGCGACGACATCCTTTGCTTATTCTAATAAAATGGAAAATGCGTTAGGCTTCTTTTTCAAGTAGCATCCTCCTGTTGTCTGAGGTCCCCTTTTTGTGTTTCACTTAGTTCACTGCATCACTTGCTACCACATGGCCACTTTGACGCAAGGGAGCCGAATCCTTTGTTTTTATTTTTTCAATTATACCTTGCATTTCTCAACAAGTTAGTGTCTGGTATAATATGGATTTTAGTTTTGCACTTATACTAATGTTAAAAATGTTTTTTTGCTCCATTTTCTTTTACTGCTAATAAAATTTCCACTAAAGAGTATCGATTATTCTAATTATTAAGTCGCAATAACTTGTATTTCTACAAGTTATCGATTATTTTTTACAATTTCTTGAGTTTTTTTTTTTAACTCAATTTTGACTCAAAAACTTGTTGAATGTATCTTAACTCTAAAAATTTAAACTTCATTTGATAACCATTTTATTTTTTTTTCTTTTCAAGAAATTTAGTCTATTTTCTGATAAAAGTCCCCCCGGGTCGAGTCCCCACCCGATCGAGGGAATCCTCGATTTGACCGAGTATGGGATAAAACCGAGGAGTTAAATAAGGTCATCAATCATGGATGGGATGGGGACGAGGATGCTATTTGTTAAAAAAAAACTTAATTTTAATTCCATAATATTAATAACTTTAATTTTTTATTAAATTTACAATAGAAGTACTAGAATATTTTTTTAAGTATTCATTTAAACAAATAAAATAATATTAAACTAACTTTTTACATAAAATATTTAAAATTTATTATAAATACCAAATTTTAATTAATTTTAAATTAAAAAAATAAAATGAAATTTTTTTTTCTCGCGTGGACACGATGCCCGAAAGAGAATTTTTCGACTCCACCCTGACTCCCCAAAATAGAGAATGAGGTGGGGATAGGGATAAAAAAACTCCACGGAGACGAGGATGTGGGGTTCATCCTAACCCTGACCCACCCCGTTTCTATCCCTAATTCACTCTCAATCTCTCACCATGGTTTAAATTTTTCAACTATAAATTGCAATTAAGTATTTGAAAGGCCTGCCTCTCTGGTTTTTCGTCTAGTTCTTCATAATGAGGTTGGAGGTTTATCTTTCGTGCTTAGGACAATTTGCATTTACCACAAACCAATAAACTAAGATCTCTAGTTGTCGTTGTAACTTAAGCATGTATGTGGACACATACAAGTGGATCATGCCTTAAGTGATAACCAAAATGGTATGTAGTATATGCATATAAGAAGGAAACCTTACCCTGGTGACACTATGGATACGGCCCGCTTTGTAGATAGTTACAAGTGTTGTGACGTGCTACAGATGGTTTAATCCTGATCATTCATATGAAGACATGCGAGCGGGGGCGTCCTATATAAAGGAACTTGTATAAGACCGGACCACGAAGTGTTAGTCTCGTTATATAACGTCGTTCATGACAGAGACTTCACTTCACTAGCATAACCATAGGTAACATGAGCTTAATCCTGAATGAGTTAGAAACTCCTACCTTTTAGGGAAATCCTTTAATTTGCATGGGTGTGAGTGGCCACATTGCCGACTCAAACCTACCACTTTGGGGATTTATCTGATTTGAGAGCTGGGAACTCAGCTACACAAGATGGAATTTACTCATTCCGCAAAGGAGGGGTAAATAGATAGATTACTCCCTTAATGGTTGATTCCAGGGCTTGAACAATGTGGCACCACACACTTTCTCATGGCTCGAGAAATGTCTACTCATAGTAGGACTATGATGTATTATTCCTTAAAGGGATCAATGGTACTTAAGAAGTTAGATATAACTATAGGGGCAAAATGGTAAATTGGCCAAGCTGTATTTACAAGTATCTGTGAAGGGCTATCGTACTATTGACTGGTTATATCCGATGGACACAGAAATATATCTGTAGTGAGAAGAGTGCAGCTGTCGATCTTTAGTGGAGTGTCTGGCAGTTAACGGATGGTAGATCGCGTGACTAAAGAGTTTAGTCAGCTATTCACGTGTCGTTGGAGCTTCAAGCTACAGGTCCGTAAGGTCCCCTTGGTAGCTCCATAGATTCAAGTTGAGAATCAGTTTTTGGGTCAGTTTGAAGTGTTCAAATTGACAAGAGAGAGTTTGATTATATATGATATGATTAAACAGGTTCAGTTATATATGATATAATTGACATGATGTATGAGATACAATAATTGGAGGAAAATGATACAAATATGATTTGTATCAAGTAAAGGAGAAAAGGACTATAGTTTAAATGTTACATATGATATGATATTAAAACTATAGATTATAAATATAATATGATAAGTTAGTTATTATATTTATTTATAATTAAAACAATTATGAGATAATTGTGGGTGGTTTCTCCTTTAACCGTGCGTGAAAGCGGTAGGTTGTATTCAGTTTTCATAACTTAAGGATAAAATGAAAAATATTTTCATTTTTGGAAGAGTGTCGTTGAATCGCTTCATTAAGTACACAGTTAATCGTTTAGCTCACGAAAGACTACACGACAGCTTTAAGTGTTTGTCTAAACGATCGTGTACACGTGCTTTTGACTAAACGATCGTGTAAAGTTTTACTAAACGATCACGCACCTTAGCGAGATTCACTAAACAATCGTGTAAACGATCAAGCTGTTTTTTTTCCCTAAACGATCATATACCTGCTGACTTTTACTAAACGATCAAGCATAAAGTCTATACGATAGACACTATACTCTCCAACTTACTTGGTCGTTGAGTTCGATCGTTGTTTCTTCCTTCCCTCTACCAAATCCAACAGAGCCCACACCTTTTGGATTCTCACTCCGATAATACCAAGATTACTGAGTGGTGGTGTACGAAAGGTTGCCTGTTTGTGGAGAAGTTTATTCATGGTTAACTAGAAGATCCACTAGACTATTGGGTTAGTGTTCTAAGCGACAGCGAGATATTGGTGGTTCGAGTCTTCACGAGAGTGAGAGACCTGTGAAAGAAAAGTTCTTCAAAGGTAAGTTTCTCATTCCTTTTGTATTTAATTTATAAAGCACGTCGTAGTTTGTTCCAATATGCATAACTAGTTTGTATGTTTGTGAATGCTTGGTACCGAAGGAATGATAAGACACCCAGTTATACAACGGTCCTTGCTACGAATGTATGGAAAGGTAAGCAGGATCCTACTCAGCTCCACGTGTATATAAGATGTACGTTATTGACATTGATAAGATCGAGCAAAAAGGCTCTCTTTCAACTAAGGTTATTAGGGATTGAGCGAAAGGGCTCTCCCATATGTTCAGGCCAAGAAGTAGAGAAAAATTTATAGGAATTGTTTATGAGCTTTAAACCAGGGTTTTCCATGCTATGATTTCCTTATTTCCTAATCTTTATTTCTGAACCCTGGTATGTGAATGTAAATTTTTTGTTCTAAACATGTTTATATTATAAGTTATGAAAGTATATTTTAAAAGAAGTCACTCACGGGGCAATTTAAGCTCACCTTTTCCAATGTTTTCCTCCCCAGGTGGCGGTCAATGTCCTGAGGCCTAGCAGTTCTACCAGCCAGTCACTTCTTGTTAGGAGAAATCAAAGTTGAGGTGGTTCATCATGTCTTGTTAAATTAAAATCTTATGTTTATGTTGTGGGAGTCTCGAAAAAGTTTTATGTGGTTGTTGTAAATTAAGTATCCTACTATATGGGGAGCTATGTGCTAAGTTGTATAGACCTTTTGGTAATAATCTGTTATGAGTTATTAAACTGTATATCAAGTGCCAATAGCATTGGTTCATAGAAGTATATTGGCAGTAATTGTCATAAGAGGGTTGGCAATTGTTGTGCTCGCATTTCTTCTTAGATTAGGAGGGTAATTCGGGAAGGGGTGTGACACTTGGCACTTGGTATACCTCAACAAAATAGTGTATTAGAAAGGAGAAATGGAACCTTAGTGGTCGATCTATAATGAGTTATGCTCATTTACTGATTCGTTTTAGGGTTATGCAGTAATGACTGCAACTTATATTTTAAATAATGTTTCGTCCAAAAGCATATTTGAAACACCTTTGGAGTTGTGAAGAGGTCTAAAGGTAGTTTACAATACTTTAGAATTTGGGGTTGCCCAACACATGTACTTAAGGCAAATTCAAAGAAATCGGAACCTCATTCAAAATTATGCCTACTTGTAGGCTATCCCAAGGGAACGAGGGATGGTTACTTCTATGATCTAAAGAAAATAAAGTATTTGTGTTGACAAATGTTATATTTTTTTAAGAGGACCACATCAGGGTGCATAAGTCACGCAGTAAGATTGTGTTGAATGAATTTTCCAATGAAACTATTAAAACTTCAACAGTTGTTGAAAAGGCTAGTACATTCACCTCAAGAGTTGAGGGAGCCTCGACGTAGTAGGAGGGTTTCGAACCCACATACTTGTTATATGGGCTTAACAGAAATCCTAACTATCATATCAGATGGCAACGTTAAGGATTTGTTGTCTTATAAACAGGCAATGGATGATGTGGATAAAGATGAATGGGTTAAGGCTATGGATCTTGAGATGGAGTTTATATACTTCAATTCAATCTAGATCATGTAGATTAACCTGATGGGGTAAAACCTATAGGTTGCAACTGGATCTACAAGAGGAAAAGGGGTGTAGATGGTAAGGTACAGACCTTTAAAGCTAGATTAGTGGCAAAGGGTTATGCCCAGGTTGAGGAATTGGACTATGAGGAAACTTTCTCATTCGTTGCCATACATAAGTCTACTGCTTATTGCCACATATTATGACTATAAGATATGGCAAATATATGTCAAGACTACCTTTCTGAATGGTTATCTTAAGGAGACCATCTACATGCAGTAACCAGAGGGGTTCATTAAACAAGGTCAAGAGCAAATGGTTTGCAAGCTTAATCGGTCCATTTATGGATTAAAACAGGCATCTCAATCTTAGAACATAAGATATGATACTGTGATTAAGTTTTATGGCTTTGACCAAAATGTTTATGAACCTTATGTTTACAAGAAGATCATCAATAGTTCAGTAGCTTTCTTAGTGTTGTACGTAAATGATATCCTACTCATTGGTAATAATATAGGTCTACTGACCGATGTTAAGAAATGGCTAGCCGCCCAATTCCAAATGAAAAATTTGGAAGAGGCGTAGTTTGTTCTAGGGATCCAGATAATTAGAGATCGTAAGAACAAAACGCTAGTCTTGTTTCAAGTATCATATATTAATAAGATACTTGTCAGATATTCGATGCACAATTTCAAGAGGAGTTTGTTACTTTTCAATCATAGAATTGTATTTTCTAAGGAACAATGTCCTAAGACTCCTCAAGAGGTTGAGAAAATGAGATGGATTCCCTATGCATCGGTTTTTGGCAGTTTTATATATGCAATGTTATATACTAGACTTGGCATTTGCTATGCAATAGGGATTGTTAGTAGATATCAGTTCAATCCAGAATCTGATCACTAGACAATAGTTAAAACTATCCTCAAGTATCTTTGGAGAATGAGGAACTATATGCTTGTGTATGGAGCTAAGGATTTTATCTTTACAAGATACAGTGAATCTGATTTTCATACTGATAGAGATTCTAGAAAATCCACATCAGGATCAGTGTTCACTCTTAACAAAGGGGTTGTAGTCTGGCGAAGCACAAAGCAAGGTTGCATGTTGACTCTACTATAGAGGCAGAATATGTAGCGACTTGTGAAGCTTCTATATGGCTCAAGAAATTTTTGACGAACCTGGAAGTTGTTCTTGAAATGTCAAAGCTCACACTCTTTATTGTGATAATAGTTGTAATGTGGCAAATTCCAGGGAGCCTAGAAGCCACAAGAGAGGAAAGCACATTAAGTGCAAATGTCATTTCATCTGGGAGATTGTGCATCAAGTAGACATAATCATCACGAAGATCACTTCGAAGCACAATGTTGCTGATCCATTTACAAAGGCTCTCGTGGCTAAAGTTTTTTATGGTCGCCTAGAGAGTCTAGGTCTATGGGACATGCATCATCTTCTCTAGGGAAAGTGGGAGATGTTACTAAGTGTAGTGTATGCCCTAGTTTATTTTTTTGTGTACCTTACTTTGTATTATATTTTATATTATACATCCCACTAGCTTTAAGACAAGTGGAAGATTGTTAGGGTTGATGCCCTAAATCTCGTGAGTTTCGTAGTTTGTAAATTATCTATACACAAATTATTTATTTAATAAAATAAAGTGTTATTTTATTCAACATTTAATCTATATTAACCCAAATCCAATAAATTAAGATCCAATGTTATTTTATGTTAACTTAAATATGTATATAGTTGACATACAAGTAGATCATGTTCAAGTAATAACCTAAACGGTTTGTAGTATATGGATAAGGTTGGGTACCTTATCCTGGTAATACTACGGATATGACCCACTTTGTAATTATTATAATAGTTTTAAAGTGTTACAAATAATTTGATCCTGATCATTCATGTGGAGACATGTGAGTGGGGGTATATTACACAAAGAGTTTGCATAAAAAGGACAGCGAAGTGATTAGCCTCTCTTTATAACATCGTTACTTGAAAAGACTTATATTTCACTAGGATGAAGGTGTCTTGACCTTAATCCTGAGTGAGTTGTGAACTCTTGCCTATGAGGGAAATCTTTTGATCTATATAGGTAAGAGTGGCTAGATTCGTCAACTTACTGAGCCTACCATTTTGGGGATTTGTCCGAGTGGAAAGCTATGAACACAGCTACACAAGATAAAATTCACTCCTTTCTGATCATGGGGGTAAGTAGATGAATTTCTCCTGGAAGGATTGATTTCGTGTCTTGAACAATGAGACGTCCCACCCTCTCACTGTCTAGAGAGAAATCTAGTTTATAGTTAGACTATAACTAATTATTTATTAAAGAGATCAGTGGTACTTAAGGAGTTAGATGTAACTATAAGGGTAAAATGGTAATTTGACCCAGCTGTAGTTACGAGCGATTCGTGAAAATTCAACTCACTATTAATTGATTATATCCATGGATACAGAAATATATCTACAGTGCGAATAGTGCAGTTGTCAGCCTTTAGTAGAGTGACTAGCAGTTAATGAATATTGATTAATTCAATTAAATAGTTTAATTAATTAATCACAAATCGTTTGAGCTTTGAATCTGTAGGTTCATAAGGTCTCCTTGCTAACTCACTAAGGATAAAATCATGGATAATTATTTTCGAACTAATTTGAATTGTTCAAATTATTTATGAGAATTAAAGGTATTATTAGGATACATAACATATTGTTTATTAGTTAATGGTTAAGTAATCAACCATATGTTATATTATTAATATTATTGATATTATATTATAATAAAATATATTAAATTATGGAGTAAGCAGGCTTCTAGATATGGTATTTCGTTAGTGATTCTTTCAGGTCCGTGGCTTGTCACATGAGTTTGAATTTCATATTTCCGTATGTGGAAAGAAGTATAAATATCTTCATATACCAAACGCTCGCTAATTAGTACCGCATCTCATAATTGTAACCTTCTCATGGCATATAAGTTACTAATACGTTTTTTCCCAAAAGCAAGTTCGCCACCAACTGTAGCAGCACCGTCCGCTAAAATTTGCCCTTTTTAATACATTTACCCTAGTGAACTTGGGATTTTTGTTGCATACAAGTATTTTTGTTAGAACGTTGATACGTAACTAATGAATTCTTCGAGTATACCCATTGCCTAAAAAAATGATCTTATCTAAGTAGTAAGCCCACCCCAAGATGAGTGTTCTCCTATTCCGACTTCCCCAGAGCCTCCGGTAGCACAGCCGAGACAGTGATGGGTTCTCTGCCCCTGCGGGGATGGAGCGACAGAAGTTTTGAGAATTCAAGAGAAGGTCACGGCGAGATGAGCCGTTTATCATCACGATAGGTGTCAAGTGGAAGTGCAGTGATGTATGCAGCTGAGGCATCCTAACAGACCGGTAGACTTGAACCTTGTTCCTACATGACCCGATCAATTCGATTAGGCACTCGCCATCTATTTTCATTGTTCAACTCTTTGACAACACGAAAAAACCATTGTCAATAATGAAATAACTCTCTATTACATGGGAGTTATATATGATAGAATAAAACATGCAAAAAACGAAAGCTTACAGAATCATTAAGCACACTAATTATTTTTAATTTGAGTAACAAGCATGCAAACTATAAGTTTTAAGCAGAAATGGTTTCAGAAATTATAACCTTTGTAGATGCTCACTTGTTCCTTATAATCTCTATGAAATTGATCTCCAATTTCTTCAGTAGACCACCAAGTGAATCTTCTCTACTATCCTTAGCCTTGGATTGAGCGGTGGAACTCTAAATTGATAAGGAATTAGGAGCGGATTGGAGAGGGTTTGAGAGAAAAAAACTTTCTACAGAATTTTTCAAAATTCTGATTGCATGGCCTAAATCTCATTGAACTTCAGCCTTTTAATCAAAATTAACATGCAAGCACTAATAATCAATTGAATGACACTTCAAACAACATTATTAAAGTGGGCTAGGTGTTATTTTGTGAAAAAAATCCACTCTGAAGAATGAAATTAGGATAACTCCACTAAACCCAAATTAATTTTCAATTTTAAAATAAAATTTAATTTAATTTAAAATTAAATTAAATCTAATTTAAATTCAATTTCTAAAACTGAATTTCTTCTTTTGAAATTGAAGATCAATTTAATTAAATAAATAAATAAATTTAATTAATTAAATAATAATTTAATATTAAATATTAAATTAATAAAACACCTAATTCAAACATGAATCATATTCATGTAATTAATATTTAGATCATTATTTAAATATTTTGAACTCTCGAATTACGTTTAATTTCAACAAATTTAAACGTTGATTATATCGAATATAATTATCCAAACCCTAACATTAAATTTGAACATTTCAAATCCAAATCCTAAAAATGAATTTTGAACATTTCAAATTCACTCAATATTTTAATCCAGTGTTTAATCTTTTACGAGCTAGTAGAGGGACCTTATGGACCTACAGATCATGAGCTCCAACGGTTTGAGATTAATCGTTAAACTCTTTAATTCGAATTAATCAATATTCGTTAACTACCGTAACATACTACTATAGCTCGATAGTTTCACTCTCTTCACTGTAGATATATTCCTGTCCACTTGATTTAATCATGATCAGAAAGTCGATTCTTCACAGGTCATTCATATTTACATCTAGGTCAAAATTATCGTTTTACCTCTATAAATACATCTTGTTCATTAAGTCACCACCGATCCTCTATTGAACAATTGGTTTATAATCCAACTAATAAACCACGTCCCTCTTCATCATGAGAGGGTGAGGCCTCATTTGTTTAAGACCAGAAATCAGTACTTAAGAGAACAACCTATCTGCTAATCCTAAATTAGATAGGAGTGAATTTCATCTTGTAAGACTATGTCCCTAACTATCTATCCAGTTTTATTCCAAAATGTGAGGCTTATTGAGCAATGTTGTTGAACTACTCTCACCTACGCAGATCAAAGGATAATCCCGAATAAACACGAGTTCATAGTTAGCTCAGGATTAAGATCGAGTTACCCTAAGTCATCGAATTGAAATAGTCAGTTTTAATAGTAAACGGTCGTTTTAAAGAAAAGTGATTAGTCCAATCTTATGCAAACGTCTTTTGCACCCCACTCGCATGTCTCCACGTGAACGATTTTGGGATCACATTGTTTATATCAGTATATAAAGTGGGCTGCATCTATAGTGTCTCCAGGATGAGGTATCCAATTTCATCCATATACTTATAGACCTTTTTAGGCTATATATTATAATTTGATCCTTTGTTATATCTCTACATAAAGTTAAAGTATTCATACTATAGCCATGAGTTCGTTTATTGGATTTTATAACAGAATGCAATTTCAATAATACTTTTATTGAAAAATAGAATATGTTTCATATATTACGTAATGTGAGGTTTAGGACATTCCCAACAATATCTGCACATATGGGAGGGAGTTATTGTAACTCCCTTCCCTCCTTTTTAATTAGTCTGTTGTGAACAAACATATGAGTCACACGTGAAAAAAAATTTACAGATAACTCTCCAAAAAAACTCTCTCTGCTTTTCCCTTCTACTAAAAGCACTAAAGAAGTCCCACAACTTCATCCCTTGCCGAAGAATAGCAAGGTAACTTCATAATGGTGTCCAGGGGACTGTCACTCCAGTGTTCGTGTTATACTATTCGCGGGAGGAAGACATTGTTCGTGACCTTTGGGGAGGAATACGTGAAGAAGAAATTTCTTCAAGGGTATATAACATTTCTTCTTCCTTTCCTCTCAAATTAGAAATCATACTTATAGCCTTTTAGTAATATTTATCCTTTTGCATTGTGTATGAAACTTATCTACATTTTGTGTGTTTTCAGAATTAGAAACCAAATGCACGACATTCACACGCTTTTACGAGAAATTCAGTTTGTTCATGGATAACATTGTTTGTGATAACCACAATATTTGATGATGATGTTGAATGTTCGACCGTAATGATAGATATTGTCATAGGAGAGAAGATGTGGCCATACAAATTCATGCAAAGGGGGAAAAAGAGAAAGACTTTAAAACAAGTCATGAGTAACTTCGTAACATGGTCTCGCATACTTGTAATTATGACTAAAGAGGAAAAAAAATTATGTCTCTTTTGCCACGAACTACATGAAAGAGGAATTCATTTATTTATTGATGACTTGATGCAACAGGGGATGGTTGAAATCAGTTGTGTATACTCACAATGGATAAAGAAGGCGAGGAGCAACGACAAAGGGAAGGTAGCAATAATTGGCGGGCATGAGAGGGACAGTGTCGAAGAGGTAGAAACTCAAAGTGGGTGGAGGAGGAGGAGAAGGGACGGGGAGGGTTTGACAGCGGCTGGAGTTCGAATAGAGTCAAAGTTAGAGTAATGTTAGTAAAGGTATATGAATTTGGGCTTTTTTAATTGTGGGCCTCTAAGGTAGTGGGTTAAATCAATGGGCTAGGTTGAGTTTAGCCAAACGAGAATTTTAAAGTTTCATTTGGAAAAATGACAAAAATATTTCAAAATTATAAAAATAGTCAAACGGATTTATATAATAGAAAATACTATTTGATAAATGACAAAACTATCCTAAAACAACAAAATTAAGTACAAACGAGAATGTAAATATACACAGCTTCAAAAACAACCCCAATACCACAAATACAATCTACCTAAACATTATAGAACCACAAATACACACTATCTAAATATTTCAAAAGCAAAAATTAAAAATCACTCTATATGGTCATTAACACTTCTAGCTGCCTATAAAATACATGTATGCGAGTGAAGATAACGATAAGGCAGTATAGGTCATTAGAAACTTATGGATCTCTATAACGATGGACTTCCTCTAATGTGAGAAAGAGTAAAGTTGATTGTACTAGTGAAGTTGTTGTTGGTAGGTGAGCATTTGAAGGAATTACAACTTCTAGACGATGTGACTGTTGGAAATATGATTGCGTTTGACACCAAATCAGTTGTAGGGAGCTTCATCGTTTTCATTCCATATGACCATTTTGCTCATAGGATCTTGAAAGGCAATTTTAAGCACTATCAATCCCATAACGTCATTGTTCAAAACGATGTTCAAAGTAGAAACAAAAGCAGGGAACATGTGTGCAAGCGAATGAGGTCGACGACCTAGCGAGGGTGGTCGTCAAAAACTAGCTAAGACAATAAAATTCAAAAAAGAGTTGTTGAACCAATGATCGCAGACATGAGATTGAGAAGGAGAAAAAGAGATTTTGGGAGGCGACTTAGTAAAAGATAATGAAGAATATGAGATTAAAGGTTTTTTTGTTATCTTATTTTAATAATAATAATAATAAAATGAAAACACCATTGATTTTAAATATCATAGATGAAAACATAAAGCAAATTTTGATAACTAAAAAATCAGTTTTCAAAAAGTTATTTTTATTTTTTGGAATTTAACTATTATATTCAATAAATATGAAAATCATTGTAAGAAACGTAAATAAAATAGTTTAATTTTTTTAAAAAAACAAATGGTTATCCATCGAGATATAATATACAAGAAAAAAGTGAAAACAGAAAATAGTAAATAAGCAATGAGAAACAAAAAATGAAAAAAAAAAAAAATATATTGAAAATGGAATCCAATAAGTTTTAATAATTAAAAAAACAATTTTGAGAAATGCGTGGAACGTTGAATCGGTAAAACAGAAAAATTGAAAATGGGAGTGGTGGGCCCAATTTTCCACCGTAAAAGAATGGTCAAGTTCAATTAATTTCACATCAATGTAAAAAATAATAATAAAATTCAATTGGAATTGACATTTAATTTTGTCCCACATTTATAAGATGCTGTATTCTGACTTTCCACGTGGCGAAGGCAGTGGCTGCACAGAAAAGATTCAATGCATCCAATCCTATTCCTTCCTTTCCCCTTCTACAAACCACACGCCTTTCACCTTCCTCATACCAACTCGGCTTCCTCTCCTCATTTATAACCTTTATTTTACGTCACCAAAATTTCGTAATTCCACAAAAATACCTACTTTTCCATCCACTTTCTTATTTTATAATCTTACCTATTTACCTTTGGTTGTGGTCATGTTCACCAATTCGTAATCAAAATTGATATAATCGTAATGGAATTTCTATTAATAGATCAATTATAATAGGTCACAATTGCAACTATCGCAAACGTATTTTTTTTATCACGTTTATTTAAAATTACAATTCTGTCATATCTACTGTTACCGTTATTATTTAAGGTCGATCGATGATGATAACAGTAAATATGGAAAATTTAGAATTCTCATATTGTTACAGTAATAATAACAGTAATTATAACAATATCGGGATAATTTCCAAATGGAATTAGATTGAGCGTCATTCTCTTGTCAATCAATTTGTGTGTTTTAATGATATATTTGGAAGTGATCTTTAGATGTTAGTACAGCTATGGAATCTAAGTAAACAACACCAAACGTAACTAAATGGGATCCATTTTTCAAATTCCCATTGATTTATTACATTTCCCATGGGGTAAACATGACTTGAATTGTAAAATTGGTGTCTATGGTACGAAGAAAGTTAGAATTTAGTCATATAGTTTATAATTAGAATTTATCCTTAAGGTTTAATAAAAACCATCGTACTAGGGACAACTAACGAGATTTTTATCAAACAATAGGAACTAGTTATGAGATTTCGTCAACACGTGAAGACTAAATTCTTCATTTACTATAGCAGGTTATGGTAGTTTGTGGTTATAATAGTGTGTTAGTGATAGTGTATTAGTGGTGCAAACTCATTTAATCATAGTTATAAATGAAGAGAGATTACAAAATACAAATACTATAGAGTAAAGATTTTCAAATAATTTTATTATATCTGAAGTGTGCGTCATAATAATTGTGAACACTTCTATTATTATAACGAGTCTCGACCTTCAAATGACTTATAATAACTCACTTCACCAACATAAGTGGAGAAAATTATAAATTTTTATAAACAATCAAGATTACACTTGTAATTTAATCTTTAATTTTTAAGTTTTAAATTTTAGTTTAATTTAATCTCGACGTTGGTAAATAGGCAATTGATACCATTTTCTTCCTTTCTAACGTGTATGTTGATTGATTTAATCAAACTTTTGTTTTCTTTTTCTTTTTCTTTTTTTTTTTTAACAGGAAAATTTTAAAATATTTTTCCCTAATTTTTTTTCTATATTTTCTAATTAATATTTTCATATTCCATAATCAAATAATAAATCTTTCCTTATAATATATATATATATATATTGTCTTTTCTACGCAAATGCATTGTCAAAGAAACTCATTAGATAACTCATTAATTGTTGTGTCAATTTTATTGGATTCAAGGAATATCTCGATTTTTTTCTTTTTTTTGTTTGCCTTCATCTTATTTTATGATTTAAAATTTTCTATTATATTGCATTTGTAAAGTCAATTTTTTATCTTTCTTCTTAGACCACAATTAGAATTATAATATTTCGTTTAATTTCAATTTATATATGGTTGAGATTTGTGCCATAAAGTTGTGTAGTTTATTAGTTATTTAATTATTAAATATAATATATTAAATTATTCATTACAGTTAAAAATCTAAGATTGTTAAGTGTATATATTCTTGAATAACAAGTGGTTGACATACAAATTTATCACATTCAAATAATAACCCAAATGGTCTATAGTATGTGGACAAAGTTGGGTGTCTTATACAGGTGACACTATGGATGCAACCTAATTTGTAATTATTACAATCGATTTGATTCAAATTGTTCATATGGAGACATGTGAGTGGGGATATCCCAGGTAAAGAATTTGTATAAGACTAGACCACGAAGTGTTTAATCTCTCTCTGTAAATATGCTAATTAAAGAGATTGATCATAGGATGATCGTATATGACTTAATTTTAATCATGTGTGAGTTATGAACTTCTACCTATGAGAGTTCGTCCTTTGATTTACATGGGTGAGAGTGGAGTCATGTCGACTCAATATGCTTGCTATTTGGGGACTTGACCAAACGAGGATCTGGGAACATAATTTCACAATATGAAATTCACTCATTCCAATATAGAGAAAGTAGATGAGTAGTGTAACATCTCAAGTCTGATGATTGCTAACACATATATACCAATTGAGCAAGGCATATTTCACGAATTTTGAATCATGGTCTGAATTATGGGCCTAAGGTGTTACAAATAGTTTCATTGAGTGCTAACTCCAAGACTTAAACAATGGTGCCACACCCTTTCATTGGGCCGAGATGGACTTGGTTTATGGTTGGACCATAAATAAATTGTTCATTAGAGAATTAGTGGTACATACGAAGATAGAGGTAATTACAGGATAAAACAGACTTTTGACCAAGCTATATTTACAAACAATTCGTGAAGGATCGATTTGCTTGTAATGGTTTTATCCATGGACGCAACTTGTCCTGCAATACATAAGAATGCAACTATAAATATATATTGGTTTTTCCTATAGCTAATGAATGAAGATTAATTAATTCAAGAGTTTAGTCAATTAATCTTATATCATTGGAGTTTATAATATGTAGATCTATAAGATCTCCTTGCTAGCTCACAATGGACCAACATGGATCAAAGGTATTGAAAAAAAAAAATTGAAGTGTTCAAATTTATCTATTAAGGGAAAATATATTTATTATATTTGATACAATTAATATAAGTATTACTGTATTGTGATACATTATTATTATAAAGTTGAATTAAATTCAAATTCAAATTAGATAATGTAAGAGAATTAAAAAAAGAATCATTTTAATACGAGATATTAAAATGAATGATTAAAATTATCATTAGGTTTATTCTAATTATCAAAAGCATGGTGATATTAAGATGAATAATTATAATTATAATTAGGATTATCCTAATTATCTAAATCATTATAATATATGGATAATTATAATTAATTAGGTTTTATCCTAATCAGGTTCTATAAATAGGACCTTATAAAAAACACTACAAGCATTATAGAGTTCACATTTTCTACCAACTCTTCCAAAACACGTGATTCTCGTATTTTTTCTAATCTCTCGATTCCTCCAATTCTTTCGAGAAGACTCCCAAAAGTGGAATCCTTATTTAGTCATGATGAGGAAGACCTTGTAAAGGAAAACATCAATTAGAGAAGAATTTTGCTACAGTTATATTTCTACATAGATATAATTCTTATATACTTAACTTTATTACTGTTTTTGTGTGGTTTTAATTCTAATGTCAAAGCAAATGATCTCATCGCTTCCGCGGTAAGATTAAAGCATTCAGTCTCTTGATCTTTAATATCATTATTTGTAACCATCATTGTTCATAAATTACGAATATAATTAAGAATATGATAATATGCGATCCAAGACGTTTTCAAAAGAATTGAAGTTTAAACTCAAGTATTATTTATCAAAAAATGTTTGAAATTTTCAAGAAAAAAAAAAGTTCTTGATGTGTCCAAGTTCATCATAATGGATAACTCCACATTTTTTAATATTTAGCCCACAATACATTCATCCATCCATACGCAATCTCCACTTCCATTTTGATACATAGTTGGCCCTTCTAACCATTGGTTCAAGGATGACAACGAAAGACTAAAGCCCGGTAGGCCATGTTTCCCGAGAGAGGCCGTCTTCTACTTCTAATCGATATAATGTCGGGGGTTGACCTGCGGGTTTCCCAAACCCCTGAGCTCATCAATGAAAATATTCCATCAAGAACAGCGCGATGTTCAGAAGTCGTGTCTGAGCACACGGAAATGCCGCAGACGGTCATCGATATCGTGCTCCCAGTCGTCATGGAGAGCCAACTTTGAATAGCCGTCGGACATGCTGTTATGGAATCCGAAGATCATCTGCTTAGGACCGCCTTCTTTGAATACCGGTTTTCAAGACCGGAGCTGTCAGTCCCATCATCACCCAACGTTCTATTTTCTGCTCTGTCAGCAGCATCGGATACAGCAACTGGAAGCGAACCTCTCAGTAAGCCTTGAAGAGTGAATTGTCTTAGGTGTTTTAACGTCTAATTAGATCGGGGAATCATTCGAATTAAGAACATAAGCCCGTTACTTTTTATTTCTCTATAATTGGAGCATAGTGCCCTATCCATTTATTCATTCGACCCGACTTGACTTTTTTTTTTCCGCATCAAGAATTCAAACAAGGTTTGGCCTAATCTAGTAAGGTAAAAATATTACTAGAATTTTCCATTGGGCTAGGTCATTTCGGGGCAAGCAGATCATTTATGATGAAGAGGATGAGCTTCAAGAGAATGATTCGGAGTTCTTGCATAGTGGAACCGTGCAGTACCAGACACGATCTCGATCTTCCAAAGAACAAGGATTTTTTCGAATAAGCCAATTCCTTGCAGATCCACTCCTTTTCCTATTCAAAGGTCAGGGGGATCCGTATATGTTGTTCAGGTCGATCGGAAGGCGCAGAAATAGCTATAACTGACCCTTATTTGATCAGACCGCTCCTGGTCTTCAAACTAGTCATTAATGGTCGGCTTCATTGGTATCTTTTCGGTATGCGTTCGGAACACTTTCATTTTTAGCGTCTCATCTTCTCTAGAGAAGCGAAACTCGAACATCTCGAGCAGATGGTCCAAGACGGGAAGGTTTGGCACCTCGATGTCGGCTCTTCGCCTAAAAAATAAAAAATATTCGAAAATAAAAAAAAATATTATTTTTTTACACGGTTCGGAGAGCACTTTTAGTCTGCGTTGGTGAATAGAAGCCCCCCCTATCAAGAAAGAAGCGGCTCTTCCCACAGCGATCTTAGGCCTTGACTCACCCTCCGTGGACGACAAAAAAAATTCAGAATACCAACCGCATTGGTAATTCCATCAATTACCCGGGTCTCCGAATATATTCTAACTATCAACAAATTCCTAGAATTTTAGGCGGAATGGGCATTGTAATTCTTTCTACTTCTCGGGGTATAATGACAGAATGAGAAGCTCGACTATAGGGAATCGACGGCTTTTTCTATCAGTGATGACTTTCCTACTGACGAAATCGCTCGAATTAGTCGAAGGAAAGGAGGTGGCTGGTCTCACTGGAGAGGAGAGTTTTGACAACGAGGGAGGCAGGGGTGCGTGCGTCTGCTGGTATCGTATATAAGAGAAAGGCTGCATTTAGGAGTGATCTTTCCCTCTTCTTCAAGCCAGTGGTGATCTCACTTTCAAAAGAGAGTCTCGACGTGCTTAGTAGCGCGTAAACAGAACACGTAGCTTCATAGCGGAACTAGTCACTGGCTACAGGTTTCTTTCCTACCGGACCGGAGGCAGCCGAGAATGTTATGTAAAAAAAAAAGGACCAACGACGATGAAGGAGAAGAAAGAAGGAGTAGAGGCTAGCCTGCCTTTTCGTATTAACAGCGACTAACGGAGGAATGTTTTTATGCTGTGAAAATTAGTTAATAACGAACTTACATGGATGGGATGGATGCATTTCCTGCCTCTGATTGGTCCTTCTCAAGCACCCAACTCCTAATATCACCAAACGAGACTCGAAAGAACATGGGAATTAGCCCCATTCCTATGAGTGCTTTTGTCTCGAAGAGCCAACAAAGGGGCTGCCTAAAATTATAATTTCATTTTGAATTACTCTCCGTGACATATTAATGTAACGAATAATATGCTAAATACATGATTGTATGAAACATTTTCAAAACATTGAATTTTAAAAGCAAGTGTTAAAAAAATTACTCAAGTTATTAATGCTAATTTGTTCAATATAAGCAGAAAACTCATCTAAAATAAATAAACAAATATTAATTCAAAATTAGATAGTAATCATTACACGTCCAACACACATTACTATTTTCTAGTATGTAAATGAGTCATTTCCACTATAATTTTTATTTAAACAAAAAATCTGGAATATCCTAATAAAAAGGATATTCCATATGCCAATGTATAATTAAAATTTTCAACCATAATTTATAAAAGTTTACAACTTAATATTACAATACATCATCTTTAATTTGAGTAGTAGAAATCATAGTCTCAAATACTTAGGTATTCAATTTAAATATAACATTTTAAATATTTACTCATGCGCATAATAAAAATTAAAAGAAACATGGTGGAGCGCGAACGTGAAATATAATTTTTGTTAATGTCTATTCCCATTTATCAAATAGGGAAAAATTATCCATACGCACTTTCCCTTCTTCGTATAACAAGGAACTCTCTCTCCGATGAAGTATATGAGCGAAGACAAACCATGTTGAAAGGACGTGTTGTTTTGTAGGGTCAATTTATAATCCAAAGATAGTTGCATTTCACTTATACCTTTTGTCCATTATGGTCAATAATAATGCTCAAATATATGTGTGTTATTTCACCTCAAAATATAAACAACTTATTAATGTGTATTTATAGTATTTAGCAAGTGCTCAATACATGTCAAATAAGTGCTAGGTTTATGTGTAAGTTGTTTAACTATAATATGACGTGTATCCACTATTATTATTACGCTTAACTATTAACGGTCAAATGTGTCTATTAAATATTAAGGGGTGTTTGGATCCTAACTTCATGGATGGAGTGAGCAATTATAACCCACTTCATGTTTAGAGTTCCAATTATAATAGTTGGTGTTTCGAACTATTATGACCTAATTCAAATCCCTCTGTTTACTATTTCCTACTCATTATTTATTTTTCTCTTTGGTACAATATGTTTATTAATTTTTATGTCAACTAAAATAGTTTGTACCCTAAATTCGACTATTAGAGTTCATACTAAAATAGTTTGCACGTCAAATATAAGCTATCATAATCCATAGATATTGACTATAATAACCAATTCACTATCCCAAACATTCCACTAGCCGTAAATTAAAGTAATTTAGCCACAAAAGATATTAAATGCATCCAATGCATTTAACTAAGAAACTACGCGCTTTTCACTTTGCTCCATGAAGTCGAGTGGAAATTCAAACATTCAACCACTAATGGTTTAACTGTGTTTATTTTATTTATTATTATTATTTTTAATGAAGTCTGAATGTAGTTTTGTTTTAGGGCTTAATTTTTTCAATTATTAAACATTAATCCATTCCTTGAAAAGAAAAAATCAATTTCTACGACCTTAAACTTTGTAGACTTTATCGCCAGATCAAGCGTAACTAAATGACATATATACAATATGGGTTAACAACCAAGAGATATATAATTTGACTCTCCTCTCTTCCATTATACTAAAATTTTGTTTATAGATTGTATCATCTAAAACTCTAAAAAATGAATCAATTTAGACCATCTCACAATGATTTATTATTTTCTCGTCGAGTATCTAGAGAAATTAATACCTAATTCACCATAAATAAGATGAAGAATAGAATATGAAGACACCAATTTTAATAAAAGTTGTACTAACCACTTGATTGCGACATTTCCCTTTGATTTTACGTTATTATTTACCTTTAAAATATATAGTTAAAATAAGTATAATTCAATTAGTATAGTATTTATACTATCAACTTCGAAATTAGATGTTCAATTTTCCAATCTCACATATTGTTGAAGTTTTTCACACAGATATAAGTAGTATATCTAGTAAATCACTATTCATTTGTTTGAGAGTATTATCTTCTAGTACATATCATTAATTTATAATGGTTCAATTTGTCCCGTCGGTAACCATATTAAATTAATGTTGATAAACTATGTTATGCTTAAAATTAAATTTTGAATGGTTATTGATGTACTCGAACAATTGCATTTTTAAGAAGCATTGATATACTAATGATACACTGATGTTATACTTGAAATGAATTTTGAATTAAATCGTTGACATATCAATATATCGGTGTAATACTTGAGAGTTTATTTAGAATTGATGTATCCTACTAATACATTATTGATGTACATGAATTAGTTTTTAATGATTATTAATACACTATTGATACTCTAATATATGCTTCAAATAAATTTTGAATGAGTGCGAATAAACTATTAATGCACCAATAATATAATTGAAAATTGTATTTTTAGCGAGTGTTTGATATATTATAAATATACTCGAATTACATTTTCGATGAGTATTAATATATTATCTATACACTAATTTTATACTCGAAATGAATTAAGAATAAATGTCAATATATTACTGATACATTACTAATGTACTTGAAATGCAATTTGAATTAGGACTAATATATCATTGAAATATCAATGTTATACTTTAAGTATAGCATTTTAAATGATATACCAAATGTTTGGTATATCAATAATATGAAGTATTATCATGTTTAGTATATTAGTCAATATATATATAAGATGAAGTATATCCATTATACAATTAATGTAACAAATTAAATATAACTTATGCCATCAAAATGATATCAAAATTTCGAAAAGAAAACAAAATAATGGTATGTTTTATATTTGGCATATCGATTGGCACAATTAATACAATTAAGACATTATCATTAAAAAATATATAAAAAAATTAAAACATAACATAACTAATGTCAAAACCTAAATCAGACCATTGAAAATAACTTTATATTAAAATGAAAAAAAAAAAACAATATTCACTATAATCAAACTAACTAAATCTACTATAATACAATTAAAGTTATGGTATATCAATTTGTATAAATGATATATTTCATAAGCTGGTTGATATCTTAAATATAAAGTATATATATACATGCTAATATATAAATGAGGTTAAAATTAGAATAATAAACCAATAGAAGTTAAATTTAATGTTTTTTTACTATATTAACAAATTTAAAAAAATCATTCCTAGATTTTGGAATACAATATGCTCTTTTCACAAAGTTTAAGAATGTAAACATGGTTGACGCGTGTCCTCATCCAACAGAGGAGGAGTTGGTAATATTATTTAAGATAATTGTAATTGGTAGCATTTTTAGGAATAATAACCAAGTGTATAACATCATTTAAAAAAATTGTAAATATAGACAAGTCGATCAATAATAGATTTCTACCGTTGATACACTCCCAAGTCTGTTAACAATAAACTTCTATCGTTGATAGACTCTTACCAGTGATATGATCTATCTCTAATAAACTCTTACCAATAATATAGTCTATCACTGATAAACCATTTAAATTTGACTATATTTGCATTTTTTTACATTATATTATATTTGCTAATACTTTTGGTCTAATGTTTATCTTTGCAACTGTCCCTATTATTTATTTCATTTCCTTTGTTTTTTTGTATTCATACATTAATCAAACGTTTGGAATATCAGTATTAAATTGGCGATAGAAAACAAGTTTAAATTTTATTAATTTTTCGTTCATTTATTTCAATTTTCCATTGTAATATTTACTTTTTTTAATTTTTATTTTCTCTGGTCTATTTTGATTATTGCATTTGACGTACCAATTTTGATGGCATGTTTAACAAGAATTCAATACATGCCAAACTATTGTATGGCACACATGTATCCATTACACTTATGTGTCTATAAAATGTGTAAAAGAAATTGAGCTAAACAATTACCTTTAAACTTCAAAGTTGAAGTTACAATTCATCTATACTTATTATAAGAAAATAGAAAATTGTTACTATTTGTTGAAATAGTAAATAATTCGAAAAAAGTTATTTTTTAGCTTACCTATTTTGTAACCTCTTTACAAACATATTTGTGTACATAAAACAGGCCTGGAAAGAAAAATAGAGATGACATAAGAAATATGAAAATATCTGAAACACCTTAAAAAAATCTTTTGAATAAAAGAAGAAACTTATACCTCTGGCAATGGATAAAAGAAGAAACTTATACCTCTGACAATGGATGTAAGTCTATTAAACCAAACCATTATAATCCTTGTGCAAATCTTCTTCTTCTCTATTCATCTCATAAGTTGCATGCTCATTTTCTTCAAAAAATTTCTTCTTCGATCTACATGAAATGACTAAGAACAAGAGAGAGAAGTTAGAGAGTTTTAGAATCCTAAGTGAGAGAATGAAATTGGCAGAACGAGGAGATAAAGTTGAATACCTGAAATTTTTACTCAATTTGTTTTTCTCTGCTACATGGTTGAAGGTGAATCACATATGAAAATTTCTTGTCTTTGTTTCTAGGCTAGATAAAGTGGTACTCTTTTTATTGGGCTCCTGTAAAGAAAGGAAATCCTATTAAAGAAAACTAATTTGTTTTAACAACTAGTATCAAAGCTAGTTCTTCAAGAAAACTCCAAGATTCCTCAAGAAATCTGTCGAGAACATCAAGAGAGTAAAAAATTATAGTAGCTTGATATGAGGTGGAAAAATTCATAGGAAATGAGGATTTTCAGTTGTGGATGAAGATAATTCAAGCTTTTCTGGCTTTACAAAAGGTTTTAAGGGCTCTTGATGATCCCAAAACCTTGTCTGAAACTCTCACTAAATCGAAAAGACATAATGTGGAGCAAGTGGCTTATGAAACACTGATCTTGAATATTTCAGATGGTGTGCTAAGACAAGTCATCAAGGAGAACACAACCTATGAGGTATGGGAGAAGCTGAAGAAGCTCTATATGAAGAATGATATGCCTAAAAAGCTATATGTGAGGGAGAAATTGTTTTCCTTCAAAATGAGTTTTTCAAAGTCCTTATATGCGAATCTTGACGAGTTCAAGAAACTCACAAATGAGTTCACTCAAACAGGGGACAAGCTAGAAAAAAACAATGAGGCAACAATTTTGATAAACTCTCTACATGAAAGTTATAAAGATGTGAAGGCAACACTGAAATATGGAAGATATTGGATTTCTATTGATAATGTAATCACAACATTGAGAAGTAAGGAGCTGTAGCTTAAAATTGAATCTAACGGCAATAGTGATGTTGAAGCACTGTTTCCAAAAGGAAAATCTTTATCAAGAAAGGGGAAATCTATCTTTTAGAAAGGTAATCGTGCATAAAGGGATAAATATGTTTTGAAATGTTTCTTTTGCCATAAAGAATGACATTTCAAAATAGATTGTCCTGACAGAAAGAAGAAACCATACAGATTTTGGGGATGATGCTCTAAAGTTTCGTGTTCTGTAGTTTGTAAACAGTTTGTACAAACGCTTATGATATATAATATATGATATTTTCTTCACTACTTGACTTTGCACATTGGATGTTTTATTTACTTTACCACAAACCAATAAACTAAAATCCCTGTTTGTCATTATGTAACTTAAGCATGTATGTGGTGACATACAAGTGGATCATGTCTTAAGTGATAACCAAAATGGTCTGTAGTATATGGTTATCGAAGGGAAACCTTATCCTGGTAATGCTACGGATATGGCTTGCTTTGTGGAATGGTTACAAATATTGTGACTTGCCACAGATGGTCTGATCCTGATCATTTGTGTGGGGACGTACGAGCGGGGCGTTCTATACAAACAGTTTGTATAAGACCTGACCACGAAGTGTTAATGTCTCGTTATATAACACTGTTCATGACAGATATTTCACTTCACTAGGATGACCATAGGTAACAGGATCTCAATCCTGAGTGAGTTGGGAACTCCTGCCATTGAGGGCGATCCTTTGATTTACATGGGTGCTAGTGGCCAGATCGCCGACTCAAACCTACCACTTTGGGGTTTCGTCTGATTTGGGAGCTGGGAACTCAGCTACACAAGATGGAATTCACTCCTTCCCCGAAGCAGGGGTAAGTAGAAAGATTGATCTCTTAAGGGCTGATCCCGGGGCTTGAATGATGTGGCGCCACACACCTTCTCATGGCCCGAAAGGTTTTCATACATAATAGGACTATGTTGTATTGTTCATTAGAGGGATCAGTGGTACTTAAGGAGTAAGATGTAACTACAGAGGCAAAACGGTAAATTGGTCCGGCTATACTCGAGCATCTGTGAAGGGTTATTGTACTCATGATTGGTTATATCTGATGGACATAGAAGTATATCTATGGTAAGAAGAGTTCGACTGTCAGTCTTTAGTGGAATACTTGGCAGTTAACGGATGGTGGATCTCGTGGCTATAGAGTTTAGTCAGATATTCACATACTATTGGAGCTTCGAGCCATAGGTTTATAAGGTCCCATTGGTAGCTTGGATTCAAGTTAAGAGTAAGTTTTTAGTCAATTTGAAATGTTCAAATTGACAAAAAGGAGTTCGATTATATATGTTATGATTGAACTAGTTAATTATATATGATATAATTGACTTTATGTATGAGATACGTTAATTGGAGGAAATTGGATATAAATATGATTTATATCTAGTGGAGGAGAAAACACTATGGTTAATAGGTTATGAATATAATATGATTATATTTACTATTTTATTAAATGGACAATTATAGGATAACTGACCACCGTTTTCTTTGTAACCGTGCGTTAGTGGGAAGTTCCAATTCGGTTTTCGTAACATGAGAGAGGAGATGTTTCTATTAGGGAGGATGGACTTGAATTCACAGAAATTCTTGTGATCACTGAGGAAAGAGAAAATGGCCATGAATCTAAAGAAGATCGAGTGTTAGACTCAGGTTGTACCTGAAGGAAATCACACATGAGGATTGTTAGGATTGATGTCCTAATTCTCCCGGAGCCTCGTTGTTTTGTAAAGATATACATTGTTCAATGAATAAAATAATTGTTATTTAATTCTGGCATTTACTCGTATCCAATAAACAAAGCTCCTTGGTTATCTTATGTGAACTTAAGCATGTATATGTGATATACAAGTGGATCATGCCTTAAATGATAACCTAAATAGATCTGTAGTATAAAGGTTAAGGTAAAATACCTGATCCTGGTGACGCTACGGATATGACCCGCTTTGTAGAGGTTTGCAAGTGTTGTAAACTACTACAGATGGTTGATCCTGGCCATTCATATGGAGATGTGCAAGCGGGGGTGTCCTATACAAAGAGTTTGTATAAGACCTGGACCACGAGATGACTAGACTCTGTATATAACGTCATTGATACTAGAGACTTGCATCTCACCTAAATGACCATAGGTGACACGACCTCAATCCTGAATGTTTTGGGAACTCCTGTCTTTGAGGGCGGACCTCAATCATGAGCTGACAATCTGGCCACTCCCACCCACACTATTAAAGAACCGCCCTCAAAGGCAGGAGTTCCCAAAACACTCAGGATTGAGGTCGTATCACCTATGGTCATTTAAGTGAGATGTAAGTCTCAAGTATGAATGATGTTATATAAAGAGACTAGTCATCTCGTGGTCCAGTCTTATACAAACTTTTTGTATAGGACACCTACGCTCGCATGTCTCCACATGAATGGTCAGAATCAACCATCTGTAGTAGTTCACAACACTTGTAAACCTCTACAAAGCAGGCCGTATCCGTAGTGTCACCAGGATAAGGTATCCCTCCTATATCATTATACTACAGCCCTTTTAGGATATCACTTAAGGCATGATCCACTTGTATATCTCATATACATGCTTAAGTTTACATACAATAACCATGGAGCTTTGTTTATTGGATATGAGTAAATGCAAAATAAAATAACTCTTATTTTATTCATAACAATGTGTAAAAATGTAAAATAAAATAACTCTTATTTTATTCATAACAATGTGTACAATGTTTACAAACTACGAGACTCCGGGAGAATTAGGATACCAATCCCAATAGTACCTATCACATGACATCATCAAAGGCATGGTTTATCTCCTATAAATCATGGGATGATGGATCAGTATTCATGGGAGACAATCATGACTACAAGGTAGTTGGAATAGGCTCAGTGTTGCTTAAAATCCAAGACAATAGAGACATACTCCTTAAAGAAGTAAGGCATGTTCTACAACTTAGACGAAATTGATTTCTATGAGAATGCCTGATGGCTGAGGCTGTGTGTTTGTTGGGAAGAATGGAAGCCTAAAGATTTCAAAGGATGGAAGACCTATCTTTAATGGGATGAAGTCTAATGGGTTATACTTTGTGAGAAATGTTTTATTACCAGCTTAAACACTTGTAGCACAGACGCTTGAAGAGGATGAGATTGATCTGTGGCATAGAAGACTCTCACATATAAGTGAGAGAGGAATTCAAGAGCTACAGAAATAGGGGCTGATCAAGTCAAAGGGTACTAAGAGACTAAATTTCTGTGAACATTATATCCATGGGAACTCTAAACGACAGAAGTTTGTGAAAGGGACTCACAAAACCACTTAAATTCTAAGCTACATACATGCTGACCTGTTGGGACCTACAAAGATTCCTTCATGGAGTGGTTCAAGGTATTTTCTTTCTCTAATAGATGATTACTCAAGGAAAGTTTGGGTGTTTTTGCTCAAATCTAAAGACCAAACACTTGATAAATTTAAAAACTGAAAATCTATTGTTGAGAATCAATCTAGTAAGAAAGTAAAATACTTAAGGATAGACAATTCCTACGCAATGACTTCAATAGTTTCTGTGCTGAGAATAGAATTACAAGGCATAGAACAGTAACCTACACTCCATAGTAGCTGAGAGGATGAATAGAACTATCCTAGAGAGAGTAAGATGCATGATTTCAGAAGTTAAAGTGGAAGATTATTTTTGGGCAGAGGCAGTGGCTACAGCTTGTTTTACTATCAATAGGAGTTCTTGCACAACTATTGATTTTAAAACACCTGAGGAATTTTGGCCAGGGTATCCTCCTAACCTCTCGTTCTTAAAGCCTTTTGGTTATATGGGATATATTCATGTCAAACAGGGGAAGATTCAACCTAGAGTTATGAAATGTATGTTCATTGGCTATCCAGAAGGAACTAAAGGGTTTAAGTTGTGGGATTTCATATCTAATCAAAGCATAATTAGTAAGATGTTGTATTCAGAGAAGAAGTACTCTATATGGACTCTAAAGATTCTAGACCAACTGAAACTAGTAATGGAACAGTGATTCAAGACCACTATGAGATGGAATTCTCTAATGTTCCTCAAACTCCTTTCAATCCTATTCAAACTGATCACTCGGATCAACCTAAAGAACAGATAGGAATAGAGGTAGAAACCCAAGAACCTCAACCTCAGAACTTAACAGACTACACTCTAACAAGTGACAGAAGTAGAAGAGAAAGAAGGCCATCACAAAGGTACAAAGAGGATGATTATGTTGCTTTTGCTAACCTTTGTGATGACTTAAATGATGATGTACCTAAAAGCTATGAAGTTGTAGTTAACAACAAGGAAAGCAAACAATGGGTAAAGGCAATGAACAATGAAATGAGCTCCTTGTATAGAAATGAGACATGGACTTTGACCATTCTACCTCCTAAATAGAAACTTGTGTCTTGCAAGTGGTTATTTAAGAAAAAGTTGTGGAAGACAGATGAAGGTGGAGTGAGATACAAGGCTAGACTAGTAGCTAGGGGGTACACTCAAAGTGAAGGACTATACCACAAAGACATTTTCTCCTTTGTGGTGAAGCATACTTCTATAAGAGTGCTCTTAGCTATTGTAGCTTGCAGAAACTTAGAGCTAAAACAGCTAGATGTGACCACAACTTTCTATTGGGGTTGATGCCCTAAAGTCTCGTGTCCTGTAGTTTGTAAATAGTTTGTATGAACGTTTGTGATGTATAATATATGATATTTTATTTCAATTCATGATTTTGCTCAGTTAATTGTTTTATTTTCTTTACCACAAACCAATAAACCTAAAAGCCTTAGTTATCTATATGTAACTTAAGCATGTATGTAGTGACATACAAGTGGATCATGTCTTAAGTGATAACCAAAATGGTTTGTAGTATATGGATATAGGAGGGAAATCTTATCCTGGTAACGCTACAGATGCGGTCTGCTTTGTGAAATGGTCACAAGTGTTGTGACTTATCACAGATGGTCTGATCCTGATCATTCGTGTAGGGGACATGCTAGCTGGGGCGTTCTATATAAAGAGTTTGTATAAGACCTGTCCATGAAGTGTTACCATCTCGTTATATAACACCGTTCATGACAGAGACTTCATTTCATTAGGATGACCATAGGAACATGACCTCAATCCTGAGTGAGTTGGGAATTTCTGCTATTGAGGGCGGTCATTTGATTTGTATGGTTGCGAGTGGCCAGGTCGTTGACTCAAACCTATCATTTTAGGAATTCGTCTAATTTGGGAGCTGGAAACTCAGCTACATAAGATGAAATTCACTCCTTCCCCGAAGTAGGGGTAAGTAGATAGATAGCTCCCTTAAGGGCTGATTCTAGGGATTGAACGATGTGACGCCACACATCTTTTCTTGGCCCGAGAAGTGTTCACACATAGTTGGACTATGTTGTATTATTCATTAAAGAAATCAGTGGTACTTAAGGAGTGAGATGTAACTACAGGGATAAAATGGTAAATTGGCCCAGCTGTACTTACGAGCATATGTGAAGGGTCATCATACTCATAATTGGTTATATTTGATGGACACATAAATATATCTGTGGTAAGAAGAGTTCAGATATTGGTCTTTAGTGGAATGCCTGGCAATTAACGGATGGTGGATCTCGTGGCTAAAGAGTTTAGTCAGCTATTAACGTAACGTTGGAGCTTCGAGCTACAGGTCCACAAGGTCCCCTAGGTAGCTTGGATAAAGTCGAGAATCGGTTTTTGGGTCAGTTTAAAATGTTCAAATTGACAAAAGGGAGTTCGATTATATATGATATAATTGAATTGGTTAATTATATATGATATAATTGACTAAATATATGAGATACATTATTTTGGAGAAAATTAAATATAAATATGATTTATATCAAGTAAAGGAGAAATTACTATAGTAGATATATAATATCAAACTATAGGTTAAGAATATAATACGATTATATTCATTTATTAATTAATTGGTTGGTTATGTGATAATTGGCCAGAAATTTCTCCTGAATCGTGCGTTAGTGGGAAAATCAATTTCGGTTATTGTAACTGAAGAATAAAATGAAAATTGGTTTCATTTTGCAAAGAGTTCGAACAAATCGCTCAAGGTATGGAAATTTCACGATCGCTTAGCTAAGAGCCTATACGATAGCGCCTTATCGCTTAAACGATCGCACACCCCGCGCATTAAACGATCACACGCATTCTCTAAACAATCGCTTAGCGTGCCGAGTTTTCTAAACGATCGCTTAGTAAAACCTACACAATTGTGTACCTTTTCCTAAACGATAAGCATCCAGCTATACGATAGCTATCTCCCACTTGCTTGTCGTTCTACATGATCGTCCCTTTCCTCCTTCCTCTACAAATTCCATCAAAGTCCACTCTTTGGATTCTCACTCCGAGAATACCAAGGGCTTCAAGTGATGGTGTCGACCCCGGTTGTTGCTTGTTTGTGCACTGCTATCAGTGTAGACGATCGTGGTGCTGGTAGCCAACTGATTACTGGGCGATAAGAACAGTAGAGGAGTCACTTTTGCTGGGTTGAGTCTGAGTGAAGATAGTCTTCAACTGTACGTTTACTCAATCTGTTGTTATTTAATTGTTAAAGCATGCCTATAATTAGTGTTAAATATCATACCTGTTTGTTAGAATGTGTGTGTGGTAATTCGATCACAATGAAATAGGAAAGATACGAATGCGCCCATGGATACTCTTGTATAAGAGTTCCTTGACTTTCCTACATGGAAAGCTAGAATAAACTATTTATATGTCTCAACCTAAAGATTACAAGAAAAATGGGTCAGAAGATCTAGTTTGATTGCTGAAAAAGTCCTTATATGGGCTTAAACAGTCTCCCAGTTATTGGTATAGGGGTTTTGATGAGTTTATATCGAGCCTACAGTTCAGAAGAAGTAGCTATGATTCTTGTGTCAACATAAGGAAGTATGAGAATAAGGAAGAAATCTATATTTTACTATATGTAGATGATATATTATTGGCATGAAGTAATATGGGTGAATCAATAATTCCCATTAAAAATTGGGTTACTTCATTGTGACACTCTATGAATTAGAAAGCTTATATTCATAGCATGATTAATTGGGTGGAATTAAATTAGGGAACATAAGTGTAAGTTCAGAAAAAGTCTTAGCCAACACAAGGATTCCTAATTCTCGCAACCATTCTACACTTATGCAAAAACGCTGTGCAAAATTTGCATACAAGAATCCAATTTGATTTTTCAGTTCAACTTTATCAAATTTCATTCAAGATAAATTCAAATCACACCCAAAAGTTCATAAAGTTCAACATGAACAATTTAACATCCTCTAGAATTTGAACTAAATTACTATTCCCAAGATAGAGGGATTACCTAGCATTACATCGTCTTCGATCAACAACTAAAGTTTTAGAAATTGAAAGTAAAAATGAAAGAAATTGAAGGAAGGAAGGAAGAAAGAATTCTAAAAAACAGATGAAAAATTCTCCAATTCATTCCCAATTGCGGCTCAAAGTCGTCTCCCCTTTCAACTAGAAAATAAAATTTCTCTTTATATCAGGATCGTAGCGTTATAATGCTGTCAAGAGCGTTGCAATGCTCTTGTTGAAGCAGACCCCAAGCGTTGAGGTAGAGGCGCAACACTGGCCCAATGCGTTGCGTGTGCGTGGAAGCTCCATGTTAGTTAGAAGTCGTAGTGTTGCGATACCCTGACCAGCGTTGCAACGCTGGCTTGTATCTGATGCTTCTATCTTATAGCGTCACGTTGGAGTGTTGCAGGGGCATTGCAATGCTGTGTGCCTGTTCTAAAAGAGGTTCCTACTTCCCTTCAGCGTCACGCGGGGTCAAGGGAGGGTTGCAACGCTGGCCTTGATGGCAAACTTGTAATTTTTCTGACTTCTTTCAATTTAATGCATCCAACCCCTATTTCATCTTCTTTGTGGCTCGTTTTACACCCAAATAAATTCTTTGCTCCTCGAGATCAACTTACCTACAAAATAGACAAATTATGCATAAGAACCACTAAATAATAGTGGAATTAAGGGTGGAATATTAGCTCTTTCTTAGAGCCAATAGAGGGTTGCCCCAAGTAAGGCCGAAGCCCAAGGTACCTATAGAGTATGCATAGAGATCCATGTGTCCCTAAGGAGAAAGTCAAAGCCTCGAGTGTTAGGTCAATAATGTTCAACTCGATCCTTATCACTAAAAGGAAAATATCCAAGTTGATCTCGACAATTGAAAGCTTGCAACGTCGAGGCTGATACCAATGTGTCGGTGCCACTGGTATGACACATATCTCAAGTAGATGTAAAACAATGGACACTATTAATAGCCTCTCACCACCACGTCAAGGGGCAAACAATACTATAAGTGTTGGCTCGCCTAAATATTTCTTATACTAACTTATCTTAAATCACCGATAAACCCAAAAGCTTAAGCTGATGGGTGAACACGAATTTAACATTATATCATCTAACAACTTAAGCATCAAAGTGTATTTGGCTTAGCATATATATTGATGTGAGTTCTCTTGCAGGTCGGTCCAGACACATTCACAAGTCCAAAAGGAGGTTTGTCCACGAAATCAAACCCACAACGAGATCTACGCTTCAACAATTCTCATTGATATCGATGTCATTCTAATTTCACTTCATTCCAATTCTTGGTAAGTGAACAAGACATAAGAATATGTTTGCATATGATTGAAATTTAAAATTCAAAATCTAGACGGTAGCATTATGTGTTGTTTTTCAAAATTGTGATTCAATGATTTCGGAAGAACAATGTTATTGTTCATATTGAAATTATTCTTTACAAACTCATTCAACAATAACTTTATTTGTGAGTGAAAACGCATTAAATAGAAGCAAGTAAAAAACATGCTAAAAAGTTATTCATACTCGTACATGAGAAGCACAATAATAATTAGTTATTTAAAAGGTGACTTCAAAAGAGAAAGGAAAAAAAAGTTACCACGAATTTGGTAGGTTGATAAAATTTAATTTAATCTTTTAATTCCATCAATTTAAAATTTAAATTTGATAAATTGAATTAATTTCAACTATAAACTTTTAATTACATTGAGTTAAACTTCAAACTCGGATACATGTATCAATTTACATCTTCGATCAAATTTTCATTTCAATCCATTAGAAAGATTTCTCATACGTATCTAAAATCATGTGTTATTCTATTTATTTATAATTGAGCTGTTTTTAAATATAAAAAATTAACCAAAATATTTACAAAATATAGCAAAAATTTAATAACTATCAATGATAGATGCTGATAGACACTGATAGACTTTTATCAGTGTTTATAGTGACATTGATAGACATTTATAGAAGTCTATTAATGTCTATCAACGTCTATTATTGATAATTCTAAAATTTTGTTATATTTTATAAATATTTTCAGCAGTTTTCTTGAAATAATATCCTTTTTAATTTTTAAAATTTGCTTTGATGTAAGTAAGTTGTTTGAAAGTTTTCAACGAAGTTGTTGCAATATAATTATCTTTTAATATATTTTTTTAAGACCGACTGTCTTTTAATATTTGTTAGAAAATCTTGTTCTCTTAAATAACATCAATCTTGTTCTCTTAAATAACATCTTGATATATTTATTAAGTTTTAGTCAAATACGTTTTTTCAAAAAGTTCTCAAATACATTAAGCACATTATGATGATCTCATTTAATATGCTTTTTTTTTTTTTTGTCATTTTCAATAATTTTTGTGATTCTAGACCAACAAAAACGTAACTCAACTGGCTGTTCATACTATCAATCTTGTGGTTTGAGGTTCAATTATATATTGAAACCTATAGCCTTCAATTTATTAGTATTATTTACTTTTGACACATCAACATCTATTATTTATTTATCTCTATATTTTCAAAACTTTAGTTTTGGTCCCTATGTTTCTTAAAAAAATGACTATTTTAGTCTATTTATTTCATTTTTAAGGGACCAAAACAGTTTCATTTGAAAACTGCAGGGACAAAAATAAACTAAAGTTAATTGGACAAGGACCAAAACAAAACATATGAAAGTACAAAGATCAGAACGAAAGAGAGTTGAAAGCACAAGGATCACAATGGACATTTTGAGAGACCAGTAACTAAAATGAACAAAAATCAATTATAAAGTACATTTACCGCTATTTATTTTATTTTCTATAAAAGTTAAGCTCAAGTGGAATTAGTCAGTATGACCATAGTTTAATTGACATCCATTTATATTATCAACTTTGAGAATTGAGTTTCAATCTTACATTCTACAAGTTGCAAAAAAAAAAAAAGAATATCAATTTATGTCTCTAAACTTTTGGAGTTATATCGATCTAAATCCTAAACTAATAATCATATCAATCTAAATTATAAATTTTTGTTGATGTATCAATTATACCATCCATTATGTTTGTTTGGAAAAACCTGACATGAACTTATACTTATATAAATTAAACTCCTAAAATCTATAAGTGAATCAATTTAGACTCTTAGAGAAAATTTCATCTAAAAATTGACCACGTATTTATCGTAATCGTTCATTTTGTAAAAGCGACAATCAAAGGAGTCTACACATGTTTAAGTATAATTGCATGGGTGATTTTTAGAGATAATCATAGTAAAGAATCTAAAGAATAGCATAAAATTGACATGTTTTAGACGTGGAACCACGGTTAAAAAAAAAAAAAAGAAAAAAGAGAAAGAAAGAAGAAATTGGACTTGGAATGGCAAAGACGTAAATAAGAGGAAGAAGAGAGGGCAAAAGAAAAAGAAAAAAGAAAGAGAGAGAGAAAACATAAGAAAATAAAAAAAGAAAGAAAGAAAAAAAGGAAAAAGAAAAAGAAAGTTTAGGGAGAGAGGAGATTACGGAAGGAGGTGTTGAGAGTAAAGGAAGACTAAGGAATTGATGTATCCCTTTCGGGGCGCCCCCTTCTCTCCTGTTCCTCTTATTATTATTATTATTATTATTATTTTCATTAATTAATAAATAATCATCATTCTTATTATTCCTTTTTTTTTTAATTCCAAATAATATTTTCTCTCTCTTTTGTGTATTTTTGTGGTGTAAATTGAAAGTAAGTCTACACCTGTTTGAGAAGGGCACATAGACATAGACCCATTACTCTTAACAAATAAAAAATTTGTAATTTTATAATTAAACAATATACCCTTTTTTTCTCTTTCCTCTTACACACAAACAAAGAAATTTCCTTGTCGGCTTGGACCAAACACCATCTTATCGTTTCTTCTTCCCCCTTCCATTCCATTCTCTTCTTCGATCCCTTTCATCCTTCTTCTTCTTCTTCTTCTTCTTCTTCTTCTTCTGCTTCTTCTTCCTCTCTCTCAAACCCTACTCTCTCATCTTCCTTTTTTTACTACTCTTCCATTTACTTCATCAACTCCCTGCTTCTCTTCTTCAGGTTTGTGATTTGGAGCTTCTTTTTAAGGTGTTTTTGCTTCTGGGTTTTCTTTTTCTTTCTTTCTTTTTGCTTTTTTCATGTTCCTGCTTCTTAATTCTATCTTTTTCCCAACTGGGTCTGTGTTGGATCGAGTTTTTGGGGGCGTTTTGTTTCAATTTTTGTTGGTGGGTTTCTGGGCGTTTGAGGTTAGGTGAATCTGTTGAAGTTATATGGGGGGTTGTGATTTTTGTTGTTTTTCTTGGATCCGGAACATGGGGATCGAATTCCTTGTGTTGTGAATGTTCTGTTTTAAGTCTTTGTTAATTTGAATTGGGTAGTCTTCTATTTTGCTGAATCAAGAGACGATCCACTTCTATTTTTTATTATTATTTTTTTTTTGTTGAGTTTTTTGGTTGATCAAAATGGATGTGTTCCTTTGTTGGGCTGCAAATTTATCTTTGACATAGTGAACATTTCGTGCTGTTTTGTTTGGATGTGGTGTTAAAGTTTTAATAGCGGCTGCCTTTTGTTGATTCATTTAAGATACGCAAAACAAGGTGCGGCTACCTCGCTGACAGCGTGGCTAAGCTAAGTGTCTGAGGCATTTATTGATCTATAAGGCCGCCTCTATCTAATAGATATTATTTGCTGTTGTTCTGGGTTAGTAATAAATATCTTGAAAGGAGTTCTCCTGGTTATAAATGTGTTTTGCTTTATCCCAAGTGTTCTGTGTAGATGGTAAGACATTTAATCTGACTCTTGTGATGTTCTTGTTTAACGCATCTACCACCGGTTTTGCAGGTCGGCGATTGGGTTGATTGGTGGCACATAAATATCTCTCTGATATCATCATGTCCTTTTCAGCTGCCTCAAATCTTCCCTCAGGAGGACCCCATTCAGGTTTGTGGTTATTGTTTAGGGAGTTCGGACCATTTTATTAAATTTTTAGTCACTGTTGGTTTTGGTGAGGGATTTGTTGTTGATGATCTAAAAAAATGAACCTTGGGTTTTCAGTTTTGGATAATCTTCTGTTAAAATTAACACATCATAGTTTTGCCTGGTACTCTGCAAAAAATGAATATTCTTGCCTTCTTTGTTACGTGGAATGTCTGAAATCTGAATCCTTGAGTAAGCTTGATAGTTTGGCTTTGTGCAATAATATTGAAGACAGTTCCATTTTATAAGTTTGTGGAACTGGGTAAATTTCTCTTGGGTTTGACCTTCAACAACGTTTGCAGCAAAAATCATTCTCCTTTGTTGATTGGGGAGATTCTTCTTTGAGAAAGATGCCTGTCCTTTTGTGGCAACTAAATATAGAGTTTCCAAAGGTGGCTGGTGATCTATCCCTTATTGGATGCTAATCACTCTAAAGGTCTCTGGAAGTATCCTTGGTCGCTTCGGTTCGTCATTAAAAAAAAGAAATAACGGTCTCTGGAAGTACGTCTTACTATTAAAGCTGAAGTAGCTTCTGAAATATAGTGAGCAGTATAAAAATTAAAAAACACCTGATTTTGGAATGACTTGGGGAAAGGAAGTGGAACTCTCTTAACCCTTTATCCAAGTCTTAATTGTACTTCTATCAGTATAACATTTTCTATCATGCAAGTTCTAAATGCTTCAAACTTATATTGGGATCTTAACTTTAGTTGCTCATGTCAACACTTAAGATTGGATATTCTGCATGGATGGCCTTGCTGGGTTCTTTGTTATTATTCCAATGGATGAAAAGTTGAGCCGCACTCTTCTAGATCCTTCAGATGTAAGCATGGAGTGCTAGAAAATTGCTTTCCTTTCCCAGTAGTTATGGTATTTTCCTTACGAGGGTTAAGCTTAATGGTACCGGATTAACATAAGTATAATACTTGCTAAATGCATAAGATGCTAATGCTATTTTGTTTGGCATCTAGAGGAACCTGTTGAAAGCTATTTTCCATAGTATGTATATCCATCTTCTGTTCATGGTGTCATCAACTTCTTGATAGGAATAGGAAATGGTAGTTGAATTGGTTTCAAGGAGGCAGGATTGTTGGATTGGTATTGATGCCTTATAGTAGGCACGTTCACTTGATTCCGTCTCCATCTTTGCAATCCCTTCCTTCTATCTTTGTCATGGAAGCTGAAAATTGTAAATGGTTAGGTTCTCTGCATGGATGGTGGTTGTTTGTGGGAAGGTGGGATTACACCATTGTTGTCATTGAGAGGCCCTGAGCTTCTTCCATGTTTCATTTGTCTCGATGGGGTGTGTAAATTTGCCAGCAAAGGTTACAAGACTTCTCTTTGGGTGAGTATGTCTGTGATATGTGGTTGCGCAGGAGCTAAGTTGTGGAGCACAGGCTTCAATGTCACATCATGGTGCAGGTTGAATTTTCAAGTGCGACGAGTGTGCTGCACCTAATTTCAGATGGTATCTAGATGATATTTTACAGCATATGTGAATGTTATTTTAATTTCAAGAAGCATTTTAAATGTCGATTTATGTTAGTCCAGAATGTAGGATCACATTTTGTTGAATGTTTTTAAGTTTAATCAATTATAAGACAAGTCTATACAGAATTGTGCATGCTTTTTGTGTTACAACTATTTGGTGTTCTTAAAATTTTCAATCCATTATCATGGCAATTATTCAACCTTCTGTTGCCTTATGGAACATGTACCTTGTTTTTCTATTTCCAGGGCCCTCTTCCGATGCATTGTATAGGGAATTATGGCATGCCTGTGCAGGACCACTTGTCACCCTTCCTCGCCAAGATGAACGAGTATACTACTTTCCTCAGGGTCACATGGAACAGGTATCTGATTTGGTGATGTATACTCACTGTTTGATTTTTAGACTATATAGGGGAACTGAGTTGACATCTTCAAGTTAACCAGTGGAGTCTTGAGGCAACAGAACCCCAAGTCTAACTGGATTTAGTGTGCAATCTTAGTGTTTTTCTTGGATGCCTGGACCTTTCTTATTAGTTAATAAATAAAACATGATATAGTAATGGATATTCAGAAAGAAAAACTGTATGAAAGTTTGGGCCAATTCTGTCAAAACTTGTTATTTTTTTAACTTCCAACTTTTCTAGATTAATTTATAATATGTATATCTTTTTAACTTTCAAATAAGTTCTGTACTAATTTATAATAATTTTCTTTGCTAATGAAATAGTTTAATATTGTGGGGTATGATTAAGCAGATTTTCCAGTAATTACTCTTTCGTTGCTGGAAAATTTATCATGTTATTATTGATCCTGGAGTAAAAAAGAAAGGGTATCGATCTCCAGAGTAATATTTGTCTTTTTTATATTAACATTGAGTGCTGAACTTTGTAACATTAATTTCTTCACAATTTACTTACTGGAATTCGTGTCTTTACTCGTTGACTCCTAGAACGTGTTCTGTTGATTTCTTGTACCATATAATTGCTTTTTCACTATATCAATGAGAAGTATTTCTGATTAAAAAATATCGATGCTGAAAATGTTAGAAATTCACATAGTTTGCTTTATCTTGTATGTTTAGCTGGAAGCCTCAATGCATCAAGGATTGGAGCAACAAATGCCTTCGTTCAACCTTCCATCAAAAATACTTTGTAAAGTTGTCAATGTTGTTCTTCGGGTGAGTTTTATCACATAACCCATATCTTGGGCTAATTGAATGAAATTTCTGTGCTCATTGTATCATATCTAATGTCTACTGCTTTGGATGTTAGGCGGAATCCGACACGGATGAAGTTTATGCTCAGATTACTCTATTACCAGAAAGCAATGTTAGTTCTGTAGTCTTTCACTCTTTGGATGTACAGCCAAGCATTTTCAGTGTTTGCATTATATTTTTGAACTGTTTGTGATGCTCAATCCCTTTCATTTTTTTAATAGCAATTTTGTTGATATCTCTAACTTCTTTTTTGCCTATAATTTTTCTTAAGCAGCAAAGTGAAGTAATGAGCCCAGATCCTCCCCTTCCTGAGCCTACAAGATGTAATGTCCACTCATTTTGTAAGACGCTCACTGCTTCCGACACTAGCACTCATGGTGGCTTTTCTGTTCTTAGGAGGCATGCGGATGACTGTCTGCCACCCCTGGTTAGAACATATAAATGATGTTGCAAGCTAGCGTCCATTTTCTCTGTCTTTCCATGTTATAAAGTTTCTTTGTTTTTCAGGATATGTCTCAGCAGCCACCATGGCAAGAATTGGTTGCGACTGATTTACATGGGAATCAATGGCATTTTAGGCACATTTTCCGAGGTATAATAAAGTTGAACATGTATAACTTGTCAGCCATGTCTAGCTATAGATGTTTGCCATCGTGGCATATAAAGATCTCTTAGACATGCATGTACACGAAAATACATACATACGTACATTCATACATGCACACGGCCACACATTTTTTCTCTGGGCCAGAAGAGTTTCTCCATCTCTTCCATTTTATATGTTCTTCTACACTTTGGAGTTGATAGACTCTAGATGGGTTTAAGCCCCTCAAGAAGTGTCCTTGCGCAAGTACTTGGAATTGGGTAACCTCACGTCCTTGAGTTCAAGCTGCAGGTGGTAGAGATAAGGAGAATTAATTGAATTTCCCTGCTTCTTAGTGTCTCCTAAAGCTGACCTTGAGGTGGGTAGGCCTTGATGAAAATTAGCACCTAATGGGGACAAAATTATATGGGTTTATATTGTTTATTGTTGCTGGCAAATTTTGTCGTGTGACATACAGCATGTCCATTTTGCATCCCCCCTGTCACACACTTGATCGTGATATTAAATTAGTACACAAAATTGCAGGTCAACCAAGGCGTCATTTGCTAACAACTGGGTGGAGCGTCTTTGTTAGTTCCAAAAAGCTAGTAGCTGGAGATGCTTTTATCTTTTTAAGGTAATTTTGTGGTATGCCATTGAAGAAGAATGTCTATTTTCTTATGGGATATAGATTTCTTGATGAACGAGTGCATGATCACTTTGGTTATACTTGTATTTACTTCACAGAGGTGAAAATGGAGAGCTTCGCGTTGGGGTCAGAAGACTCATGAGACAGCTGAACAATATGCCATCTTCTGTTATATCAAGTCACAGTATGCATCTTGGAGTTTTAGCCACTGCTTCTCATGCTATTGCAACTGGAACACTCTTTTCTGTCTTTTACAAGCCAAGGTTTCTCATCTATACGTTGCTCCTCATTTTTTTTTTTTGGCACATGATATGTGAGTCATTTCCTTTCGCCAAGTAAAATAATTTTATTTTTATGGCTAATTGGCTTTTGTATCTCGGCACTGTAAGTATTTAAGTTAGCTGTTCACTTTTGCCATTGGTTTGTGATAAGTTCCTGCAACTAGCAAATTATTGAATATTCTTCCTTATGACAGAACAAGCAGGTCTACATTTCTTGTAAGTCTGAACAAGTACCTTGAAGCTCAAAACCATAAACTCTCTGTTGGCATGAGGTTCAAAATGAGGTTTGAGGGCGAGGAAGTACCTGAGAGAAGGTAACTCTGCCAAGCTTCCAGGCTCTTTTTTCCTTTCACTGTTTATTTAATATATTATTTTTTGTTATATTCTGACAGTTTTAGTGGAACAATTGTCGGTCTTGGAGATAATGCGTCGCCTGGGTGGGCGAATTCTGAGTGGCGATCTTTAAAGGTTAGCTAGTCTAGTCCTATAATTATGCTTCTCATGTTTTTCCAAAGTTCAGTCTAGAAACATGATATGATGTGTATTGATGGAGTACGTCCTCTTTCTGTGAATTCAATACCTTATATTAAGATGCATGTTTGAACATAGACAAGCATCCATGAAATGGCTGATGGTGGTAAGAAAAAGAGAAGATTTTTGTTACGGCCTGATAATGTGTATATTTTGGTTGAGTGGATGTTTCTGGAACCCGTCCTTTATTAAAAAATTCTCTGAATTAAGTCGGAGGAGATATTTATGGATGCCCATCATATGCTAGCTATATGTAGCAATCCTATTGGTGAACTTTCAGCTTTCTCTGTAGAGATATGCTGTCTTTCGCTCTTTTTTCTTCTTATCACTGTGGATGATTGTAAGTTGATTGCAAAAGGAAGGAATAGGGATACACTGAAGTTTTCAGGGACAAATTTTCTTTTTCATTTTTCCCTCATTTCCTAATTGCTGATTGCTCATGGTGTGAAACTTTTTGGACTATCGACTCCCTTGGATTCAAGAATCTTTTCACATGTTTTTCACAAATTTGCAAGTGCCTCAGGTTTCTAAGACTTTAAAGGGAATAAATAACTATTTGCTCAGAGGCTAATCTTCTTGGCCTTTATTTTGGTGTTTTATCTGGATTATTTTCTTTTGGTTCTTCATGGAGGATTTATCTTTGTTGTTATTTATTCCTTTTGTATTCATTCTGTTTTTTCCTTTGTTTCTTCGGTGAAGCCTTGTATCTTTGGAACATTAGTCTCGTGCGTTATTTCAATGAAAATTTTCTTGTTTATTGTTTAAAAAAAAACGAAAAAAAGGAAAAGGAAAAAGAGGTCATGCTTCAGCTTGATTATTTTATTTTATTTATTATTATTTTTTATAAGAAACAAGGATATGTAATCTAGACAGCAAAAAGAGCCAACAAATGAGGCAGCCTAAGGGTGTAGGGGGAAGAGAACCCCTCTCCAGAAAACTAAATGGAGGGCTTTCCAATTGTTTTGAATCACGGACAAGCTGTAGTAACAAAAGAAACACACTAGAAGCTGTTCATTGCTACAAAAAAGCCTCAAAACAGGCAGGTTTTATCTTCAGAAAGTCTGGTTTCCTTCTAACCGAAGTTAGAAAGTCCCCACATCGTAGTACTTACTACCATGGACCACGTCACCTTTCTCCTATTTCTGAAACACCAACCCTGCAGCGTTTCGATCGGTCAATCTTCCACTCTGTGGTAGAATAACGGACATCGAACTCCTTTAGTACCCAACTCCACCCTCCTAGTGAACAGGCAATGAATACAACCGTCAAGAGTTTCAGTATCTCTATGGCACAAAGGACACACTTCAGCTTGATTTCTCTGCATTGCATATTTAGTTACCACCTTATGGCATAAAATCTTTATTCTGGAGGAAAACATGACGGGTCCTTTTGTCATTAGAGAATTGTTGTGTAAGATGAAGTTATCGAGTCAAAGATCACCAAATTGCTTTTTTGAAGATTGAAAAATAGTATGTTGCTATGGTAGATAATATTGTTTGGGCAAAGGGTACTCTCTTTTGACATAAACATTCACTCTTCCTCTTTACTAGGATCCCATTTATCTTTTTCGCTACTGTTTCCCAGAATGACATTCCTTTTGCGGAATGAGCAAATAGCAAACCGAATAATATGGTGGCTTGCATATTGAATATTTTTATGTTATGCTAGCAAGGTTTTGTTTTTATCTTGCCACACACAAAAAGAACTGCAAAAAGGAACTCCTTATCGTGAGGTGATATAAATTACGCCACCTCACAATTGAGAAACAAGTGTTAAATTGTTCATGCCACATGATGTGCATAAAGCAATGTGGAAGACTTAAGATAGTGGGTTCGCTGAGTACGAATCTTTCTTTTACTAATAAGCATGTGGAATGGTAACCTTTTGATAACAATCCTTCAATCAAATATGCATCAAATGCTAACCTCAGTCCTTGTAATGTTAGAAAGAATAGTAAAAAAAGAATAAATTTTCATGAAAACTGTCCACTTGGGAGAATTAACGACTTCTGTCACAATAATTTTTAGAGAGATCTATATTATTGACAGATATAGAACTTTCTGATACCTTAATGTTCCTTCTGAAGGTTGATGCCTGATTAGAATTAGATGATGGTGGCGCAGGACTAATTTTTTGAGTAGTGATCAAAGATTCAAATTGTATTTTAGAAATATGGGGAGGAGATGCAGAACAACTATTTCCATACCGTACATCCTCCCAAACTTTGAGACTAACTCTAATTAAAAAATAGATCAGAAATGTATAAGAAAGAATTGAAATTCTTGAGCGTTATTTTCTCAGACATGACTCTGGCAATGGTAGTAGATACTCATTCATCATTTTCATGTAATGTATGGCTCTACTTACCTGATATGGTTGGCGTTAAAATATTTTCAACCGAGCCTTGTTTCATGGAAAACAATGAGTTGGAGTTGTGTCATCCTTCCCTGGTATACTGGAAATTTTTTACATTTCTTTTTTTTTTTCCTTATTTTCTTTACAATTTTTATGCCATGGTGTGTTTTGATATACTCTTCACTCGCATCAGTGCATTATTTATAATTCAAGAACTCACTTCTGATTGTTGGTTGATATAAAGGTGCAATGGGATGAACCTTCATCCATCTTGCGTCCAGATAAAGTGTCGGCTTGGGAATTGGAGCCACTTGTTGCTTCTAACCCTTTAAGCTCTCAGCCTACACAGAGGAACAAGCGTCCACGGCCTACTGTTTTGCCTTCATCTTCACCAGATGCAACTGTACTTGGTACAACCTTTCTGTATAGTAGTAATCACTGTTGATTTTTCAGATGGAACATTATTGATATCCATCTTTATGTACTAGGTGGGTGGAAACCTACGGTTGAATCTTCTGCTTTCTCATATACTGAGCCACAGCGTGGAAGGGACCTATATTCATCACCGAAGTTCAGTACTGCTGCTTCAAATTCACTTGGTTTTAATGCGAATAGTTCTCTTGGTGCTGTGTCCAGCAACACTTACTGGTCTAATACCAATAGGGTGGAAAATATTATGGACACTTCATCTCATGGAGCAAACAGGGAACCCACTGAAAAGAAACAGAACACTAGAAGCGGATGCAGGCTCTTTGGGATCCAGCTTCTTGGAAATTCTAATGTAGATGAAGCTTCTCCTGTTTCAACACCTAAAATGATCAGCGAGGATAGACTGGTTCCACCTTTGGACACAGAATTTGACCACCATTCTGAACCATCAAATGCTCACCGATCAGATATTCCTTCAGTAAGCTGTGATGCTGATAAATCATGCCTGATTTCCCCATTAGAGTCTCAAAGCAGACAAATCCGCAGCTGCACAAAGGTTCAATCCATTGGCTTTTTATCACTTTGCCCCATCTGTTCTAATTGCTCTAGTGCAATTCTGATTTATTTATTTATATATATATATTTTATTTTTGAAAAAAGAACAATCATTTATATATGAAATTTGTAAAAGGTTGCATATATTTTCAGGTTCACATGCAAGGAATTGCTGTTGGGAGGGCTGTAGATTTAACCCGGTTCAATCAGTATGATGATCTACTTAAGAAACTGGAGGAGATGTTTGACATAGAGGGCGAGCTTTGTGGCTCTTCGAAGAAATGGCAGGTTGTTTACACCGATGATGAAGATGATATGATGATGGTTGGAGATGATCCTTGGAAGTAAGTACATTTGAACACACCCAAATTCATGATATTCCGAAATCTTTTTTGCCTGTTCAATAGTAATACAGATATTGGAACAAATCAAATGCTATCACTATCGATCTTGCTTTCATCCTCAAGTTAATTGCCATAGTTGCTTAAATCGAATGTTCTCTTTTCTGATAGATATCTTAATCATGTGCGGTCTCCATTAAGAATGTTGACTGTGGTATTGTAAAAAAAATGAGAGATTTTGGTGGATGTGTGAGACTTGGATTTATGTATTCCTTTCCTAAATGATTGCAGCGAGTTCTGCAGCATGGTGAGGAAGATATTCATTTACACAACAGAAGAAGTGAAGAGACTTTCGCCCAAGATAAAACTCCCACTGGGTGGAGAGGCAAAGCTTAGCAAGCCAGATTCCGATACGTTTGCCAACCACACAGATGATCAATCATCCATCGTGGGATCAGATTGCTGATAGAGACGTATCCTATGTCGTATAGTCATTGGCAGAGGAGAAAGAAAATGTGGAATATTCACCAGGGGGATGGAGAAGTGGAAGAAAAGGAATGGTTTATATAGCGGTAAGATTTTATCGATAGGTATCGTTTGCAGGGGTTGGCTGCTCTCTTTTGACCGCCAATGGAGTGGAATCCGGAACGAGGTGTTGTTGTATTTTCACTTGGAAGTACTGAAGGTTCCGACGACGAAAAGCTAGCTGCAGGTGCTGCTACATGTATGAAAGAGGAGAAGGGGGGGGGGGGGTGGTGCGCGGTAACTGGTGAAGCCTTTCTGAGCTCATCAATAGAGTGAGGAATGAATATGTTAATGGAGTTGTTTGGACTTCGATATGGAATGTGGGTTAGCAGAAAAGACTGTCCTGTGTTTTAAGACGTTGAAACGAATACTTCTACGTAATAATGTTCGGTTCGGTTAATTTTGGGCTTTACCCTGTCTCCTGAATTTCAAACCATGTGAGTCAGCTTCAGTTGCATTTTTGTACATAAGAAATATGATGCTGTCTTTTTTCACCATTTTGATTGCAGGGGTCTCTTTTTGTATTGGGTTGTCAATGACAATGGAGGAGGAAGAAGCTCAAAACACCTTCCATCCTTCCAATGTAAATGTAATATTTATGATTATGTATTGATTTGGATTTTGGAGGTAGTGAGGTACTGCTAACTGGTCAATGGGTGCAGACAAGTAGGATTTTTCATGTGTTTTAAGAATAATGTGGGTTGAATATTGATGGATGTGTTGGGTTTTAATGCAATCTGCAATAGCTGTATATTAGAATGGTTTTGATGGTTTGTATTCTGCAATTATTGTAAATAAGATTAGGTTATAAAAATCACTTCATAGTTTCAAAAGTAACTTCGTGCTTTCCTGTACTGTGAAATTGGTTCAAGTTTAGTTCCAGTGTCTGTACTTCGTGCTTTCATGCTTGACCGATTGAAAACTTAAAAACGAAAGGGAAATGATTCTTTTAAAATTGGAAAAACGCAAGCGCTTTTTTCTATTGGTCGAAGGAGATTTATGTTTAAATTATCTTGTTATTCTCCCACCCCACCCCACACCCACCAAAAAAAAAAGGAAATTTATTTATTTCTTCAATTATCTCTTTGTTAGTTATTTGATATTTTATAATTTTTTCTTCTAATTTTCAACTTTACTTTTTTTCATACTTTAATAGCTTTTTAAGATATTAGTTTAACATTGAATATGGGTTGAAAATATTATTCAATCTAAATTTTAATCGCACATGAATGTTAAAGAAAACACCTTAAATGATGAGAAGAAAAGAAAAAAAGAAGGAAAAAAAAAGAAGATAACATATTTATGGTCCTAAAATAGGAAAAAAATTATAAAAATGTGAGAACGACGCTTAAAGAAAGTAAACTACAAAAAAATTCATTAAAAATTAGGGAGAGTGGGTTGATAAAATTAAAATCAAAATCATAAAAAAGAAGAATAAAAAGGATAGGAGATACAGATGAAAACTAAAAGTTTAATTCAATTATTTATATAAAAATATAGATTTAAAATCCTAATTTGATTTTAAAAAATAATTTAGATAGATTGATTTTTTTTTTCCTTTAAAAAATTTCTTTATTTAACCTGTGAAGTAGACCTTAGTTAAAAATAAAAAGTGATTTTTTTTAAAAATATTACCTAAATGTTAAATTATCTAAGATAACCCTAGGATCATTATCTAAAAAGGACAAAAGAGGAGATCAAAAGTTTCTCCCTCATAAGGATAAATATCCAGCTCAATCAGCAGCTGACGAGGCGCCACAAGGATGCTGAGATGGACCTCTCTGCCACCATGGATCTCTCTCTCTAAAATATCAATTCTATTGCAACGGTCCTCCACTATTATTTTCTCTACAAAAGATTCCTTCATTTTGTGTCTTTATTCACCCAATTTATGTATATAAGAAGTGTACCGTAGTGTGTGCATTGTGTGAAAATATATCCAAAAGAGGTAAGGAAAAACATATTCAGAGGCTGTCTCCTTCTTCTTTTCTCATTTTTTTCTTTTTATTTTGGTTATTAACTTGGTATTAGAGCCAACCATGGTGAACACTGCGTCGTCTCTGTCTTCTACCATGCTCCCTGGCGCTACTATAAACAATGGCAACATCACCGGCCCCCCACTGAATCAACTAATAAATCAAGTGACGTCCATCAAAATGGACAGATCAAACTTCCTTTTATGGAAAAATCTCGCCTGGCTCATCCTCAGAAGTTACAGACTAGAGGGATACTTAACAGGAAAAAATCCCTATCCCAACTGTTTTATTGCCAAACAAACCCATGAACACTCCGGCAAGAGCTCGAGCTCCGACCCAACTGTAGTGGCCACACCTGAAACCGAACTACAACCAAATCCAGCCTATGATGCGTGCATTGCTTTAGATCATCTCTTATTAGGCTGGCTCTACAATTCGATGACTCAGGAAGTAGCAACTCAGGTAATCGGTTTCCAAACCGCCAAGGACCTGTGGGAAGCCGTTCAAGAGCTGGTTGGGATACAATCAAGGGCTGAAACTAATTACCTCAAGTGGCTATTTCAACAAACACGTAAAGGAGCTCTCAAGATGAGTGAGTATTTGACTCTAATGAAACAGTATTCTGAAGGCCTTGCTTTTGCAGGTTTCCTAGTCTCCCCATTTGATCCTGTTTCGCAGGTGCTGTCTGGACTAGATGAAGAATATAACCCCGTGGTAGTGACGATTCAAAGCAAAGGCACAGTCCGGTGGTCCGATTTGTAGTTTGACCTTCTCTCATATGAAAAGCGACTTGAATATCAGCTGGCAATCAAGATAGGGGTATCTGGAATATCCAACATCTCCTTTTCTCCCAACTCAGTCTCGGTCAATGTCGTCCAAGGAAACACTCACGTTCCTCCAAACTTGTACCGCAATCCTCAAGGAAATTCCCAGCCCTCGAACTTCAGAGGAGGAGGAGGCCAAAACAAGGGAAGGGGCCGCTGGAATAATGCTTCAACCAGTCGACCAACACGTCAAATCTGTGGAAAGCTCGACCACACCGCTGACATCTGCTTCTTCTGCTACAACAAAGACTTCAATAATCCCCGCCAAACCGATACCAGAGCTGAGTCTACCCAACTCCCGGCCAGTTGACCTCAAGAACAGAATACTTCAACGCTATTCACCTACTCCAGCATTGCCTCCCTTGAAACTATTGCCGACTCCAATTGGTATGTTGATAATGGGGCTTCGACTCATGTAACCAGCAATCTCATCTTCCTAACCGCAGTTACCACCTACACAGGTACAGATAGAGTCATTGTTGGGAATGGACTCCACTGAATATATCTCAATATGGATCCTCACCCATACATACTAAATCTGGTTTTCTTTCTTTACTAAACATACTTTATGTTCCAGCCATAGCTAAAAATTTGGCCAGTGTCTCTTAGCTAGCCAAAGACAATAACATCTTTGTTGAATTTTATGCTGATTTTGTGTAGTTAAGGACAAGGAATCGGGGGCAAAACTTCTGAGAGATAAGCTTAAGGATGGACTCTACCAGGTGGATAGTGTCAGCCCATCGATAAATAATGCACTTAACAGCCCAAGGATCCCAAGTACTAGCTCGACTGCTCAACTTTCCTCCTCATCTTCACTACCAGCACATCAATACCCAAATTGCTTTTTCATCGGCGACTTGGACATCCATCCCCTAAGATTTTGGCTAAATTAATTAGTGGATGTAATTTGAACATTTTGATAATGAGAATTCTGTTTTTTGTGAAGCCTGTCAATTTGGAAAATCTCATAATCTTCCCTTCTCCTCTTTTCCCTCCCACGCACAATCACCATTTGATCTGGTTCGCACTGACTTATAGGGACCTGCTCCTATGCTATCCGCTGATGGCTTTCGATATTATGTTCTGTTTATAGACGACTTCAGTCAATTCACATGGATATAACCGTTGAAACAGAAGAGTGACACTGCCTCTGCATTTCAGCACTTTCAATCCTTTGTCCACACTCAGTTCAATAAAACTCTCCGGTCGTTACAAATGGATGGTGGTGGCGAATTTAAAGCAGTAGCATACATTTGTGAGTGTTTGGGTATTCAGATCAGAGTCTCTTGCCCATATACTTCGGTTCAAAACGACTGTGCTGAACGAAAACACCGCCACGTTGTTGAAACCGGCCTCACTCTCCTTGCCCAAGCTTCAATGCCCCTACATCTATGGTGGTATGCTTTTCAAACAGCTACTATGTTAATTAACTCTTTTCCTTCACCCGTTTTTCAGGACAGAAGCCCCATGGAAGTTCTTCTCCATACCACACTGGATTTCTCATCCATTCGGGTCTTTGGTTGTGTGTGCTACCCGAATCTACTACCATATCAGACTCACGAGTTCGACTTCTACAACAAGAAATGCGTCTATCTTGGACCATCACCAATTCATAAAGGGTATTGCTATCTGTCCAATGACGGCAAGGTGATTGTCTCTCGCCATGTCCGATTTAATGAAGGTGACTTTCCGTTTCAATCGGGTTTTGGATCCTGCCCGACCCAAGTTTCCACATCCTCGACTCCATCAATTACCACCTGGTTCCCCCGGTCTCAATCATCCAACTCCCAAATTTTACCCTCTCTGGACCTCCCGTCTTCACAACCCTCAGCCCATGGTACATCCAATATTAATTCTCAGGCTCAACCTCCACCGGCCCAACCAATACCCGATCCAAACTCAATCACTTCCCAATTGCCTTCAAACTTAAATCCTCTAAACTCACCCTCCATTTCCCCATCTTCCCCCAGTCTACCTCTCCCTCCTTCGACTTTATCCTCAACCTTCAGTCCAAATCCACTGTCTTCCTAGTCAAACTCACCATTGCCCTCACCTCCGCCACTTCTGCCATCGACCTCTCGGCCTATTACAAATAATCACCCTATGATCACTAGGGGCAAGTCTGGCATTTTCCGACCCAAAGCTTGGGTTGCCTCGTTAATCACCGATCCCTCTCAAATTGAACCCACAACTGTTTCTCAAGCCCTTGCCATTCCGCAGTGGCGTTCTGCCATGATTGATGAACTTGAAGCCCTGCAACGCACCGACACCTGGATGTTGGTTCCGTCTACCCCTTATCAAAATGTCATTGGCTGCAAATGGGTTTTCTGCCTAAAGCGAGACACCAATGGATTGATTCAACGGCACAAGGCCCGCCTAGTTGCTAAGGGTTTCCATCAATACCCTGGTCTTGATTACTTCGACACCTTCAGTTTGGTTGTTAAGGCTTCCACCATCCGGATTGTCCTCACTTTGGCAGTATCAAATAAATGGGCACTTCGACAAATTGACTTCAATAATGCCTTCCTGAACGACACATTGAAAGAAACGGTCTACATGACCCAACCTCCTGGTTTCAAGAATTCGTCCCTACCACATCATGTTTTCAAGTTCAACCACACAATATATGGCCTCAAGCAAGCCCCAAGGGCATGGAATGATGAACTGAAAAACTTCCTTCACCGGTCTGGCTTCTAAGTGAGCACCCTTGACACTTTTCTTTTTTACATTCGTACTCCCACCTCCATCACTATACTGCTTGTGTATATCGATGATCTTATCATCACCGATAGTGACACAACTTAAATAAATCACATTGTCTCCACCCTGAATGCCAAGTTCTCCCTCAAAGATCTTGGCTGACTTGATTACTTCCTTGGCATCCAAATCATCTATCTACCCTCTGGCCTTCATCTCAATCAATCTCAATACATTACTGATCTTCTATCCAAATTATACCTCCAACATCTGAAACCATGCCCAACCCCAGCCGTCCCAGGTGCTCTGCTCTCCCTAAACAGTGGCAATCCCTTGGCTGATCCATTTACCTACAAAAGCACGATTGGTGCACTACAATACCTCACCAATACCAGACCAAACATTGCCTTCATCGTTATTAAACTCAGCCAATTCCTCAAAGCTCCTACCGATACACACTGGTCTGCAGTTAAACGTGTACTTCTATCTCACCGGCACCCTAGACCATGGCCTCACCATACAACCTAATTCCAATCTCGCCATCACTCCCTTCTCAGATTCCAATTGGCTCTCCAATCTTGATGATAGGAAATCGACCACTGCCTACTGTCCTTACCTTGGCTCCACTCTCATTTCCTGGTCATCCAAAAAGCAAGTGGCCGTTGCCCGGTTGAGCACTGAGTCTGAATACAGAGCTCTTGCTCACGCTGCTGCTGAAATCACATGGGTACAAAATCTACTCTCTGAAATTGGTTTCTCCCCGACCGGTGTCCCTATACTTTGGGTGCCGACGCTCTAGCCGCTAATCCTGTCTTCCACGCGAGAACGAAGCACATAGAAATAGATGTGCACTATATCCGCGATCAAGTTCTTCAGGGTCACTTAGATGTTCGGTGTGTTCCCTTCGTGAACAGCTTGCTGATGCCTAACCAAAGTTTTCCCTCACGATCGATTCGCATATCTTCAGAGCAAGCTTGGATTAACTGCCTTACCTTCTCGCTTGAGGGGAGATGATAAGAATAAATACCCAACTCAATCAGCAGTTGACGAGGCGCCACAGGGATGCTAAGTTGGACCTCTCTGCCACCATGGATCTCTCTCTCTCAAATATCAATTCTGTTGCAACGGTCCTCCGCTATTATTTTTTCTGCAAAAGATTCCTTCATTATTTGTCTTTATTCACCCAATTTGTGTATATAAGAAATGTACTGTAGTGTGTGCATTGTGTGAAAATATATACCCAAAAGAGGTAAGGAAAAACATATTCAGAGGCTGTCTCATTCTTCTTCTTTTCTCCTTTTTATTTTGGTTATTAACATTCCCCATAGCCCCTTTTAAATAGTATAGATATATGTTTTAATATTTAAGACTTTCTTACTTTTGTGACAACGAATATTGTAATATTTAAGTTGAAGGTTAGACTATGATATTGTAATATTTAAATTTGAACTTTTATAATAATGAAATTAAATATTTTAATTATATATTTGCATATAAAATATTATGGTCTCTATTAGGAAATTTTATAGTGCTTTCTTTGAGTAAAAAATGTATTGAAAAATACTTATTTTTAAATATATAAAATTTTATTTAGTTGAAAATAAATTAAATAAAAAAAGTAATAATTTTCCTTCGAGGAACCTAATCCCTACGAATTCCCCACCCCGATCGCCCCAAGAAATTACGCGGAAATGAGGATTGAAGTAAGAGCGAAAATGCGGATGGAGAAGCCTCTTTTGTCCTTGCCTTACCGTGGACATCTCTAGTTGCAAAATATTTAATAAATTTTTATAAATATGTTAATTGAGAAGATTAATATTCCAATAATCATTGTACACAAATCAATCTTAATCCTAAGTGAGTATGAACTTTTGTCTGTAAGGGTTTGATCTCTGATCTACATGGATGAGAATGAACTTAGTAGTCGATTTAATAAGCCTATCATTTTAGATTCTTGACTAAATAGGAAACTGAAAAACATAATTTCACGAGATAAAATTTATTCATTTCTAATTAAGGCAAATAGCTGAGTAGTTCAAGTATTGATTTTAGAACTTTAACAATGGGCTCCATCCTCTGGTCCTAGATTTTGTATTATATGCAATTGGCTCTTTGCATTTATTTAATAAAAAAATATTTTCAAAGTTTGAATAAAAGGAGTGGAGCGTTTTGTGAAGAGAGAGAATAAAAGTGTAAAAAGTAGACAAAAGAAGAAAACAACGGTCATAAGATTTGAAAAAAAAAAAAAAAAAAATACAATCAATATTCAATGAATTCCCCCTTTTCCTAAAGAATCAAAATCCGAACCCAAAAAAACCAATCTTCTTCTTCCTTCACAAATCAAAATCCAAAGAATGCTGAAAGCCGCGAAGAAGAAAATCAAATTCTGGTCCAAAAACAAGAAGAACTCAAAGAAACCCCAAAATCCATACCTTTTCCCTCCGCCGCCGTGCCATTGCTGCACTTGCCATTGCTCCTCCGCAGCAACCCACCAGCCCTCTGCTCCACCTCTTCCGCCATGGCTAGACGATCCGACCTTTCCGCCGCCTTCAACGCAATCGGAACCTCTAGTCAGAGATGAAATCGTCGTGCCGCCGCTTGTAGCCGGTCCGTCGTACCAGCAGTACTTGGCGCCGGAGCCGGTCTTCGGCGTTCCGATCATTGTGCAAACGGAAAACAGAAGAGAAAGATCGAGAAGCTTCCAGGTTTGTGGATATGTTGGTGATTTTGGGATGAAATTATTTGGATGCTTCTGCCCCTGTTTTCGGATTGCAGAACCTTACTACATACTACAGTAATTTATTTCAGTTTGAATTTTTATTTTTATTTTCAATTTCTGGGGTGTTCGAAGATAATAATTTATGAATTTTTAGTACATACACCATATACTAAATGTATTTTAGGTTTTTTCAGGTATAGGATAATAAATCAAAATATTTACAAATAATAGCAAAATATCATGACACATATAGACATAGAAATCACATCTAAATTGTTATATTTTGCTATTAGTTATAATATTTTTAGATTATTGTTATTTAAAATAATTTCTTATGTATTTTTAATTTACGTTTTTTAGTTTATATGTTCAATTAAATGTATGTTTTAGCTACTAATGTTCCATAATGTAGTATATCTTTTCAATTTCTGGTTAAAAAAACATCTTCGATCTCTAAATTTCATGAAACTAACATATTAGTTTATGAACTTCAATTGTTAATGATTTAATCCCTATTCAACACCAACATTTCTTTAAGTATTTTGTGGACTTGGAGACCTGTCAAGCTTAACCCTTATAAATAAGGCTAACTTAATGAATGATTCCAACCAAGAGTTTATTTAAAAGGATGAATAACTCTTAGATCGAATTTAGAATCTATGATAACCAATCTTTGATCCAAAGATAATTCACTCCCAAATAAGATTAATAAAAATAATCCAACGAATCGGTTTAAGCACCAAATCTAAACAAGATTTGAAAAAGACAACACCAAAGGAGTCGAAGAAATACAAGGTTTTTAATATAATTAATGAGATTTCGAGTTCTCAAGAGCATTACAAGCCATTTTAGAGACCAAAAGGACGTTCAAAGATCTAAGAACTCAAAAGTCATTCAAAAGCTAATAAATGAAAATTGTAGAAAATAAGACCTAGAAATGAAACTTAATTGCATATTAATTGAGAAGTCAAAATTGCAAAACTAAAAATGTAAAAATGCTCTAAATAGTCTTAAATAACTCCTCTAGAAGGTGACAAGTTTGATAAGGTTTGACACCAAGAATTCCGAGCAATGCACACTTCACAACACTTTATTCACAATTTTTGCACAGTTGTTTTGTCCTCCATGCCAACTTTCAAATTATATGACTTTTCTAGTGTTATTTTCACTCTAATATCTTCATGACTCGTTGAACTAACATTTTACATAAATTTAGGCTTGGAATTCTTTCTCTTCTTGTACATTAGTTAACCTTCAAATATTATATAAAATTCTCTTAAATCTTCTTTACCTTATTTCTTGTAATAGTTCCTTCATGTACATTTAATGAATCAATTATTGCATCCACATTCATGATGATAGGTTTCCACCCAAGCAGTGCATAAGACCACGAAATTTAAAAATAACACAACGCATCAATTCTCTATCATCGAACCTAATATTGACTTGGTATATTAGGTTTTTTGCTATAAGTATTCTTTGCGAGTAAAAAGTTACTACTATATTTTCTTCATGAGTAGGATCCATCCACATTAGTATTATGCGAATGCAGCTCAAGAAACCTCTAACAGAAGCACCAAATATCATAATTACATACTTTTGACTATACTTAAATTTTATAGTTTCGAGGTTCACCAAACTTCAATAACAATTGTCGTGTTCTTCTAACGACCCCTAACAAAAACTAAGACTTTCTTATTTTGTTTGTCATGTCTTGTCATACTTAAGTTCACAACAAATTCTTGCACAATGTATTTCACAATGTTTCTGATTTATAAGAATGATCAAGATCTTCAATACTTCAACTTTATTATTTGACCAAGAACTTCTGACATTTGTGGTCATGGGTCAAATTATTATCCTTGCATATATGAAATTTACAATACTTAGAAATCTTAAATATATCACAAAACTTTAATTAAATGGCCGAAACCTCCATTTGCATTTGCATTGTTCAATAATTTGTTTCGCTGTGTACAATTTATTGTTCAACTTCTTAACCCTAAACTCAAAGTATTATCTCATTGCTATAACAAACAACCTCATATATCATTTTTAGATAAGTATATCTCCAACTTCTATATCTTCAAAAGAAGAAAACTTATCTGACGAGAGATTAAATTACTTGAGGCATGTGATATATTGTGCTCCCATATATGAATTATTTACCATTGTACATGGAAGAAAAGTTGATGAAAGCCTCAATAACTCAAAAACTTTGGCAAAGTGAATATGTAAAGGAATATTACAAAGATTTCTCGTGTAAAAAAAAAAAAAAAAGTAAGTCTAGCAAGGTGATAGGTCTAGAATTTCCATTAAATATTAAGGATTTATTAACGGTTGATACAATTAAATGCACCATAACCCATCTACTTAACCTTTTGAGTCAATCAATAATTTAATTGGATAGATATGTCTCAAACCCTTGCAACCCCATTTTATCTCCAATTGATATCGATTTCTACTTGTTAGGCCCACAAGTGAAGGAAAATTAAGTATTATATAATTAAATTTACTATAGGTAAATTGATGGTCGAAATGAATTATTATTGTATCTAATGAAGTGGGCGCATATAAGCAATTTGACCAAAGTTTTCCACGCTTGCATCATGATCATCAACACCAGAGCAAAAACAAACAAACAAAAAATTTAGAGGGGACCTCTTTACCAAAACCAAAACCTATTTAAGCCATGTTTTTTTTAATCAACTACAAAGTGCATGTACATTCAATATTTAGAAAAAAAACACGCACACTCAATGTTAGATAGACAAGCTACATAGACAATTGTAAACTAGTTTGAAGAGTCCGCTTTGAATAATGCTGCTATAAGCTGAAACAGCTAGGCCACAATACTATATAACAGACGGCTGAATTGGAATAATGCCTCAAAAAACTTCACTGTAGATACGTAAATGCATAGTTTACTCAAGCCTGTTGGTCCGATCGTAAGTTGCCAACACTTTGGTAGTTTGACCTCACATTCTGAACACACAAGAACAGCTCAGAGGCCAAAAAAAACACTTTTTTGAAGGCATTCGGATCTACTAATGTTATTTTTGATCATAAACTTCATATTTATTTCGTATCGGTCACTAAATTTTTACATGTTTTAATTCAGTCTCAAACTCTACATTCTAATTTTTGGTATCTCTATCGGTTCACTATTGATATGAATGATCTCTCCTATTTTAATAAAGAAATAAAAAGGGACTTGTTTTCTTTAGCTCTTAACAAGGTCAAATGCAAGAGAGAGAGAGAGAGAGAGAGAGATTTACCTCCAGCAATGTAATGTAGTAGAAATCCTCCATGTGTTGCATTAGCGCACTTCCATCTCTAATTGAACGGAATATATTAATTTCTGTGTGCAAAAGCTTTTCAACAAGTTCCTTTTCTCCCTTCATCTGCAAATGGTTAGATTAATAACCAAGAAGTATTGATAGTAAGAACATTAGAATGCCAGTCCATTTCAAGATTATGAAGAAGAGGCAAAAAACTTACAAATTCATTGACTAAAACATCTGGTGTGGACTCCCCAATGACATCCCCTTGATAACCATCTGCTTGAAGCTCCACATTTTCCTGGATTAAACGTGGAAATTGTTTTTATCAATTTTCAGTTGAACTCAAATCTGTTTCTTCCTACTGTTATTTTGGGGATTCTTAGCTCGCATTACAACTGGAATCCACTTCAATTGTTAGTTACAGAAGTAAATGAATGTCAATTCAACATAGAATCTAATGCTTCGTTAGAAAATAAAATTTGAGTATGCTCATGTAACTTCACACCGATATTTCATAAATGGAAAAAGTGGAATCATGTCAAAATTAAAAGAAAAAAGGGGAAAGGTAGAATGTTTCTTGATCCCAAATATGGAAGATTACAATTCCTATTTGTTCGTTTTCCATTTTTTTCTCCTCTGGACAAATTGCAAAAAACAGCCTGAAGTATGGTGGAGGTAGTTAATTTTGTATAATATATTGAATAATTAACTTTAACACCCTCCCTCAAACTCAAGGTGGTAGAGTAACAAACAACTTGAGTTTGTGAAGCGACCGATTGAAGCTGATGATGGAAACTGAAGGAAACTCCCAAATCAAATCACGACAGATCTGAGCTAGAGATAGAACCTATGAAGAACTTACACAAAAAGCTTCTGGACTAGAGACAAAACGTACCGAAACTAATCAACTAAGCAGGTGAATCAAACTGAACCAAACCGGTCTGAATAAACCAACCAAATCAGTCTTGACTGAACCGAACCGGTCTGAATGACACTAAACTAGTCCTTCTAAACCAAACTAAACCAATGTTGACTAAACCAACTGGACCAAACCGGCATGCATACAAAATCTGAACGTGGTTTTATTCTTCTTCCTCGTATAAGGCTTACGGTGGAGGGCATACAAATTTGATGAATCAAGGCGTGGATCTTGTCAGTGGCGGTGTGGGCGGAGCAGTGTAGTGCAGGATCTAAGTGGCCATGGATTTGAGGAGGCGGGTCTGAGGCAGCGGAGCAGAGATAGACGATGAACTATTGCGACTGTGCGTGAACAAAGTGACATTGCAGTGGATTTGGTTGATGGATGGACATTGGTCGTGGATTTGGACGTCGGTGAGACGTCGAACTGACAGAGACGAGGCACGGACGTGGTTGAGTTGCACCAGATCTACGTAGATCTGACCTGTTCAGATCTGAATAGGTGACATCGAACTTGAGGCAGGATCTGCGTGGCCTGGGTAGAAGTCAACAAATCTGGATGTGGCCGATGTCAGAACAGGTGACGATGACGTTAAAACTGAGTGATGCTTGATAGTTTGAGTGGTGCTAGATCTATGCGTGGATCTGAGGCGGCAGATTGACAGTAGGAATAACTACACTCAAACCTTAATGGGCGACGAGTCTGCCTCCGTCGACGGCTGATCGATTGAGGCAGAGATCAGACGGGGCTATGGTGGCTAGAATTCAATGAGACAACCCTAAAGCTCTGCTACCATGTTAATTTTGTATCTTTTATTGAATAATTAACTTTAACAAGAATTACACCCTTAACCTTTCAAGGGTACAATAATTAACTTTCCATTATAAAAGTCCTCAAATTTTTCAAAAGTGTAAAAATTGTACCATTAACCTTTCATGTGTACAAATTAAAACCTCAAATTATGATGAATGTAAAAAAATAAACCCTCAAATCATGATAAGGAAATCAAATCCATTTTACTCAATATCTCTCATATTTCTTTTTTCTCACTCTAATTTCTACCTCTACCTTCCACCTCTTCCTCCCTTGCTTACTCCCTTCCCTTTTCTTGAAAAGAAACAAAACTTTTCATTTGAAATAATGAAAAGAGACACATGTTCGAAATACAAAGATGACAAACCCTTATACAACAAATTGACAAACCCTTATACAAGAAAGTGTAAAATATGTGTAGAGAAAACTATAGCAATCCAAATAATACAAAAAAGAAAAGAAAAAAAAAAAATCTTGAAAAAAGTAGAATGCACAACGCTTGGAGAGAGAACACCAAAATGTAACATCGTTGTAGAGAAAACCATGAGAAGATGAAACTTTGAGCGATCTAAAAACAAGCAAACTAGACTAGTCTTGAAAAACTAGATGAATTTTCCTTTGTCATCTTTGGATATTTCATTCAATCAATGAAATCGTTTCTTATTAAAAAAAAAAAAAAAAAAAAAAAAAAACCAAGAAAAACTGTAATTGCAAGTGATCAAAACATCTAAGGATAAGACTTCTAAAATGGCCAACTAAACTGAAAAATCATTGTTCTTAAATGAACTACCAAATCTCCACTAAATGCGAAAAATGGAGAACCAATGCCCAATAAGTCTGCACTCAATAAATAGGTGATGAAGGTCTTAAAAATTAGCCATGCAAAGCGAAACATAGATCGAGACAAACAAAGAGATGAAGCTTCCTCTGCAGAGTGTAAAAGCAAAATCTAAAGGCTTCAAAAGATGCTTCAACTGAATAGCTTATAACGACAAAAGAATACTGAAGATCAACAAAACGATTGACCCCAAAGTCTCAGTTAAATCTTAATTTGTGGTCATGATTTCTTTCATCTATGAGCACACATGCAATTAAGGAATGAAATTTGGTGGGATTGAAGGACACTTTTCAACTGATCCTGCTCATTATAAAGCCGTATCTGAATGCTTTCTATCCTCAATTGAAAAAAGATTTTCACAAGCTTCTATGAGAGTCTAAACAGGAAGGTCATTGAACTTGACATCAACTAACTGTTCATTGGTTTGCTCGCTTTGGTTTAGCACTTAGATCTAGATTGAGTGTGTTTCATTTGTAAACTTGAAAGTTTATTCTTTATTTTTTTATTTTTTATACATTTGAAAGGTTATGGATACAAATTTCACTTTAAAAAGTACGAGGGTTTATTTTATACAAATTGAAAGGGTTAGAGTATAATTATTACTATCATTTTTTTTTTTTTTTGCAATTTTCCCTTTTCTTCTTCTTTAACCTAACAAATATATCAGATTTGAAAATTTTATCACATGCATCCCTTATTACCATGAGGTCAAATTCACAAAAAAAATTGAAAATAGTAATAATAATAAAAGAAAGAAGGCCATAATAGTACTCACTAATGCGTCATTCAGATCTCCAGCCGCTAGATACACAGGCTGAGCCACGTGGCAATAACCCATCAAACGAGGAACTGTTGGTATAATGTCTCTGTGGTTCACAACTCTCCAACTGTCTTTCACTTTCTGCAATATTTAGTGATGATTCATGAAGTTGCAAAGGTAACTAAGATTGAATAAAGATCGGTTTGAAATGACATTTTAAGTAGAAAAATGTTTTTAAGTGAAAAAGAACAGTTTTTAAATACTTGACAAGTCATTGCAATTTGTAAACAGACTCTTAATCATTCAGGGATTACGATTTGGGTGGTTTCCATGAGTTTATACATAATACATTAGACAATGTCAACACTTACAGATGCCACCAGTTAGATTTTCTGTCTAATTAGAGCCTGGAATGCAAAAGCCTAGGAGCCGTAGACTCACACTAACAACTGAGTCCTCATCAGAATCATTGGAGCGAGAGAGATCATTGGATGAAGAATGACAAGCAATACCTCCAGTAAATTGAGTCTTAGAACCTGGGATGAAAAGAGTCATGACTGAAAACCTTTGAAGAATGATGACTCTTTGAGGAGTTGTGAAGACAATTTCCTTCAGACACTATAGGAACTTGAACTTGAGCTCGTACACACTTCTCCACTAACGAGTCAGAATTATCAACTAAAACTTTGGAAGAAATTGATTAACCATTCTCCGAGTATAATGTAGAGGAAAAGTCAGAACATACCTCCTAGAAGGATCTAAAATCTGTTCATCAATCTCGAGAGAAAGAACCAAAGATTGTTGTGCTTCCATCACCCTCAATTGTTTAGCATCTCTGCAGGAAGAAAATCACAAATGTTTTTTGCACCTCTATCACTGCATAGGAACAAACAATTGAGGGTTTGTGACGAGGAGCTAACTAGACCACCGAAATGATGCCAATAGTTTCAGAGACTGATTTCTTCTAGTAAATCAAAGGTAAATTCTTAATACTAATCAAACCCTCGTAACTCCTAATAAATTCCATACGAGAATGAGACTTACTTGACCAATGCTCCCATCTAGATGTAAGTCCCTATAAAGTTGTCATTTTCTCATAAATCTGAGATTCGCAAAATCTTCATCAATCTTCATCAAGGCCTTGTCATCCATAAAAGGGATTAATGGAAATCTGATACCGGAAATAATCTCTAAAGCAAAATGAATTTCCTTCCAAAAACAATGTGCGAACAGTCCAATAACTACAGTAACAGAGTCAAACTAAAAATCCACAACCCAAAAGGAAGACTCTTGAAAACAAGGAAAGTGAGAATTTGCTTCAACTAGACCAATAGACTGCCTCGACTCACAAGTTTGGCAAACTGCTTCTGCAAAACTTCACAACTTTGACTAGCTAGTCTGCAAATCCTCATAAGGTTCAAACAAAATTGATGTTCAAGTTTCTCATCTTGTAAACCTTAGAAAGAAAATCTCTAACCATTTCCCCAAATACCAACTAGGACATGGATATTCATTCTTCCCCCACCACTAAGCCAAACAACACACTCATAAAACCTTCTTTTCATAAAACCTTCCATAAAAAGATTTGAATTTAGGGGGTGTTTGATAAATGGGTATGAGTTGAGTTGAGTTGGGTGGGTATTTATTACCCATGTTTGTTAAGCCCATAAAGAAAACCTGGGTTATTAAAACCCCCTTTTTTACCCACTCAAAACTCTCATTTTTTATCCCCTCAAAACTCTCATTTTTTATCCCCTCAAAACTAGGACCTTTTATATTAATATGATTGTTTTCAAAACTTATTATATTAGAGAAATATTGTTGTTTTGCTAGAAGTCGAGGGTTGAGGATTGGATTAATGTAGAGGTTGAACGTTGAGAACTCGATAAACAAAGAAAAACTTGGAAACAATATATATTAAGGTTGTCGTAGGTTGAAGTTTCGACATAACTAACTCGACAAACAAAAAAAAACTTGGAAACAATATGTATAAAGGGTTGTACATAAGTCGAAACTTCAACCTTGTACAAGTGAAATCTCGCTAATTTTGTGATGAGGATCTCGCTCTAGAAGGAAATCTCGCTAGAAATGTGGGCTAAATCTCGCTATGGAAGAAAATCTCGCTAGAAATGTGGGCTGAATCTCACTAATTTTGTGATGAATATCTCGCTCTGGAAATCTCGCTAGAAATGTCGACTGTTGAAATGCAGAGCACACACATGGGTAGACTTGCATCGTGGCAAAATGAGAAGTATGAGCTAAGAGCGAGATCGTTGAGAGTGAGATCAGCGAGATCGTTGATCATTGAGATCGAGACCAACGAGATCATTGAGAGCAAGATTTTGAGCGAGAAAGTGGGAGAGAGCGCAAGACCAGCGAGAAAGTTGAGAGAGAGAGCGAGAGTGAGAGAGAGCGAGAGCAGCCTCGTGAGCGAGATCCTTCTCATGAGCGAATCTCGCTAATTTTGTGATGAAGATCTCGCTCTAAAGGAAATCTCGCTAGAAATGAGGATCTCGCTCATGAAGATCCTCATGAGCGAGATCCTCATTGTTTTTTGTTTTTTTTTTTTTTTTTTTTGGAAATATGTTATTTCTATTTACTTGACTTTACTATTTGTATTTACTTGGCTTTACTACCAACGTGGCTGCTACTTACTTTCAACTAACACTTAAATTAATTTCACTCTTTAATAAATGCACCCAACTCTCTCCAACAACCACTTCTTTCTCCCTCTTCTATTTATAGATGACTTCCCACTCATACGTTTTATATTTCCACTGTCTTTCTCCACTAAAAAAGGTATGTTTTTGTTGGTTACTCTTTAGTTCAATTTATTTTTTTTTTTTGTTGGTTACTTCTTAGTTCAATTTATTTTATTTTATTTCTAATCTAACTATCATTATTTTGTGTTTCTTGTGGGGTCTAAACTAATTGCACAAATCATTCCTAATTAGTTTGAGGAGGTTTGTTATTTTGAGGTTCAAGAGTATCTCCCTTTTTTTTAGGACTTATTTTTTTATGGAAATATGTTATTTGTTAATTGTTAGTCACATTTTTTGAAATACTAGTTCACAATTTTTTTTATTAATGGTTGGCGACATTATATTTTTTAATCTGATACTTCTCAAATTTTTTATGAATTATGGGTGAAATAGTACTATTATGTAATTTTTTTATCTAATAATAAGTTCATTTCAATGGGTGAAAAACAATAAGGATCTCGCTCATGAGGGGGATCTCGCTCATGAGGAGGATCTCGCTCTTCATAAGCGAGATCCCCCTCATGAGCGAGATCCTCATTGGGAAATAACACCATAAATCTAAACTATAACCCAATATTCCCAATACCGACGCTTGACATCGTTTGCTATTCTTTCTTAATCATGAAACATAATCCGCCAAATACGTTACCCTTTCAGGAATAACTTGTGTATCCCTTTCCCTATAAAGATGGATACTGTTGAAGACCTCTTTTCGATCATGAGAATTATTTCACACTCTCAAATACAGTTGTTCATAACACTAACCACGTTATTGAACAACTACCGAAGGATAGAGAGACAACCGACATATGCTAGGCACTGCATTAGGCAGTTGACCTTCTTTCGCCTAATTTACGAGAGTGACTTGGCATGTCGTGAAAGCACCCGAATGGATAGATGTACCTTTACGATTCTATGTAATATGCTACGGTCGACTGGTTGTTTGAAACCAACAAGATGTATGGACGTAGAAGAGATGGTTGTGATATTCCTACACATTCTTGCACACGATGTCAAGAATCGAGTGGTACGCAGAAACTTTTCGAGGTCTGGTGAGACAGTTTCGAGATATTTCAACGCAGTTCTTTGGGCAGTCTTACAACTTCACACTATTTTGTTAAGAAAACCAGAACCGATCACAAATACATGCACCGATGGAAGATAGAAGTGGTTTCAGGTACAAAAAGTACTCAGTTTTTTACATGAATACGTCATAAATATGCATGCAACGATAGATTTTTTTTTTTTTAATTCATTCTGATCATTTGAGAGAAACAGAATTGTCTAGGTGCGTTAGACGGCACATACGTTAAAGTGAATGTTAGTGTCGTTGATCGACCTCGATATAGGACGAGAAAGGGAGAGATTGCCACAAACGTTCTTGCGGTGTGTGATCAAAATGGGGAGTTCGTCTTTGTTTTGCCAGGGTGGGAAGGGTTTGCAGCCAATTCAAGGGTTCTTAGGGATGCGGTTTCGCGACCGTACGGATGGAGGGTTCCAAAAGGTATTATAATAACCGTATACGTTATTTAAACATGCGTACCTGCCACAACACATGTGCATGACATTTCGAAACGTGTACAGGATACTATTACCTATGTGATGCTGGATACCCCAATGCTGAAGGATTCTTGGCGCCGTACAGAGGAAAACAATACCATCTCTCTGATTGACGTGGAGCAAGAAACGTACCGACAACTGCAAGAGAATTTTTCAACATGAAACATTCTTCAGCAAGGAATGTTATCGAGCGAGCTTTGGGTTGCTAAAGGGGCGGTGGGCTATTCTTAGGGGAAAATCATTCTACCCAATACAAGTCCAATGTCAAACAATAACTGCATGTTGCCTTATTCACAACTTGATCACAAGGGAGATGGGAATCGGTGCAATGCTTGACGTGCCCGATGAGGAGAATTCTGCATCAGTTGATCTTGATGGGGATCATATTGAATTTGTTGAATCATCAGAGGAATGGACCAAGTTCAGGGATGACTTAGCAGTCGAAATGTTTACTCAATGGCAAAGAGCCTGATTATTCAATGTTCATTGCTTACTTTTCTTTTACTATTGAATGGAATTTAATTATGGAACATTCCAAGTATGTCGTGAAAATGTTTTGTGCCAAGTCTCTGTGTGAACAAGTTAAATTGGAACATATAATTTCAGCAGTTTATCCTTTGTTTGTGCATGTATTTAATTTATAGCATCTTTTCATTCAACAAACGTATGCATGCAGCATAATGGCGGGTAATGGTAAGAGGTCTAAACACGTATGGTCGAAGGTGGAGGACGCTAAGTTGGTGGAAGCTCTATTGTATTTGGTGGAGACCGGTTGGAGGTCCGATAATGGGACGTTTCGACCAGGATACCTACAACACTTAGAGCGAATTCTGCATGAGAAAGTGCCTGAGTGTGCATTGAATCAGAACACCATTGAGTGCAAGGAGAGGAGTCTGAAGAAACAATACAACGCAGTATCAGAGATGTTAAGTCAGTCAGGGTTCGGCTGGAACAAGGAGTTCAAATGTGTCTAGGTCAAGAGGGAGATTTTCGATCTTTGGGTTCGGGTAAGATTCTAGAAAAAAAAAATGTACGGATACGTGTTATAATATAAATATTAATAATGTGTATGTGTATCAATGCAGAGTCATCCCAATGCGAAGGGGATGTGGAACAAGCCATTCCCACATTACGATGACCTCTCCACCATATTTGGGAAAGACAGAGCAGTAGGGCAATCCAGTGAGGACCCATACGTGATGGTGACGAATGCATTCAGAGAGTTTGAAGATGAGATTCAACTTGGATCATAGGACTGTCACATCCCTGAGGTTCGCCAGACAGAATCACCATTAAATCAAGATGAAATAGATGAAGAGCCAGCAGAGCAATCTACAGGTAGAGCGAGTGTATCTACCGAGTCATCTCGAGGCAGTAAGAGGAAGAGGTCATCATTCCAAGCTGAAATGATCGACATCATGAGATCGACTGTTGAAATGCAGAGCACACACATGGGTAGACTTGCATCGTAGCAAAAGGAGAAGTATGAGCTAGAGTTCGGGCGTCGGAAGGAAGTAGTAAATGCCATATACAGCATTGATGGCCTGGATGAGGATGATCAGGTCACCCTTATTGACCTCGTTGTCACAGACATTCAGAAGACAGATTGCTTCCTTGCAGTACCAGAACACGCACGGAAGAGGTACTGCCTCCGTCTACTAGGAAGAAACATGTAGATTGACCACAACCCTATATTTTGTTTATAGTTCTTTTGGATAACAGCAAATGGACAATGGACTGTCATGTCGAAAATAATGATAACTTTTGCATACTTGAAAATATGTAATTTTTGTGTTTGTAAATATAACTAATATTATAAGTATCGAAAAGAACATATATTTTGTAAATTTTTTTTGGATATATATACATACAAACATTCAATATGAAATATATATACCTTCAATATATATACATACAATATACAATATACCAATTAATTGAGCAGCAATATGAAATATATTTTGTTGGTATGTTTTACCGATTGAAGAGAATTAGAATTATTACAGCTTTTGAAAAGAATATATGAAAAATAATCTATTATGTTCTACAAATTGAGAAAAAAAATTGAGATCGTCCAGTTTATGTCATAAATGATTTGAGAAAATACGTGTATATTTGAAAATTAATCAACAATAGCAAAGCATAAAACTAAAAAAAATAAAAGAATGAAATAAAAAACAAACAAAAAAATAGAACTAATCTCATTAAAAAAAAACTGCATCAAATCCTCCAACTCAACTCAACTCTGCACAACAAACACAGACAATTTAACTTCCTAGATAATTTAACTCTCCATATAATAATTACCAACCCAACTCAACTCAACTCAACTCTCTACTTTTATCACATACTAAACACCCTTAAATAATTGGATAACTCCCGAAGCTCCACGATCTTTCTTATGAAAAAAAGGCTTGCTCTGGAAGATTTCAAAGCTCATCCAAACTAGCTTCAAACCAACCCAGAAGGGAGAAAGAAAGGAAAATCTTATGCTTGTAGCTCATATCGTCCACCAAAATACCCGCTCTCCTTATACCAAATATGAAAAAAGTATCACAGATGCAACAACTTTGAAATTCCATCATCACAAAATGGCAGAAATCGGATTCTCATCAGGAAAAGAGAGAGGTCGAGAAGGCCCAAGGTTATAGGCATGAGAAAGAAGGTGAAGGAGTGAGGACAAAAATGAAATAGATGAAAATCGAAAGAGAATTGGAAACAAAGATCTGCATGGCCGAGGTGGCGGTCAAAGGTAGCAATTGCAGCAGTCAGACATGGTGGGAGAGGCAAACTGTGAAATGATTTCACTTTGTCTTTTATTACTACAAGGGTACAAAGCCCTATTTTAAATAGAATACTGATTTAATGAAATAAGGAAAATATTGACATAGAAGGAAAGAATCCTACAGAATAATTACAACAAATAAAACCAAATAAAATAAAATATTTACATAAATCAACACTCTCCCTCAAGCTGGTTTAAAGACATCATCCATTGCTAGCTTGCTAATCAATTTGTCGAATTGTAATTTTGGAAGCCCCTTTGTCAGTACATCAATAATTTGCTCTGCTGTAGGGATATAGGTAGTGCATAACACTCCAGTATCAATCTTCTCCTTTATAAAGTATTTATCAACCTCCATATGTTTTGTCCTATCATGTAGGACTGGGTTGTGTGCTATGGAGATGGCGGCCTTATTGTCACATAAACCCGTATAGGCATTACCTGGATAAACTTCAATTCTTCCAATAATCTTTTTATCCATATACCCTCACAAATGCCATGTGCTAAAGCCCTGAATTTTTTTTATCACTAGTAAGAGAGTCATCAAAGTAGTAAAGACCATCAAGTAGACTGGCAGTTCCAATCATCTCTTCCGAGTCCTGATCCTGAAACCAATAGTGAGTTGTAGAGAAAATGATATGACAGTTAGTGTCTTTAAAAAGTTTACTCAGAAATAAAAAATTATAGGTTAATTTAGGGACATGGAGCATAAGGTGTAATGTAATTTTTTCTGTCAGACGAATAGTTCCTTTTCCTGCAATAGAATTGAAACTACCATCTGCAAGTCGAATTTTCTCTGTGCTATATATAGGAAACATGAATAAAAAAAGTGATATGTACTGGTCATATGGTCTGAAGCTCTGGAATCCATGATCCAAGGAGATGAATTAAGAAAAGAAAAAGCTTGAGGACAGTTACCTGTTTGTGCCAAGGAGGTACTAGGATTAGCCGATGACGAATTGATCTTCAACAGCTTCAGTAGTTAATCAACTTGCTCTTTACTGGATGATTGGAGTCGGTACTATTAGCAATGGGGGTGTGGATTGATTATTACCTTTGACACCTGGCTTGTTGTTCTTCCAGTTTGCAGGCTTTCCATGGATTTTCCAATAGGTCTCATGAGTATGGCGGGCTTTGTTACAATGATCACACCATATCCGGGGTTTGTTTGGTGGCAGGGAAGCATTATTGGCTTTGGTTTCAATCATCATAGCAGATGTCTCAACAGTGTGTGCTTTTCTTGTCCAACATAACACTTCGACGACTTTCCTCCCTGCGAACCTTAGAAAAAACTTCATTGATGGAGGGGAGAGGTTTTCTACAAGTAACTCTACTTCTAATCTCATCAAATTCATCATTGAGGCTAGTGAGAAATTTGTAAACATGATCGTCCTCCACCGCCTTCTTGTAGTGTGCTTGATCCTTGGTCGATTCCTATTCAGAACTTTCAAAAAGGTCTAAGTCTTGCCAAATTCTTGTCAGCTTGTGAAAATACTGTGTAACTATATCTCCTCCTTGTCAGATATCACCTAGCTTGAGATTCAACTCCAGTACTCGTGATTGATTGTCAAGGTCTGAATACATTTAGTTGACATTGACCCATAAATCCTTTGCTGTAGAATAACACATGTAATTGGAACATATTTCCTCATTCATGGAATTGACCAACCACATCATGACCATGGAATTTTCATCCCAACTAGCAAACAACGGATATGTCTTGGTCGGTGCCTTTTTTTCACCGGTAAGATACCCAATCTTTCCTTGTTCACGAATATACATCTGAATGCTTTGTGACCAACGAAGGAAGTTGTCTCCATTAAGTCGAATTGTGGTGATTTGGACATTTGGAAGTTGACGATTGTTGGAAACTTTGGCCATTGATGATTTTTTGTCGGACGTGTGCTATCAGATCATAACAACACCACTAACAAAAAATAGAGTTAAAAAATAAAAATTACTCACAGAAACAATAGCCTCATTAGAAGAGAACAAGAATACTCGTGGCAGATCAGATCTTGGTGGCCAAGAAAACGATTGACGACGATAGAAGAGGAAAGGTAGTCGTTCAGTGGTGTCGATGAGTAGACCTAAGATAAAATCGCGAGAGAAAAACACCTCCACTTGCGTCAGATCCGAGGTGGTAGGTGAAAATGGCGTGGAAATGAGCGAAATCAATGGTAGATCTGAAGGAGCGAAACCAATGATTGACAACGACGAAATCAACGTCGGATCTGAACGAGCGAAATCGGAGACAACGATCGGCGAAGATCTGAAGGAGCGAAATCATGTCAAATCTAAGCAAAATTGACATTCACAAGTTGACGACGAGAGAAAATGAGCGAATCGATGACGAAAATGGCGGGGGCTGGGTACGACGGTAGCAAAAATTAGGGTTAGAGTTTTTTGTTTGAGGCTCTGATACCATATGAAATTATTTAACTTTTTCTCTTATTATTACAAGGGTACAAAGCCCTAATTTAAATAGAATACAAATTTAATGAAATAAGGAAAATATTGACAGAGAAGGAAAGAATCCTATAGAATAATAACAGCAAATAAAACCAAATAAAATAAAATATTTGCATAAATCAACACAAACGACAACGGCAACGAGAAAGGACAACAGAAGAGAGCTAAGGGCTTTAGCAAAAAGGTCAACGAAAGAAAGATTGGGTTCTGACGGGGATGGGCCAAAGCTTTAACAAAGTTTTGTTTTGTTTTTGACGAGGATGGTATCGGGGGATGAAGGAGCCGATAGACGAAGACCAAAAAATGGACAATGGCGAAGACTTTGACGATGAAGACTAGGATTAGGTTGAAAGGTTAGGGATGGGTTGGGGGAGGGAAGCCATTGGGGAGAGAGTTTTAGAAGTCAGTGTACTACTCCAATTATAACCCATTTGCCGATCATGGATTATGTTTAAACAGTCATCAAACATAATGTTGAACTCTACCTTGATACTAGTTGAGTTGGAAAATTAATTGACCGCATCTAGATGAGGCTTTTATGTTTGGGCAACTTAGTCATTTGGAGAAGAAAAAGGCAAACAGTTGTAGTAATAAGTAATTCAGAAGTTGAATATCAAGTTCTAACTTTTAAAATTACTAAAGATGAACCTTTGATGGGCTCTTTGATCTTTGAATATTTTTTAATATTCTTTCCTTTTATAATTAGTTTCTTTATTTTAAACTTCTCTTTGTATCATATTTACCTACTAATGGGTTCTTTGAGAAATAAGAAAAATCATTTCTCCAAATATATTGGACTTCCACCCAGAAGACGGAAGCCAACAACATGAACAAATTAAGACGATAAGAATTTTCTATTTTACAAAGGAAACAAGGGAATTTCATACCTTGTTATAAATTTCTGCAAATTGCCGGTTGCCAACTCTAGGAGATCCGAAATTATACATGGTCACAGTTACTGCCTCGTGCCTAATTTAGAGAAGGAAAGAAAAAATAGAAAAGAAAAGGATAAGAAAGACTTTCTATTGCAGGGTATTGAAAAGAGGATTAACTTCCAATTCTTGCCAATCAAAAGATCAAGTAGGATAATTTTTTTTATTTAGTCTGCAAACCCAATTTTCTGTACAGCTGATATCATATTGTATAGTTCTCTACGAGAGTTATTGAACCTTAAAAACTAAGTTTATTACTTGGAAAGCACGTGTTGAACATAATATTCTATATCATATTGCGAATTTAGGTAAAAATAAAACAAGCATGCATTCTTAGCCGTGAAATGGAGCAAAAAAAGTGTACATAGAGTCAAATTATTTTAATATATATATATATTTTTATATATCCGTGAGTAGACGGCTAGCTTATGCGCACATTGACTAATCTCACGGAACAACTTGTCTGACTGTACAACATTTGGGTGTCAAGGATTTTAATGTATTCTTATGTTTTTGTGTTGCAGTAAACTGTCAAAATTGCGCTCATATTGCGGCCGCAATCACGATAGATGACAAAACAAAAAAACAAAGAAATCATGAGATTTGTAGAATCTTTGATGAAATCAAATCAAATCACCTTCATTCTCAGCTGAACCGACAAGGAAAGATATCCACGCTGATTTGGAAAAAATCCTAGCTCTAGGAGATCTATAATAAGCAGCCAAGACTCCCCCAAATCATCAGGCTTAGTCCTTGGAGGAATCTCTTGAAAATCCATCACTTTAGCCTCTTTTGTTCGAGATCCTTAGTGGACTGTTGGTGCACCATCCTCTCTATTATCTTGCCCGGCCTTATTTTTTTTTGAAACAGAAACAAGACTTTTTCATTGATATAATGAAATGAGTCAAAAGCTCAGAGTACAGTGAAACATTCAAAGAATACACAGAAACAAAATACAAATACAAAGGACAAATCCTTAGAGACAAATGAGACTAAACTAAAAACAGACACGATCCTATTTGGTCAAATACCTAGCGACAACTATCTTCCTTTCATTACAGTATTTCTGAACAAGTTCCTGGAGGGGACAAACTTTTCCAAGCAAAAAATTCTGACAAAGAACCGAAGCTTGAAAACATCAGTGACAAAGAACTTTGAAAGCAGATTAAAGTAATTGAAGCGTGAAGCTGAACTCTAAACCAGATTGACTAGAAATCTGCCATCGAAGAAGCCCCCTATAAACAGAGCCAACCAATCTTTCTGGGCAACCATGTACAAAAGAACAAGAAGTCTTGAGAAGGACATCCAAGGACTTCGACAGACAACACAAGGATGAAACAATCAGATAAGCAACAACAGACCAGACCCTCCCATCTGAAGCTTCCAAAAAGACGATAAATCCTCTCGAACTAGCCATCTTACAGAGAATAAAATTTGAAGCCACTTCCAAGACCAGAATAATTTATCAAGCAACATGAAAACACCCACCAACTAGAAAGACCTCCAAGATCTCTTGAGTTCCATGGCAGGACTTCAAAGAAGAAGATAAAGCAAGATAGAGACCCCAAAATCTCACAAACAACTATAGCCAAAACTCAACCAAGAACGACACCACAAACATCGATTATTGAATGCAGATGCTTGGGAATATCTTCCTTATTGAGAGGAGTAAATAAAGAAACATCAGTCTTACCAATCAATTGAGCTTCCTCCGGTTGAAATAATTGAAAAATATCATTACCAAACCCATCAATTGTCTCTTCCTCATCTAGTAATTCCTCTATTTTAGAACTTTCAAGCTCTTCACTACTAGCACTTACTATTGATTCTTCATTTGAATCTGAATCTGAATCTTGCTTTTTGTGATGAGTATTACGTGGAAGATTAGCTGGGAGACCTAATTCAGACTTCCTTTTCTGAAAAGAATCTGAAGGAAGGTATGGTCTCTCTCTTAGAAAGAGCAGGGGCCTGAGCTCAGGCACGACACTCTTCTAACAAATTTGGATTATTATCTGTGACACTTGACTTGAAGATAGGTCTTTTCTTTTTGTTTTTGTTTTTGTTAGCAAAGGCCGGAATTTGTGCTCTGACCCCACGATTCATCAACGAAATTGAATTTTTAATCACTGCACATGCCTTAAAGATGGTTCTCTTTTTACTAGGAAAATGTTTGGGATAAAGCTTCAAAAAATTTGAACATCACTACGAAATAGAAGGAAGATGAGAAGGTGCATTGAAAGAAGCACAATTTGCGACCTTTGAAGGAATGAGGGGGGAGCTTGAGTGTTGTTATTTTGCAGACTATTACTGAAAGGTGAATGGCAATCTACATGGACAATTGTGTGTTCAGTTGCCTTTATCTTTTGGATTTCCTTCGAATAGCTATCAATGGACATTTTTTGAAAATAATTTCACACACCACAATCAAGGGCGTCCCTTGGACTACTTTCAAAACTTTGAAGTGCAGCCAAAATCTCTCTCCTCATTAAAATGTTATCTGTGTTCACATCTACCTAGATTGGATCTCTACTGACTTGCTCTTTCGTCTGTAGTAGGGAGACACTTGCCGGATAATCTCTGTTATTACTTTCCGGTGGACCCTGTGTCAACTTTTCCTTTTGCATTATCTTCAAACAAGATGCAAACGGGTTTCTTGAAAAATTGTGTGGATTACTGGGGGCAGCAAGAAAAGCCCAATCTAGATTCAAGCTAGAAGAATCTATTTCTTTGTCGTTTATAACTTGCTTTAGTCGAAATAAATCAATTGGGTTGGAAAAATCTTTAAGAAACATGGCGCCTTTAACTTTGATCGGAGGGTAAAAAAATTCTATATAACCATAATTCAGAAAAATGTTTCCTCCATTTTTATCTATAATTTCAATAGTAGATGGCATAAAACCACAAAAATTTCTTTTAACTTGAGTTTTTGCTTTAGCAACATTAATAAGATTCAATGTTTCAAATGCAATTGATTCTAAACCGCCAAAATAAGACCCCATAGTTTCAAATGTTTGTTGGCTCCAATAGTCTAATGGAAGATTTTTAATCGAGGTCCACCCACTGTATCCTTTCACCACATTCGGTCGACTGTGCACTTGCGTATTCCATTTTTCAAATTTCAAATGAAACTGACCACACTCTTGCCATTTCCCGGGGTAATCAATTATTTTTCCCACATTTCCTTGATCCAAATGAATCAAAACATTTTCCGCGGACCGAGGATTGCTAATGACATCTGTATCAAAGTATAACTTTAGTGTGTTCGCTATTTTTGGCCATTCATCAAACTCAAACAGTCGTGATACAATCCAAAGATTGTTAAAATCTGTCTTAAAAACGTCAAAGTTCTTTTGAATCCAGTAAAACAACTTGCTCTGTTTATCGGATGCTAAAATAGGGGCATACTACTTGCTGAAATTAATGTCCTCCATGCTCTGTTTTTTCTATATTGGAATAGGGTATCGTGCTCCTTTTGTCTTCTTCAGCGATTTCAACATGAATAGACCCAAAATCCTTAGTTTTTTGTAACATTGCCATTCTTTTCAGACTAAGATTATTGCCTGATGTAAATTTGTATGCGAACAAGTGTAAAGGTCTAATTCATCTTGCAAAAAGATTGAATCAACGTAAATAAAGGAGTAAGCTTTAAAGAGTTTTTCATTCTTTTGTTCTTTTACAATCTCATTGTACTGTTCATTTGTTTAGTTAAGTGTTTCATGTTCTTTACTTCCTTTTTCTATGCTATATGTTGAGAGTTGTCCAAGACAACGTCCAAAGCCCACGAAGCATCACTTATTCATGTAGAAAATAAACACTCACCTTGCAAGTTGACTTGACGAAAGTTCAAGAGCAAGAAGTGTAGCTAATGCACCACCCAAACTGTGACCTGTAACATAAACATGCCATTTGACTGGTGGCTCAGCACATTCATCACTGCAAGAAAAGGGATATAAGTCAAACAGAGTGCACAAAAAGAGTTTTGAATGAATAACCCATCTTGATTTTCGAATATTGCGTAGAAAAAATAGTGTTTTCCCACATGAACCTCAAAGAAAATCGAACAATAGAAGGGATGCAGCAAACATAGCTTTTTGTTGTGTCTATTGGGTTTGTTACAACTTCGCTAGTTTGTTTGTTTTTGTTATTGTGCTTATATTAGTATGGTTATATTATTGCAAAGATCTTAGTAATGTTGTTTTACTCTCTTACATAAGGTTACCCTTGTACAAAGGGATCCACGTTGGAGGCAGGGGAGCGTGCCCCACTCAAATGATCATGTTCTATATATATTTATATGATATTTCAATCAAAATATTAAAAACTCATTTTGATTCTCAATCTTGGTAGCCAAAGTTACCTCGTTTGCAATTAAAGATCTCTTTGATGTCATCCCTTAAGCTTAAGCTCTCGCAAGTCTTGGTTATATTTTATAAAAAAAATTGTTCTAAATTGTGTTCACTTTTACAATTTTCAAGCTGAAATTTGAACACAGTTTGATGCTTCCCTTCTAATTTTGAGAAGTGATAATATTGGTGAGTGCAAACTCTATACTTTTGGATAATGAATTTCTTATCATTTAATTAGACAAAAGATACATATATATAGGTAAATGAGAAACCCTAATCTAGGATATACAAAATTACGATAAAAGACGGCTGTACATATTAATTTAAATATATATTATAACACTCCCCTTCAAGCTAAAGCAAATATGTCAATCATGCCCACTTGTTGAATAGATAGCTTATTCTTGCTCCATTTATAGCTTTGGTCAAGATATTTCCCAACTGTTCTCCAGTCTTCACATATCCTATAGAGATATTAACCCTTCTTGTATTTTATCGTGAACAAAGTGACAATTCGCTTCAATATGTTTAGTTCGTCCACAGAACACTGGATCGGATGCAATGTGAAGTGCAACTTGATTATCACATCATAATTTAGCTGGCATGGTAATACTGAAACCCATCTCAGATAATAGTTGATGTATTCACACTATTTCACACAGATTGTGTCATAGTCTATATTCTGACTTAGCACTCGAACGAGAAACTACATTTTGTTTCTTACTTTTCCATAGTTTCCTCCTACAAAAACATAATATCTAGAGGTTGATTTCCTATCCTCTCGAGATTTAGCTCATTCAGCATTTGAAAACATTCAATCCTTGTATGATCATGATCTTTATATAAAAGATCCCATGTCCAGGTGCAGCTTTTAGATAATATAGAATTTGTTCTACTGTAGGCCAATGATCCACTGAAGGAGAAGACATAAATTGACTCACAATACTCACAGAATAAGCAATATCTGGTCGTGTCACTGTTAAATAGTCCAACTTTCCAACTAATCTTCTATATCTCTCATGGTCTTTAAATAATTCTCCTTCTTTAGCAAGTTGCAAATTTGGTATCATCGGAGTACTACATGGTTTGGCTCCTAGTTTTCCAGTCTCGGACAATAAATCAAGTACATATTTCCGTTGTGACAGACTTCTTAGTACTTCAATACCCAGGAAATACTTCAATTGTCCCAAATCTTTAGTATGAAATTGACCTTGAGGGAAAGTCTTGAGAGAAGATATACCTGATATATCATTTCTAGTGATAACGATATCGTCAACATACACAATAAGCAAAGTAATACCATTGTAAGATTGTTGATAGGATACAGAATGTTCAGAAGCACTTTTCTTCATATCAAAACATTCAAGTGCTTGACTAAACTTACCAAACCATGCACGAAGACTTTGTTTTAGTCCATACAAAGATTTTCGAAGACGACACACTTTATCACTCTCCCCCTGCGCAACAAACCCAGGTGGTTGCTCCATGTAAACTTCCTCCTGAAGATCACCATGCAGAAACACATTCTTAATGTCGAGTTAATGCAAAGGCCAATTGTGAGTAGCAGCCATGGACAAAAATAGTCGAGTGGAAGTTAATTTAGCAATGAGAGAAAATATATTAGAATAATCAGTCCCATAAATTGGGCATAACCTTTGGCAACAAGACGAGCTTTCAACTGAGCCACTATTCCGTCAGGATTGACTTTTATAGCAAACACCCATTTACATCCAATAGCCTCTTTCCTGTCGGACACGAGATTAAATCCTAAGTACCATTATCATCCAAAGCAGTCATCTCTTTAATCATTGCACTACGCCACCTAGAATGAGATAAAGCTTCATGAACAGAGTGAGGAATAGAGATGGAATCAAGAGATGTAATGAAGGAATAAGTGGGCGAAGACAACCGATCATAAGAAATAAATGTAGAAATAGGGTAAGTACAAGTGCATTTACCTTTTTAAAGGGCAATCGGGGCAACCACGAACGGATACTCTGAACATGACTACATCTTGTTCGACAACGGAGGACTTTTACTAACGATGCATGGCTCTGATACCAATTTGTTGGGGACAATAGACCTCCACATATCTCCACAATGATATGATATTGTCCACTTTGGGTATAAACCATGATGGCTTTGCTTTTGGAACCACCCCAAAAGGCCTCATACCATTGAAGATAGTTTTCCTCCCTTATAAACCCAAGATCATTCCCTTATTTAACCAATTTGGGACTTTAATCGCATTCCCACCCAACAGTCCTCCCCTCGAATAAAGGACCACCGATCCTTCCTTCAAACAATCATTTGATCTCCGTGCTAACTCAACCACAGACTAGTCATCCATTCGAATTACACTTGAGCACACTGCTCGTCTAAAGGCTTAACCATGAACGGATACTCTAAACATGACTACATCTTGTTTGACAACTGAAGATTTTTACCAACGGGGCATGGCTCAGATATCAATTGCATACAAACTTTAAACATTCGATGGATGTGTTCTTTTCCCGAGTACAAAAATTCTAAGAACTCTAAGAGTTCCTTAACAGAATTACGATGATCTACCAAAGCAATAGTCTCACTCTGAATGAAATTCTTAATCTGAAGATAAATTCGAGCATCATCACGAATTCAACCCTTTTTCTTATCATCTTGGGATGGATTCTTAGTCACATGATCATCCATATAAGTACTAAGTAAATAAAATTAAATCGTGCAATGCCAATCATGGTAATTAGCTCCATTTAACTTATGTTTTGTTATCTTTGATGCTAAGGGAATTACATTGGATACAATCATATGCTTCATTTCATCCATTAAGAACTAACACACGATCCCACAAGTAGAATTAAACAAATGAGAATCGAAAGAAAGGTAAACCAAAGAGCAAAACAGCCCCAAATTAGAACAAAACAGTCACAAACCATAGGAACAAAAGGGTATTTTCTAAACAGCCTCACACTCAAGTAGATGTTGGTAGAACCAAAGGCACAGATTGACCAGAAAAGGCAACTTGAGACAAACCCAACCGATAGAAGCGAAGAAAATGGCCTCAGGCACTCCCACACGTTGGCACGTGGCGATGGAACAGACTTGATCTGGCTGTGCGTGTACCTCACGTGTGGCTGTATTCGATGAACAGCAAACGCAGACTGAGGCGGACGGTGGTAGTGCTCTTCCTGAGGTGAGTGGTGTCGACAAACAGCTACTCAAAGTTGATGACCCAATCTCAAACTCTTAACTCACAAAGCCGCCAAAGAATATTCTAAAACCCTAAACAAAGAATGCTCTAATACCATGTATTCTGTATTTTCAGAGAATGAAATTCTTATCATTTAATTAGACAAAAGATATATATATATATACACATATAGGTGAATGAGAAGACCTAGTATAGGATATACAAAATTACGATAAAGGACGACTATACATATGAATTTAAATATATATTATAACACAGATAGCCAAATACTTGAGGAAGATTTTATCTTCATCAAAATTTGTTGCCATTGTAATCCTTTGAGAAATTAAAGTTCAAAGTCTTGATCAATTTTTCATCAAGACAATTTAGAGCTCCAATTGGGTTGCATGGGATGCCCATGGTGGGCTAGGGAATCTTCTAATTCTAATAAATGATGCCTCTTTCAATACATCAAACGTCACCCAAGGTGTCTATTCTTTATCTATTTTCTTCATTTTGTCGAAGAGTTTATGTTTTTGGATCACAAGGATTTATGGGCTTGTTTGATGTTTTTGGATCACAAGGATTTATGGGCTTGCCAATGATACTGAGGTTCGATTTCTCCTTGTTCCAACAAGAATTATATAGCTCTCTAATTAGCTATCACAGTAAACTTCAATCCCAACAAATAAATATAATCATTTTTTAATAGCCAATACCACAACCATCATTAATTCACGATCATAAATTGATTTGAACCTCGCTCTTGCCGAAAGAGTATAGCTGAAGTAAGCAATGGGGCGATGATTTTGAGATGGCAAAGCTCCCAACCTTGTTTCAAAAGCACCCATTACAATTATGAATGGCAGGTTAAAATCCAGTAGAGTTAGCACGGATAAGGACATCATCGCTTGCTTCAGCTTCTCAAAAGCATGAGTGCCTTCCTCGTTCCAGATGGAGGAGTCCTTGTATTCACATGGAGAGGGTTTATGTAGGGTTCCTCAAGATGTATTGATATGATAATAGTTTGCTCTAAGGCAATATGGCCCTCTTCCTCCCACTCTCGAGAAGAACTCAAACTAAAAAAAATAATAATATGGAAACTACGAAAGGAAATAACAACCCTACTAATACCCTTCAGAATCACTATCGATGATCCCCACACCAACATTATCATTTCACTTCCTCACTCCCACGTAACTAATTACTTGCTTCCCTTGTCGTTACCTTTTTACCCCTCCTCTTGTATTGATATATAATCGGAGGAGGAAGCCTAACAGTTTGTTATGGTTTTGTAGTTCTGTTCAAATCTCCCGTAACCCTGTCAGCCCGAACCCTGTCAGCCCGAAAAAAAGGAGGCTACCTAAAAGAAAGACCTCCAATAAAGAAAAATAAAACAAAGAGAATAATTACACAAAAAAAAAAACTTTGAAGCGCACAAAGAAACATGGAATCAAGCAAGGGCCAAACATCAAAAGGATTAATCTTCTTCCCTCGAAAGATTCTAGTGTTCCTCTCACCCCAAAAGGATTATGCCTAAAGACCTGTTTTCTTTTAGTTGGAAACAAGAGAGTCCTAGAAGAATCAATATTCTTTCATGAATTTTACTTAATAGTAGTCAGTATACTTGGGAAGTGCTTTAGAAGATGCCTATATCATGTTTTCTCTTTGCCGTCTTTCTTATACAGATAGGGAATCTAATCACTTATTTATTGGTTGTTTCTTCTAAATAGCTTGCTAGTATAAGATCATCCAAGTCTTCAATTTGCAATGGGAGTTCTCATTTGCTAAAGACTTCTTCAGCTCGTAAGGGAGTATCATTACCTTCGAGGTCACAATTATTATGGATGAAGTCAAATTGTTACTTTAAGAATTGTGGTTATAGAGAAATCAAATTTGTAAGACAAGCGTAGTTCTTGGATGGACCATTTTGAGTCAGTTCATATTACTGCCTCCACAAGATTAATGTCTTGCTAAGACCTTTAGAGCCCGTTTGGATCGTAGACATTATTTCATGGGTATAGATATTTTTTTTTTGAACAAGAAACAATCCACTTCATTAAGATAATGAAAAATGTTACAAGTGACAAGAAGGAAACAAACAAAAAGTGCACTACAAACAAGCACTCTAAAAAGTACAAAATGGATTAGTAAATGCACTAGGACAAATATCTGGGATTTGAATGTCTGGAACAATTAATGTTTGTATTTGGATATGCATGATAATTAATGTCTGGAAGCTAAATATGTGTGTTAAATTTACAATTTTGTTTGTGGAAACCAAAACTAAATAATTACTTAATTAAATACAATAGACCAATTATTATAGTCATCAAATAAATTTAGCATTATTTAATCAATAAAAATAAAAATAAATGAATACTTTTACATTAAACATAATTAATTAATTTAAATTAATTACTAAAAATAATTAAATTATTGTAAATTAATTAGAATATTTATATTTCATAATTAATTAAAATCAATAATAATGAGTCATTGATGTTAACTAATTAATTAAGCTATATTTTTACTTGTCATCTCCCAGGCATAAAAATCCCACACTTTTGCAGAGAATTAAAAAACCCATGTCAGATAGTTTTGAAATTTCCTAGATAATAATACCTTGAGTTTTAAAAATTAAAATTCTTTTAAACAAAGATATTAAATATGTCTAAAATTTCATGTGAAAACCTGTGAAACAAATAGACCTTCAATGATTTCTCTTTGTAAGATATTTATTTAAACTTGAATGTTTTTATTAGTCTTTTGTAATTCTTTTTAAAGTTTTACTTTTCACTCTAAGTCTGTATCATTTGAGCATCAGTCCTCCACGAAATGTTTGGTTTCTTGTAAAAGAAAAAAAAGTGAAGCAGACTCACTTATAATTAATGGCCATTTTAATGAGGGAAATAATTCTCATTCGTACTGAATCATACGCACTTAAGAACCCACTGTGAACCTGGAATAGTCAGATCTTCATCATTAAACATTACACGAAGACTACAGTGCATGGAGTTCAGAACAATACATATCTTGTAATATAATAAAAATATTTCTTACTTGAACTTCCTCGTTGAAATCTCCACTTATCCTTTCAGGATTTAACCTAAGTCAAAGGAAAATAGATGACATGTTAAAATTTTGTGAAAATGAAGCTGATATGAAACCATAACAAAACGCCATGTTATTCACACAAGTTTTTAAGCCTTCAGAGATCCACATGCTCACTCATTTACCGTTTTTTGGTCCTTGCTTGCTGAAATATTATATCCAAGTTGTGTTATAACCATGCCAACTATGGAATGGAGAAAGATATACTCTTCTAATTAGCTTCTTTCTACCAAGAGTGGGTCTTTCTAATTAGCTTCTTTCTACCCAAAATTCAAAAGCAAGGGTGGGTCTTCCTATCTTAAAACCAAAGGATGAAGGGTCAAATAGCCCCTCCTGAGATCCATTGGTCAAATAATATACAACCAGATATAGTGTAAAGCATTGCGAAAATTAGGCTAAAGATTTTAAGCACGTTTAAAATTCAATAGTTCTTTTTCCCCTTGATTTAAATTAGCTAACTCAAACTGCACTACCACAGTTTTCCTTTCTATGGTATATGGCTTTCTATTCGAAAGTTTTGTCCCATGCATAACGTTCTTTTTTATTATCCATCATTCCATAAGAAACAAGGAGAATGATAAAAATTCAAAGTAACGGTTAAAGGATTATCCTCGAGGGAAAGAAAAATAAGTACCCTGCAGGGACTAGCATCAGGTCTGTTCTTAAGTCCTTCCATCTTGACTGGAGAAGTCAAAAGGTCAGAACTTATTACACGGAAAGTTATTCTCCAGAGAACAGAATATCGATATAACATAATAACCTACTTGTTCTGTGCCCCTGAAGGCAACAACTAGTCTCCTCCGCATAAAATCACGCCAAATTGCAACCTGTAGACTCCTACAGTTAGGAATGAAAACAATAACTTTGGGACAATTTGCTAATGCGATGTCATTGAATTACTGAAAATAGAGACAACTTTACAAATGTTAAGAGCCATTCTGGAAACCAAATACTTTACCTGTGTGTCTGTAGACTCGTTATCTAAGAAACATAACTTTTCAAATTCCGACTTTATGAAACTAGGATGGCCAAGTGATGTAGCAAGCATTGCCCAAGCTTCCATCGCACTTTCTGCAGTTGCAAAAAGTGCTTTCATTTCCTCAGAATTCCTATTATCCAACAATGATCCATCCCCTGAACTACCAAGCTTCTCTCCCTCTTTTTTAGAGCCCTCATCTTTAGTATCTTTCTTTCCTACAAGCCGCGCTTCCTTGTTCAATTGAGAAATTGTTGCTGTCAGAACCATCAATGCCCCTAAAACAGACTCAGTTTGACTTAATAGATCTTTTGTTACTTTCTTCACATCAGTTAGTGTTGAGTCCACCATTCTAATGTTCTTCTGTTCGTGATCAACATCCAAACTTTTGGGCGTTGCAAGCCCCGATTCGATATAACCTGCTTCAGCACTCTTTCGTGCCTCCAAACCAATTTTATTTAGTAACTCAAATCCATCCCACTTGAATTTCTCAGGAGCAGGAAGACCTAGCTTCTTGACAATATTTTGGTTTGTTACATCAGCCAAGTTTGTCCAAAATTGTTTATCGAATTGCTTTGTTAAGAGACTTTGCGTCACTTCTTTCAGCAACTGTCCACTTTCCACAGTATTATCATTTATTTCAACCTCATCAGATTTTCCCTCATTGGGATACTTTATATCAGTTATAGAGACTTTGGTATTCGTCTGCGCGTATGAGGGTATATCCTCTGCGTTGTTTTGCTTGCTTAATAAATGATGACTTGATTGGTACTCGTCATTGAATGACTTTAACTTTCCAAAAGCATATTCTACAAACTGACGCACAGGCACGGTGTCAGATCCAACAACCTTGTTTAAAGCAGATACAAAACCATTGCTGCGAAGAAATTCAGAAATGAAGGGAACTCTCCACCATCGTTTGTCATCTTCAATTTCATCAAAAGTCCTATACTTGATCTGAGAGACACCATTAACAAACCAATATCAATCACATAAAAACAAACAGGTTTTAAGAAAGCAAGACTTAATTAACCAACAAAAATTAATAACCTTCAAAAGTTTGTTATCCTACCAGATATTGGAAAAGAAACTTTACCACTTAAGTTACAAACATAGAAAACAGACACAAGTATAGTACAGCTCCTAAACCCAGCAGTTATTACAAAGTAGCAGTATATTAAGAAAACATCACGAGCATGCTATATTTAGTTATTATAAAATGCTAGAGTAGCTTACCTCCATCAGCAACTTTCCACCTCCACCCATCCCTTCTAACTCCACTGTTACATCATGCAAATTTCCTTGCAAAACACACATTTGTCACCAGTTTAACAGGTTTATTTTCCTTGAACCACAAACAACACTATGCAGACGATTCTCTTTTCTAGCTCTCTCTCTATTGCTCGCTCATGTCATTGCAACAATGAAGTATAAGCTGAAGATATTCAATAGATTTCCATCAGTGTATAAATGAATATAAGTATTTTCAATTATATTAGATAATGATCCTAGGGTGTGATTAAGGTGGAAGAGATGAGATTCTCTTCCGTCATTATTTGCTTTCATCATTTGCTTGCACAAGAGAAGATCTTCTGGCTGAAAGAAGCCTTCATTGACCTGCTATGCTGTTTTATTAATTTCATGTTATTCAATCATGCTAAAAGTCTATTTGATAGGAAACTAGATTCAGTTTTATAGTTTCAGCTTCATTGAGTTCAGTGATTGTGTTTGCTAAATCTATATATTAGCTATTTTAGAATTTTGTGATTCAAATTGTAAAAATTCTGAAAATAACGTTTTTACGATTTCGGTGTTTCTAGATTTTGGATTTGAAATTTATAAAATGTAAAATTATGTTTAAAAAAGGATAAAAACTTGAATAAACATAGTATTTATGTTATAAGCTCAATTCATTTTTGTTTCCTTTTGTTTTTTTTTTTTTTTAAAGGAAACAAGTCTCTTTATTCATTAAGAAAATGAAGTGCGACTAATGCTCAATTTACAAGGAAGTCATAAGGATCAACAGGTGCACCCGGACATCTCAACTAGGTTGACATCCCCTTAACACCCCTCATCACATCCATAGCTCAATTCATTTTTGTTAAATTAAAATATGTATAATATAACCTATTATAAAGTATATGATATTATAAAATAAAATTCTACAATATTTATAGCATAAAATACGTTCATAAATTAATTAATAGTTTCTTTTTTTTTTAATATCTGTGAGTGTCCAGGCAACGTTCATAAATTAATTAATAGCTTCTTTTTTTTTTTTAAATATTTGTAAGTGTCCAGGTGTGCACCTTGACTAGTCTCACGGAACAACCCGCCTGACCTTCCAACATTTGGATGTCAAGGAAACTCGTAGGATATTAAATTCTAGATAGGTGACCACCATGGATTAATTAATGATACTTTTTTAAATATTAATTAATTAATAACACTTTAAACTCAACCTATTATTTAGTTGGTAATTACCGGTAGTTTCATGATTAATAAGCATATTATCAAATATATTTTGAAAAATTATTTAAACTGGGATCCAATTTTTAAAGCTATTACCAAACACATTGAAAAACATGAAATACAACTTATGTTTGCATTGAATTTCCTTGTTTTCAAATTTATGTTTTCAGACCAGTGAAAAAAAGCACCCTAAATTTGCTGGGATACATGTTAGCAACAGAAGAATTCAACTCAACACGATTGGTATGTAGAGCCACCACTTAACAAAGGGGTAAGCAGTGGCAATATAGTCCATGCTAGAGAAACAACACGTTTTGGGAAGTTCCCTGGGAAATGTTTGGTGATTTTCAGAGGGAGATAGAAGGAACAAATATAATTTTTAGAAAAATACAGAAGGAAGCAAGAAGAAGCGCAAGGTTATTAAAAAGGAGAAATGAAACCTTTTTTCTGGTGGTTGGTGACTATATGAAAGTAATACTGCAGGAGGTCAGCAAGTAAGTTAACTAAGAGTTACAAGAGGCCAAAAGAAAAGGAAATAGAATACTAGTGATCGATATAAATATGAATGAGCTGAGGTGAGACCAGAATATGAGAGAATTTCACTCATTCGAGTTTTAGAGTTTAATATATTATGGCATACCACGAGTTTGACACAGAATAGGCAAAATGTAAAACTTTAAATGGAAAATAGAAAGGATAAAAGACCAATATGCTCCAATATTCACATATATATTATGTTAATCATGTCCAACTTGTCGCAAAGGTAACCTATTCGAGCTCCCCTTTTAAAGCTTTCATGAAAATATCTCCTAATTGTTCACATATCTAGAAGACACCAAACTTTGTTGTATTTTTTCACGAACAAATTGACAATTAATTTCAATATGTTTATGAAATATGGATGCAATATGAAAGATTGCTTGCAAGTCGCACCACAACTTGGTGGAAACTATAACAGGACCTCTTGCTCTAATACCATGTTTAATCACCAATAAGCCAAAAGCTTTAGCAGATGAATTACAGTAAATTAAACATATTAACCCTTCAACAACAATACAATCTATTTAAATCCATGATTCTAATGACTTGATAGCAGAAGAACTTGAGTAGCTGAGTAAAAAGCTTATTGAAATCTCAAAACTCGTTATAGAATGCCATATATCAACATTCAATCTATGATGTTAGTCATAGAATATATTAAACTTCAGTTTTTTCTCTTTTTTTTCCAGTTCCAAAATGTATAAAGTAATAAATTTGAAATAAGTCCTCACCATCACAAAGAGATTCCAGATTGATGCCTGCATTACCCATTCGTTTATGTGGAGTCACCAAGTTTGCATCCCACGCAGCAACCTAAGATTTGCTTGATACATAAACATTCAAGATTTACGAATCGATCTATTTTTTATATAGTACAATAGGCTTATATACATACATATATGTAAATGGTTTACTGGAAATTAAGCTTCTTCTTCTTCTTCTTCTTCTTCTTCTTCTTCTAATTATTATTATTATTATTATTATTATTTGAAAAGGAAACAAAATGTTTCACTAATGAAATGAAAAGAGACAAACGTTCAACTTACATAAATCTCGAAGGAAGATAAGAAGATGAAAAACAAGAAGCACAAAGCAACAAATATAATGATAAAGAATACAACACTGATAGAGGGAATATTAAGCATCCCAAATAAGACATAAAACATGAATAGAGAAGTCAGCAAATGATGGAATAAATTTGAGACTAGCCGACTCCAGACGATCAAAACAAGCGAGGAGCTAAACTTGAAAAAGTTGTTCAGGCCTAGCAAACCAAATTACTGGGAACAAGGCCTACAATGCATAAATCCAGAAACTTTGCAACAAAAACAAATTAACAGCTTTCTTATTTGCGAGAATTTCTTTAAAGCTACACGAATTGAATTGACCCCAAGACCATGAGAGATCCAAGAAGTTATTCCAAGTCATGCTAGAAGAGCTTTGCACTTTCAAGTTGATATTGATGGAGATTTGGGTGATATACTTCTCAATTGGAGCCCACAAATGTCAACCAAATAAGAAAATTTGGACGGAATTTGAGAAGGGGATAGAAAGGGAGTTCCACCCTTGATTCTATTAAGCTATGATTTGCAACTTCATCCGCCATATAAATTTTCAAAATCCTCCTCATATAAATATTCCAAAATGAGCTCTGAAATCTCTATTCTTAGAGAATCTGACTCTGATTCTTCACTACTAGTGCTGACAATCGATTCCTCAACTGGATCAATATTTAAATACTTGTTCATTGCAGACGTACTACTGATCATGCCTTTAATAAACTAGATAAACTGAAATCTCAAAACAATGCAAAATTCCTTCTGGTTATCTCTTTCCAATTTTCCAAAAAACAGACAAAAGTTCTACTAATTTTAACCATAAGACCTAGGATTTTGAACCACTTGAGACAACATGTAATTGATAGGACACAGAATACCCCGATGACAATCATATATCATAAAGTAGGCAACCCGTTAACTCATAGCAGTTGAATAATGAATGTTCTCAACTTTACCTGGCAATACCAAACATAGAACATCTTAATTATCAAGTACAGAACGATATACTTTCTAAGAATGGAATGGTTGAGCAAAAATTTGTTGCCATGAAGCCTGACACAAGTTAGTGTACCTGAACATATTTAGTTGAAGGCTCTTTGATGTTAAGAGTGAAGTCCTCGTTCCATGTTGGCTGCTTTGTCCTGTCATAACATTTTAGCATGGTAATGAGAGCAAAGTTATCCATCAAAAGCTATGGTGAGAACACCAAGATGTAAACATTTTCTTTTTTTTGGGGGGGAGGGGGTATGAAAAACCATATTTTCACTAAGAAAAAAATGAAATAATATAGGGATTCCAACCAATAAAAAAGAAAGAATACATTTAAAAATTACCAACTTGCTCTGGGACTATCAAAATTCCCCCATATAAAAAATATAAAATAAAAAAAAAAAACATAGATCTCGCAACAGAACGGAAACAGAGATTTAAAACTAGAAAATTAAAAGCCACAATAGAAGTGTTTCAACCACGACATATATCTTGAATTGAAAACCTTTCAAACTTCTTAGTAAGAGAACACCATGAAGAAGACTTTGATCAAGCCAAATTGAATCAAACACAAGAAGTTTGAGAAGAGTTCTACAATACAAGATGCATCGATTTCTTTCCAACCAAAGCTCAGAAAGAATGACTTGACAACATTCACCCAACTAAATAAGCTTTTGTGAATTCCACCTAATACCACAAAGAAGGTAGAACAGATTTCCCTTCGCAGACACTAGGAGTACCCAACTGAGGTTGAAGAGATCAAAAAATAAAAACCAGAATTTCATAGAGTATAAACATTCAACGAAGATGTGGTTGAGAGATTCCCCCACTTTTGTCTTCCAAATAGCTGTAAACAAGTCATCATCCAAAAAAGATGAAGCCGCCAAATGACCTGATAAAGATTTAACCGAGAAAGTTCTAAGGATTCAACAGACGAAATTTGAACATCACCACAAGTAGACAAGAAAATGAACCTAATTATCTTTTGAGAAAGGTGTTGGCTAGTGTACATGGTTTGGAATCTTTTGATCACTTTGATTGGGATACTGCTAGAAAGAAAGACGCCTGTGGATCAGCACCTAAGGAAAGCTTTAATCATTTCAAAATTGGAAATGGCAAGAGAGTTTTTGGCAAGTGGTCAGGAAATCTTGTTATCCGCATCCCTTCAATATATCTTCATTACCCGATGGTTCGATTTCAGATTTTATTGGCAAGTTTGCAGGGGTTTCTATTCAGGATATCTATTGCAGCTGGGGCTGTTTTCAATGATCCTTTTTAGTTTTCACTTTATGTTTCCTTATGTTTTCTTTCCTAATGCTTTATTCCTTCTATTTTCAGATTCGTTTTCTTTTGCTCCTTTTGGAGTTTATATCTGTTGGAAATAAGGGGGTTTGTTGATAGTTTATAGCCCCAAGGATATTTTAGTATTTTACTTTACCCTAGGTTTATTTCTTTTTTTATTTTAGGACTTGCTAGAGCCTATAAATATGACTTCTATTGTAATTTTCAGTGTGGGTTAAAAATAATAAAAGAGACTTTCTACTGTGATTTTTTCTCCCTATACTAGGGTTTTCCACATAAACCTTGTATTCTCTATCTCTATATTTTAACATGGTATCAAAGCATGGTGACAAAACCCTAGCCGCCGTCGGCGAAAACCAACCGGTGCAAGACAACTCTAGGTCTTCATCAACCCCGCTTCTACCAAGACAATGGATGACGCTGCTGCCACCGCAAGTGCCATCCAAGCTGCTATAGATTAATACCTCCAATCCCTGCATATTGGTTTGACAACCCTGCTGCCGCTACAATTCCTCCATGGAAGCCCTAGCGCTGCTAACCCTAGTGTTGCCTACCCTAGCGCCACCAATCTCGTGGGTGTTCCTGCTGCCGGCAGTCAAAGGACTCTCCTTGAAGTAGGTGAATCATCTTCCTACCATGACGGACAGCATCCAGCCACGTCTGCCAGCCGTGTCGCCAACTTCTTTCCCCACTTATCATCGGCAAACTTCCTTCAACATGTGCCACTTAGCCATGAAAATCCAGGCTCGGTGGGTCTGTCTCCGGTAGTGTTTCAACAACAGTTGGCTAACCTTCAGGCAAGTTTTCAACAACAGATTGCCGCCCTTGGGGCAGCCCTCGACACTTCCACAAACTTCCAATCGAGTCCAGTAAATTCTGATATCTCTTCCGATCTATCGATGTATCAAGAGAATTCGGTAACCCCTTTCCCTACTTTAACTACTACAAACTATTTGTCTGGATCTATGGAAAATTCCATAGGGCTCATTGCTTGAGAAAAGATAAACTATTCATACCAAAAGGATTATATCCATTGATAATTGTGTTGAATGGCCAGAATTATTTCTCCTGGTCTTAGTCCATTAAAATGGCTCTCGAGGGACATCACAAGTTTGGGTATCTAACTGATGAGATAACAAGACCTAGGCCAGGGGATCCTCAAGAGCGCATTTGGAGAGGAGAAGACTCCCTGCTTCGATCATCATTACTGATTAATAGTATGGAACCTTAGATAGGAAAACCATTACTGTATGTTGCGACTGCTCGAGATATCTGGGATGCAGCTCAGAAATTATACTCTAAGAGGCAAAATTCGTCCCGTTTGTACACTCTGTGTAAACAGGTTCACGAGTGCAAATAGGGAATGATGGATGTTACTTTCTACTTTAATAAGTTGTCCCTAATCTGGTAGGAGATGGATCTATGTCGTGAAATTGTTTGGGATCCTTATGGAGGTGTTCAGTATTGAAAATTGAGGAAATTGATTGCGTTTTTTGATTTTCTTGCTGGTCTAAACTCCAAGTTTAATGCAGTGCAAGGCCGTATACTGGGACAGAGACCTATACCCTCTCTTATGGAAGTATGCTCTAAGGTTCGTCTAGAGGAAGATAGATCTAGTGCTATGAACAACACTGTTGTAGCTGCTCCTAATTTTGCTGCTTTAAGTGCAAAATTATCTGGTTTTGATGGTGACAAGCAAAATGGAAAACAAACTCCTATTTGTGAACATTGCAAGAAACCTTGGCATACAAAGGATCAGTGTTGGAAGTTACATGGTCGACTACCGAATGGCATATGTCGTCCTCCGAATGACAAGATCAATCCTGGATGGGCTATTGTAAGTGAATCTGCAAGTGTTGCCTCCTAGTCACAACCCCAGGTGAATTGCCAGAGTGACCCTGGTGCTGTTGGGACCGTTGGGGCTCTTGCCCAATCAGGTACTTCTCAATCCTTAAGTTTCCTTAGTGTAAATGGTAAGAAACCATGAATACTTGATTCAGGGGCTACATATCATTTGACTTGATCGTCTGATAATTTTCTTTCATATCTTCCGAGTGCTGGTAGTGAAAAGATTCGGATTGCAGATGGGTCCTTTGCTCCTATTGAGGGCAAGGGTCATATTTCTCCTTTTGATGGTTTAACTTTACAAAATGTGTTGCATGTACCCAAAATATCTTACAATTTACTATCTATTAGTAAGATAACTAGAGATCTGAATTGTCAAGTTGCCTTCTCACCAAATAATGTTTTCTTTCAAGACTTAAACTTGGGGAAAACGATTGGCACTGCCCGACACAATAAGAGACTCTATTTCCTTGATGATGATGCTTCCTCTAGGAATTGTAATAGGACTAGTTTGTCGTTTTCTTATTTTTCAACTTTCGAAAAAGATCGTATGTTGTGGCATTTTTGCCTTGGTCACCCAAATTTCCAATATATGAAATATTTATTTCCTCATTTATTCAATAAAGTTGATGTCTCTTTTCTGTCTTGTGATGTGTGCATTCGTGCAAAAAAAGCATAGGGTCACCTTTCCGTCTCAACCCTACAAACCTTCTCAGCCCTTCACCTTTATTCATAGTGATGTTTGGGGTCCCTCTAGTATTACCACATCTTTGGGGAACGTTGGTTTGTGACCTTTATTGATGATCATACCTGTCTTACATGGGTTTTTCTTCTCACTGATAAATCTGAGGTTTCATTCGATATTTTAACAATTTTACACTACTGTTGAGACTCAGTTCAACACCAAAATTGTTATTCTTCGCAGTGATAACGGTCGTGAGTTCCTTAGTAATATCCTTCATGAGTTTTTGCCTTCTAAAGGTATTGTCCACCAAAGCTCGTGTGCTTTTACTCCTCAACAAAATGGGGTGACTGAAAGGAAAAATCGTCACCTCCTTGAGGTTGCACGGTCTCTCATGCTGTCTACTTCACTGCCATCTTACTTATGGGGGGATACAATTCTTACTACAACTCATCTTATTAATCGAATGTTTTCCCATGTCCTCCAACTCCAAACCCCTCTTGAATGCTACAAGGAGTCATACCCTACCACGCGACTCATTCCTGGTGTCCCTCTCCAAGTCTTTAGGTGCACTATGTCACAATCGCTCTTTCGGAAGCTTCTCTTAGCGATTGTACGGCACTTGTTCCCGCTCACGAACAAGTCAGCCAACTCGAATACGGATTGCCGATGGCACACCGAGTGCCTCTCGCAACCTCTACCCCCGTTTTAGGGAAAACGGTTTTAGAAAACGGGTTTGGAGAAAAGGTTTTCGTAAGAAGTTTTTGTGAGTGTGAATAAGGAAAGAAAGATTGTAGTAGACTAGAAAGCAATAAGCAACAACAACAGCTTTATAGAGTACTACTCCAGGTATGAGGAAGTGATGGTTAGTCTTATCCCCATATAGTGCATTCTGAACAAAAAGCCAACTGGCGCCCTTGCATATGCAAAAGGGCGAGTGGTCACTTACAATGAAAATGTAAAGAAAGCAAGCTAACTAAGCTAATACAATACAAGATATGAAAGTATGCTAGAAGGGGGTTGGATCGGGCATGCGGCCATGGGCAACAGGCCCTGGACAAGCATGACCGTGACATTCTCCCCCACTTAATTGGTTGACGTCCCCGTCAACTGACCTTGTTCAAAATCTGCGATGGCTGGAGCTGCATTCTTCAAATCTTCGGCCCGCTCCCAACTGATCTCTTCGTCTGGGAGATCCTTCCATTTCACTAAGAACTCTGTCAGTTCTCGTCTGGGTCTTCCAATACGGCGCGTACGTTTATCCAGGATTTGTGCAACTTCTTTCTCAGCAGAACTCTTCATCGTGACCGGTGGGCGCCTTAGCATGTTTCGTTGTTCATCCTCGGGATCGGGATGATAGGGCTTCAGGATACTCACATGGATGACAGGATGAATCTTCATCCATGAGGGTAACTGAACCTTATATGAGGTTCTCCCGACCTTCTCAATTATCTCCACTGGACCTTCATATTTCCTTACTAGCCGTTGGTCTCTCTGGCCTCGGAAACGAAACTGTTCCGGTCGTAGCTTGATCAGGACCTTGTCCCCGACTTGAAACTCGAGGGCCCTCCGCTTCTTATCAGCCCACTTCTTCATCCTTCTTGATGCTCTTTCTAGGTAGGCGTGAGCTATCTCAGAGGTTTTGCTCCACTCTTTAGTGAAGTTATGTGCCTGAGGACTTTTGCCTGCATAAGGGTGGTCCACCAAGTGTGGCATGAGTGGCTGTCTGCCGCACACCACTTCGAAGGGCGTTTTTCCGGTCGCGGAACTCTGCTGGCTATTGAAGCTGAACTGAGCCACATCTAACAACTGGACCCAGTTCTTCTGCCTAGCGTCGATAAAGTGACGCAGATATTCCTCGAGCATACTGTTGAAGCGTTCCGTCTGGCCGTCAGTTTGGGGATGATAGCTAGAGGAGATATCAGTGTTGACCCCAATATTTTGAACAATTCTGTCCAGAATGTCCCAGTGAATCTTCCGTCCCGATCGCTAACAATGCTCGCGGGGACACCCCATAATTTCACGATGTGTTTGAAGAACAGCTGGGCAGTCATCACGGCTGTGCACATTTTCGGCGTTGGGACGAAAGTGGCATATTTTGAGAACCGGTCGATGATAACAAGGATCGATTCAAACTCTCCCACCTTGGGCAAATGGGTGATGAAGTCGAGAGACACGCTCTCCCATGGTCTAGAGGGCACAGGTAGGGGTTCCAGCAGACCCGCTAATTTCGCCCTTTCGACCTTATCTTGTTGGCAGACAAGGCAAGTCTTGGTAAATTGCATGACATCGTCCCGAAGGCTTGGCCAATAGTAGCCTTGTTTCAGAAGGGCATAAGTCCTCTGCCAACCATTATGTCCTGCCCACGGTGTGTCGTGGCACTCTTCATCAGCGACCTTCGTAACTCCCCGGATCTGGGGATGTAGAGGCGATTGCCCTTGGTGTATAGTAGATCATCTTCCACCCAGAACTGGCGTGTCTTCCCCTCTTTGGCCAACAACATTTGTCAAGTGAGTTTTGACAGTTTCTCGTACTGTTGCACTCAACGTACTTGCTTGTAGGCGGGCGAACATGCACAGGGCCGCATGTTCGCTCTTTCGGCTAAGAGCATCGGCCGCTTGGTTACTTTTCCCCGGTCTATGTTCGAATTGGAAGTCGAACTCCGCTAGACACTCCTGCCACCGTGCCTGTTTCGACGACAACTTCGGTTGGTTGAAGAAGTGACAAATGGAGTTGTTGTCGGTCTTGACCACGAACTTGGCCCCCAAGAGATACTGTCTCCAGGCCCTCAAGCAGTGAACTACTGCTAACATCTCTTTCTCGGAGGCGGCATACCTCCGTTCGGCATCATTTAGTTTCCTACTCTCATACGCGATGGGGTGTCCGTCTTGGAGGAGAACACCACCCAACGCGAAGTCAGAAGCATCAGTCTCTACTTCAAATGGCTTGGTCACGTCGGCAATTCCGAGGACCGGCCCCTCAATCATCACTTTCTTCAAGCCCTCAAAGGCGGCTTGACATTCAGGAGTCCAGCTCCATTGGCTATCCTTCTTCAACAGTTCGGTTAATGGCCCTGTTCTTCTCGAGAATCCTTCTACGAACCGCCTATAGTAGTTGGCTAGTCCGAGGAAGGATCGTAGTTCGGTCACGGATGATGGTACCCTCCAGTCTCTAATCGCGGCCACTTTGCCCTCTTCCATACCAATCTGACCACACTCAATCACGTGGCCGAGGAAATTTATGCGCTCTTGGGCAAAGGAGCACTTCTCTCTCTTTACATACAACTGATTTCTCCTCAGCTTTTCGAAGACTAGTTGGAGGTGATGTCGATGGTCCTCCAGCGAGGCACTATAGACCACAATGTCATCAAGATACACTACGACGAATTTGTCGAGGTATTCGTGAAACACTTGGTTCATTAAGGTACAAAAAGTTGCTGGAGCATTGGTGAGGCCAAAGGGCATCACGAGGAATTCGAAGGCTCCATATCTCGTGACACAGGTCGTCTTAGGTTCGTCTCCTTCAGCAATTCGGACCTGATAATATCCAGACCGTAGGTCCAGCTTTGAGAAATACTTAGCACCGTGAAGCTGATCAAATAAGTCAGTAATGATAGGAAGGGGATATTTGTTGCTGACTGTGAGCTTATTCAAGGCCCGATAGTCGATGCACAACCGGAGGCTCCCATCCTTCTTCTTCTGGAACAGTACTGGGGCTCCGTAAGGGGCCTTCGCCGGTCTGATAAATCCTGCATCTAACAACTCGTCTAACTGTTTCCGGAGTTCGGCCAATTCTGGCGGGGCCATCCGATATGCATTCTTGGCAGGCGGCTTTGCCCTTGGTAACAACTCAATCTCATGGTCAATCCCCCTTCGTGGGGGTAAGGACTTGGGCAAGCTTTTCGGCATGACATCCCGATAATCTTCCAAGACAAATAGAACGTCTTGGGGGATCTCCTCTTCAGTGGACTCAACTGATTCTATCGGGATGGCCATGAACGTGGGTTCGTCGTGGGCCAGGCCTCTCTTCAATTGGAGGGCTGAGATCATTCTCACCCCATTTGGCTGCTTGATACTGGCTTGGACTACGGTGGGTGTAGATCCGGTAATGACTAAACATTTGGCGAGGGGCATTGGTATGACTTTATGTTCAAGTAGGAATTCCATCCCCAGTACCACGTCGAAATCATCCATCTTGACAATCACGAAGTCAACGAAGCCCTTCCAGTCTCCTAACTTCACCGGAGTTCTCTTCGCTATCCTCGTAATTGGTAGGGCTGCGGAATTCACAGCTTTCATCTTCCCTGCATCTCTTTCCCAAGTCAAATTCAGGCGGCGAGCTTCCGTTTCAGCCATGAAGTTATGGTAGCCCCAGAGTCAACCATAGTGTTTTTGGCCGATCTTTGGTTGACCCAAGCGTCCACATACATGAGTCATTTCTCTAGTGGCTCCGTCGCCTTTCCCATCTTCTTCTGGAGCGCAGATAAGAATTTCAATGCTCCCATCCTGGGATTCTCAATTTCTGCAGCTGGCTCGGTTACCGTCTCCTCCAGTTCAGCCTTGTCTTCGGAGGTAGAGGCTAACGTGGCTTGAAAAGCATTGAACGCGGTTCGATTTGGACATTCGCCAACACTGTGTGGTCCTCTACATATGAAACAAGACAGGGGGCGATTGTAATTGTTATGCTGTTGCGGCGGCCCCCGCCAGTTGTTTCCTAATCTCGGTTGGGATGATTTACGGTCCCTCCTATGTTCTTGTCTCCTCCCCCAAGTCTGGGAGGACAGGAACGACTGTTTCTGTTTCCCCCATTTGAGGAAGTTGACTGCTTCCTCACATCTTGTGAGTCAGTGCTAAGGTCGTATAGCCGTTCGTTCAGCTGCCGCATATAGTTTTGATTTCGCCCACAGTTTCAGCCCTTCAACAAAGCAAAAGACCTTGTCTTTTTCAGATCTCGTATCAACATGTGCAAACTGTTTTACTCCCTGATGTTACCTATTTGCTTCAGCTCTTGGAGTTTTCGTCGAGCCAAGATCTCGACATTTTCAGGGAAGAACTACGGGCGAAGTTCTTGTTTCAATCTATCCTAAGTATCAATAGTGCAGCGTCCTTCCTGTATGTCTGTAAATCGTGATCTCCACCACAGTTTCGCATCTTCAGCTAGATGCATCGTTGCTAGTGTGACTTTCGACTCTTCAGTCACTGTGTTCGTCGCCTTGAAGTATTGCTCAAGGTCGAAGATAAAATTTTCCAGGGCTTTCGCTTCTCGCACCCCACAGAAGGGTTTCGGTTCTGGGATTTTTATTCTGCTTACTGCCATTGCTCCCCCAGATGGGGCTTGGTTCCCTACCGCTCGGATGGTGAGATTCACCCTAGCACTCACATCCGCTATCTCGGCTTTGACAACGTCAAGGACCGAGTCTTCAGACAAATCGGTTACCATCTGAAGTATTGCTTTTTGGGAGCTGTCCAGCTCTTCGACACGCTCCTCTATGTGGGCAACAGAGCCCGAGGAGCTATCGCCTCGTTCAAAGCTGCCGGACCGTACTGTTTTGGTCTCGAGGGTCTCTACCCTCATCATCAATTCTCTGACGGGTAATCCGTCTAGGCGGCCTACTACCGCATCAATTCCATCGGCTTTCTCAGCAACTTCTTGTAGCCGAGTCTCTAGGAAACGGACATTATCTGGGACCTCTCTCAGGTAGAGCATTTGCTCTTCCATCTCTACCAATCTGTCCACATGGGACTTGTTCAGGTTCTTCGTCGCCGACATGATCACTGATCTTCCCTCTATAAGCCGACTTGGCTCTGATACCAACTGTCACAATCGCTCTTTCGGAAGCTTCTCTTAGCGATTGTGCGGCACTTGTTCCCGCTCACGAACAAGTCAGCCAACTCGAATACGGACTGCCGATGGCACACCGAGTGCCTCTCGCAACCTCCACCCCCGTTTTAGGGAAAACGGTTTTAGAAAACGGGTTTGGAGAAAAGGTTTTCGTAAGAAGTTTTTGTGAGTGTGAATAAAGAAAGAAAGATTGTAGTAGACTAGAAAGCAATAAGCAACAACAACAGCTTTATAGAGTACTACTCCGGGTATGAGGAAGTGATGGTTAGTCTTATCCCCATATAGTGCATTCTGAACAAAAAGCCAACTGGCGCCCTTGCATATGCAAAAGGGCGAGTGGTCACTTACAATGAAAATGTAAAGAAAGCAAGCTAACTAAGCTAATACAATACAAGATATGAAAGTATGCTAGAAGGGGGTTGGATCGGGCATGCGGCCATGGGCAACAGGCCTTGGACAAGCATGACCGTGACACACCGCCTTTATCCATAATCATGGCCCTAACCAAACTAATTTTACCACTCATGCTTAGAAATGTGTCTTCGTTGGGTATCCTCTTCACCAGCGAGGTTATAAATGTTTTCCACCCTTCTTCCCGAAAATACTTCATCTCCATGGATGTAATGTTCCTTGAAGATAAGCCTTTCATCCCCATTAGTTTTCTTCAAGGGGAGAGTACTAGTGAAGAGACTAACTGGTCCACATCTTCAGTCCCTACTGACCTTCCTGAACTCCTTTATGAATCCATCCTGAGTACCCATGACACTATTTTACGCACTAAACAAGTCCTTTGGATAACATACTACAGGAAGAATCTCAAAAAGGAAATGGTGTCCCATATTGCTCCGTCGGCTCCGATCCATAAATCTAAACCAACGCAAGCTCAAGGTACTATTGGCCTTGATAATACTAACTTGTGTGTTGAGGATGATATTGTTGATTTGGCTGAAAATGACAGGAATGATATGTTAGTTCCAGAGAACAACAGGGTTGCAAGCAGTAATGAGACTTCGACAGAAACACAAGAGGGTCAAGAGGGTGAGATTCTTCATCAGGCTGGAAAATGTAATCAAAATCCCATTATAGATGAGGAATCAGACAAATCAGAGGATTATGATATCTCTCTTGACATGCCCATTGCATTGAGAAAGGCCACCAGATCCTGCACCAAGTACCCCATGTATAGCTATATGTCTTACAATAATCTGTCTTCTGAGTTCAGGGCATTCACTGTTAGCCTTGATATAGTAACAATACCGAAAAACATACATATGGCTATGGAAATTCCTGAGAGGAAGACTGCCATCATATATGAGAGCTCTCGAAAAAAATAATATGTGGGACCTTGTTATTCTTCCTAAAGGGCATAAAATAGTTGGGTGCAGGTGGGTGTTCACTTTGAAGTATAAATTAGATGGAACTCTAGACAGGTACAAGGCTAGACTTGTAGCGAAAGGGTATACTCAAACTTATGGGATAGAGTATTCTGAGACTTTCCCCCCTGTAGCAAAGTTAAACATGGTCTGGGTCCTTCTTTCTATTGCAATCAATAAAGATTGACCTCTCCATCAACTTGATGTGAAAAATGCATTTCTGAATGGTGAATTAGAAGAAGAGGTGTATATGAACCCCCAGGCTTTGAAGCTTAGTTTGATCATCAGGTTTGTAAACTCAGGAAGTCTTTGTATGGTTTGAAACAGTCACCGAGAGTGTGGTTCAATAGATTTACTACCTTTGTTAAGTCCCAAGGTTTCACTCAGGGACACTCTGATCACACGTTGTTTACAAAAAGGTTGACATCTGGGAAAATTGTTGTTCTAATTGTGTATGATGATAATATTGTCCTGTCAGGAGATGATGCTGCTGAAAAAGAAAATGGCTTATGAGTTTGAGATCAAAGATCTAGGGAATCTAAAATATTTCCTTGGAATGGAGGTGGTAAGATCAAGGGAAAGGATCTCTGTCTCACAACGGAAATACACTCTTGACCTGTTAAAAGAAATAGGTATGACTGGAGGTAGACCTGTTGACACTCCTATTGAATTCAATACGAAACCGGGAGATTCTGTTGACAAAGTTCCTGTTGATAAAGAGAGGTATCAACGTCTAGTGGAAAAGTTGATTTACTTATCTCACACTAGACCAAATATTTTCTATGTTGTCAGTGTTGTTAGTCAGTTTATGTAGGCACCCTACGAAAAACATGTGGAAGCTGTGAATCGGATTCTAAGATATTTGAAAAGCTCACCAGGTAAAGGTCTGATGTTCAGAAAGACTGACAGGACATGCATTGAGGCCTATACTGACTTTGATTGGGCAGAACCAGTTATTGACAGAAAGTTTGCCTCTGGATATTGTACTTTTTGTTGAAAATAGGGATTTTACCCTAGGGGCATATTTGTCTTTTCCCCTGTACCCTAGGGTTTCCCTTTTTTTCTATTTAAGCTTGTAGTCTCTATGTATAATGTGTATCAAATTCTAATGAGAATTCTTTATCCCGTGGTTTTTTCTCCCTTATTAGGGTTTTTCCACGTAACTTTATGTGTGCTATTTTTCTATCTCCACTCTGTCTTTTTCATCATGGTTTAGAGCATAGAAACGAAACCCTGGTCACCATTGAGGAAAACCCAATGGGAGAATCCCAATTACCAGTATGTGAAACCAATGGTATAGATATAGCCATTGTTATCCAAAATGCCATCGATCGTTATTTTCAATCCGTTCTTCCACACCTTCAACGTGACAATCAACCGACCAGAGCCGATCAGCTTCGTGACAACGTGACCATAGCGCCATTAATCGGTGTAGCAGATCATCCGAGCAGCCATTTACAGCAACAGACGATCGACACCTTGCGGCAGATCCCTTCCGTGCCGCGTAGTTCGGGTTCGACGCAGCTTCAGCCGGTCAATACCTTCCAGGTCATGCAGCTCCAGACCAGCGCAATCCCTCACGTGCGGTCCAGTCGATCGACGCTCTCTGGCCAGTTCCAGCCGCTGCAACCAGTCGGCGCAAATCCATCAGGTATCTCTCACTCGATCGGCACTGGTCCCACAGCCGCTACCGAACCGAAGACCTCTGACCGACGCCGCCTTCAATATTGTTGGAGCTGGTCTGAGCCACAGCAGGTCTCATCAGCCAAACCAGCCGAGAATTGATCCAACCAGTGGCTGCCACTTCATCAACCGAAATCCTCTATTCCAGCCGGATTCGAATAGTAGTTTGGGTCAATCGTCACCGGTCATCGGTGGGTTCGAAGGTGGGGAATCATCGTCTCACCATCGAGATCAAGGGAGTATAATTCAAAACCAGTTTACTCAATTACAAGTCCAGATCAAGCAGCAAAATGAGATATTCCAGCAACAGATAGCTGCCATTGGGGAAGCACTGGGATCAACATCCAGTGCCCAACCAAATCTAAACCCGAATCAACATAATTATGCTGGAAATTCAGTAACCTCCTTTCCTATCTCATCTTCAAATTTATTTTCTGAAGCAATAGGAAATTCTGCTAGCTTTATTGTAGAAGAAAAGTTAAATGGTGATAATTATTTTTCCTGGTCCCAATCCATTAAAATGGCCCTTGAAGGTCGTCACAAATTCGGGTATCTGACGGGTGAGATACCAAAGCTAAGACCAGGCGACCCCCAAGAACGAATATGGATGGGAGAAGACTCTCTACTTCGGTCTATTTTGGCAGGGAGTATGGAGCCTCAGATTAGGAAACCCTTACCATATGCCGCCACGGCTCGAGACATTTGGGAGGCAGTCCAAAAGCTTTACTCCAAAAGATAGGACGCTTCCCGGTTATATACCTTACGCAAGCAAGTCCATGAGTGTAAGCAGGGGCAATGGATGTTACAGCCTACTTTAATAAATTGTCGCTTCTCTGGGAAATGGATTTATGTCATGAGATGATCTGAAATTGTCCATGTGGAGGAGTCTTGCATTATCAGTATGAGGAAACTGATCGAGTATACGATTTCCTTGCCGGGCTGAACTCTAAGTTTGATGCAGTACGGAGTCGTATACTGGGAACCCGCCCAATACCATCCCTAATGGAGGTTTGCTCTGAAGTACGTCTCGAGGAAGACAAGTCCAAGGCAATGAATAATACACTGGTGTCGTCGACAGATTTCGTTGCCTTCAAAACCTCAGGTCCTGTCCATGATAAACAGAACAGTAAGCCGACTCTAGTGTGAACATTGCAAGAAGCCCTAACACATGAAAGATCAGTGCTAGAAGTTGCATGGCCGTCCGCTGAATGGTAAAAAACGACAGTCGGGTCGAGCACTGGTAGGTGAATCAGCAACTGGAGGTCTGCAATCTCAGAATTAGGAAAACAGTCAGAGCACTTCTAGTACAGTGGGAGTAAGGTGCAATCGCTCAATCAGGTACCCTTCACTCCTTTGGCCTTGTTAGTATAACTGGTAGTAAACCGTGGATTTTAGATTCAGGGGCTACAGACCACTTGACCGGTTCTTCCGACTAGTTTCTTTCATATCAACCAAGTGCTAGGAACGAGAGGATCAGAATTGTTGATGGGTCCTTTGCCCCTGTTGCCAGAAAAGGACATTTGTCAGACTTTGAGGGCTTAGTTCGTCAAGATGTGTTGCAAGTGCCTAAAATCTCTTACAACCTTTTATCTGTTAGTAAAATTACAAGAGATTTGAGATGTCGAGTTATCTTCTCACCCGAAGTTGTTTTTCAGGATCTGAACTCGGAGACGACGATTGGCACTGCCCGGCATGATAGGGCGCTCTATTTCTTCATGGAAGAAGCTTCATCTAGGATATTTGATAGGACTAGTTTACTTTCATATGTGATAGGACTAGTTTACTTTCATCTCGTTTTTCTATTTCTGAAACTGATTATATGCTATGGCACTATCGCCTTGGGCATCCTAGTTTCCATTATATGAATTATCTATTTCCTCATCTTTTCCACAATGTTAATCTTTCTAAATTAAATTGTGATGTGTGTGTCCAAGCCAAACAGCCTCGTGCATCATTAAAACTTCAACCTTATAAGCCTTCCAAACCATTCACCCTCTTCCATAGCGACGTTTGGAGTCCGTCACCTGTTACTACCGCCACTGGCAAATGGTGGTTTGTAACCCTTTATTGACAACCATACTAGGTTAACTTGGGTTTTTCTTCTAACAGACAAATCCAAAGTCACATCAGTCTTCCAACAGTTTTATTGCTCTATAGAAACCCAATTCAATGCAAAAATCGCTATCCTTCATAGTGACAATGGTCAGGAATACTTTAATAATTCCTTTAGGGAATTCTTAATCTCTAAAGGAATCGTCCATCAGAGCTCCTGTGTGTACACTCCTCAACAAAATGGAGTGGTCGAACGAAAAAACCGTCACCTTATCAAAGTTGCTCGGCCCCTTATGTTGTCAACTTCTCTCCCGTCCTATTTGTGGGGAGATGTTGTTTGACAAGCAGCTCATCTGATAAATCGAATGTCGTCCCGGGTTCTAAAATTTCAAACCCCCTTAGATTGCTTCAAAGAGTCCTACCCTAATAACTGGCTTATTTCTGATGTTTCCCTTCGGATGTTTGGGTGCATCGTGTTCATCCATACTCATGGTTCTAACTGAACCAAGTTTACTCCTCGTGCCCAGAAATGTGTCTTTGTGGGATACCCTCTTCATCAACGTGGGTACAAGTATTACCATCCTTCCCGAAAGTATTTTGTCTCAATGGATGTGACATTCTTTGAAGATCATCTTTTCTTTCCCAATAGTTCTCTTCAGGGGGAGAATACTAGTGAAGAAACCAATTGGGGCCCAAGTCTGTCCATCTTACCTGAACCTATTCTTGACATAAGTATCAACAAACCCATTTTGCCTACTGAACAAGTCTCATGGATCCCATATTATAGGAGGAATCTCAGAAAGGAAAGTGTTGCTTGTTATTTCTCCGGCTCCAGTCCTGAGTCAGAACAGGTATCAGTTCTAGGTACTAGTACTTCTATTCCTGACAATGGTAACATTTATGTTGAAACTGATGCTTGTGTTGAAAATGATGAGAGCAAAGACAGGAGAGACAATGATAGCATGAATGAGTGCACCAAAAACAATGTGGCTGAGGTAGGTAGTGATAATTGTGGGACATTTGTTCCAGTAGAGAACACTGTTGAAAGTGGAAAAGGTATGTCAGAGCGTGAGACCCATGAGCGGGAGGTTGAGTGCAGTAGGGAGTCCGAGGAGGATAAAGACTGTGATGCATCCCTTGACCTCCCTATTGCCTTGAGGAAAGGTACCAGATCATGTACAAAGTACCCACTGTAGAGTTACTTGTCTTATAGCAACTTGTCTCCAGGGTTCAAGGCCCTCACTACGAGCCTAGACACAGTTGTAATACCGAACAGTATACACACAGCAATGGAGATTCTCAAATGGAAAGCCGCAATCATGGAAGAAATGGGGGCGCTTGAGAAAAATAATACGTGGGACCAAGTTACTCTTCCAAATGGACACAAAGCAGTTGAATGTAAATGGGTGTTCATGGTTAAGTATAGGCTCGATGGAATGATTGATAGGTACAAGGCCCGATTAGTTGTCAGAGGTTTTACTCAGACCTTCAGAGTTGATTATTCCGCGACTTTCAGCAATAGCAAAGTTGAATACAGTACGGGTTCTGCTATCAGTTGCAGTTAACAAAGACTGACCTTGATGTGAGAATGCTTTTCTTAACAGAGAGTTGGAGGAAGAAGTCTACATGAGTCCTCCCCCAGGATTAGAGAAACAGTTCAATCACCGAGTATGTAGACTAAAGAAGTCCTTGTATGGGTTAAAACAGTCCCCAAGTGCCTGGTTTGGCAGATTCACTACCTTTGTAAAGTCACAAGGGTATAGTCAGGGACACTCATATCACACTCTCTTCACAAAGAGGCCAGTATCCGGGAAGCTTGCAATTTTGATTGTGTATGTAGATGATATTGTCATTTCAGGTGATGATGCTTCAGAGATTGACCGCTTAAAGACGAAAATGGCTGAGGAATTTGAAATCAATGACCTTGGAAAGCTGAGGTACTTTCTTGGAATGAAAGTGGCTCGATCGAAAGAAGGGATTTCGGTTTCTCAACGGAAATATACTCTGGATTTGCTTATGGAGACAGGTATGACAGGCTGCAAACCAGTTGATACCCCTATGGAAGTGAATGCTAAGCTAAGTAATGTGAGTGACAGTGTACCAGTTAATAAGGAGAGATATCAGCGGCTTGTTGGGAATCTGATCTATCTCTCTCATACTAGACTCGACATTTCATATGCGGTTAGCGTAGTTAGTCAGTTTATGCAGTCTCCTTACGAAGAACATATGAGGGCAGTGGAACGCATCCTGAGGTATTTGAAAACATCTCCAGGTAGAAGATTGATGTTCAGAAAATCCGATAGATGGTGCATCGAGGCATACACAGATGCAGATTTGGCAGGTTCTGTGGTAGACAGAAAGTTGACATCAGGATATTGTATCTTCGTATGGGGTAACCTTGTCACATGGAGGAGTAAGAAACACGGGGTAGTTGCTAGAAGTAGTACCGAAGCCGAGTACAGGGCCATGAGTCTGGGGATATGTGAGGAAATTTGGCTAGAAAAGGTTCTAAGTGATCTTGATCAAGGTCACAATGGTCTGATGAAACTCTATTGTGATAACAAAGCCGCACTAGGCATAGCAAACAATCCAGTACAGCATGACAGAACAAAGTATGTGGAGATTGATCGGCATTTCATCAAGGAGAAGCTTGACAGTGGCAACGTTTGTGTCCCTATATTCCATCCAGTTAACAGATTGCAGACGTCCTGACAAAGGGGCTGCCCAGATAATTGTTTGACTCTTGTATTAGCAAGTTGGGTCTCATTGATATCTACACCCCAACTTGGGGGAGAGTGTTGAAAATAGGGTTTTTACCCTAAGGGCATATTTGTCTTTTCTACTGTACCCTAGGGTTTCCTTTTTTTTTTTTTCTATTTAAGCTTGTAGTCTCTGTGTATACTTTGTATCAAATTCTAATAAGAATTCTTTATCCTGTGGTTTTTTCTCCCTTATTAGGGTTTTCCATGTAACTATGTGTGTGCTATTTTTCTATCTCTACTCTGTCTTTTTCTTCATCACTTTTGCATGGGGTAACCTAGTTACTTGGAGAAGTAAGAAGCAAAGAGTTGTTGCTAGAAGCAATGTTGAAGCTGAATACAGAGCTATGAATTTGGGAATCTATGAAGAAATTTGGTTGAAGAAGTTCTATCTGATCTACACTAAGACAGTGTTCTATAAAGCTCTATTGTGATAATAAAGCGGCTATAAGCGTAGCCAATAATCCTGTACAACATGATAGAATGAAATATGTGGAGATTGACAGACACTTTATAAAAGAGAAACTGGACAATGACAGTATCTATATTCCGTATATTCCACCTAGTCAACAAGTTGTTGATGTTCTCATCAAAGGGTTACTCAGGCAAAGTTTAGACTCGTGTTAGCAAGTTGGGTTTGATTTACATCTACACCCCAACTTGAGGGGGAGTATTGGAAATAAGGGATTTTGTTGATAGCTTATAGTCTCAAGGGTATTTTAGTATTTTACTTTACCCTAGGTTTATTTCCTTTTTCATTTTAGGGCTTGCTAGAGCCTATAAATATGACTTCTATTGTAACTTTCAGTGTGTGTTAAAAATAATAAAAGAGACTTTCTACTGTAGTTTTTTCTCCTTGTACTAGGGTTTTCCACGTAAACCTTGTGTGCTCTATCTCTATATTTTAATAGTATCTTTAAGCAATAGTTTTTTTTCATTCTCTTAATGAAAAGTGTGGTATCTTGTTAAAAAAAGATTCTTCATGCCTTCCTTGGAATATTTCTTGTGAATGGATCTTAAAGGAAGAAGAAATAGATGATTTATTCTCTTCTTACAGATCTGGAAGTTGCCAAGTAAAATAATCACGATGAATTAAGGAGCTGGCTTTGGAATCCTCTGGTGTGTTCTTAAGTAAATCTTTAACACAACAAAACTGGGTGTTTTCGAATAACACCGAGAGCAATGTATTTCACTTTTTTTTTTTTTCCCAAAAAGGGCAATGTATTTCATCTTCTCACTAGGATTAACTTGCCTCCAAGATCACACCTTATGTGGATCAATGTAGTCAAAGCTTTAATTTCAGAGATATGTCTAATTTTTTTAGGCTTTTATTTGCAGGAATATGTCTGAATTAGGAAGCTTTTATATTTTACCTTTGAACCTTTTTTTTACTTTCAGAGCATAGCCTCTATCCATTTCTTCAATGATAATCATGCTGCTATAAATATCACAAAAAATCTAGCTCTTCATGATTGTATGAAATATATTAAATTGATTACATTTCCTTGAAGAGAAAAAGTTTGCAGCTCTCTCATTTGAACACCTACATAGCTTCATACCATAAAAACCCTTACCAAAGCTCTTCCAAGACCCAAAGTTTGAAGACTTGAAGACCAACTGATATTCATTCATTGTTATTTGCTTACTAAGGCAATATTATTTGTTAACTGTCACGACGTGAAATACCACTTTAACACGATGAAGGATTTCAGTATGAATACATTGCTCACCCCCATTTTGTCTTGCTTTTAGCAACCTGACCATCCAATTGAAACACCACATATGGATCGCTCGTTCCCTGAAAGCATGTCAAAATGAGGAACAAATACAATCAAATAGGAAATACAAAGAACGTAAAGCATTAGAAGTCTATAAAGAAGACCACGGTAGTAATTGGTCAAGAAAAGATCTAGCAGTTGTCATTTACTGTGCCTTTTGTTTAGTAGGGATAGATGTCTTGAGTTATCCTTAAGATCATTCTATTTAGTTCTAAGTTTGGGTTTAAAGTGGTGCAATAGAACTTAAGTTTTAGTTTTTTTATTTTTTTTGTATGGTTGGTATGGTTCTGTAATTTTCCATTTCATCAGTGAAAAAAATATGTTTATCACTAAAATAAATAAAATAAGATAAACAATAAGTGGTGATTGTATAAAGTTGAGACATTTCTTTAAAAAAAATGTTTTTCTTCTCACCTGTGGGGGGGGCAGGGGTAAGAAAGGGACGAGCTCTTTATCAGAACACTTTGATAATAGTTAAGTGATACTGATGGTAAGGATTGTGCCTTGTTTTGTGTTGGAGATCAAAAGAAACAATGAAAAATTTAGAAGAAAAAGAATAACAAGCTCTTTCTCCTTTTTCTTTAACAAGAAACAACTTCTCATTAATATAATGAAAAGGAATAAGTGTTTAAGGGTTAAAAACTCTTAAAGTGAGTGCAAAAAAAAATATTTCTATTCGTTTCTTTCCAAACTTCCTAGAAAGATGGCGTCAATCAAAGACGATTTTGGCTTTGTCCCTGTTTCAGAACCAATGGCAGAAATGTAAAGAAGCCAGAAATGCTAACACAATTCCCCAAATGGTTGACATGGAAGAAGAGATGATTATGGTCTGCTCAAGCCATTTGGGGAACTGTGTCAGCATTTCTGGCTTTTTCCTTCACATAAAGCAATCTCAGTCATTCTGGGTTTAGGTGAAACGGTGAAAGAGCTTGCATTTTTTTCATAATTATGTTTTCCGATGAGGAGGAACCACTACAAAATTTAATTTTTCCTAAAACCCTGCTTTACCACGGAAGTTAGAAAATTAAAACTAAATTTCATATGGCAAAAAAGAACAAAAAATGATAATAATAAGGGGAAAGGAGTTACCCACGGATCCATTGCAGGTAAATCAATGCCCTTCTTCAATTTTATGAACAGTTGACCATCATATATCTCTCGAACAAATGACCTGCATTTGGATTCATGAATAAAAATTGGCACGTCCAATGTTGAAGTCAAAAGAACTTATATGCATTCAATAGCAAAAACAATTACGAGTTCAGGAAGACCAATATGCAACTAAAACATCCAAGACTTCCTTCTGCACAATTTTCGTCAATTTAAAGTTTATTATAGCAATTACATACTCTGAAAGATATACAGTCGTACAGCCTGCAGCATCAACTTCACGCTTCCCAAAATTTTCCTATACCAAAAAAAGGAAAAATATATAAATAAAAGATCACAAAAAATTTCAAACAATATCTTTCATCGAACTTAAACACTAAAATGCATCTTCATAACCCTCTCCTAATAAACAAAAAATGATACCAACAACAACAAAAATAAACGAAGTAAGCAGTAATCAAATTACAGGGGGGCTAGTGTATGCTTCAAACGCGAAACCGGCAAGAATAACGGCGAGATTGATATCAAAGGGCCGTCGTTCAGTTTCTTCTAGGAGAGGTAAATTTTCAACTTCGGTCCCTGATCTGCAGAAGCAAGGAAAAGAGGATACGCCGAGGCGACCCTTATGATTTACCCGGAAAGTTAAAACCCTAGGTTTCCGAGAAAACTTGGGTCTTCGGCGGGAGGGGAGAAGATTTCGGGTCCAATGGAGGTTGGGAATGGGTGTGGAGAGAGAAGAATTGTAGTGAAGATGGCTGTGGTTGTGGAGAAGAAAAGCCATGGAAGCAGCTAGCAGAGAGGGAAGAGGCTGTGTGGAGGAATTTGAAGGAACTTTGCGTACGCCAACTGAACACTGAGTGAAGTCCAGAAGCCAACGGTCATTCTAGAGCGCGCCCATTTTAACTAATTCTTTTAGTAATAATGTTCGGGGGCCTTTTTCTTATTTTTATAACAGGGTTTTTTCTTTTTCCTCGCTAGAAATGCGGGGATTTTTGGATGGAAGATCCAAATTTAAAAACATGAGATTTATTCTGCCTTTTGAAAATGATTTTTTTTTTTACCTTTGTTGACATCAAATTTGGGTAAAATTATCAAAACGAAACTCCTGCATGCACGTGGTTTGGCTCTCTCATTTTCTCTTCTCTTATTTTCTAGCTCTCTCGTTTTCTTTCCTCTAACAGATCACTTCCTCTCTCTTTTTCTCTTAAAGTTTTGCTCTTCGACACTTGGTCTTGCTCCATGCTCGATCTCGTTTTTTGGCTCTTGCTATGCAAACACAACGAAAAAGAGGGAGAGAAGAAGAAATCAGTCAAAAAAGAAACGTGTGGACTCATTGGAGAAGATTAATGGTACAATTTTATGGAGAAAATTTGTAAGAAGGGTTTTTTTTAGGGATCCAAATGAAAATTAGTTATGAGTTTTAAATTGAGGGAAATTTGGTCTTCTGCTTACGTCAGCGACATTTGAAATTTCCACTTTGACCCCAACTTTATGCTCCTTCATTCTTTTTTAGTCTACAACTTTCTTTTTTCTTTTTAAATCTAATTTACAACTTATATATATATATACATATATAGAAAAAATATAACCATTCTTCGCCTTCAATCTAAAGCCTCTTCTTCAATTAGATCTTCTTCTTTGATCGGTTCCTTCAATTCGATTCTTTGAAAAAGAGGAGATATCTGACCATAGAAAAGAAAATTGAGTTGTTGAATAGAAGGAGTAAGAAGTGAGAAGCGAGAAATGAAAAGAACTCTAACCATAGAAAAACGAATTGAAAAGGAGGATAGAAAGAGCGAGAAGTGAGAAGTAAGAGCAAAAATCCTGACATGTGCATTCTTGAGTCAAAGTAGTAATTTCACATGGCACCGACACAAGCAAAAGACTAAAATTCATTGATTTTTAAACATTGGACTAATTTTCATTTGGGCCCCTTCATATATACAAAAATCCCAATTTTATGCCAGATTGTTTTAGTACAATAACTGTGGGGATGAGGGATCAAAAGTCCAACCTTTAGGAAGGTCATACCAATTTCGATGAGTTAAGTTTACTTTGGTCTATCTTATGTCAATTTAAATATGCTTGTGTGTAAGTTGTGAGTAAAAGATCGTTAATTTGGAAAATTATTTAATAGATCTTTGGAAAAATTGGACAAAGGGCAGTTTATTTTAAAAAATGGTCAAACATGTTTGTAATGACTAAAATAAATAAAAGAAGGATAAAATATACTTTTAATCCTTGAAATTTAAAGGTAAAGTCTATTTGATCCCTATGTTTCAAAGGGGACATTTAGATATCTTTCTAATTTTATCGAGGGGATCAAACTGTGATGAAAGCCAATATAATTTAATCCTAGAAAGAAAATAAATGTAGCAACAGAGTGAAACCAAGCAAAAACACATCCTAGGATAATGACTTCGTTGATGATTAACCAAGTTAAGTGTTTTAAACTTGGATTGACTTTATGCTTACTATAGACCTAGAAGTCTTTTATCTAAGTATTTTCTCTTTCGAGTTCGACCCTTTGTAATGCCCAATTATCAAATCATTTTCATACAATTAATTAATTAAGTGCAACACTAAGTTCCTTCATAATCAATCTCTATCAATCTCCTATCACTTTTGTGCATAATTGATCAATAGTTTAGTATATTAGATCCAACCAATGCTCTCTCTCAAGCAAGACATTAAGTAAGAATCATTCAAACTGTGATTAATTGTTCAAAAACATTAAGATTAAACATGCTAAAATAGTTTATGCATTAATCAATTCCAAGAAACAATTAACAACATTTGTAACAATCCAAAAACAAATCCTTAAACTCTAAGGATTACAAACTCAGCAACTCATGGCTACAAATACAAACAAATACAATCTATATCATATCCAAAATATAAAGAAATAGCAGATTAAAGAGGGAAAAAGATGCAAGTAAAGCTCTTGACTGTCGTCTTCAAGCTCAGAATCACCCTCTAATAATCTCCTCGATCATCCGCTCCTTTGAAAGCTTCAAGAAGTTGCCTTTGTTGGAAACGACAAGACCGTCAAACGACGAACATGACAACAATAGAAGCTCGTTATAAGCTAAGTCGTGGAGCTCGCTCTCTTTAAGACGTTTCGCGACTTTATCCAAGTGTGCAAGCAGGTCAAGAATACTGTCACGTCGTCTCCAAGACAAAACAGACTAAAAAGAAAACCCGGTCGAAAATATACCATCATCGATCGAAACATACAACCTTTCTAACTAACTCCTCGGAAAATGGAAAATGGGGTGGAAAAATAGAAGAGGAGAACTGAGAACTTTCGAAAGAAAGTGAAAAGAAGAACTATGTGAATGAACTGCTGAAGGCCACACCTTTTATATGCCTTCAGCGTAGAACGGTCGAGTGAGAAAAAGACAGACGACCTCAAAATGTGCGAGGGGCCAGAAGACTCGCGGAAGACGCGCGCGAAGGACCAAGTTTAAAACATAATAATAATAATAATAATAAAATGATAATATTTTTATTAAAGAGAATAATAATAATCACACACATGCGCCTCGCCACGCCATGCCACGCTCGACCGAAGGCAATGGCGGCACGCATGTGGAATGTCCACTGAACCTACAATTAGTCTATCTTCTCACTCCCTCCAAAACATGGGTACCCCTTGGAGCCCAAACCCAAAGCTCAAGATTGGAGTACATAATGAGGCTTCTAAATCAAAATTTTCCAATGTGAGATTCTCCAACCAAATGTTGGTTCCCTTTTATTTTTGAAAATTAAAATTTTACCCAACAATCCCCCACTTGAAAATTTAAACAAAAGAGAAAAAAGTTTTTCATCGAGCAGTTTCAGTTTATACAACACTATGCATAAGCAAAGATGACTTACGACTTATACGTAGTGTAGATGATTCAAAATATACTAGAGTAACCCTTAGTTTTGAACTCTATCTCTAACAGCATCTCACACAGAGTGTTATTAGGGTGTAGTACGAAAGCCTGTACTTTAAGTCCTAGCATATGTATCCCGGTTTAGTGAATGCACTAGAGAGTTTGCCTAAAAACTCCATAGGAAACGACCCTCACTTCTACATTCACATAGGTGAATCTATCAAGAGTACTCCTGTAGCTAGGTACCCCACTTGTCATCAAGTATAGATTTCATTAAGAACTGAGTTCAACATTTTTTACGCTTCAGGATATCATGCTCAGATCATAAGTCATAGGAATGGAACTCTATGTTTGGTTTAGCATGATTCACTATATATCACTCATGATCAGTTATTACCCGTTGAACCTGTTTCTTAGGATCTCCAGTCTACATGTTGGATTTTTCTCACCGTGATTCATCTTTCTATAGGCATGAGTCCCATCCTTTTTGAGGTTCTGAAAATCTTCTCTCTGACCAGTCCTTTAATCATAGGATCTGCCAAATTTTCATCAGTTCGTATATGATCCACAGAAACTCTCTAATCGTATTGTGCTTATGCCGTATTTGTTGTCTATAGAGACATCCAATTTCCCCACGGGGACGGGGCCCCGCCCCCAAACGATTCCCCGATTAGGTGGAAAATGGGAGACGGAGTGGGGAAAAAAATTTCCCGTGAGCTAAACAGGGACGGGGACGAGGAATGCATTCCTCATCCCCACCCCGGCCCCATTCCCCATCCCCGTCCGATTAGGTTTTACATATTTATTTAGTATAGTTATATAATGTTATGTGTTATTATTATTATATAAATATTACATTTAAATTTCAAATTTGATTATTTATTGGGAAACACAATGAATATGTTTAAATTGAATGTTTAAATTTAGATTATATATGTGAATAGTTTGATTTATATTTATTTCTTTCTACTAAAAAAATTAATTAGGCTTTTTAGACCAAAATTTGAGTAATTCATCTTTAAATTCAAATTGTAATATAAAACTAACCATAATAAACAATTTAGTGATAAAGTTAATTATTTAATTAAAATTTGCCCACATTAGTGATTTAAATTAATTGGTTTTTTACAAAAAAAAAAGTAACGAAGAAAAATTCCCTGCGGGGAACCCGATCCCCGTGAATTCCCCGTGAGGAATCCCCGGTCTGATCTCTATGGAGAATTTCACAGGGATAGGAAATGAAATGGGGAGCGGAGATGGGGATAGGGAATGGCATCCCTGGCCCTGCCCCGCCCCGCCCCGTGGACATCTCTAGTCATCTCTTTCCGTTGTAGTAATGGTTCTGGACTTTTGCGATTGCTGCAGTACTATCGCAATGGATCAATATGGCTGGTACCGACTTTTCCCATAAGGGAATCTCTGGTAGCAGACTTTTAAGCCAGTCTGTTTCTTCACTAGCTGTCGCTAGTGCTATCATTTCTGACTCCATTGTAGATTGGGCTAAAATAGTCTGTTTCTTGGACTTCCAAGAGACAGCTCTGCCTGCTATATTAAAGATATAGCCACTTGTAGCCTTTGAATCATCCGAAAGAGAGTTTCAGTCAGCATCGTTGAACCCTTCCAGCACAGCGGGAACCTTTTGATAATATAATCCTATGTTTTGGGTTTTCTTCAACTACCTCATTACACTTTCTATATCATTCCAATGCTCTTTACTAGGTCTGCTTGTAAACCTACAAAGTAATCTTACAACATAAGCTATGTCAGGCCCAGTGCAGTCAGCAGCGTATCTAAGACTGCCTATGATGCTCGCATACTCAGATTGATTAATACTATCACCAATGTTCTTGAACAACTTAACACTATGATCATAAGGAGTATAGGCTGGTTTACAATCAAAGTAATTATATTTCTTTAGAATCTTTTCTATATAGTCAGATTGATCCAAAGAAATTCCCTTTTTAGACCTATTCACTTTTATACCTAAGATTACACTAACTTTTCCTAAGTCTTTCATGTCGAAGTTTGCATTTAATATTGATTTCACATCATTTATAACGTGCAAGTTCAACCCAAAGATCAACAAATCATCTACATATAGACATAAGATAGTGCAGAGGTTATTTTCAAACTTATAGTAGATGCATTTGTCACTTTCATTAACCTTGAACCTTTAGATAGGATAAAGTCGTCAAATTTTTCATGTCATTGTTTAGAAGCTTGTTTTAGTCCATAGAGAGATTCGTCTAATTTACACACCTTATTTTCTTGACCATGGACTACAAAACCCTCAGATTGTCACATGTAAATTTCTTCTTCAAGTTCACCATTTAGGAAAGCAGTCTTTACATCCATCTGATGTACTACGAGGTTATAAAGGGTAGCGAGAGAAAACATGACACAGATTGAGGTAATTCTAATGGTAGAGGAGAAGGTATCAAAGAAATCTATGTTTTCTCTTTGTCTAAAGCCCTTTGCCACTAACCTAGCTTTAAATTTGTCAACAGTTCCATTAGGTTTAAGTTTCCTCTTTAAGATCCATTTTCACCCTATTGCCTTACAACCTGGGGGTAGATCTACTAAGTGCCAATTCCTATTTGACTCAAGTGAGTTAATCTCATCATTTATGGCTTCTTGCCATAGGTTGACATCTACTGAGGACAGGGCAGCCCTCAGATCTTTAGGATCTTCTTCTACATTATAGGTCAGGAGTCATTTCCAAAATCTTTGGCAGTTATAGCTCTTTTGCTTCTTCTAGGTTTTGGGTCAGTTTTCTCTCTAAGGTTAGGATTTCTAACTAGGGTTAAACCACTTGATCCCGAGCCCACTATTCCTTGATTTAAAAGGAAATCTATCTTCAAAGAAGTCGACATCATTTGACTCAATGATCACTTGGTTCACTAGATCATAGAACCTATAGGCTTTACTATTTAACGCATAACCTATAAAGACGCACTCGTAAGCTCTACTAGCCAACTTTCTCCTTTTTGGATATGGAATCCTTATAAAGGCTAGACAACCCCATATTTTAAAGTAGGACAAGTTTGATTTCTTATTCTTGAGAATTTCATAAGGTGAAGTTTTGTTTTTAGACTTTGGGATTCTATTTAGGACATAACACACAGTAAGGATGATTTCACCCCACCAATAAGACGCGACTCCTGAACTAATTAAAATAACATCTACTGGCTCAATTAAAGTTCTATTTTTTCTTTCGGATTTTTCGTTCATTTTAGGAGAATAAAGTGCGGTCTTTTCGTGTATTATTCCATGTGAGTTAAAGAACTCATTAAAACTGTCCGAGTCGTACTCGGTTCCCCTATCACTACAAAGTCTTTTAACCTTTCTATTAAACTAATTCTCTATTTCAGAAACAAAAAGTTTGAAGGCATTAAAAGCATCACTTTTGTTTTTCAACAAATATACAAAAGTAAAATCAGAGCAATCGTCAATAAAAGTAATGAAATATCTTTTACTGTTCCTAGTCAAGATGCCATCAAATTTACATAAATCAGAATGAATTAAATCTAGAGGATAAAAAATCCTAAGTATAGATTTATGCGGAGTTTTAGTAATTTTAGCCTGACTATAATACTCATATTTATCAAAATCATTCGTGGATAACTTAGGTAACATTTCCAGCCTAGTCATGTTACTAATTAAGTTCTTATTCACATGACATAGTTTAGTATGCCAAACATTTGTAGAACAAGCATATACACAAAAGATTTCATTTTATTGAGGTCTAAATTTAATTTGAACATTCTCTCAGTTGCATACCCTTTCCCTACATAAATATTATTTTTGGTAAGGGTATATAGGTCTGCCCCTATAGTTTGAGTAAACCCGGCTTTGTTGAGGAGATAGCTTGAGACCAAATTCTTTCTTATCTCCAGAGTGTGCAGGACATCCTTCAATATGAGGGTCTTCCCAGAGGTAAACTTCAGTTCCACCTGCTGGTTCCAACAAATTTCGTGGAGTGGTGATCCCCCAACAGAATATTTTTATCCTTAGTTTCAGTATAAGTTTTAAACAGACCAAGGTCGTGACAGACATGGCGCGTAGTGCCAGTGTCTATCCACCACCCTTCACAACCATTGATCACATTTACTTCTGTGATCATGGCGACTAACGATTCTTTTGTCAGGTTAGCCTGATTAGCTGGACAACGTCTGTTCTTACAGTTCCTAGCCATATGCCCAGGTTTATTACAATTAAAGAAGAGGAACTATATTGTTTCTCCTGAAGAGGGCTTCTATTTTTTTTGTTGTCACTGGTTGCTGGAGTCATGGTTCTGACCTTTCCTCTTTATCCCCTTAGATTTTTTGTCAGGTTTTACCACGGCAGAGGCGGGTTTCCCATGTACTGCGTTCACCTCCTCCCTCTGGTCCTTCTTTTGAGCTTCCTCATCAATCCTTAGCCGGGTGATAAGACTCTTCAAAGAGAACTCCTTGGTTTTATGCCTCAAAGTGTTCTTAAAGTCCTTCCATAAAGGGGGTAGTTTATTAATAATAACAACAACTTGGAATTTTTTGTCTAGAGGCATACCTTCAGTAATTATCTCGTGGGCTATTTTCTGGAGTTCATGGGATTGGGCCTCCACGGATTTTTCATCCGTCATCTGGAACTTGAGATAATGGCTAACATCATACTTCTTCGACCCGGCCTCCTCGGTGTCGTACTTCTTTTTCAGGGCATCCCAGACTTCCTTCGCTATCTTCATTGTATAGTAGTAGTCATACAGATCATCAGTCAAACCATTTAAAATAAAGTTCTTACAAAGAAAGTCTTTCTCCTCCTAGTCAGCAGCTTCTTTTATCTGTTGTTCAGTTGGTTCTTCTAAAGGGACGATCGGCTTATCTTTGGTACAAGTTTCAGCAACTTTATTGATGGTGAGAAAGAATAGCATTTTTTGCTTCTACCGTTTGAAGTTCGCTTCTTCGAACTGGAATGGATGGTTAAGGTCAGATGTCATAACGTCATTATTTTTAGTGAGGGACATTAGTGATGTGGTGGTACACCCGTCTTAAAATTATTGGAAATGGCAAGACCCTCAGATGAAGAACAGGACAATAGCAAACGGTCAGGTCACAGCGGTCGAGCAAAGAATAAAACCTGCAAAACAGAAGCTCGTTATCGGCCGAGTTTCGGAGCTCACTCTCTTTAAGACATTTCGCGGCTTTGCCTCAAGTGTGCAAGTAGGTTCGGAATACTGCCACGTCGTCCCTAGGATAAAAAAACCTAAAAATAAAACTCGATCGAAAAATGGAAAGTGGAGTGGAAAAATAGGAGAGAAGAACTGAGAACTTTCAAAAGGAAGTGAAAAAAAGAATTGTGTGAATGAAATGCTAAAGGTCACGCCTTTTATAGGCCTTCAGCATGGACGTTGGCATGCGTGTGGGACATCTACCAAACTTACATTGGTCTATCTTTTCACTCCCTTCAAAACATGGGTATCCCTTGGGGCCCAAATCCAAAACTCAAGGTCGGAGTACATAAAGGAGGTTTCCAACTCAAAATTTTCCAATGTGGGATTCTCCAACCAAAAGTTAGTTCCCTCTTATGTTTTAAAATTAAATTTTCACCCAACAACCTCTAGCCAGAATTCAGCTCTCAGTGGAGGCCCTTGACAAACTCTAAATAAAACCTAAAACTAGCCTCATAAGAAGACCTCCCTTGAATTGATGATAAACATGCTATTTATACTTTTAGTCGAAGCACCGTGGCACCATAAGCAACGTTGTGGCACTTTGTAAAAAAAAAAAAAAAAAGAGATGTGTGGCAAAAAAAACTTTAGTAACATTGTGGCGCCACGGGACAATGTTGCAGCACTACCATGTTTCCTCCATTTTGTCCATAATGCGCTATCCGTGCCCAATTTTGTTCATCAATTTTTATCAACTTTGACCACTTCTCTTGGCCTAGGTCAAACTTTGACATTCCTTGGGATATTTTCGTTATTTTATACTCAAATTAACTCATTTTTTCTATCCAAATGCATGATTTCTACAAATTAAACATAAAAGTGTATCAATGAACACAAATTAACAATAAAACTAATGAAATTCTAAGTCCAAGAAAGCACTTTTTGAGTGCTTTTTTACTTTCTTATCCCTTCCATATCACCAATTCATCTTTCTCCCTTCTCTCCACGTTCTCCCTCTTCCTTTAGGTCTTTTCCACTAAGGAGGCGAGAGTAGTGACATCATCTCGATCCTTCAAATACAACCTACTTGCCACCTTAAATATCAAGATGTCATTTTCCTTCATAATTATTCATAGGTTTGGTAAACTAAATGACTCAAATAAAATTATATCATATTAAAATGGACAATGAGAGAGAATCTTTTCTCTCCATTTTGCCCCTTATTTTACTCTTCATCCTGATTAAAAACACATCTTTATGAGCATGAAAATGTAGAAAGTAACTACCATTGATGATTGCCCTTTACTTAAGGGCAATGCATGATCTCATTTTCTCCAACAAAACAATCTTTTCGTCAAGATGTACACATTTGACATTGAAAATGTATCATCAAAGAAGGAAAAATGTGCATTATCTATATTTTTTTTAGTAAAGCATATAATGATGGATAGTTTTTGTTTATTTTATGTATGTTTTGCTTTAATCACCAGATTTTTTTAAGAGATTTTTTAGAGTGAAACTTATTGTGAATTAGAGTATTTCATCTATTTTTTTCTTTTTTCTTAAATATGATTGTCTAAATTTGTTTTTTGGAACATTCTGAAATACATTCAACAATTTTATAATTTTTTTTTAAAATTTTCATATACATTTTGGAACATCTAATAAGTTTGTATTTTTTTTGTGTGTGTATTATTCAGTGTGTCTCTCTTTAATCACTAGATTTTTCTTCAAGAGATTTGACCGCAACAACAATATTATCCAATAAGGTATTTCATATATTTTTCTCTTTTGTTAAATATTGTTTATCATCTCTCTGAATTTTATGATGTGTTCAAATTTCTTTATCTTAGAACAACCAATAAATTTGTATTTTTTTGTGCCTCTCTTTACTCATAGGTTTTTTTTTTTCAAATGACAACCGTATCATCAAATAAGACATTTCATCTATTTGTTTTTCTTTTTTTAATATAGTTTTATAGTCAAATGTGTATTCCAAATTCGTTTTATTTTGATATTCATTTGTTTGTGTTTGATCTTGGAACCCTAGGTGGGCCTTTCTTTAATATATATATATTTTTTGAAGATTTGAGTGAACATTTTTTAACAAATGGTTTGTTTTTGGCATTGTATTCAAATTTTGATTGATTTAGTTGAATATGTTTATTGTTTTGTTTTTTTCTAAAAAACTTTTTTGAACGTTCAAATCTTGAAATTAAGATTGGATTAAAAAATCTTGAAACCAAGATTCTATATCTAAACAATTATATTTTTATTTAAAAAAATCATTTTATTTTGATATTGTTTTTAAACACTAGAACTATTTTTTATTTTTATTTTTTTTTAGGATTTGATAGTGAAGAAAAATATCAAAAGAAGTTTTTCATTTTTATTCCTTTTCACAAAAAAGCTATTTTATTCCATCGAAAATATTTATTTTTTAGTTCATGTGATAAGTTTAATTGATCATTACATTTTCTAGAATGTTTTCCTATAAAAAAATTATTCTAAAAACAAACCAGTATTTAGTTGTAATATTCTTTTAATTATTTATTTATTTTCCAAGTTTTGCCTAAGGGTTTTATTTTTCGCATTGAATTTTCACTTCAATATGTTTATAATTTTACATTCTATAAATATTCAAATCTTAAAAACAAGTTTATGTATCTAAACAATTTAAGAAGATGTTTTCATTTATCGATAATCTATTTTAAAATGCATGTAAATGTAATTAAAAAATTATTTGGAGTTCTTCCTTTTCGAATTTAATTTTATGAATGTTCAATATTCTTTTGCAAATGAAATAAGATTTTGTATCTAGACTATTCCTTTTTGTTTTATTCTCTTAATTTAAGAACATATTAAGAACATATAATATAGAAAAATTTTCACAGATATAAATAATGTCAAATTATTTATAGACTTCTATCAGTATTTTAATCTATTAGCGTCGGTCAATGGTAGACTTCTACCCGTCTCTATTTGCCTCTATCAAATAAGATTAAAATTTTGCTATTTTGAGTAGATAGTTTCCCTTATTTTTTCTATTTTTGAAAATTCCTCTATAATATAATTATTTTTTTATTACTTATTTTAAAATGTAAAAAAATATTTTTTAAAAAACAACATTAACTTATATGATAATATGAACCTTTAATTTTTTTTTCCAATAAATACAAATTGTGTATCTAAACAATTTTTTTAGATTTAAGAAAAAAATGTAGCTGTGTTAACATTGAATCTAAATTAAGACTTTTATTTTTAATATTTATACAAATAGGTGTTTCATTTTTTTGACTACGTTTATTATTTTGTAGCTTTTATAAACCTTCAAAACTTGAAAACAAGTTATTGTGTGTTTACACGAGATTTTCAGAAAAATTTATTTCGTGAAACTTGAACTTTGTATTTGTATTAATTTTGTGGAAAATGAATACAATTTCTAATACATGTTGATGCTTTCAGAATAAACTATAAACTTAATGATCGACCTTTGGCCTTATTGATCTTCTTGAATGATCGGCCTTTGGGCTTGTTGATTGGATGATCGGCCTTGGGCTTGTTGATCTTCTTCAATGATCAGACTTTGGTTCTTTGAATGATGGACTTGTTGATCTTTTGGGCTTATTGATCTTCTTGGATGATCGGCCTTTGGGCTTGTTGATCTTCTTGGATCAGGTTCGATCTCTAGTAGTTGATCCGGTTCGATCTCTAGTAGTTGATCCTCTGATTCTCTCTTAGTTGGGTGAATGTGCTTGACTTGAAGAAGAAAAACACCGAACGTTCTTGAAGTAGAAGTCTTGGAAGAGTCGGGTGAATGTGCTTGACTTGAAGAAGAAAAACACCAACGTTCTTGAAGTAGAAGTCTTGGAGTCTTTGGGTAGAGTCTTTGGGTAGAAAAGATCTTCAAATGTTTGTTTGTATCTTCAAATGTTTGTTTGTATCTTCAAATGTTTGTATATTAGGACTGTCAAAGAGTCTTTCTTCTGATTGTAAAGAATTTCCAATAAACTCTCTAGAGTATAGAATTGCTACCCCACAAATGAGGAGAACTCTCTATTTATAGAGTTCTCTACTGGAATTCATGGGCTTGGGCTTGGTCGGTCCATGGGCCTCATTAATTGGATTTGGGTCTTATTTGACATTTTGGTCAAATTAAGCTATTTATGGGCTAAATTGGACTTTTAATCCAAATAATAATATCAAATTGGACCGAAATACTTTTATTCAATCCAACGGTTACGAAGGAAACATGTGGCATCATCGGTCTAAAATTTCTCATTCAACAAATGTCCCTTTTCGAGATTTATGCACGTTTATACGGTGAGTGGATCTCGAAAAAGATAATTCGAAATCAAAGTATGATTTTAACTCCCTTAATTTGATGTATCATTTTGATCAAAATATGAGAATTTAGTTCAAATTTTGATTTGAAATTTGTTTGCTTGACACACTTTCGCCAAGTAAACAAAAGATGAATTTTATTCCTTGACTTTCTTGCTGCCAAGTGAACTTTAATTTGAACTAAAGTAGAATATGTTCCACTTTAATTTCAAATTTAATTTAATATTTCAAATTCTAACAATCATTTTTTTTTTGGATTTCACGTGAATTTGAAGTAGAATTTGTTATTTTGTCTTTATCTTTCCTTCAAATTTGATTTGGTGGATGCTTGAAATGAGTCTATATTTTGATTTGAGATAACACTTAGATTATGCCAAGATCTTGACATTAGGATGAAATTTTGTTGGTACCCAAATCTTGGCTTGAATTTGGAATATAATTTGAGGTGATCAATTTTGGTTTGAGATAAAAATTTGGGATATACCTAAATTTTAATTTGAAAGAAATTTTAGATTAATCTAAATTTGGATGAAGTTGAAATAAAAATTTGGAAGATGCCCAAATTCAAATTTTACATCAATTTGAGGTTTTATTTTTAATTTAATTTGGCTTTGATGATAGAAGACTAAATTCGGATAGAATTCCGAATCTTGACTTGAATTTGGAATATAATTTTAATTTTGTTCCAATTTTGACTTTGCATAAAATTTGGAGTATGCCAAATTTTGACTTGAAAAAGATTTGAATTTCAAATATAACTTGTATTCAATCTAAAAATTTGGTTTGGATTTGGATTAACTCCAATCTCTATAAAAAAAAAAAAAAGTTGGAATATACTTCACAATTCCCAACTTTAAATTTATTTAACCAATTGGCCTTGAAGCTAAATAATTTTGGACTTGGCTTTTACTTTTGCCTCAATGATCCCACTTTTTTTTTTTTTTTTTTTAGTTTCAAATTGTCTAAAACCGTCAAACTTGGCCTGACTTTAACTTCCTCAGGATTTTATGGAAGATTAAACCTCAATATTAGTTAGGATTTTGTGGAAGGTTAAACCCTAATATTAGTTAGGATTTTTTTTCCATAATCTCTCTAAACCACACTTCTCCTCCTATAAATTGGGATGGAATTAACCCATTAGAAATCAAGCTTGGCTCTTTGAAGCTTTTAATTGTTTTGTTTTTTTTTTTGTTTTTATGGTTGAAAGGGGAAATCCACAATTGTTGGTGTTAAGCGTTGCCATGAATGGCTTCTGCTGCTACCATAACTTTGCCACAGTCGAAAAATCCTTTTACTTTTAATGCCTCTTTTTTTCTCCATTTTTGCAACACCTAATCGGGGCTTCCTTTTGTGTTTTTGCACTGGACATTGAGGTCATCGTCATATGAGCCTCATCAGAATTGACTTTTCATTCAACATTTTTTTTTACCGTCATGATCTGGCACTCCATGTGGACTCAACACTGTCGGAAATCTCATCATAGTGGTGGGGCATTGATTGGCAGCGGGCAATGCATCGAGGGAGTTGAGAAAGATGAAAGAGAGAGGAAATGGGGGTGAGTGGTGGCACTATGAAGGAAAAAAAAAAAAGTGGAATTTAGGATTTAGCTTTTCTTTTCAAAGTTTATTATTCTTGTTGTTTATTTTTTTCTGATTTTTTTTCAGCCACTTTCCTTTTTTTTTTTAATTTCTTTTCTTCCCTTTTCTTCTTCTATGGTCCAAAATTTCTTCTCTTCCTTTTTTTTTTCGATTCTTTTTTCTTTTTTTTCAAAGTTTGTTTTTTGCTTTCTTTTTTTTGATTGTTTTTTTTCATTATTTTTTTTTGTTTTCTTTTCCCTTTTTTTTTTCAAAGTTTTTTTATCTTTCTTTTTCTCTTCTGTTTGCTTTTTTTTTTCACACTTTTCTTTTCTTTCCGCATGTTTCTTTTCTTCTCTTTTTTTTTTCTTCAGAAGTTTCTTTTTTTTTTTTTGGCTCTCCTTTTATTATTATTATTTTTAGCTTACAACTCTCCCATTTGATCACTAGGATCCCGAAAAGGTCTACCTTGTAGCACCATTCGTACATCCTGATCGTCATGGGAGAGGCCCCACAAAGGCTTACAACTCTCCTATTCGATCACCCTAGGGTGGATCTCGGAAAAGTCTAGCTTGTAGTGCCGCTCATGTATCCTGATCGTCATGGGAGGGCCCCACAAAGGCTTACAACTCTTCTATTTGATCACCCTAGGGACGGAAAGGTCTACCTTGTAGCGTTGCTCGTGTATCCTGATCGTCATGGGATGGGCCCCACAAAGACTTACAACTCTCCTATTCGATCACCCTAGGGAGGATCTCGGAAAAGTCTACCTTGTAGTGCCGCTCATGTATCCTGATCGTCATGGGAGGGGCCCCACAAAGGCTTACAACTCTTCTATTTGATCACCCTAGGGAGGATCTCGGAAAGGTCTACCTTGTAGCGTTGCTCGTGTATCCTGATCGTCATGGGATGGGCCCCGCAAAGACTTACAACTCTCCCATTCGATCACCATAGGTGGATCCCGAAAAGTTCTACCTTGTAGCACTGTTTGTACATCCTGATCCTCATGAGAGGGGCCCCGCAAAGGCTTACAACTCTCCCATTCAATCACCCTAGGGAGGATCTTGGAAAGGTCTACCTTGTAGTGCTGCTCGTGTATCCTAAACGTCATGGGAGGGCCCCCCAAAGGCTTACAACTCTTCCATTCGATCACCATTTGATCATCCTCCCAGGAAGGTCTACCTTGTAGCATCATTTGTGCATCCTGATCGTCATGGGAGGGGCCTCGTAAAGGCTTACAACTCTCCCATTCGATCACCCTAGGGAGGATCCAAAGGTTTGCTTTATAGCACCATTCGCATATCCTAATGTCATGAGAAGGGCCCTGCAAGGCTTACAACTCTCCCATTCTTTCACCCTAAGGAGGATTCTGATAAGATTTACCTTGTTATGTTACTCCTTGATCAAAATTTGAAGATAAGGAAATATGCCATCGAGTATTGAAGATGAGGCAGATATTCCATCAAACCTTGAAGATGAGAAGAATGTGCCATCAAGCTTTTGAATGGAGTCAGGTTGGTTAGAGTCGATCTCGCGTACAAGGTGGAGCCAGACGGACCAGAGTTGTCCTTGCATATGAGGTAGAGCTAGGCAAACCAAACTTGATCTCGCATATGAGGTGGAAACCACACCCACATTTTTGGAGAAGAATCAAAGCTACACCAATTTTAGAGAGGTGAAGTTGTACCAATATTTTGGAGAGGAAACAAAATCGCACCACGACTTTGAAGATGGAGTGAAGTCGCGTCATCAGTTTGGAGATGAAGTGAAACTGCGCCATCAGTTCGGAGATGAAATGAAACCGCACCACGACTTTGGAGATGAAACGAATTCGCGCCATTAGTTTGAAGATGAAGCGAAGCCACGCCACAACTTTGGATATAAAGTGAACCACGCCAGACTTTGGAGATAAAGCGAAACTGCGCCAACATTTTGGAGATGAAGCGAAGCCACGCTATCAGTTTGGAGATGAAATGAAGCCATGCCACGACTTTGAAAATGAAGTAAAGCCGCGTCATCAGTTTAGAGATGAAGCAAACCACGCTAGACTTTGGAGATAAAGCGAAGCTACATCATGATTTTTAGATCAAGTCATTGAAGATGAAGCCGAGCCATGCACACCGACCTTGAACTTGAAGATGGAGCAGAGTCATGCACACCGATCTTTAACTTGAAGATGAAAGTGGGACCATGCATGCCAATTTTGAACTTAAAGATAGAGAGGCATCAACGAAGCCTCCGAACTTGAAGATGGAAAGTATCAATGGAGCCTTTGAACTTAAAGATGGAGAAGCATCGACGAGACCTTCGCACTTGAGTTTGACAAAGCATCGGAAAATTCTTCGCATTTGAGTTTGATGAAACATCAGCCAATGCTTCGTATTTGAATTTGATAAAGCATCGATAAATCATCGACATCTGAGCTTGAAAAAGCATCAGCCAATCCTCTGCACTTGAGCTTGAAGTATCGGCGAATCCTTTGCATTTAAGTTTGAAATATCGACGAATCTTTCGCATTTGAGTTTGATGAAGCAGCAATGAATCTTTGGCAGTAGGCTTGACTTTGTGACTTTGAGCATGAATATGGCATCATAAAACCTCCAGACTTGAGCTTGAAGATGAAGCATCGATGAAGCCTCTAAACTTCAAGATGGAGGAGCATCGATGAAGCCTCTGAACTTGAAGATTGAAAGCATCGACGAAGCCTCTGAACTTGAAGATGGAGAAGCATCTAAGTTTGATTTTAAAGAGGAAGTGAAGCGCTTTCCAAGTGTGTGCCTTTTATTTACTGTGTTGGCTCCTTATGAGGGATGAACATCTTCAATCCATTGTGTTGCCCCAAATAAGGATGAACATCTTCAATCTGGAGTGTCATTCTTTAACGGGGATGATCAACATCAATCTTGTAGTATTATACTTAAGTGGTAATGGTACATTTTCTGATGGACTAAACTTAAATTTCTTCTTTAAGTTTCCTTCGTATCTTTAAAGAAAGGGATCAAATCATGACGTAGTTCAAGCCTTTTATATATATAACTATACTGAACTTGAAGTTTCTTTCAAGCTACCTACATACCCTTCTTAATGATAGGGATCAAGTTATAATGTAGTTTGAAAAGAATGTTTTTTTTTTTTTTTTTATGCGCGACTGAACTTAAATTTCTCTAAGTTGCCTATGTACTCTTTATAATGACAGGGATTAAGTCGTAACGTAGTTCATACAATTTTTTTTGGGCCATTCACATTTTAAGCTCATGCGGGCCAGGAGCATCATGCAGATTAGGCTCTTGCGATGAGGAGCTTCTTCATTTAAACTTCATAAGCTCTTATTTCATCATGGTTTTGATTATCCTCTTCATTTGTAGGATTCGTCAATATAATGAGTTTTGGCTTCACTATCAAGGAACCTTCTATACTTATGTCCACAGAAAATTTCCTCTTCTTGCGTGAAGGGACACAATTGTGAATCTTTTTGTCGTTGTTTTCTTCATGGAATGACGTTGGCTTTAAGATTTTCATCCTTCCTTTATGTTGATCACTTGTTGTCTTGAGACGATCAAAAGTAGATGTTGGAGGTTGATCTTTCTTTGATGTGGATATACTTAGCCTTTTGGAGGCTGAAGTTCGAGCAGAAGTAGTCGTTGGACATTGGTCTTCTTCTCCTACCGTGGCCATACTCAATCTTTGAAAGTCTGAAGATCGAGCACTTGAAGGCTTAATATGATCGAAGACGGAAGTTATTTACTTCGTTTCTTCTGAGTCTTTGACTTCTTCAGTAGTCACATGATTGTTGTCGACTTCCACTATGCCGACAGTGTGACATGCAATAACTTCTGATACTTTCTCTGGATGATTATTGAGGAAACTTCTTGGAGAAATTCTGCCGAAGTTGCCGGCCGTCGAAATTGAGGGAAGTGTTTGTCTTCTTTCTTAGTAGGCTTAGGCTTCCATGTAATCTTTTTTTCCTTTCTTTTTATGAGTCTTGTTTCTTCTTCTATAGCTTCGATAGGAACGCGACTCTTTTTGGGTGGAGTTTATTGTCTTTCTTTCGATGAGTCACTACTATCCACCCTTCGTTGTCATCTTCAACAAGCTCATCTTTCTTTTCGGAATTTGCTGTTTGAATCTTTTGTTGAAACTGAACAACTACAGGCTCGAATTCTCCAAACTGGATCGGACTTTGTCTTTGAGCATGGAACACAAACAGTATTGGAACATTTGAATTCACGCTACAGTAGCGTGATTTGTCTGAGCTATTTCATCCAAATCTAGCTCAATCTTCTTTTCACGAGCCAACTTCATAATTCGTTCCTTCAGCACGAAGCACCTTTCAACTGGGTGACTAATGATCCGATGATACTTGCAATAGTTAGAATCATCTATTTTTCCTTCTTGTTCCGGCCACTTGCATTCCAGTAGCTGAATAAGTTGCTTCTCTAGTAGTTGCTTCAACATATCTACTACATCAGAGTTAGGGAATGGATAAACCTTCTCTTGTCGTTCTTTAAGAGTTGGACGACGCTTCTCGCCCTCATTGTACCTTCTTTCAAATTTTGTTTATTTTTCTTTGGAGGAAAATTTCAGTGGGGTCACATGAACGACCATAGATTCTTTTGTGGCACTACCCACGATCTTTTCAGTGCCTTTAGCATCATTTTTGTATTTTCTCCCTTCAGAGACTAGGAAATCTTTAGTTCCCCTATTGGCAATGCTCAACTCCATATCATGAGCGCGTGTTGCCAGCTCCTCAAACGTGCGAGGCTTTATCCCTTATAGGATGTAGAGAAACTCCCAGTGCATGCCTTAACTGCATATCTCCATTGCAGATAATTCAGTAAGTCTATCTTTGCAATCCAGACTTAAAGCTCTCCATCGGTTGATGTAATCGATGACTGTCTCTTCCTTCCACTGTTTGGTGTTTGTCAGCTCCATCATGCTAACAGTATGCCTTGTACTGTAGAAGCGGTTCAGGAACTCCCTTTCTAGTTGTTCCCAACTGTCAATCACTTCTGGCTCCAAATCAGTATACCAATCGAAAGCATTTCCTTTCAAGCTACGGACGAACTACTTGACTAACTGGACTTTTCTGGTTCCTGCATTTTCATAGGTTTCAATGAAGTGTGCAATATGTTGTTTTGGATTTCCCTTTCTATCGAACTGCTGGAACTTTGGAGGTTGATACCCAGCTGGCATTCTCAGGTTGTCGATGCTCTTGGTGTATAACTTGGAGTACATAAAGAAGGTTTGCAACGATCCTTCGTACTTAGCTCTTATGAAGTTTGTGATCATATCCTGGAGCTGTTGAACTAACGGGAGGCAACAAAGGTGGATTGTGGTGGTTAACTTTCCTGCAAGACAATCTTTCCTTTGTCATTGGCTTTTGTAGTTGGGGATTGACTTGATTCAGCAGTATCTCGAGCCTGTACTTGATCTCTTAAAGCAGCAATTTCATGATCTTGCTCATCTACAACCTTCATTAGGAGATTTATCTTTACCTCCATCTCTGCCATGGTCGACTCAGTCGTTACATTAGTCATCATGACAGACATTACATCAAAATGTGATTCTTTCTCTAATAGATTAGTAATAGAAGCATAGTTTTCAAACAAGGGATTTTCTCTAATGACGATCCTGCCTCTAGGAAATTCCATCAGCTGGCCCCAGATTTCCTCCGTGATAACAGAGCTTATGTAAGTGTTGCTTGCGACGGTAGCTTTGGATGTAACTTTCTTTGGTGCGACGGTAGTTTGTTCGCACGAGATTTCAAGAGAAATTTATTCGTGGAACTTGAACTTTGTATTTGTATTAATTTTGTGGAAAGTGAGTACAATCTCTAATACACAATATTTTGATGCTTTTAAAATAAACTATAAACTTTAAGCTAGTTGATCTTCTTGAATAATCGACCTTTGGGCTTGTTGATCTTCTTGGGTGATCGTCTTTTGGGCTTGTTGATCTTCTTCAGTGATCGGCCTTTGAGCTTGTTGATCTTCTTCGGTGATCGGCCTTTGGGCTTGTTGATCTTCTTGGATGATCGACCTTCGGGCTTGATGATCTTTTTGGATGATCGACCTTTAGACTTGTTGATCTTCTTGGATGATCGATCTTTGGACTTGTTGATCTTTTTGGATGATCGGCCTTAGGGCTTGTTGATCTTCTTGGAGGATTAGTGTTCGCACAAGGCTTCTAGAGAAACTTGTTTCGTGGAGTTGAACTTAAGTTGGTGTTGATGTTGAAGTGGATTTGATGCAATATGGTTCGATCTCTAGTACTTGATCCTCTAATTCTCTCTCATTTAGGTGAATGTGCTTGACTTGAAGAAGAAAAGTACTGAACGTTCTTGAAGTAGAAGTCTTGGAAGAGTCTTTGGGTCTTCAAGGATCTTCTGTCTTCTAGGAGTGCAACTTCAGGAGTCTTGGGAGTCTTCTGCTTGTTGATGAATTCTCTCTAGGCTCTCTGAATGTAGAAAATGTTTGTATCTTCAAAGGACTTCAGTCTTCAGAAGGCTTGTATCTTCAAAGAATTTTAGTCTTCAAAATGCTTGCATCTTAAAAGGACTTCAGTTGTGGTCAGCTTCAGAAGTCAAAGAGTATTCTGATTGTAAAGAATTCCCTATAAACTCTCTAGAGTATAGAATTGCTGCCCCCACAAATGAGGAGAACTTCTCTATTTATAGAGTTCTCTTCTGGAATTCATGGGCTTGGGCTTGGTTGGTCCATGGGCCTGACTAATTAGATTTGGGTCTTATTTGACATTTTGGTCAAATTAAGCCTATTTATGGGCTAAATTGGACTTTTAGCCTAAATAATAATATCAAATTGGTCCGAAGTACTTTTATTCAATCCAACGGTTATGAAGGAAACATGTGGCATATCGGATTTCGTCAATTTATGTCTGCAACTTCATTTGGGACAAATGTCAACTTCTAATTAGTCTCGACTTCCATTATTTAGAATTTTGTCATTAATTTAGTAAATGACGTGGCAATTTGTGATCGGTCCAAAATTTCTCATTCAACATTGTGTATTTCAAACAATTATATATATAAAAAAATTATATTAAAGAGATATAACTGTTTATTGATAAATCTATTTGCAAATGAATTTAAATATAATGCAAAAAAAATATATATATATTTGGAATTTTTCATCCCAAAATTATGGGTTGGAACATGTATAAATGTAATTTTTTTTTTGTTTTGAATTTTTCCTTTTAAAAAAAACTACATGTAACTTATTTCATACATTTTATGAACTTTTAATTTTTTTATAAAGATTTTAAGAAAATGAAAAACATAAGTGATGTTTTAGCCTTATTGTTTTCCTTTTTTTCTTTTTTAATCATTGGCTGAATTTAAATGAAAAGGGTTTTACTTTTAGTTTAAAACTAAAATTAAAATTAGTTGCTTTTTTTTTCAATATGTTTATTATTTTTTAGATTTTATGAATGTTCAAATTTTCACGCCAAGATTTTATAGCTAAATTACTCTATTTTTTTTTAATTTGTTTATTGTTAAAGATACGACTATTTATTTATAACTTACTTGAAAACGAGGTTAAATATAAAAGAAACTATTGAATGAGAAATTTTAGACCAATCACAAGTCACCACGTCGTTTGCTAAATTAACGACGAATTTCTAAATCATTGACTTTGGGTCCAATTAGAAGTTGACACATGTCCCGAATTGAATTGAAGACAAGTTTCGATGATGTCACGCGGATGAATCAAATGAGATTAAATTGGTCCAATTTGATATTACTATTTGGGCTTAAAGTCCAAACTACAAAAAAAAGTTGAATTGGACCCAAATTCCAGATCAAGCCCAAAACCAACTAATTGGGTCCAAGGGTCAGGCCCATGGACCAACCAAGCCTACGAAGCCCACCTGAGAACTCTATAAATAGAGAAGTTCTCTTCATTTGTAACGGCAACATTTTCTACACTCAGAAGACCCAGAGAGAATTCACTAACAAGCAGAAGACTCCCAAGACTCCTGAAGTTGCACTCCTATAAGGTAGAAGACCTTTGAAGATACAAATACTCTTCCAAAAATTTTACTTCAAGCTTCCAAGACTCATCAAGCTGCACTCCTATAAGGTAGAAGACCTTTGAAGACACAAATACTCTTCCAAGACTTCTACTCCAAGCTTTTAAGACTTCTACTTCAAGAACGTTTAGTGCTTTCCTTCTCTGAGTCAAGCATATTCATCCAACTGAGAGAGAATCAGAGGATCAAGTATTAAAGATCGAACCACATCGCATCAAATCAACTCCAACATCAACACCAACTTAAATTCAACTTCACGAAATACGTTTCTCCGAAAACCTCGTGTGAACAAATTGGCACGTCCAGTGGAACCTCTCTACCTCTCATCTCTTTCTCAACATTAAAACAAGCCAAATGGTGCCTAAGAAGGTGGCATCCAAATCTCCTAAGAAGATGGCATCCAAAGCTTCCTCCACAAATGACTCATACAAAGGACCGGTCACCCGCGGCTGCTCAAAAGAAATCACGCAAGAGCAAGAGCAGAGCTCCCCCATCGCCCACGACATCTTGAAACAAATGATGGAATCCCCACAAAGTGGGATTGTCATTAAGGAAAACCCTTTGTTCGACAACTCTACTTTCGCGCTCGACAAACTGGAAAGAGATTCACCGCCAGATGTGATTTCTGTCATGATGGCGGATGTGACAGCAGAAGTGGCCATGGTTGAAATAGAAAGGAAGATTAACTTCCTGATGAAAGCCGTCGAGGAGCGAGACCACGAGATCGCTGCCCTGAAGGAATAAATGCAGTCTCGAGAGGCTGCTCAATCAAGCCTAGCACCCACGATGAAAGAAATCGACAAGGGGAAGACCATGCTACAAGAAAGCCAATCGTAATAGTCAACCTCGGTGGCCTCTTTATCGGTCCAACAACTACATACATGATTATGACCTCCATAAGAGCTCAATATGGAGGGCCGGCCCAAACCTCTTTCATGTACTCCAAGCCATACACTCAGAGGATCGACAACCTGAGAATGCTTACTGGATATCAGCCTTCAAAGTTCCAACAATTCGACGGAAAGGGCAACCCAAAGCAACACATCGTCCACTTCATAGAAACATGTGAAAATGCGGGAACAAGAGGAGATCTACCGGTCAAACATTTCGTCAAAACCCTCAAAGGGAATGCTTTTCACTGGTACATAGACTTAGAGCCTGAGGTGATTGACAGCTGGGAGCAACTTGAAAGAGAATTCTTGAATCGCTTCTACAGCACCAGACGCACCGTCAGCATGATGAAGCTGACAAACTCCAAACAACGAAAAGAGGAACCAGTCATCGACTACATCAATCGATGGAGAGCTCTGATTATGGATTGCAAAGATCGACTCACCGAGTTGTCTGCTGTGGAAATGTGCATGCAAGGTATGCACTGGGAACTCCTCTATATTCTACAAGGGATTAAGCCCCGTACCTTTGAAGAATTAGCGACCCGTGCTCACGAAATGAAGCTAAGTATCTCCAATAGAGGAACGTGGGACTTTTTGAACCACGAACCGAGGAAAGACAAGAAGGAGGTGAAGGGCACCGAGAAAATTGTGAAGAGCGCCAAGAAAACAGTGAAAGGTGTCACGAAGGAATCAATGGTCATTAACACAACCCCATTGAAGTTCTCCTCAAAAAGGAAAGAAAAGATAATAGAGAAGAAAGACCAAGAAGGCGAGATACGTCGCCCAACCCTGAAAGAAAGACAGGCGAAGGTTTATCCATTCCCTGAATCTGACGTAGCGGACATGCTTGAACAATTACTAGAGAACCACCTTATCCAACTGCCAGAATGTAGGCGACCAAAACAAGCCGGCAAGGTGGATGACCCCAATTACTGTAAGTATCATAGGGTCATCAGTCGCCTGGTCGAAAAATGTTTCATACTGAAAGAATTGATCCTCAAATTGGCCCGTGAAAGGAAAATAGAACTGGATCTAGACGAGGTGGTCCAAACGAATCATGCTGCAGTGACAGTAACTCCGAGCGTGGCGCCACTAACCATATCTTATGAAGAAAGGACCTTCGAACCTATGGTAGTGCAGTTTCAGCAGGAGGTCCAAGCTATAGATCCTCAAAACGGAGGAGAGCGCGCTGACGATGACGATAACAAAGGCTGGATTCTTGTGACACGCCGTAAGAAGGGAAGACTGAACTCTACCCAAAAAGAGCTACGCTCTCATAGAAGCTACAAGAAAGAGAGCAAGACACAAAAAAGGAAGGATAGAAAAAAGGCTCAAAGGCCCAAGGCTGTCAAGGGGGAAGACGAGGATGTTTCTCGTCCCAGAGGATAGATAACCTTAGCAGATTTCTTCTCGAAGAACTTCTGCAATTGGGGTTCAGAGGATATACTAGAGATTGCCGCATGTTCTGCTGTAAGTATCAGAGAGGAGGAAGATACTATTCTAGGCCCATTAAGGTCAACAAGAGAACGAAAGGGTTCGTCATTATCCAACATAGACGATCTGCTTTCACTCTCGCAAGAGGCTAAAACGACCTTGATTGAAGCACTGTTAGAATCCAATGCCTCTGGCGCACCGACCCCCACAGCACATGCTTATGCCTCGTGTTGCACATCCATAGGCTTCTTAGACGAAGGTCTGTTGTTGGGATCCAAATTTCATAATAGACCTCTGTACATCTCTGGATACATGCGAGAACAGAGAATGGGTCGAATCCTCATCGACAATGGATCCACTGTCAATATAATGCCTAAGACGACTATGAAATAGTTGGGCATACTCATGGAAGAACTATCAAACAACAAATTAGTAATTCAGGGTTTCAATCAAGGCAGCCAAAGGGCGATAGGCATGATACGCTTGGAGCTCCTCATTGGCGATCTAAAGGCCGACGCACTGTTTCATGTGATAGACTCAAAGCCCACCTACAAACTGCTATTGGGACGCCCTTGGATTCATAGGAATGGTGTGATTACGTCGATACTGCATTAGTGTTTCAAGTTTTACCAGGATGGGATTAAGAAGGTCAAAGCAGATTCTAATCCGTTTTCTGAAGTCGAGTCTCACTTTGCAGATGGAAAGTTTTACTTAAAGAGCGAGAATTTCAGTGAGACTATGCCAGCGGGAAATTTTCCGACGAAGAAAATAGATGGATCCAGATCGAAGTCGCCAGTAGACGTAGGCAAGGTATGAGCCCCACCCCCAAAAGAGGACAGAATGTCCCTTGGCGTAAGAGAAACCCCTATGGTGAGGGGCGGGAAAGCCTCAAAACCTCCAATTCTACGCTGTCCCTTTATCGAGACAAAACAAGGGTGAATCGCCTTTTGCGGAATGCTCAAAGGGTTTGCATGTCGGTGACATAGAAATTCTAAAGGAGAGTTTCGTCACACCCCTCACGCCGATAACGAGGCAGGAAGTCCACATGCCGGAGGCAGAAGCGACAGGGTCAAAGCTACCCGAGAAGCGAACGGAAGACGGATTCGATCCCAAAGCTTACAAGATGTTGACGAAGGCGGGCTACGATTTCACAACTCATACTGAGTTCAAAAGTTTTAAGATTTACGAGCAACCCCGACTCTCACCAACCCAAAAGAAGCTCTTGAAAGAGGGACACACTATACCCACGTCGAGGGCAGGTCTTGGATATGAGCCGTTAGAGCCAGTCCACATAATCAGAAAAGCGAAGGGGAAAGTGGCCAACAACAATCATATCACTACGGAAGAAGTTCATGATACAGGAGAAAATGAGGGCAAAGATAAAAGAGCCTCAGCCTTCGACCGTATCAGACCACCTGCCGCACGAGCCCTGGTCTTCAAAAGATGAAGCATAACAGAAACAGAAAGGGGAAGCCCACATACTATTCCTAGAGATACTCGATGCTCAGTCTTTCAAAGGTTAACTCTGCTAAATGAAGAAAATAAAGAGATCATCTGTCAATCGCCGGTAGTGGTACGACCGTCAACACATTTCATTTACTACAAAGGGGTCTTATACCATCGATCCTATGAGGGACTTTTTCTTCGGTGCCTCAGTAAAGAAGAGTCAGCGAAGGCTCTGAAGGAGGTACACTCGAGCGTATGTGGCACGCATCAAGCAAGACTAAAGCTATAATTCCAGCTGAAAGGAATGGGTTATTATTGGCCGGAAATGATCCAGGACTCAATGGATTATGTGAAGAAATGTGAAGCCTGTCAATATCATGGGATTTTCATTCACCAACCACCCAAGCCTCTACATCCGACCATAGCCTCGTGGCCTTTTGAAGCATGGGAGCTCGATCTGGTCGGCCCTATAACACCTAGACAGCAGGGCACTCCTACATCCTCGCAGCCACTGACTACTTCTCAAGATGGGTTGAGGCTGTCACGCTAAAGGAAGCTAAGAAAGAAAACGTGGTGCATTTTATTCGCACTCATATCATTTATTGGTACAGTATTCCCCATCGGATCGTAACAGATAATGGAAGACAATTCTCCAATAGTTTGATGGACAGGTTGTGTGAAAAATTCAAATTCAAGCAGTACAAGCCATCCATATATAACGCCGCCGCAAATGGATTGACGCATTTAACAAGACATTGTGCAACATGCTGAAGAAAATTGTCTCCAAATCGAAGAAAGATTGGCAGGAGAAGATCGGTGAAGCATTGTGGGCTTAGCACCACTCACCGTACCCCTACAGGAGTCACCCTGTACTCTCTCGTTTATGGGGTAGAAGCTGTCCTTCCTTTGGAAAGAGAAATTCTATCGTTGAGAATGGCAGTGCAAGAAGGGCTGACTATGGAAGACAATGCCAAACTGCGGCTCTAAAAGTTGGAAGCATTAGATAAAAAACGGTTAGAAGCTCAGCAAGCGCTGGAATGTTACCAGGCATGAATGTCTAAGGCTTTCGATAAACATGTAAAGCCTCGGTCCTTTCAAGTAGGTGATCTAGTGCTCGCCGTAAGAAGACCCATTATCACAACGAGACATACGGGGAATAAGTTCACACCTAAATGGGATGGACCCTACATCGTCAAGGAGGTGTACACGAACGGCGCATATAAGATAATCGATAAGGACGGGCTAAGGATTGGCCCAATCAATGGCAAGTTTCTCAAAAAGTTTTACGCATAAAAAAAACTTTGTATGAACTATGTTACGACTTGAACTCTTTCATTATAAAGGGTACGTAGGCAACTTAAAGAAATTTAAGTTCAGTCGCGCATAAAAGAAAAAAAAATTCTCTTCGAACTACATTATGACGTGGTCCCTATCATTAAGAAGGGTATGTAGGCAGCTTGAAAGAAATTTCAAGTTCAGTCCAGTTAAAAAAAAAAAATTGAACTACGTCATGATTCGATCCCTTTCTTTAAAGGTATGAAGGAAACTTAAAGAAATTTAAGTTTAGTCCATCAGAAGAGATACCACAACCACCTAAGTATAATACTACAAGATTAATGTTGATCATCCCCGTCAAAGAATGACACTTCAGATTGAAGATGTTCATCTCTATTGGGGCAACACAATGGGTTGAAGATGTTCATCCCTCGTAAGGAGCCAACACAGTAAATAAAAGGCAACGTGGAATGCGCTTCGCTTCCTCTTTAAAAGTAAACTTATACACTCCTCCATATTCAAGTTTAGAGGCTCCATCGATGGTTCATCTTCATGCTCAAAGTCATAAAATCAAGCCTACTGCCAAAGCTTCATGCTTCGTCAAACTCAAGTGCGAAGGTCTCGTCGATTGTTCTCCATATTTAAGTTCAAAGGCTTCATCGATGCTTCTTCATCTTTAAGTTCAAAGGCTTCGTTGATGCCTCTCCATCTTTAAGTTCAAGATTGGCATGCATGGCCCCACTTCCATCTTCAAGTTAAAGGTCGGTATACATGACTCCGCTTCATCTTCAAGTTCAAGGTCGGTGTGCATGGCTCGGCTCCATCTTCAATGACTTGGCCTACAAAATCATGATGCAGCTTCGCTTCATCTCCAAACTAATGATGCGGCTTCACTTCATCTTCAAAGTCGTGGCGTGGCTTCGTTTCATCTCCAAACTAATGACGCGGCTTCGCTTCATCTCCAAGTCATGGTGTGGCTTCGTTTCATCTCCAAACTGATGACGCGACTTCGCTCCATATTCAAAGTCGTGGTGCGGTTTCGTTTCCTCTCCAAAATATTGGTACAACTTCTCCTCTTCTCCAAAATTTGTGTAGCTTCGCTTCCTCTCCAAAAATGTGGGTGTGGTTCCACCTCATATGCGAGATCAAGTTTGGTTTATCTAGCTTTACCTCATATGCGAGGACGACTCTAGTCCATCCGGCTCCACCTCATATGCGAGGACAACTCCGGTCCGTCTGGCTCCGTCTTGTATGCGAGATCAACCCTAGCCAACCTGACTCCATTCAAAATCAATAGCACATTCTTCTCATCTTCAAGGTTTGATGGTATATCCGCCTCATCTTCAAATCCTCAATGGCATATTTCTCTTATCTTCAAATTTTGATCAAGGAGTAAAATAACAAGGCAAACCTTTCGAGGATCCTCTTTAGGGTGATTGAATGGGAGAGTTATATGCCTTTGTAGGGCCCTTTCCCATGACGATCAGAATACACGAGCGGCGCTACAAGGTAGACCTTTCCGAGATCCTCCCTAGGGTGATTGAATGGGAGAGTTGTAAGCCTTTGCGGGGCCCCTTCCATGATGATCAGGATACAGGAGCGGCGCTACAAGGTAGACCTTTCCGAGATCCTCCCTAGGGTGATCGAATGGGAGAGTTGTAAGCTTTTGCGGGGCCCCTCCCATGACGATCAGATGTACGAACGGTGGTATAAAGTAGACCTTTTCGGGATCAACCTAAGGTGATCAAATGGGAGAGTTGTAAGCTTTTGCGGGGCCCCTCCCATGACGATTAGGATACACGAGCGCACCAAAAGCGAGTCGATGAGATTAAAAAAAAACTTGTTTTGTTATGCTTCTTTGGTTGCACTGTACTCCTACAAAAAAAATAGTAGGGGGGCAAGTTAGTAAAAAAAAAAAAAGAGAGAGAGAGAGAGAAAAAAAACATGTGAAAAAAAAGAGAAAAAAATATATATGAAAACAAAAAGGAAGAGAAGCCCTAATTCCCCATCTTTCCTTCTTTCTCCCTTCTCTTCACTTACAGCTTCCTACTGCAATTCAAGGCTGATTTGCAATCCGAGTCCGATTGACAAAGGATGTAAAGAACGTAAGATCGAAAGAGAATCATAATTCGAACTACAAAGGACGTAAGAACGAAGGAGATCACACTACAAGATGAAGAAGAGCATGCGTCCTGCTAGTATTTATATAGTTAAGTTCGATGGGATTTTTTTCTACTAATCAGTTGAAATCTGATAAAATCATGGGTTACTCGAACTGAATACTATTTATTTTGTTGTGGAACTCCAATTCTTGCTGAAATTAGTTAAGAGTCAACAAAAAAGATCATACTCGATTGGAGGCTGCCTGAATTAGAGGTCACGGTGGAGTTTTGAATCCCCAGATTCAATGGCGAGGAGTTTTGAGCTTAAGACTTGAGAGAATCTAGCATAAGCCAACAGTATGGAGAATGAAATCTCGCTAAGGCTGGTATCACTAGCCACAAAGCAGACAGCTGCCTGAGATAAAAAAAAAAAAAGAAAAAAATTAATAATAATAATAAAAAGAGAGAATCTCGCTCGAAATCCTCTCGCTGGTGTCGCTCTCTCCGACAATCTCGCTCGAAATGCTTTCGCTGATCTCGCTCTCTTCTAAAATCTCGCTCTCTCCACTTTCTCTCTCCCCCACTTTCTCGTTGGTGTCGCTCTCTCCCACAATCTCGCTCGAAATGCTCTCGTTGATCTTGTTCTCTCCCACAATCTCGCTCGAAATGCTCTCGTTGATCTCGCTCTCTTCAGTGTCGCTCTCTCCCACTTTCTCGCTCAAAATCTCGCTCTTTCCAACAAACTTCACGTGCTAATTGCAAGCACTGCAAATAGAAGATTATGAAAGGAGAGGAATTTGTGAACTTAGTCATCGCCTTGGTGCCTTCAGAGACAACGTGCTTGACCAATTCTCGAAGATATCGTTGATGAAGCTGTTCATGATACCCATGGCCTTGCTGGAAATACCGATGTCTGGATGAACTTGCTTCAGCACCTTGAAGATGTAGATCTTTTACGTTTCTACACTCTTCTTCGTCTTCTTCTTCTTCTTGTCTCCGGCAGCAGAATATCATTCCTTCTTCGGCTGTTAAACGAATCAAATTCGATTTTCAAATTAAGTTCCTGGTGAAGTTGGTAGGGTATCACCATGAAGGTGGTAGGGTATCACTGGTAATGGCTTGGTATCGCTGATAATTGCTTGATTTCGCTTGTAATGGTTTGGTATCGCTGGTTTGCCTGATCTTGCTAGTAATGGCTTGGTATTGCTGGTAATGGCCTAATCTTGCTAGTAATGGCTTGATATCGCTGGTAATGGCCTGATCTCGTTGGTAATGGTTTGGTATCACTGGTAATGGCCTGATCTCGCTGATTATGGCTTGGTATCGCTGGTAATGGCCATCTCGCTAGTAAGGCTATCTTCCAATACGTTGGCTCTCCAAAATTTCTTCCATTTAAGTTCAAATTCATATTCCATTCAAATTGGAATTAAAATCAACTGTTATTTCAAATTTCAGTCTAAAGCTTCTAATCCAAATTTTTATTCTAAATTCAAGCCAGCCAAATCGGGTGAGATAAATGTCAAATCCGTCCCAAATTAAAATTTGGCCATATCCCAAATTTTTATCAATATTCGAATGGTTAACCTTGATATTGAGTTATGAATAAAATGCCAAGTCAAAATTTGGCTATATTCCAAATTTTATCTCAAATTTAAATCAACCTTAGTTTCTATACTCATTTCCAAGTAAAATTGAGCATATCCCAAATTTTTATCTCAAACTAAAATTGATCAAGATTCAATTTCACCCCAAATTCTATTCCGAATTCGAATTAAATTAAATTTGCAATTAAAGTGGAACATAAATTCTACCTTAGTTCAAATTAAAGTTTACTTAGCGAAAGTGTGTCAAATGAACAAGATTTCAAATCAAAATTTTGAGCTAAATTCTCATATTTTGATCATGATGATGCATCAAATTACAAGAGTCGAAAAATCATACTTTGATCTCAAATTACATTTTTTTTTTAGATTCATCCACCCATATACGTGCATAAATCTTGAAAAGAGGGCATTTGTTGAATGAGAAATTTTGGACCAATCACAAGTCACCACGTCATTTGCTAAATTAACGACGAATTTCTAAATCATTGACTTTGGGTCCAATTAGAAGTTGACACGTCCCGAATTGAATTGAAGACAAGTTTCGATGACGTCACGCGGATGAATCAGATGAGATTAAATTGGTCCAATTTGATATTACTATTTGGGCTTAAAGTCCAAACTATAAAAAAAGTTGAATTGGACCCAAATTTCAGATCAGGCCCAAAACCAACTAATTGGACCCAAGGGTCTGGCTCATGGACCAACCAAGCCCATGAAGCCTACTTGAGAAATCTATAAATAGAGAAGTTCTCTTCATTTGTAAGGGCAGCATTTTCTACACTCAGAAGACTTAGAGAGAATTCAATAACAAGAAGAGGACTTCCAAGACTCCTGAAGCTGCACTTCTATAAGGTAGAAGACCTTTGAAGACACAAATACTCTTCTAAGACTTCTACTTCAAGCTTCCAAGACTCCTGAAATTGTACTCCTATAAGGCAGAAGACCTTTGAAGACACAAATACTCTTCCAAGACTTCTACTTCAAGCTTCCAAGACTCCTAAAACTGCACTCCTATAAGGCAGAAGACCTTTGAAGACACAAATATTCTTCCAAGACTTCTACTTCAAGCTTCCAAGACTTCTGAAGCTGCTCTTCTATAAGGCAGAAGACCTTTGAAGACACAAATACTCTTCCAAGACTTCTACTTCAAGCTTCCAAGACTCCTGAAGCTGCACTCCTATAAGGCAGAAGACCTTTGAAGACACAAATACTCTTCCAAGACTTCTACTTCAAGCTTCCAAGACTCCTAAAACTGCACTCCTATAAGGCAGAAGACCTTTGAAGACACAAATACTCTTCCAAGACTTCTACTCCAAGCTTCTAAGACTTCTACTTCAAGAACGTTCGGTGCTTTCCTTCTCCAAGTCAAGCATATTCACCCAACTGAGAGAGAATCAGAGGATCAACTATTAGAGATCTAACCACATCGCATCAAATCAACTCCAACATCAACACCAACTCAAGTTCAACTCCATGAAACTCATTTCTTTGAAAATCTCGTGTGAACAGAAACTATTTAGATTTTTTCTACCTAAAACTAGTGGTTAATAAATATATGTCAGATTTTATGAATGTTGAATTTTTTTATCACATAACCATTATTTTTTATTTTATTTTTTAAACTTTAAAACATATAACTATTTATTAAATACTTATTGATGACACATAATATCCTTTTATGAAGTTAAGTACAAATTTGCATAAAATAAAAATAAATAATTTTTTAAAGAAAAGTACAAAGTTGTTCCATTTTAAATAGTCATAACCCTTGTCATTAAATAAGAAACAAAGTACATATCTAACTAATACAAATTTAATAATTTAAAATTTTAATGTCTATGTTACTTTTTTATTTTAAAATTCTCTAATTCAACATTACATCGTTCTTATTTTTTTTCCACCTAAAAGCCAATCAATTCAAAGAAAAAAAACATGTGGGTAATAATTTGGTAGGCTATCCCTTTGTAAATTTTAGTTTATATAGCTATTCTTTCAATTACATATTTTAATTTTATCCATATTTCTTCTTCCATTTCTATCCCTTCTATTATTTTTAGAATCAAAATTTAAGTTGAAATATATTTATAATTTCAACTGAATGAAAAATATATTTAATCATCATAAAAATTTATATTCTAATAATTTTCATCTATATCCAATTTATTTTGTTTATATTGGTAATTTAACCTAAAACAAAATATATATAATTTTTGTGACTATTTCTATCCTTAATAAATTTATGTCAAATGCTTAATATTCAAACTAAATGATATATATATTTCTTGAAATTTAAATTCTATCGTAAAAAATTAAAATTTAATAAAATTTAATCGCATGTCTTCTAAAGTCTGCAAACTAAATGATATTCCAATTAATTTAATAGTTTGTGGCTGCTCTTCACAGCAACATTTCAATCCATCACACAATCCCTTCAACATTTCTCAACAACTCAGTCTTTAATGCTCAACTAAACCCTTCATATTCTCAATTCCAAACAAAATCATCACATTTTTTGCAATTACCAACTATGGGACGATATTTTTTGAAATAATCTATTTTAAAAGAATTGTTTTAAATATATCTGTTATAAAATATTTTCAAATATAACAAAATGTCAGTGTATTACTGATACATTATTATCATATTTAGACTGTGACACTTTACTATATTTATAAATATTTGTATTCATTTTGGTAAGTTTGAAATCAGCCCTTTATTTAATGTCTTTTATGATTCAATTTTTTGAAATAAAAAGTTTAAAAATATTTTAAAAAATATTTTTAAACTTTCAATGGTCCAAAATTTTGTCCCTAACAAATTTAGAATCAAAATTAAATTTTTCTTTCGGTAAATTCAGAAAGTTTAACGCATCGAAGACATAATTAAAACTCGGAGAAAATACGTTTTTAATCTATAGAATTCAAAGTATTACACATTTAGTCCTTAAAATTTTTGTTTAGTTTTAATATAGTTTCTAGATTTCAAAATGTTATAACTTTACCTTTGATATTTTAGTTTTGTTTCAAAAGTTACACTTTTAAACTCGATTTTTCATTAAATACTCATATTTTGTATGTATGATAATTTCTATCAATTATTTTTTAAAAAATTAAAATAAAATTAATTGAGGTTAACTATTTTTCATCATTATTAGAATTAAATTTAAATTTTCATTTCATAACTATTTAAATTAATTAATAGACATTAACGCCAATAATTGAACGTGAGTATTTAACTAAAGATCGATATTAGAAATATAAATCTTGAAATCAAAGTGTAACATCTTGAAAGTTATGGATCAAAACTAGACCCAAAATCTAGGGATTAAAAATGTATTTTATTGTCAAAACATTGTAAACAATAAAGACAAGCTTCAAATATTACATTGATCCCTGTACTTTTGGTTTTGGTTCATTTTTTCTCGTTATACTTTTAAAACGTTCATTTTGGTCCCTATATACTTTTAAATTTTATTCATTTTAGTCCCTATACTGCCAAAATGTTAATTTCAGCCATTGAGCTTTCGAAAGATGACTATTTGATCCCTTAAAAATAAAGTCAAAATGAAAGTGAACATACCCAGTGATCACTTTTTGAAAGGAAACCAAAATGAAAAATTTTAAAATTACAAAAATTAAAATGAACTAAAGTTGAAAGTAAAGGAACCAAATGAACTAAAAGGACAAAAATCATAGTAGTATTATTAAACCTAAAAACAAAGAATACTTAGGTACATCCCTTCTCACCACTCACATAATAAAATATTAAAATATTTCGAAAAGAAATACAAACAAAATTTGCCACATGACAAGTTATGATCGAACAATTTGATAAGATATACAAAATAGGTACTATCAAGGATGCATCTAAGTAAATATAGGCTTGGTAAACTGAGCCAAAGACAGAGTACTGTGTTATAAATTTCTGGTCCAATTGGATAAGGGAAGTAGGGAGCATAGTTTATTTATGGACGTGGGGATAACATTACTTATAAAATTTGGCACATGACAAGTTATGATCGGATAATTTGGTGGAATATACAAAATAGGTATTTACGGGAGACGCATCTAAGTATTATAAATTTTTGATCCAAACGGATAAGGCAAGTAGGGAGCATAGTTTATGTGTGGACGTGGTGATAACATTACCCACAAAACGCCCAAACTACTAATACACAACCAAAACCAGGCATCTATCTCTTATTGTTGGTAATTAAGAAAAGAAAATGAATGAAAGTAGGAAGGAAGATGATGGGTCCGGCCTTGTAATTCTGATCACCGGAGTGAGCAAAGGCCTAGGACGAGCTTTGGCCTTAGAATTGGGAAAACATGGCCACACTATTATTGGGTGCTCTCGTAATCACAACGCCCTTCATTCCCTTCAATTACAACTCTCTTCCATCTCTACAAACAACCAACAACGACACTTGCTTCTTAATCTCGATGTGGTTTGTTCTTTTCTTTCACTCAAATTCAACTATATATACATATATATATATATATCATTCCAACCAATTCATTTGCTTTTGTAGACCTCCAATAGCGGTGTTGAAGGCCTACTTCAAGCTGTCCTTCAAACAAACCTTGTTCCCGATATCCTTGGTACTTATACGTGTTCTGTTTTAGACAAACATGTAGTTTCATCTCAGAACTATTAGATAATGGAAAGAAGAATTACGGTTCTGTCGAGTAACCATTTCGTTTTTTTGTTTTTGATTTTTGAAAACTAACTTATTTCATACCTATTTTTTTTTACAATGATTTGCATATTTTTTAAGTACTACTATTGAATTTTTAGTCAAATTCCTAAAACAAATACAAGTTTTTAAAAGTTTTTTTTTTTTTAGTTTTTAATTTGGCTTGGTTTTTTTTACCACGATGACAAAAGAAGAAATTTGGAAGCCAAACTAGTATCTATAGGCTTAATTTTAAAAAACAAGAAACAAAAAACTAAATGGTTACCAACAGGGCCTAAATTACATAATTTGTGAATTCTCAACATGTCTTCTTAAGATGTTGCCTCTTTGGCTCATCATTTTTAGATGGGATTTCAATTTTTGTTTTTAGATCGAGTGTCTGTTTGAGCTATATAGGCTCTAATACCATATTAGATTTAGATAATATGAGTTTCATCTCAAAACTAATTGACAATGAAAGAAGTAATTCATGTATCTTATAAATATTATGTGTCCTCAACATGCCCTTCAAGATGGTGCCCCTTTGGGTTCATTATTCTTGGATTATTAAATCCCAATTTTTGTTTTTGAACAAAATGTCCGTTTTGGCCTACATATAGGCTCTAATATCATATTAGATTGAGATAGCACGAGTTTCATTTCAAAATCAATTGACAATAAGAGGAATAGCCCATGTATCTAATAAACATTGTGGATCCTCAAAACGCCCCATCAAAATAGTGTTTCATTCGGTTCACCATTCTTAGATTGTATTCTAATTTCTATTTTTAGATTGAAGGCCTATTTTGGCTTCATGAGTTTTGATACCGTATTAGATTTAGATAACATCAGTTTCATCTCAAAACTAACAATAAGAGGAGTGATCTATGTATCTTATAATCATTGTGGATCCTCAAAATATCTCTTCAAGATGGTGTTTATCCTTGGGTTTACTATTCTGGATGGGATTCCAGTCTTTGTTTTGAGACTGAATGCTTGTTTGGGCTTCATGGGCTCTGATACGAAGATTAGGATAACATGAACTCCATCTTAAAACCAATTGACAACGAAAAGAGTAGCTATCTTATAACATTGTGCATAGTATGTTTATCACATATAACCTATGTTCAAATGTTGTCATTTCAAAACCACTTCGAATCTTATCATTCTTACATTTTCATTATGTATGTATGAATTTCATTTTTTTTTTTTGTAGTGAATAATGCTGCTATAGTCAATGAGAAGTCCAAGTTTTGGGAGATTCCTCCACACGAATTTGATTCTGTCATTGATACAAATATCAAAGGAACAACAAATGTACTACGCCATTTCATCCCTCTTATGATTGCAAGGGAGAAGAAAATTATTGTGAACATGTCTTCATTGTGGGGAAGAATTGGTGCTCCTATGGTACGTATGTTTGGTAGTTTCCTTTTGGATAGTAATACGAAATGTTGGAAAAAATCTCCCACTTTTATTATCGAAAAAAAAGAAATCTACGTACATAAAAAATTATTATAATCAAACGAAACTCTCACCCGATCTCAATTGCAAAAGCACTTTCTCAAAACTTTTCCTCTTTCTCATAAAATGCAAAGAATGTTGGAGACAAGATCTGTTGTTATTAGTATTATTCAATATTTCTTAATACAAAAAGAAAAGGTAAAGGTCAAGATAGATAGGACTTAAATTATTCTACACATTTCTATTAGATTTATCCCTGTCTAAATGAATTGACATCTAGAATTCCCTCAAAGTCTAAAGAAAAGCTAGGATAATTCTAGAGCTTTTTTATCGAGGTATTTATTTACACACCTCAACATAATTTTAGAAAGTTTATATACTCATTTAAATCACGTAGTAGGTACTCCAAGAGACTTATAGAACAGTTAGCATTGCTTTCTACTTTACCAAAGCTTTTGTATCACTCTTAGTGATAATAAAATACAAGAAGAGAATTTAACTAGGGTTACCACACTTAAGCTTAAAGAATTTCTAACTAGGACCACTTGAACATAAATCATAGACTCATTATATAGTTCTTGGAGTCCATCACTTGCTTTATCATTTCCAATGTGGACAACTTACGCTCTTTTAATATAGCCAAAATATTAGAAGAATGGTTGTCTCACATTGGAAAGATTCAAGAAAATGATAAGCTCCAAGCACTATACAAGAAATTTATATCTTTGGTTTCAAATTGTCCTACTTTAAGCTTAGTTGCGCTAACGTTAGTTAAATTTTCTTACAAATCTCTAACAAAAGTTTTGAGTGAGTGCTCGAATTATCAAATTATTTTATGCGATTATAAAAAGTTTTAAATTTGTTATCGAACTAGGGGAGTATATTATGTAAACGCTCTAACTTTTGAGGCACCAGTTTTCAGCATATAGTGCATCAAAGTGGGCGATTGAGGGTTTGACTAAATCAATTGCACAAGAGCTGCCAAATGGAATGGCCATTATTGCACTTCATCCTGGCATTGTAAACACCGATATGCTCCTCTCGTGCTTTGGTGATTTGGCTGCTAACCACCAAAATCCTCCGGAGTGGTAATTATTAATTTTCCTTCACCTCTAGAGATGTTCTTGGGTTGGGTTGGGTTGGATTTTTCTATTTTTATTGGGTTGGATTGGGAGTTTGCTAAAAACAATCTGGGTTGACCCAACCCAATCCGAATTATATATATATATATTCTTATTTGTTTGGTATTTAGCATCAACCCAACCTAATCCATGTACACCTCTATTCACGTCAATGACAAAATTTCTTAGTGTTTAAAAAAACTAAGCCATAAAATGTTGATTGAGTTTGCATGGCTTTTAAAAGATATCAAATAAATTTAATTAAAGGTTCCTTAGACCTTAGCTACTATTTCAAGTTTAGTTTCGATTTGGTCCTTAAACTTTAAAATATTATATTAAATTAATTACCATTTGGTTATCTCTAATTTCAATTAACAGAATCGTGTAACAAGTGTAGAACTTTAGGATGCGAATGGACTTACTTCCCTTGATGTCTCCTTTCTCTATTTATAATTTTTTTCTTGACCTAGCCTTCTCCTTCTAAAACTCCTTCTTTGGTCTGGACCTCCTGTATGGTCCTCCCCCACCTGCAGGCATTTTCATTGGGTCAGTCTCGACATGGGCCAATCGAGCCTTTTGACATGGGCTTCGATTTGACCCATGTCACTTCACTCATCTTGCTTCGGTCTTGCTTTGGGTTTGGTTGTTTGGCTCGTAGCATCAATGCTATACTCATCTTTTATAATTTTACCTTTAGCTTCGAAATTACTTAGAATAAATGTTATTTTAAACCTTAAAAGTATACATGTATAGTTACAAGATGTTAGAAATTATTAGGGAAGATTGCGTGACAACTAAATCCGTAATTTGATGATGATGTATCAGGGCAGTAAAGGCGAGCAGGATGATTCTTAATTTTACATCTGCAGATAATGGAGCATCTCTTAGTGTCGACTCTAATGAGGTACGTATTACAATTGGTACCTTAATATATACCCATTTCAAAGATGAGAAACTAAACTTTTTATTTCATCAAAATGCACCTTGTTTTTTTTAAAAAAAAAAAAAAACATTGAAATGTACTTTGAACTTCAAATGTGTTGAAATGTTAATCTTACACTTGAATGAGTGTTAGATTTTCATTCGGATAAATTGTCAGTGAAAATATTATCATATGCATTTAATGAAAATAACAAAAATATCGAGTGCAAAATCAAATAAGGTTTCAAAGAAAATCGACACTAGCTAGGGTTGGATTTTGTTGAAATTTGTTAGTTTTGAAATATTTATTGAATTGCTTGTGCATTTATCCAACTCAATTTTGTGAAAAATTAGACTTTTGTTTAATGATTGAGTTTTTAATAAGTAAATTGTAATTAAAATTTCGATTTAAATACTATTTTACTTTATGACTTTAGTCTCTATACTTTTAAATATATAAATTTGGTCTATATATTATTAATATTTAATTTTAAATTTAATCCTTATAATTAGGATATGTTTGATTTAACTTTTTAAGTGTCTAATTTTGAAAAAAAAAAAATATTATTTTAGAAAAAATTGGAGTATTTGACAACCCTTTAAAATAGCTTTTGAAAGAAATGATTATGAAATAAGTTGATTTAAGATAAACACTTAAATCAACTTTTAGAAAAATAAAATTTTAGAAAAATGAATTTTGATTATTTAATGATTAACCTCTCCCTATTTTGTATAATTCTTAAAATTATGAAAATTCCCTCAAAAGTCATCTACCTCACCCCCACTAGTTTGTCATGGCTACTACTACCCTTCGTCAACCAACTCGGGCCACCACCACTACTGACCAACTCCGACAATCACCTTCGACCACCGTTAATGGCCAACTCCAACCACCACTGCTAGAGAGGTCATCTCCAGCCAACTCCGCCGGCCACCACTACTTTGACCACTTCTAGCCACTACCGTCCAGAGACCATCTCCAACAACCACCACCACTAACTTCGATGACAATCACCACAGACAATCAATTATGATGACCATTGTTTTAAATTATTAGTTTATAGTATTTTATAGTTGTCCTTTATAATAATCTGACATTAATAAAAACACTTTTAATATGTCACAAATCAAACAAACTTGTATATAGAAACACTTTTGAGAAAACATTGGCAAATACACGAATATTTTTATTTTAAACTATTTTTATCAAAAATGTTTAAATGAAAATAAATTTTTAAAAAATATTTTATAAATATCTTTTTTATAAGTCAATCCAAACAGACTGTAGTATGATAATTTCAATCAAAACTTAGTAAGTAGAGTGGAGCATAATTTAGAAGTAAAGATTAAGCTCAATGGAAGTGAGTAATGTTGATGGTGGAGTATTTCATCAGGTTCAGGCAGGCTAAATTGGAACCAAGGCAAGGAAAATCAAGGGAGAATGTGCAGAATTAAGCATAGATCTTACTGACATGTACCAAATGCATGTTTGATATAGGTAATTTGAGTTATGTTTCATCTTCTCCAATTAATTGAGTTTAGAAAACATATGTTTGATAAACGTGTTTTTGGAAACTGTTATCCGATTCTGTAGTTAAAATAGTGAAAATTATGATTACAAAATTTTATGTTTTCTTGTGTATCTTGATTTTGAATTGGAAATTTTAATGTGCATAATCCTATTATAAAGGACAAAAGACATTTTTGGTTCCTAAAATTTGAGCCTCATGTCTATTTGGTTTATGAAGTTTCAAAACAGATACTTTAATCCCTCATATTTGTTAAATGCTTCTAAATGGTTCTTGATTTAACTTTAAAAGTTAACAGAATTCGTTTAGTAGACGGTTATATGTTGGCTTGGACTACTTCTATTTCCTATCGTGTCAGTTGTATTGAATTAGTTAGAAGATCAATTAAAAGTTGATTTAAAAAATAAAGAAAAGTTAGAATTTTTTAGAGTCTTTTTTGTTTGCAATCCGGATTTTGCTTTATGTATTCAGATTCACTGAATTTAGCGAATATATGTTTGGCAGATTACCCAAATTCTGTTTTGAAAATTGTTTTTGGATTGTGTGATCCAAATCGTGCAAATTCTGAAAATAACATTTTTATATTTTATTTGTATTTAGAATTTAAATTTTAAAATTTAAAATGAAGAATTATATTAAATAAAGATAAAAATATTTAGAAATATAATATGTCATATTATAAATCCAATCTTTTTTTAAAAAAATTAAAATATGTCTTATGTAACATAATATAAATTAAATTAGGTTAAAGTCCAAGTTTGGTCCATATGATTTAGATAAAGTTAGTCATTTTAAAATTTAGAATTTGGTTCTATTGTTTGATAAAACTCCATATATAATCTCGGTGGTTTGTTCAATTCTCTTAATAGTCCCTATCATAAGGAGTATTTATTAGGAACCTTTTATCAAACAATAGTGGGTAAATTCTAATCATAAACTATAAGACCTAAAAATTTCAAAATTTCCTATAAATTATATAATATAACAAAACAATAATTATACAATTTTTTAACATAAAATATGTTCGTAAATAAATTAATAATAACTTATTGTCCTCTAATATTTAGTGGGTAACTACAACTAACTTACCATTATTTAAATTAGAATCCAATTTATGATTTCTGCTACCAAACATATATTTGAAAACATGAAAGATAACTATGTTTTCATTTAATCTCTTGTTTTCAAATTTATGTTTTAAGATTCTCTACTAAATGTTGTTAAAAACTTAAAAATAATACATGTGCCCTAATTGTTAGACGATTTTCAGAAGGTGAACAATCCGTCAACCAACGAGCCATCACCATAAACATTGTTCTCAATCTGTCCATGGCCGTCTTCTCAAATTCGAACTCTTCGGGAGTTCAATTGCCTTCCATAGAAATTAGGCCTAATCATTTCTTAAGGTGCATCTAGAAATTCGAAGTGATATATTAAGGATCCTTTTGGATTGACTTGAGAAAAAATTGTTTTTAAAAAAACTCATTTTTATTTAAACACTTTTAATAAAAGTTGAAAACACACTCCAAAAGCTACTTTAAGTAGTTGTCGGACACTCTAATTTATCTCCCAAAAAAATGACTTATTTTTTAAATTAAACACTTGAAAATGCATTACAAACACACTTTATGAAACTACTCTTATTTATGCCTACCTGATTTTGATTTTTGTGGTGAATCTAAGTTGCTGCTGATTTAAACTTTGTTGTGCTAAAATATTTTAACCAACTTTTCTTTAATTTTTAAATTAAATTTTAATTGATTTTCAAACTAATCTAATACAATTAATATGTCATCAAATAGAATTAACGTCCAAGTGAGCACATAACAGTCTACTAAGTATTCCGTGAACTTAAAGTTAAATCAGAGATCATTTAAAAACATTTAGTGAAGATGAGGGATTAAAGTGTTTGTTTTAAAATTTTAGGGACTAAATAGATATGAGCCTCAAACTTCATTGATCAAAAGTGTATTTGAACTCATTTTAAAGCTCCGGAAAAACTTGTCCAACAATCTACCAACGGATCCTTTGAGGGAACATAACCAACATCAAATCGTTTAGCTAATACTTCATTTAGCAGAAAGTGTATGTCAAATTCAGCATATTTGGCTCGTGAGTGAGACTCTATTTGAAGCAACCGAGAGAGAGAGCACTCATGTTATAACATCAAACTATGGATGTATTGGGAAGGGGAATTTTTTATTTCTTTGAGTAGTGATTCAAGCCAACTAATTTTTGAGGCAATTAACGTGAGAGATTGACTTAGCAATTATAACATGCTTCTTTCTAGAAGTCTATGATACAATGGTGTCACAATATGTAGCTATAGATTTTGTCACTAAAACAATAAGCCCCATCGACATCACAATAATCTATCAAGCTTAATCAATTTGAAGGTTGGATTAATAAGATATGATGGATGGTACCTTTGGAGTATCGTAACACCCTTTTTGTTGCCTGCAAATGGGTGGTGGTTGGATATTGCAAAAATTGACACTACAAGAAAAAGAGATACTCTCGATGTCCAAAACAATCGTCGAGAGATTAATAGTTGGGAGAGAGGATCTCTCCTGACTCTATAAAGTGAGCATTAGGAGTATTCACTAACTCTTGATGTCGTATAGTCCCCGTTGGGAGTTGGCCAACTCCCGACGGGTAGCAAATAAGCGCCGGGAGATAGAACCAAACTCTCGGCACATTAATGAAATCGTCGGGAGTTTGACATAACTGCTGACGGGTGGACCGTCGCATGATGGGTTTAAAAACCCCCAATCTCAGATTTGCAATCAGTTTGCAGATCTGAGATTGAATCTCACCTGTTGGGGGAAAATGATACATATAGAATTGAAAACACTAGCAAACTGATATACCTCAATTACTAGAAACAATACACTCAGTGTATAATATTCAAACTCAAACGAAAGTCAGATGATGTAACAAGACTTAGATATGAAAATAACCAAAGACTTGAAAGCACTTCAAAACCTTTGGAGACTCAAAACGTAGTCGAGGCATGCTTTTGGTAAGCATTGTTCTGAAGACAATTATTCGCTCTGCACGAGCTGCAAACAGACTACAACGATCGTTTCAGTAAGATACAATGACTAACTCCCGTGGAACTGTAACCTCGAACTACTCGAATCTGACAAACACCTTGGATACTTACTCTCAACTCAACTCAAGAACAAAAGAAAGAAATGAGAGAACTCTTCAATTTAGAATAGGATGCTACAAATGAAGAACCAAGTTGCTATTTATATGCTAGCAACTTAGTAAATCTCCAAAATACAAAATAAAATCAAATAAATACAAAAATTGAAACGTTTGTCAAATTTAACTCAATTGAGTTGTTACTTGACAAAAATCAAACATAACTCATTCAAATTGAAAAAAGTACAAATTTAACTTTCATACATATTAAATTTGTACATGAAAACTCATTTTCAATTTGAAGTTTCAATTCAATTTGAAAGTTTCTAAACAATGAATTTAATTCAAACAATTAAATCCATTTTTTATGTTTCAAATATTCACCATACTTTCACTTTCTTTCTCTATATATATCCAACAATCCCCCACATGAAAGAAAGTGAAAAAAACCAAACAAAACCGTTGAAAGCAAACAGACAAGCTCTGCATTAGGAGAGGTGTCTTCTGGACTTGAACCTTCCTTAATGAATATTTATCGAATTTACCGAAGAAATGGTGAGACTAAGCTCTGGAACTATCCTTCCTATTGATGAATTGAGACAACAAATATCACACACAACTCATCTTGTCTGTTTGAGTTCTATACGTTTGTGTTCATTTTGGTCATGGACAAAATCTTGAATTTATGAGAGCTTTAGAGAACATAAGTCATTTGAAAAGTTCTCATGAAGCGATCCCACCTTTACTCTCATATAGGTAACATTGATTAAGAGCATCCTGTCACTACTCCTCTTGTAAAACAAGATATCAATATAACCTTAACACCAATAGATCACACACTCTAGAATACCATAGAAATGGGAAGAAACTATAAGTTTGTTAGTGTGTCAACTATGAATTATCCAACTAGTTTGCCTATTGAACCTAGATCATGGGATCTTCTATGACATTCCAACTTTTTATGTATTTTAAATCCAGTTATTTTGTAAAATTTGAGGGTTATTTTGAAATTTGAGATTAAATTGGATTATCGTGCAAGGATAATTCAATTTAAACTTTTTACTCAGTGAAGGAATTTTGGAATTGAAGTTTTAAATTGAAGAGAATTTGAGATTTACTTCAATTTTAATTTAATTTGGGAAATTGAATTAAAATTAGGAGTTTTGGTTCTTATTTTTATATTTTGGAGGATATAATTGAACTAAATCGATTTAATGGGATAATTGGTTTAAATTATTTTTCCATAAGAATTTGGGATTTTAAATCCAAAAATGATTTGGATTTGGGATTGGAAAAGGAAGAAGAAAAGCGGTTTATATATAAAAGAAAAAGGAAAATGATTTTAGCTTGAGGAAGAGACTAGATGTATGCGATCAAGCAAGTGGAAGATAAGAACACAGCTTATCGCATAGACGATATGCTCGATCGTTTAATAAATGCAAACCTATCGCAAAGACATTGCTATCAGTTGACTATCGTATAGTCAAAGGTAAGCGATCGCTTAGTTGATTTTGTAGTCTCTGTCAATGCTATTGCTTAATAAAACAATTTTACTTCATAGCTTGCCTCCGTGAGAAATTTTTGAATGAAGCAACTTTTAAATTTAGGAAAACAATTTTTCTCTTATCTCACAGTTACCATAAAACTACCAATAACCTCTCACTTAATCGGTTATTAGAGAAAAGAATTAATTATCATATAATTAATATATTATAAATAAATATGATAACCAACTTATCATATTAATTTATAATCTATAGTTTTAATATTTCATCATATGAAACATACAAACCATAGTTCTTTTTCTATTTTATGGTACTTGATATAAATCCTATTTATATCAATTCCTCCAAATAATGCATCTCATACATCACACCAATTATATCATATATAATTGAATTTTCTCTTGTTAATTTGAACACTTCAAACTAACCCCAAAATCTGATTCTCAACTTGAACCCATTGAGCTAACAAGGGGACCTTATGGACCTGTAGCTTGAAGCTCTAACCATACGTGAATAACTGACTAAACTCTTTAGTCACGAGATTCATCATCCATTAACTGTCGGGCACTCCACTAAAGACCGACAGCTGCACTCTTCTCACTACAAATATATTTTTGTGTCCATATTAACCAATCAACAGTGCTATAATCCTTCTCGCTCATAAGTACAACTGGGTCAATTTACCGTTTTGGCCCTATAGTTACATCTAACTCCTTAAGTACCATTGATTCGTCTAATGAACAATAAGTCATAATCCTACTATGACTGAGTCCTCTCTCCAAAGAGAGGATGTGGCGACTATGTTCAAGACACGAAATCAGCCCTTAAGAGAGCAATTTATCTACTTACCCCTGCTTCGAGGAAGGAGTGAATTCCGTCTTGTGTAACTGAGTTCCCAGCTTCCCAATCAGAAAAATCCCCAAAAAGGTAGGCTTGTTGAGTTGGTAAGCTGGCCACTCTCACCCATACTAATCAAAGGACTGTTCTCATAAGTAGGACTTCCCAAAACACTCAGGATTAAGGTCATGTCACCTATGTGAAGGAAATCAGACATGAGGATTTCCATGAGCAGCGGAAGGATTTTTCTAAATTTCATTCATATATGAACATACACAATTACAGTCACAAACGGAAACAAACAACTATGTGAAAAATAGAAATTACAACATGTTTTTCTACAGATCAAGGGAATGAATTAACAAACCTTTGAAGATTCATCTTCAAGTTCCTTAATCACGAACGTTTGAACAAACCGCAACACTTGAACGCTCGTACAACACGACCATTACACTACACGATCACAGAGTCACGAACACCTCAAACACCATGAACGGCCTCCATAGAACCTCGACTGTGTCGAGTATGACACCACCAACAAGGTTACCTCAGTATTCTCAGTATGAGAATCCATAGTGTGGGCTCTGTGTGGTCTTGGTTAGAGGTAGAAACTGGAGGATGACAATTGTGTAAACGATTGAGCAAGGGGAGAAGATAACGCCTATCGTATAGATCGATGCCGAATCGTCTATCAAAAGCTATATGATCGTCTAGCTAAAGCTATGTGATCGTTTAGCTAATCGTCTAGCTAAGTGTCGTGTTGGATCGATATGGCAACCCTAGAGGTGAGTGAATAGGGTTTAATTAAACTTTTTTTTTTCTAAATTAACTCAATTAAACTAATTAATATACTTTTTATAAATAATAAGAAAAATTCAATTTATGCAACAAATAAGATAACAAATAGTGTGATAATTTAATTCTATCAAATTTTAGCAAATAAATAAGAACAAACTAAAACATACAATAAATTGCTTAAATTAACTGCAAAAATAAAAATGAAAGAGTTGGAGAAGAAGACACCGTAATTTTTATAGTGGTTCGGTCAAACTCGACCTATTCCACTCTCTAAACGCCTCTTGGGAATTTGAATAAAATCTTTTCGACTCTTTCCACGGATTAGAGTCCAACCGTTACACCACCGCTCCTTTTACGGGTTCAAGAGCAAACCCGATCATTTCCACGATTTAGGATCAAACCGTTACAATTGTTGGAATTTTTGAAGAACACAATACAACTCTCACTAGAGTGGATTTACAAGTTTAAGCACTCATCAAATTTATCCTCACAATACAATAACACTCTCTCAAGAATAAGATGAAAAGAAAAAATTGGGAGCTTAGAGAGAGCAACATTGGAGACTTTTGAGTTTTGGAGGATTATGAAATGTAAAATTTGGAGAGGAAGATGATTTATATAGAGATGGAAAAGGAAAATTTTTTTTTAGAAACCACAATTAATTTGGACCATTGGATTTTGGAAAAGAAAAATCAATGGTGGAGATTTAAAACTAAACTAGTCGTTGGATACAAACAAAATATAATATTAAATTTCTTTTCTTTTGAAATTCCTTTTCTTTTTAAAATTAATCCAAAAAATAAAAAACATACCATGTGTCAAAAACTAGGTGTTAGACACACATAAAATAATATTAAATTTATTTTCCTTTTAATTCATTTTCTTTTTAAAGTCAATCCAAAAAAAAAACATATAATGTGTAAAAAACTAGCCGTTAGACACAAACATAAAATAATATTAAATTTATTTTTCTTTTAAATTTCTTTTAAATTTCATTTTTTTAAATCAATCCAAAAATCAGAAGTCCATCATATGTTAATCTCTTAATGATCCACTATTCAACCAATATGCTGCCACATGTCTATATGCAAATAGTCTGGTTATGCCACGTCATCCATCACGGTATTTTCTCTATAGACTTGTTTCGGTCATATTGTCTTCGTTTTAGCTCCGATTTGAGTGATTCAAGAGGTGTTGGAATCGTTGTTCCGAGCTCTACGTTATGTACATATTAAAACACTAACATTTTCAGTAATTAAAAATTGAGTTTGTTATCATCAAAACATTGATTAATTAATTAATTAAAATTAATTAATTTGAGATTAAGGGCCACAAAGCCAACAATCTCCCCTTTTTTATGATGACAAACCATTCAAGAAAAATAGCTTGAAATACATGTAAACCATATGTAGCACATAATAAAATTCAACATATCACCATAAAGATCATTCTTGAAATTCATTAAAAAAAAAATAAATTCTCCCCCTAATTAATACAATCAAAATCATAATAAATTTATAGCATATTTTTCTTAAACTTCTCCCCCTTTGGAATCATGAAAAAGAATAATTAAGAAAAATTTAGAACTACATAAATGTTTCCCTTAAAAACATGAACATAAATTTAGCACAACCCCCCCTAAGAATATTAACACATGCTTTCCATATCTCCCCCTATCAAAATGCCTTCTAAAGGATTTAACAAGTAAAATTATAAAATCAAGAGGCATCATAACGAATAATACCGAGCTCAAGCCTATTTTTGCAAAAGTTTTCTTCATTCAAAGGCTTGGTAAAAATATCCACTAATTGATTATTAGAGCTTACAAATTCAAGAGTAGTATTATCATTTTGCACATGCTCTTTAATAAAGTGATGCCTAATATCAATATGCTTGGTCCTAGATTGATGTATAGGATTTTTAGTCAAATTAATAACACTAGTATTATCACAAAATATAGGCACATTATCAAACTTTAATCCAAAATCACAAAGAGTTTGTTTCATCCAAAGAATTTGAGCACAACAACTAGCAACTGCAATATATTCCGCTTCGGTAGTAGATAAGGCAACCGAATTTTGCTTTTTACTAAACCAAGAAACTAAGGAACTACCAAGAAATTGATAAGTCCTACTAGTACTCTTACGGTCAAGTAAACTACTCGCAAAATCCGCATCGGAATATCCTACCAAATTAAATTCAACATTTATAGGATACCATAAGCCTAAATCAATAGTACCAAGCAAATATTTAAAAATTCTTTTAATGGCATGTAAATGTGATTCCTTAGGACAAGATTGAAATCTAGCACAAAGACATACACTAAACATAATATCGGGTCTACTAGCGGTTAAATAAAGTAAAGATCCCATCATACCTCTATAAGTTTTTATATCCACACACTTACCTTTTTCATCCTTGTCGTCAAGCTTAGTAGATGTACTCATAGGAGTTTTTGCAATTTTACCTTCATTGAATTTGAACCTTTTGAGCAAATCCTTTATGTATTTTTCTTGACTTATGAAAATACCATCCTTGAGTTGTTTGATTTGGAATCCAAGGAAGAAGCTAAGTTCTCCCATCATACTCATCTCAAGTTCACTATGCATACACTTAGAAAATTCTTCACATAAAGATGGATTAGTAGAACAAAAAATAATATCATCCACATATATTTGTACTAAATACATATCATTTTCTTTAGTCTTAATAAAAAGAGTAGTATCAATTTTACCCATTTTAAATCCATTCTCAAGCAAGAAATTACTAAGTCTATCATACCAAGCTCTTGGAGCTTGTTTTAAGCTATAAAGAGCCTTTTTCAACTTATAGACATGATTAGGAAAATCAAAACTTTCAAACCCCGGAGGTTGTTCTACATAAACTTCCTTCATGATATAACCATTTAAAAATGCACTTTTCACATCCATTTGATACAAAATGAAATTCTTATAAGAAGCAAAAGCAAGCAACATTCTAATAGCTTCTAATCTAGCAACGGGTACAAAAGTTCTTCATAATCTATTCCTTCCTCATGACAATAGCATTGAGCTACAAGTCGAGCTTTATTTCTAATGATATTTCCATTTTCATCCATTTTATTTCTAAAGACCCATTTAGTTCCAATTATAGAAGCATGAGAGGCCCTAGGGACTAACTCTCAAACTTTATTCCTTTCAAATTGATTTAATTCTTCTTGCATAGCTAAAATCCAAAATTCATCATTTTCGGCATCTTTAAAACTTTTTGGTTCAATTTGAGAAATAAAAGCAAGATTATTAAACATATTAAGAGAGGAACGAGTTTTCACAACTTGTTCGGGATCACCAAGAATTAATTTTTTGGGATGGGAAGAAGCATACCTCCACTCTTTAGGCATGGATGAAGAACCAACTTCATTCTTTTCGATTAAGCTCACCTCTTGCTTACTTGAAACAATTTCCTTGCCTTTGTCACTAACAAGTAAATCTCCAAAATTTCCTTCTAAAACATCACTATAAATGGGCTCATTGGAAATAACATTGCAAGATTCATTAAATACTACATGCATAGATTCCTCAATTACTAAAGTTCTTTTATTGAAAACTCTATAAGCTTTACTAGCAGAGGAATAGCCAAGGAAAATACCAACATCCATCTTAGAATCAAATTTTCCAAGTTTTTCTTTGTTATTCAAAATAAAACATTTGCAACCATAAACTTTGAAATATCCAATATTTGAAATTTTGTTATGCCAAAGTTCATAAGGAGTTTTATCCAAAGAAGGTCTAATTAAAACTCTATTTAAAACATAATAAGCGGTGTTAACGGCTTCCGCCCAAAAGTATGTAGGTAAACCATACTCATGCAACATTGATCTAGCAAATTCTTGCGAAGTACGATTTTTCCTTTCAACTACATCGTTTTGTTGAGGAGTTCTTGAAGCGGAGAAATTATGAGAAAAACCATTTTCTTCACAAAAAGTTTCAAAAGCATTTCTATCAAATTCTCCTCCATGATCACTCCTAATTTTAGAAATCAAAAAACCTTTTTCATTTTGAACTCTTTTCGCAAAACTAGAAAAACTTTTCAAAGCATCATCCTTATGTTTTAGCATCAAAACCCAAGTAAATCTTGAAAAATCATCAACTATCATAAAGGCATAATAGTTCCCTCCAAAACTAGCAATTCTAGAAAGGCCAAATAAGTCCATGTGTAATAGTTGAAGGGGTCTAGTTGTAGAGATCACATTTTTAGATTTGAAAGAGGACTTAGTTTGCTTACCCATTTGACAAGCATCACAAACTTTGTCTTTTTTAAATTTAAATTTGAGAAGACCTCTAACCAAAGAATTCTTGGAAATATTTGAAATTAAGTGCAGCTAACATGTCCTAGTCTTCTATGCCATAACCAAGAATCATTATGCAAAGCCGATAAACATTTATCATTAACAGAACAATCATTCAAATCAATAGTATAAACATTTTCATCTCTATTTCCAAATATAACTTTTCTATCACTAGCATTTTCAATGATGTGATTCTTTTTATCAAACACAACTCTAAAGCCTTTATCACACAATTGACTAATACTAAGTAAATCATGCTTCAAACCATCAACAAAAGTACATTTTCAATTAAAATAGAAGATTCATTACCTATACTACCTTTATAGGTAATGAATGCCTTTATCACACAATTAAAATCATGCTTAGGCATATTATGAGATGCTTTAATAAAGATAGTTTTAGAACTCGAAGGAGTAGAACATTCATCAATATAGCCTAAACCTCTTTTATCACCAAAAGGCTTGCCTACTTCAATTATCTTGTCTAATCTTTGAGCACCTATTGTCAACTTTTTAATAGATTCTTTAGCCTTATCAAGTTCTTGCAAAGCACTAAATTCCTTTTCTTTGAGTAATTTAATCAAATTATCTTTTTTCACAACTATCATACTTAAGAAATTTAACTTTGTCAAGCAAGGCATTTTTCTCATCACAATCAAAAGCATGCTTATCACAAGAGATATTCATTTCATCAATATGCATAGCATCATGCTCATTCTCTTTTAAGCAAACAATTTCTTCAAGTAAAGATCTATTTTTACTAGATAAAACATTGTATTTCTTTTTAAGCACAACATACTTAGAACTAAGTTTTTCTAAATCATTTTGCATATTTTCAAAAGCTTCAAACAATTTATTATAAGAAAGAGGTTCTAGAGTTACCTCATCATTTTGTTCATCCTCTTTGTCACTATGAGCCATGAAGCAAAAATTGGCCACTTCTTCATTATCATTCCCACTTTCGCTTTCATCGTTATCATCCCAAGTAGCTTTCATTGCTTTCTTCTTGGATTTCTTGGATGATTTGAGAAGAGGGAAATCAATTCTAATATGATCCGGCTTCTTGCATTCATAGCATATTACCTCATCCTTTTTGCTCTTTTCACCTTTTGACTTTTTTTGGTTGGAGAGATGCTTCTTGAATTGCTTCTTTCTCTTGATGAAGTTCTTATACTTACGTGAAAAATAGGCAACATCATCTTCATCAAGGTCATCTTCATCTTGGGAGTCAACTTCTAAAGAGATGGTCTTTAAAGCTATACTCTTTTCTTTCTTTTTCTTCTCATCCTCCATGTTTTTCTTGATCTTTATCTCATGTGTCAACAATGAGCCCATGAGACATCAATGGAGAGAGATTTGAGATCCTTTGCCTCTTGAATGGCGGTGACTTTAGGCTCCAATTATTTAAGCAAAGACCACAATAGCTTCTTTATCTTCTCAAGATTTGAGTACTTTTTCCTAAGTCTTTCTAAAGCATTGACAATGTTATTAAATCTAATAAACATATCGGAAATAGCTTCATTTTCATCAATTTTAAACATTTCATATTGATGAACTAACATGTCAATCTTTGTTTCTTTTACTTGACTAGTTCCTTCATGAATAATTTTTAATTTATCCCATATCTCTTTAGCGGTTTTGCAAATAGACACTCTATTATACTCAAATTCATTCAAAGCACAAAATAAGCAATTAATAGCTTTGACATTTAAAGAGCATGCTTTCTTTTTCATTTATTGACCATTCTTCCTTAGGTTTTATAGTGCTAACACCATCACATTTTTTGTTGGAATTTTAAAACCTTCCTCAACAATATCTCATAAATCATAATCAAGCAAGAAAAATCTCATTCTATTTTTCGAATAACTATAATTAGTACCATTAAAGAAAGGAGGCTTTGTAATAGATTGACTATTGGTAAAAGGGATAAAACCTAAATTTGCCATAGCTAAAAAACAATTAAGTTTATCAAGAAATAAATATTTCAAGAAGAGCAACCCGCTCTGATACCAATTGTTGGATTGATATGGCAACCCTAGAGGAGGTGAATAGGGTTTAATTAAACTTTTTTTTCTGAATTAACCCAATTAAAATAATTAATACACTTTTTATAAATAATAATAATAATTCAATTTATGCAACAAATAGTGTGATAATTTAATTCTATCAAATTTTAGCAAATAAATAAGAACAAACTAAAACATACAATAAATTGCTTAAATTAATTGCAAAAATAAAAAGGAAAGAGTTAGAGAAGAAGACACCGTAATTTTTATAGTGGTTCGGTCAAACTCGACCTACTCCACTCTCCAAGCGCCTCTTGGGAATTTGAATAAAATCTTTCCGACTCTTTCCACGGATTAGAACCCAACCGTTACACCACCGCTCCTTTTACGGGTTCAAGAGCAAACCCAATCATTTTCACGGTTTAGGATCAAACCGTTACAATTGTTGGAATTTTTGAAGAACACAATACAACTCTCACTAGAGTGGATTTATAAGTTTAAGCACTCAACAAATTTATCCTCATAATACAATAACACTCTCTCAAGAATAAGATGAAAAGCTCTCAAGAATAAGATGAAAAGAAAAAAATTGGGAGCTTAGAAAGAGCAACAATGGAGCTTTTGAGTTTGGAGGATTATGAAATGTAAAATTTGGAGAGGAAGATGATTTATATAGAGATGGAAAAGGAAAAAAAATTTTAGAAACTACAATTAATTTGGATCATTGGATTTTGGAAAAGAAAAATCAATGGTGGAGATTTAAAACTAAACTAGTCGTTAGATACAAACAAAATATAATATTAAATTCCTTTTCTTTTGAAATTTCTTTTCTTTTTAAAATTAATCCAAAAAATAAAAAACATACCATGTGTCAAAAACTAGGCGTTAGACACAAACATAAAATAATATTAAATTTATTTTCCTTTTAATTCATTTTCTTTTTAAAGTTAATAAAAAAACATACCATGTGTAAAAAAACTAGCCGTTAGACACAAACATAAAATAATATTAAATTTATTTTAAATTTCATTTTTTTTTAAATCAATCCAAAAATCAAAAGTTCATCATATGTTAATCTCTTAATGATCCACCATTCAACCAATATGCTGCCACATGTCTACATGCAAATGGTTTGGTTATGTCATGTCATCCACCACGGTATTTTCTCTATAGACTTGTTTCGGTCATATCATTTTCGTTTTAGCTCCGATTTGAGTGGTTCAAGAGGTGTTGGAATCATTGTTCCGAGCTCAACGCTGTGGACATATTAAAACACTAAAATTTTCAGTAATTAAAAATTGAGTTTGTTATCATCAAAACATTAATTAATTAATTAATTAAAATTAATTAATTTGAGATTAAGGGCCAAAAGGCCAACATGTCGATCATGTAGGAACACTCCACAATCGTCTAGTCTTTCCAAGCTATCGTTTAGTAAATTTGATTTACTTGATAACCTATCTGTGAGTAATTTTCGAGAGTACACAACTCAAATCAACGTTTTACAAATTTTACTAAAATTAGGAAAATATTTTTCTTTTTATCTCACGATTACCATGAAACTATCAATAACCTCCCACTCAATTGGTTATTAGAGAAAAAGAGATAATTATTCAATAATTAATATTATTATAAATATAAATGATAACCAACTTATCATACTATATTTATAACCTATAGTTTTAATATTTCATCTCATGAAACATACAAACCATATCTCTTTTTCTATTCCATGGCACTTAATGTAAATCTCATTTACATTAACCCTCCACTTGATGTATCTCATACACTATACTGATCATATCATATATAATCGAAATACCTATTGTCAATTTGAACATTTCAAACCAACACCAAGAACCGATTCTCAATTTGAATCCATTGAGCCACCAAGGGGACCTTGTGGACCTGTAGCTCGAAGCTTAACCGGTACGTGAATAACTGACTAAAATCTTTAGTCACGAGATCCACCATCCGTTAACTGCCAAACATTCCACTAAAGACCTATAACTTAACTCTCCTTACTACAGATATATTATGTGTCCATCTTAACCAATCAATAGTGCGACAACTCTTCACAGATCACTCGTAAGTACATCTCGACCAATAACCATTATGCTCTTGTAGTTACATCTAACTCCTTAAGTACCAGTGATCCCTTTAATGAACATAAGTCATAGTTCTACTATGACTGAGTCCTCTCTTCCAAAGAGAAGTTGTGGCCATTATGTTTAAGCTTTGGAATCAACCCTTAAGGGAGCAATCTATCTACTTACCCCTACTTCGGGGAAGGATTGAATTCCATCTTGTGTAATTGAGTTCCCAGCTCCCAGATCAGACAAGTCCCCAAAAAGGTAGGCATGTTGAATTGGCAATCTGACCACTCTCACCCATACTAATCAAAGGACCACCTCAAAGACAGGAGTTCCCAAAACACTCAGGATTGAGGTCATGTCACCTATAGTTGTTTAGGTGAGATGTAAGTCTCCAGTATCAACGGTGTTATATATAGAGTCTAGTCATCTCATGGTTCGGTCTTATATAAACTCTTTGTATAGGACACCCCCGCTCGCATGTCCCCACATGAATGGACAGAATCTACCAGTTGTAGTAGTTTACAACACTTGCAAACCCCTACAAAGCGGGTCGTATCCGTAGTGTCACTAGGATCAGGAATCCCTCCTTAATCCTTATACTACAGACCTATTTATGTTATCACTTAAGGAATGATCTACTTGTATATCACATATACATGCTTAAGTTTACATGCAATAACCATGGAGCTTTGTTTATTAGATATGAGTAAATACTAGAATGAAATAACACTTATTTTATTCATAAACAATGTGTATATTACAAACAACGAGACTCAGGGAGAATTAGGACACCAATCTCAACACTATGGTCATTTAAATGAGTTGTAAATCTCAATTATCCACAACGTTATATAAAGAGACTAATCATCTCATGGTCCGGTCTTATACAAACTCTTTTTATAGGACATCCCCCTCGCATGTCTCCACATGAATGTTTAGAATCAGACTATCTGTAGCAGTTTACAATATTTGTAAACATCTATAAAGCGGGTCGTATCCGTAGGTTAAGGTATCCCTCCTTTATCCTTATACTACATACCATTTAGGTTATTACTTAAGACATGATCCACTTGTATGTCTCACATACATATTTAAGTTTACATGAAATAACCACGGATCTTAGTTTATTGGATATTAGTAAATGCAAATAAAATAACTATTATTTTATTAATAACAATGTGTACAATGTTTACAAACTACGAGACTCCGGGAGAACTAGGACACCAATGCCAACATATGAAAGGTCATGTTTATTCGTTTCCCTATACAAAGTTATTGTTTGATTGTTTGAAAGGCCATGCTTGTACTAGGGTCGGTTCATTTTTATGAGATTACACATGCTTGTCTAGACTGATCCGCATGATATTATTTACAAGATTTTATAGGACTCATGAACAGGTAAGTATTACATGTAATATGATCTTGGATGCGATCTCTTTTCCTTTCCAACATTTGAATTATTTGAGTGCATGAAAATAATGCATGTCTAGGGGCACTAATGCGTGAAAGAGATGTATTAGGGCCTATATGTATGAAAGTGATGCATACCTAGAGGGGCTGAGGTTTATGAAAGAGGTGCATATCCTTGCATTCATAGAGAAGACTTGGGGTGTATGAAAGTGATGCGTTACCAGAGGGTTCAATGTATATGAAAGAGATATACTGTTGGGATTGGTGTTCTAATTCTCCCCGAATCTCGTAGTTTGTAATCTGTATACATTGTTATGAATAAAATAATAGTTATTTTATCTGGCATTTACTCATATCCAATAAACAAAGCTTCATGGTTATTGTATATAAACTTAAGCATGTATATGAGATATACAAGTGGATCATGCCTTAAGTGATAACCTAAATAGGTATGTAGTATGAGGATTAAGGAGAGATACATGATTCTAATGACACCACAGATACGACCCGTTTTGTAGAGGTTTGCAAGTGTTGTGAACTAATATAGATGGTAGATCCTGACAATTCATGTGGAGACATGTGAACGGGGGTATTCTCTATAAAGAGTTTGTATAAGACCGGATACGAGATGATTCTTCTCTGTATATAACGTCGTTGATACTTGAGACTTACATCTAAACTAAATGACCATAGGTGATATGACCTCAATCCTGAGTGTTTTGGGAACTTTTGCCTTTGAAGGTGGTCCTTTGATTAGTATGGGGTGAGAGTGGCCAAATTGTCAACTTGCCCATTTTGTTGGGGATTTGTCTGATTTAGAAGTTGGGAACTCAATTACACAAGATGAAATTCACTCCTTCCCCGAAGTAGGGGTAAGTAGATAGATTGATCCCTTAAGGACCGATTTCGAAGCTTGAACATAATGGCCACATCTTCTCTTTGGAAGAGAGAACTCAATCATAGTAGGACTATGACTTATGTTCATTAGAGGGATCAATGGTACTTAAGAAGTTAGATGTAACTACAAGGGCATAACGATTATCGGTCCAGATGTACTTACGAGCGATCTGTGAAGGGTTATCGCACTGTTGATTGGTTGATATGGACACATAATATATCTGTAGTAAGGAGAGTACAACTGTCGGTCTTTAGTGGAGTGCTTGGCAGTTAACAGATGATGGATCCCGTGACTAAAGAGTTTAGTCAGTTCTCGTACTGTTGGAGCTTCGAGCTACATGTCCATAAGGTCCTCTTGGTAGCTCAATGGATTCAAGTTGAGAATCAGTTCTTGGTGTTGATTTGAAATGTTCAAATTGACAAGAAGAAATTCAATTATATATGATATGATCGGTGTTATGTATGTGATACATCAAGTGGAGGATTAATGTAAATGAGATTTACTTAAGTACCATGAAATAGAAAAAGAACTATGGTTTATATGTTTCATGAGATGAAATATTAAAACTATAGGTTATAAATATAATATGGTAAATTGGTTATCATATATATTTATAATAATATTAATCATTGGATAATTATATCTTTTCTCTAATAACCAATTGAGTGGAAGGTTATCGCTGGTTTCATGGTAACCGTGAGATAAAAGAAAAAATGTTTTCCTAAATTTAGGAGTTGTTATGAGAGTTGCTATTCTCGGAAACTCACTCACGGAACTGCTGTCAAGTGAATAGGATTCACTAAACAATAGCTGAAGAGAGATTAAACAATCGTGGAGTGACACTACATGATAGTTCACTCAGCTGGTCATCTTCCAAACGATCACGGAGCATTTGCTACATGATCGCAGAGCTTTTGCTAAACGATTGGGCATTCGTCTATATGATAGACTTTTATCATTTCCCACTTACACAATCATTTACACGATTGTTATTCCTCCGGTCTCTTCCTCTAACCAAATCCACACAGAGCCCATACTTTTGGATTCTCACATCGAGAATACTAAGGTAGCCATTGTGGTGGTGTCTTACTCAATTCGACTGACGTTGAGGTTTTTGAAGGTCGTTCGTTGTGTTCGCAGTGTTCGTGTGGTGGTCGTTGTGATCGTGCTATGTTGTGGGCTATGTTCGAGCATTCGTATGTTGCAGTCTTAGAGATTGAACGAGCGTTCTTGATCGAGGGAGTTTGAAGATGATTCTTCAAAGGTATGTATAATCTTTCCCTTGATCTTATTGAAAGCATGCTATAATTTCGTATTGTGCATAACCTGTTAGTTTCCATTTCTTGACTGTATTATGTATGTTTAAATATGAATGGAATTTGGAACGATCATTCCACTGCTCATGGAAATCCTCATGTCAGATTTGTTTCATATACATCGGACCTGATGTGTGTAAAAGTGACGCACATCTAAGGGAAAGGTAAAAGAGTGAGCCAGTTAATAGAAATCTTCTGGTCCTACTAGTATAAAGTTTCAGTTTTTGTAGCATTTATTGGACATAAATACTTAGCCTGACGCAGGTGGTGGGGTTACTTACTAAGTATTTTATACTCATCCTTTCTTACGTTATGTTTTTCTAGGTAAGAGTAAGGACGTATCGACAAGTGACAGAAGGAATCCATGATCGTGCCATTAGGACCAAAGAAATGCTTCTGCTCACGTTTTCATGTTTTAGTGTTTCAAAATTCCAGTCTTTATGTAAGCATTTAGAGTTTCATGGTTGAAATTTTATTTATCAGACTTCATGAAATTTATTTTGAAATATTTTCAATTATTTGGATGTTACAAAAGTATTTATGTAAATAAATTCATTTGATTTAGTTAAAATTTGTGAGAGAGTCGTTTTGAGGTTTATGCATGCATGAAGTAACGACCTTGTATAAGTCCTAGAAAGTTCAGGTCATTACATTATCCGTGTTCTCGTTGTGCGCTGTTGTGTTCCCCAATTTTAAAACAGTTTTATCTTATTTTGATTGATCCTTTAATTGTTTAGATTATGTCTAAAAAAATCTATTTTTTAAAACTATTACTTTTTTTAGTGTACATTTTTTAAATAATACATATTTTTCATCTTTTCTAAAAAAAAAAAAAAAATCCTTTTTCTAATATTATCTTGAAAAATATCTTTTAAAGATCACATCTTTTCAATAATTTGTGGAATTTTATGGTGTGAAGAGTTATGGTCATTGTACTTACCCATCAAGAGTTCCTAAACCCCTTTGATTAGTGTTGGATGACGACTTCCTTACTAGCACGAGGGTCGGTGATACTCGAACGACAACGGATAGCACGAGTTGGTAGTGGCGTGTGTGTGGCTACAAGCAATCGAGCGTTGGCAGGGTTCTGTTTGTGAAGGAAGAAAATGATGCAACTAACGACGAGCAGCAACAATGTTACCCAATCGTTAACAACGACTTTCACGGAGAGGAATGTTAATAGTCTACGATGCAAGCATGTGGTGGATGGAGGTCGAAGACTACATGTTTTGTAGGAATATGCACTACAAGAAAAACTACTTATTGCAGCAATTTATTGTTGGTATTGGTGTCATAAATCTCTCTTGTATTCTTGTAGTTTGTAAACTTTGTATATACAAATTGCTATCAATAAAATAATTGTTATTTTATGAGTATACACTCAATCCAATAAACTAAGATCCTAGGTTATTTTATATAATTTAAAAATGTATGTAGCGATATACAGGTGGATCACATTTAAATGGTAACCTAAACGGTCTATAGTAGATGGATAAGACTGGATACCTTATCCTAGTGACACTACAAATACGACCTGCTTTGTAGATGTTACAACTGTTGTAAAGTACTACAAATGATCTAATCCTAATCATTCATGTGGAGACATGTGAGCGGGGATACACTATACAAAGAGTTTGTATAAGACCAAACCACGAAATGACTAGTCTAATTATATAATGCCGTTAATAGTAGAGACTTACATTTCATCAAGATGACCATATGTGGCATGACCTGAATCCTGAGTGAGTTGTGAACTTTTGCCTATTAAAGTGGTCATTTGATTTGTATAAGTGAGAGTGACAGATCACTGACTCAATATGCCTACCATTTTAGGGATTCGTCTAATTGGGGAGCTGGGAACACAGCTACACAAGATGAAATTCACTCATTCCCTGATGTCGGGGTAAGTAGATAAATTGCTCCCTTAAGGACTGATTTCAAGGATTAAACAATGTAGCCACACCCTCTCTTGGCCCGAGAAATATTTGGTCATAGTTGGAATATAACTTATTATTCATTAGAGAGATCAGTGGTACTTAAGAAGTTGGATATAACTATAGGGGCACAATGGTAATTTTGACCCAATTGTACTTACGAGTAATTTGTGAAGGGTCATCGCACTGTTGACTGGTCCATAAGGTTCTTTCTGTAGCTCAATAGGGATTATTGAGAATTAATTGGATTAATTTGAATTGTTCAAATCAATTGAGGAAATTAATTATATGTGATATAATTAATATAATATATTTGATACATTACAATATAAAGTTTATTTTGAGATTAATTAAATATTTAAATATGATTCAAATATTAATTGTATGGATGAGATTTATATAATTAAATTTAATGTGAATCGGATTGATAGTGAATACCATGCATTATTGAAAGAAATATATACTATAGGTTATATTATATTTTATACAATATAAAAATTATAGGTTATGTGTTATATTAGATATAACATATAGTTTAATATATATTATATGGTAAGGTGGTTATTATATATATATATATATATTAGATAATTTATTAAATTATTTTTTAATTAATTTTTGAACTCCCTCCCTCTTTTTTTTTCTCTCAGTCAGACGTGTGTAGGGAAGTGGTTGTTCAGTTTTCACGATATTCATCTTCTTCACAGAAGATTACAGGAATACTCTTCCCCATCAAAAACTTGTCTTTCTACAATTTTTTCTCTCCTTCCTCTCAATTCTTCTATCTCTTCCCAAAATATAGCAAAACCCATACACTTCTGCTCATTCTCAACCCCTACAGAGAATACAAGAGGCTCACTTGTGGTGGTGGCCAAATTGGGTTGTTGCAATTTTTTGGAGATGAAGTTCCAAAACGAAGAGTTCGTGACCATTTGGGATGGAATATGTGACGACCTTGGTTCTTTAAGAGTAAGTTTATGATAAACTTTATAAATTAAAATTCATACTAATAGAATATTAAATGCATTGATATGAGACAGTTTTTTTTATGTGATAAATATACCTAAAATAATTTAATAAACATTAAATAGAGCTATCTATCCATCCTTCCTATCTATCTATCTATCTATTTATCTATTCATCCATCTATCCTATCTATCTTCCTATCTATCTATCCATCATCATTCCTTCCTATCTATCTATCTGCCTATCTATCTATCTAATCTATCTTGATATTTCATTAAATACTCATTTTGAGCCTTGATGTTAATGTTTATTGACGAATTTAAAAGAATTGAATTAATAATTTTTTTTTAAGTTCAAATAAAAATTAAAATCAAATTTCATGGATAAAGGTATTACATTTTGAATCTTAATTAAGGACTAAAGGAAACTAGACTCAAAACCAACTTTGGTCTCTACCATACATGGATTTCAGATACTTGTCTTCTTAAGTGTATGTTATTAAATAATTCAAAGGCATGTAAATATTTAGTTTAAAAAGTTAAGATGATTAAAATAGAATAATTGAACGTTTAGAAATAAAAAAAAATTAAAATAAATGTGAATGTTAGAATTTAATATTATTTTCAAATTTGTCACAAACATTTCTCCTTTTTTTTTTTTTTTTTTTTTTTTTTTTTTTTTTTATCTATCTATCTATCTAAAATGTAGCATATGTTGTGATATTTTGTTGTGTGTATTAAGTTACATTTAGTAGATACATTTTACACTTGATTGAATAAAAGCAGACTGAATAAATTATTGAATTTAAGATAAACTTAGTACTCGATATTTCTCATAAATTGCATTTTAACAAGTAACATGTACTGCAAATTAATTGTTGCAATGTACTTTATTACAACAATTATAAATATGTAAGAATTTCTACAATTGCATATAAGCTTGCATCAGTTTCTATATTGTTGCTAATAGATTATTGCAATATGCATACATGCAACACTTTTGTTATATGTTGTTATTAAAACCGTTATAGTGGTGTTATACAATTGCTACATTATTCAAAACATTGTAATATAACTCTTGAAATATACTCTATTAAAGCAGTTACTACAAATGTTGGAACTGAAGCATTGGGTTAGACATTTTGTAGCAATTTGTAAATATGTCATGATTGATAATTGCTGCAATTGTATATAGATTACAACAGTTGCACAACCGTTGCAAATGAAACATTGTCATGCATATCAATTGCAGTGACCAGTAGATTTGTTATTAGACATTGTTGTAATAGGATAAAGTCTTGCAGCAGATTTAAAACTGTTGCAAAAAAAATTCACAATAGACTTTTTTTTTCTTTTTTTTTTTTTTTTGTAGTGAGGGATATTTCAATCATTCAATAATTTAAAAAACGATTTTATTTTTTTCTGATTACAAACTATTTTACTATTAAAATAAAACTTTAAAATTTATTATTCTTCTCGTCAATATTTTCTTTTTCTAATTTAATAACATTTCTCTCTCTTTCACGTCTCTTCCTCTTACATCATAATTTTGCTCTAATAAAATAATCTCTACTTTCTCCCAAAGAACTACTCACAAGAAAAGGAAATAGATTAGAAATTTTCTAACAGTATCGTAGCATGTAGTCCACATTATATTACTCTAATTTATGTGTCATATTGAATTCTTGCTTTGTTGTACATATTTCATCTATTCATATTTTGTAATAAATCAATTTATGCCAAAATAATGAGATAAAATAAAAAACAAAAAGTACTCCCATTAATTGATCATCACATATTCTTTAATATTTATGTGGAGTCAAACAATATTAAAATCACATTTATCAATCCATAATGAAATTAGTGTAATCGTAATGGGACACAATCATCGCAAAAGTAATTGGATTGTTTTTTATCATGTTTGCTTACAATTATAAATCCGTCATATTTACTATATCGTTGCTACCGTTACCATTCAGGATCGAACGGTAACTATAATAGTTAATGTGATAAATTAATAATTCTCATGCTATAACGACAATCATAATGGTAACGGTAACAATATCGACATAATTTTCAAAAACAGTTAGATTGAGCATCTTCTACTCGTCTATCAATTTGTGTTTTTTGAATACAGATTTAGAAGTGAGTTTCAGATGTCAGTATAGGTATGGAATATAAATAAACAATATCAAACATAATCAAATGAGATTTACTTTTTAAATTACTATTAATTTATTATGTTTTACCTGAAGTAATCCTAGTGTAAACGTTTGGTTAAAGAAAGAGAAAAAAAAAAGTTATAAACATAAGCAATGTGTATACTAAAAATTCAATCCCTTAAGGACTGACACGTCATCAGATATTTGCCGTAATTGAAATATTTAATTAAATAAAATAGAGAGTGGAGTGTGGTTTCAGAAGAGCCACGATGAGGCAGCCTTCTCCATTGAATCCAAACTCCTTGTTAAAATTAAAGGCAAAAGTCGCTTTCATCGACCTACCCAAGAAAAATGATTGTCGATGGATTATTGATCCTCGAAAAATAAAATGTCATACATTTTTTTTTTTTTTTTTTGTTTAAATTGATTTAACCTTTCACGTAAAATCACTAAAACGAAATCTCGTACATACAGATTAGACCTTTCGTTCTCTCTTAGTTTCCTCTTTCTCGTTCTCTCTCATCAAGACACCCCATCTCTATTTCCTCTCACCTCTACAATGCTCTTTGCCTTCTCACTCTTTGATCTCATCTTGATCTCTCGTTCTCTTGCTTTGTGATGACCCACGCATCCAATGTTCTTGATCTCACTCCGACGACCCCCATTGTAATGTTCTGATGGCTAGGAACCATTGAAAAAATGGAAAACGGAGAAGGGAGTGGGAAGAAATTAAGAATAATTTAATAAATTTAGCCAATAATATGTAAAAAGAGGAAAATTTTCTTCAATTTCAATGAGAGAAAAAACTATTTTGGACATAAAAAAACTTGGATTCCAAATAGTACCCAAGAACCGTGTGTCACGTGACAATTTTTTAAAAAAATAATTGTAGCGTGTAAGGAAAAGAAAAACATGAGATTACGTGTCTCTAACATAATGGACATTGGGATTAGTGCTTTTATGTCGTTGAAAAATCTTCAAACTCCAACTCCACACTAATATATATTCTTCTTGCTCTCACATCAATTTCCAATTCGAAGCATAAAGAAAAAATCTCAAATAACCCACCAAAGGAAATCTCTTAAATTGTAAATGGCATGGCTTTGGATTTGGATCCTTATCATTCCCCTCGTAATGCCTCTCACTCTTGTCAAAATCTTCCTCAACAAACACTCCAAAAAGTTACCTCCTGGTCCAAAAGGGTTTCCCATTTTTGGTAGCCTTCATTTGCTAGGAAACCTTCCTCATAGAGATCTTCACAAACTCTCTCAAAAATATGGCCCCATAATGCACATCAAATTAGGAGTTGTTCCTACAATTATCGTTTCATCGCCTAATGCAGCCGAGCTCTTTCTCAAAACTTATGACCATATTTTTGCTAGCCGCCCACTTACAAATGCAACCAACCACTTGTTCTATGGCCAAAAGAATTTTGGCTTCTCCAAGTATGGTCCTTATTGGCGAAATATGCGAAAAATGTGCACACACGAACTGTTTTCGATTCGAAAGGTCGCTTCGTTCGAACCGATGCGAAGAAACGAAGTTGGATTATTGGTTGAGGATTTGAAAGAGGCTGCAAGAAGTCAAGTTGTGGTGAATCTTAGTACTAAGGTCTTGTATGCTGTTAGGGACATGACATGTTTGATGGTTTTTGGGAAGAAATATGTTGAGGATAAGGAGATAATGGATGAGAAGAGTTTTCATGATGCTGTAAAAGAGATAGTGCAATTAGCCGTGACTCCTAATTTGGGGGATTTTATTCCTTGTGTTGCTTGGCTTGATCTTCAAGGAATTAATCGTCGAGCAAAATCGTTTCGTTGCATGTTTGATGGCTTCCTAGAGAAGATTATTGAAGAACATCTTGAATCTAAGAATGAAAACAAGACTCAAGATTTTGTAGATGTTTTGTTGGGTCTAATGGGATCTCAAAATAATGAATATCAGATTGATCGTTCCACCATCAAAGCCTTAATCCTCGTAAGTAATCTAACATAAGCCTATCTTTACTATCTACAAATGCTATGTTTCTTTTATAAATACTCCCTTCATTTTGAGATAGTGTCTATTTAGTCGTTTTTGTACTTTTAATTTCAGTCTTGTTTTTCTTTTTTTTTTCTTTTTTTTTTTTTTTTGTAGATCCAAGATTTTTTTTAAAAAAAATATCGAAGGAAGTAGTTGACTTATCCGACACATAATTGAAGATTCAAAATTTATTTGACACGAAATTGAAAGTTAAAAAATATTTTAGACATTTGTCGAAATCCAAGATCCTAATGAACACAACCTTCAATAGTATAGGAATTTATTAAGGGTGTTTGAGACAAAGAATAGAGTTTGGAATATGGGAAGCTGTGAAGTCCTGGATCCATATAGTGTAATGATATAATTCTATAAAGTTTAAATTAATATTTTTAGTCATGAGGTTTATGAACTCTTTGGACTAAATAAAAAGTGAAACTCACAACTGAACTCTAATTCCAACTCCTTGGGTCAAACACCTTTTACACATTTTTTAAAATTAGAGACCAAATAGACACAACGTTCAAAGTTTAGGGACTAAACTTATAGTACATATAAAAGTGCACCTAATCATTATTCTTAAAGAATTTAAGGGAAAGATGCTAGAAAAAATTACCACGTGACAAATTATGATTAGACAATTTGATAGGATGTACAAAGATGAAGATACATGTAAATATTTTTCTATTTTATATAAATTTGTATGGTTAGATGGTGAGAGAGGAACAAAGAAGATAGAGAGATAGAGAAGGTAGAGATTTTCATATTAGGTTTCCAACCATCAACAATGAGATAGAAAAGATACTTAAATACCAAACATACTGAACGAGCTTTTACATATGAAATAAAGTTAAACTAAATAACATAACGTAAAAATTATTATTACACGATATTAAATACTCTAACAAACATTAACTTCATTTCTCTAATTCCTTGAGCCAAACACTTCCTTAGACATTTTCTTAAAATCGATCAAATAGACATAAAATTTTAAATTTAGGAACTAAACTAGTAGTATAAATTTTTACGAATGCTACTTGTATTATATTATAATATTATCTCCAAAATAATTGTGATTGTAATTTTCATTTCAAACAAATTGTTTATATTATCATATATGAATTAGTCAACAAGTGAGATTTATTGGTTTGAATGTATACATATATTATTTTATATCAATTATTTGTTGGGTGGTTTGATATAATCACACACATATTGCATTTTGTGGTATAATAATGAAGTGAGGTGAAATTTCAGGAAATGGTGATTGCAGCAATGGATACATCAGCCACCAATATTGAATGGGCAATAGTTGAGCTCATTAGACATCCACATATAATGAAAAAAATGCAACAAGAATTACAAGAAGTGGTTGGTTTACACAGAATGGTATTAGAATCTGACTTGGACCATCTAAAATACTTGGACATGGTTGTTAAAGAGACTCTAAGATTACATCCACCAATTCCATTACTAGTTCCTCATGAATCTCTTGAAGATTGCACCATGACCAATGGCTTCCATATTCCTAAACAATCGCGTATAATAGTGAATGTATGGGCCATCGGACAAGAGCCAACGGTTTGGAATGACCCACAAAAGTTCTTTCCTGAAAGGTTCATTGATACTCAAGTGGATGTGAAAGGAAAAGACTTTGAATTGATTCCATTTGGGTCTGGACGAAGAGGTTGTCCTGGAATGCATTTGGGTTTGACCGTGGTTCGGTTGATGTTGGCTCAGCTTGTGCATTGCTTTCTTTGGGAACTTCCAGATGGTGTTTTACCTAACCAATTGGATATGACTGAAGAATTTGGTTTGACTTGTCCTAGAGCTCAACATCTTATGGTTACTCCTATTTATCGTCTAACAATTTGAGGTGTAAATGATTTGTAAGACTATAGTTATGATCTATGGTAAAGTTTATGGTATGCTTATGTATATTTTGTGATTCAAGAATAATTAGGACTAGATTCAATTTCATAATATTCTCTGTTATAAAGCATTTTTACATTTGTTTTTTTTATAACAATTTATTATAAGAAGAATACACAATAAACCCACATAATAAGAGGTTAACTAGGAAAAAAAAAAACATCTAACCATATGGAATAATTACAAATGGTCTTCGAAATTGATAATTAGGAAAACATGAAATTTAACAAGGGAAACCAGACGTCACTAGAATCCATTCCAATCCTCTAAACACACTTGATTGTTCCGCTCACCCCAAAATATCCTACAAAATAGTGTACACCCAACGAGCCATAAAAATGACTCTAGCTTCTCATGTAAGAGTGGTTGGAGGAGGACTTTTTCAATCATGTCACGAGTCTCCTTATGCCAAGCAAGCAAGAAATCAAAAGACTGAGTCGGTGACTCGGGCCACTCTCACCCATACAAATCAAAGGATTACCCATATAGATAAGAGTCCATAATTCACACTGGACCGAGATCAAGTTACATATGATCTTCCTATGAAATGTTAGTCTCTTCAGTTAACAGTGTTAAATAGAGAGATTAATCATTTCTCAATCCAATCTTATACAAACTCTTTGTACAAGATACTCCCACTCACATGTCTCCACATGAACGATTTGGATCAAATTGTTTGTAACACTTACAAAGTAGGTCGTATCCGTAGTTTCACCAAGATAAGACACTCAACCTTATCCATATACTGCAGACTTTTTAGGTTATTGCTTGAACATGAACCACTTATATATCTACCACATACTGTTCAAGCTATATAAAATAACATTAGATCTTAGTTTATTGGATTGAGTTAATGTGTTCTAAATATCGAATAAAATACTATTAGTTACAAACTACAAGATCCACGAGATTTACGACACTAAATCCAACACAAACTCCTCTTGGGTATTTGGATAAAAATTTCACCAACTCTTTCCATGGATTAGAGTTCAACCGTACACTCACTTCTTACAAGTTCATGAGTAAACTTTATCTTTTCCACGAATTAGGATCAAACCATCTTACCAACTCTTTTTTTATGGGATCAAGAGCAAACCTTCCAAAAGTTTGAAAATTTTAAAGAACATTCTTACAAATTTCTCAATAGTGGATTTACAAATTTAAGCATTCAACAAATTAATCCCCACCATACAATAAATCTCTCTTAGGAATTAGATGAAAATAAGAAAATTGAAGCTTGGAGAGAGCAACAACGAAAGTTTTTTGTTTTATGGAGGATTAAAAATTATGAAAAAAAAAATGGTTGGGGTAAGATTGGAGAAAAAGATGAGTTTAAAAAGATGGGACAGATGTTGAAAAGAAATTTAATTTGGGACTTTAAATCTTGGTAAAAGGAAAAATGAAGGTTGAAGATCAAAAGACTTAAAAGTAATAAGATTATATATATATATATATATATATGTGTGTGTGTGTGTGTGTGTGTGTGTGTATGTATGTATGTATATAATGTACAACCCTACCCACGATAACCTACTGTTTTTTTTTTTTTTTTTAATTTAGTTTTACTTTATGATTGTTAGTCTCTCTCTCTCCAAGTATACATCTGTTGGCATTAGTGCCCTAAATCTCATAACATCCGCTGATTCTTCAATATCAGTCGGTTCGGACCTCCACTTAGTTTCACCCAAGCTTCATCCTGGTCATGGATAGATCACCCAGGTTCGGGTCCATAAGTAGTGACAATTACCCCATGAAGACTTTCGTAGTTTGTAATCTTGTATAAACGAATTTTTTAAATTAATAAAAGGGAAAATTGCACAAACCACTCCTGAACTATGGAGTTTGTTACAATTACACCCTTAAACTTTAATTTTCATCAATTAGCCCCCTATAGTTTATTAATTGTTGCAATAAACCTCTTGATGTTAGTTGATGATCAATTAAAAAAGAGCAAATCTATCAATTCACATTTTTGGGGAAAAAACCCAATAATTTCATTGCCAAATACAACCAGTCCTCACCCCCCACATCGACCTCTAACTCGTCATCTTCATCACCGACCACTCCTCCAATGCCCACAAAGCCCTGGTTTATTTTATCAGGAAAAAGAGAAAAAAATCTCTCAAAAAACCAATTTGTACAACTAGTTGTTGGATAATTTGGATGTGATGGAACCAAACTCCCTAATCAACCACCACCTCTTCCTCAACCTTTCTTCTCCTTCAACATCAAGATCTTGAGGGACCTTGCATAGCCAAAACCATTGTAGCCAGATTTCAATCACCCATCCCCTCTTTTCCCCAAATCCATTGCCCACTGTTCCAACTTTGATGACTAGACTCCATTTATGGATTTCGATCTTGACTAGGACAATCCCTAGACTTTGGATCAAATCCTTTCTTTTGCTTTCAATCCATTGTCCCCTTTTTACTCTCTACATAGACATAAAACAACAAGTGTAATGACCCAACCCCCTAGGACTTATGTTAGGCCGTTACTAAATACATGCATACATGGAACTTAAAACGACACTCTGTTATGGCGAAATAAATGCAAAGACTTTCATTAAATTCAAATATTAAAATGACAATAGGGTACCCATAAATCATAAAGGATAATAAATAAGTCTGAAAAACAATTCTTAATAGTAAGTTTTAAACATCAAAATTAAAAGTTAAGAGAAACATGAAAAGAACTCTAAATTTCATGAGTGAAAGCGTAAAAACTAGTCCAAGTGGCTCGATCATGAATTCCGCTTGTCCATCGTCAGTGCATCTCTATCCTTACCTGAAACAAAAACATGAGAAAGAATGAGTATAAAATACTCAGTAAGTAACCCCACCACTAGGGTCAGGCTAGTCATCTATATCCTCTAGATACCTACCTCTGGTGAAACATATAAACTGTTCTAGTCCTCATGGGATACATATACACATGAAACAAAAAGGAGACTGAGTTCTATCCTACTGTAGTTAAGTATGCCCATTACCTTTGGTGCATCCTGAAGGAGACACAAATTGGTGAATCCCGAAGGAGACACAAACTGGTTAATCCCGAAGGAGACACAAAATCTAATGGGTATCTAACTAATCAGTAAGGACACTTGCACAGTCTCAACATCATAATTATCACTATATGAATCTATGACATACATATATACCTCAACATCATAGCTCTACAACATACACATATACCTCAACATCATCAGATCAAATACAACCATATGGAATCACATACCATCTCATACTAACATTCAAGTGTCTATGTGCACAAATAAATATTTCAGATCTCGTACCAGAACATACTTTGGTCATATTATACTATCAGTCTATCATGCTGTCATTCTGTCATAACATTCATTTATCATGCTAGCATACATCTAATGCCTGGCCCGTGCGCAGTTCCAGTAGTAAGATCACTTATTTCAAGTTGATACTCCACAGATAAAAATTAGACCACTAAACTGTAACGGCAAATCCAAAGTAGCGATCCTACAATAAAACTCTCAAATTTTAATTGGAGCCACAATTGTAAGACTTCAAGTCCAAATCCAAACTATCAAGAACTTACTCAAAGAATGAAAATCACTTCCACCTTCCTCAATGGTGCCTCCTTTGACTTCTAAACTCCTTGACGACTTTAGCTTGAAACAAAACCCAGCAAAGGCGAGTCATAACATTGAAACACAATATTAATGGCCAAGAGAATGAAACAAACCGACACAACCTTACCCCAACAGATCTGACGAAGACCAAGATAGACCCGATGTGGCAGGGTGACGACAACCGGCGGCGAAACAGTTGGGGTGGCAGACGCGGCTTGAAGCGGTGCTCATGTACAGTCGGCACTAGGTGAACGGTAGAGGAGACCGATTGGACGAGAGACGTGCGGAGGAGCTCGGCTGGACGAGCTGGAGAAATTGGGCAAGCGGCTCTCGGCAGAATGCAGCGGACACCTTCAGATTTGGGCTCTCGGCGGAACGCAGTAGACGCCTTCAGATCTGGGCTCTCGGCGGAATGCAGTGGACAAGGTGTCTGCTTTGATCAGCTGGCGCACTAAGGGGGCTTCGAATTGCTGACTGCTCGTCGGCGTTAGGTTCGATGGAAAACTAAGCTGGCTTCGACTGCTAGGTTTTCTCGAGGAGGGGGGGTGTGTGGTGGAGTTGAAGAAGAAGAGTTTAAGTTTTGTTTTTATAAAAAGAAAAATATAATAATAATAATAATAAAACAAAAACTAAAAAGGAAATAAAATAAATTTTATTTTATTCCTTTCCTTATTCCACTTTATACTACTAAATTCATTTCCTTCCCAAAATGAAATTAATTCTGGTCATTAATTTCCAAATTGAATAAATTCAACGCCAAAAATTAAATTCTGCAACTACACTTGACTTCCAAAATTCCAAAAAATGCCTTCAATAATAAAAGGAAATACTGAAATTACAAAAAAAATAATAGTATATTTGGGGTGTTACAACAAGCTTAAATCTTTTAGGACAAGAGCTTTTGGGCAATGGAGTTGGAGTGGTTGGCGATGAAGATGGCGAGCTGAAGGCTGATGTAGAGGGTGAGAACTGAGCTGTATTTGGCATTCAAATTATTATTTTTTTTCTTTTTTTCTTCTAGATATGTGAAATGACAAATTTGTCCTTTTTAATTGAACATCAACTAACACACAGGGCTCATTTCAATAATTAATAAACTATAGGGAGTTAATTAATCAAATTTAACGTTTATGGGTATAATTATAATAAACTCCGTAGTTTAGGAGTGGTTAGTGCACTTTTTTCTTTATAAAATAAAGAGTTATTTTATTTGTGCATAACTCAATCCAATAAACTAAGATCCAAGGTTATTGTATGTAACTTGAATAGTATGTGGTAGATAAACAGGTGGATCATGTTCAAGTAATAACCTAAAAGATCTATAGTATATGGATAAGGTTGAGGTCTTATCCTTGTGACACTATTGATACGATCTAGTTTGTAAATGTTGCAAGAGTTGTAAGTGTTACAAACGATGTGATCCAGATTGTTCATGTGAAGACATGTGAGTGAAGGTATCCTATACAAAGAGTTTGTATAAGACTGGACTACGAAATCATTAATCTTTCTTTATAACACTGTTGACTGGAGATATTGATATTTCATATGATGATCATTTGTAAATCGATTTCAATCTTGAGTGAGTTATGTGTTGGGATTGGTTTCCTAATTCTCCGGAGTCTCGTTGTTTGTAATGATACACATTGTTTTATGAATAATATAACTATTATTTCATTCTGGCATTTACTCATATCCAATAAACAAAGCCCCATAGTTTCTTATGTAAACTTAAGCATGTATATGTGATATATAAGTGGATCATGGCTTAAGTGATAACCTAAATAGGTCTGTAGTATAAGGATTAAGGTGGGATACCTGATCCTGATGACACAACGGATATGGCCCGCTTTGTAGAAGTTTGCAAGTGTTGTAAACTACTACAGATGGTAGATTCTGACCATTCATATGGAGATATGTGGGCGGGGGTGTCCTATACAAAGAGTTTGTATAAGACCGGACCACGAGATGACTAGACTCTGTATATAACGTCATTGATACTAGAGACTTACATCTCACCTAAACGACCATAGGTGACACGACCTCAATCCAGAGTGTTTTAGGAACTCTTGCCTTTGAGGGCGGTCCTTTGATTAGTATGAGTGAGAGTGGTCATATTGCCAACTCAACATGCCTACCTTTTTAGGGGCTTGTCTAATCTGGGAGCTGGGAACTCAATGCACAAGATGAAATTCACTCCTTCCCCGAAGCAGGGGTAAGTAGAAAGATTGCTCCCTTAAGGGCTGATTCTGGAACTTGAACATAGTGGTCATAACTTCTCTTTGGAAGAGAGAACTCAGTCATAGTAGGACTATGAATTATGTTCATTAGAGTATTCAATGGTACTTAAGGAGTTAGATGTAACTACAGGGGCATAACGATCATTGGTCGAGCTATACTTACGAGCGATCTGTGAAGGGTTGTTGCGCTGTTGATTGGTTAAGATGGATACATAATATATCTGTGGTAAGGAGAGTTCAGCTGCCAGTCTTTAATGGAGTGCCTGGTAGTTAACGGATGGTGGATCCCGTGACTAAAAAGTTTAGTCAGTTATTCACGTACTGTTGGAGCTTCGAGCTATAGGTCCATAAGGTCCCCTTGGTAGCTCAATGGATTCAGTTGAGGATCAGTTCTTGGTGTTAATTTGAAGTGTTCAAATTGACAAGAGGTAGTTCGATTATATAAGATATGATCGGTATAATGTATGAGATACGTGGAGGATTAATGTAAATGAGATTTACATTAAGTGCCATGGAAAAGAAAAAGAGTTATGGTTTATATGTTTCATGAGATGAAATATTAAAACTATAGGTTATAAATATAATATGGTAAGTTAGTTATCATTTATATTTATAGTAATATTAATTATTGGACAATCATCTCTTTTTCTCTAATATTGGTCGTTTCATGGTAACTGTGAGATAAAAGGAAAAATATTTTCCTAATTTTAGAAAGTTTGAGATTTTGTGAATTTGAGATTTCCTCTCTCGGAAATATTCTCACGAAAAATTGTCAAGTAAATTGGATTTACTAAGCGACAGCTTGGAGTTAGTAGGCGACAGACACTCAGCTAAGCGATGAGCTAAACGATCGCATAATTTTTGCTAAACGATAGCTTAGCTTTTCCTAAATGATTGGACATCGACCTATACGTATAGGTTCTGCCATCTCCCACTTGCTCAATCGTTTGCACGATTGTATTACCTTTGGTCTTCTGCCTCAAACCAAGTCCACACAGAGCCCAACCTCTGGATTCTCACCCTCCGGTCTTCTGCATCGGTGTGATAGAGAGTGGGCTCTATGTGGACTTGGCTTGAGGCAGAAAACCGGAGGAACCATAATCGTGTAAACGTTTGTGCATGTGGGAGATGAAACAACCTATCATATAGGTCGATGCCCAATCGTTTAGGAAAAGCTATGTGATCATCTAGCAAAAGCTTTACGATCACTTAGCTGAGTGTCTTTCGTGTAAGAACACTCCACGATCGTTTAGCTAACTTCAAGCTGTCGCTTAGTAAATCTTATTTACTTGACAACTTCTCCGAGAGTAATTTTCGAGAATGGAAAACTCAAAATCAATATGACTAAAATTAAGAAAACTTTTTTTCTTTTTTATCTCATGATTACCATGAAACCATCAATAACCTCTCACTCAATTGGTTATTAGAGAAAAAGAGATAATTATCCAATAATTAATATTATTATAAATATAAATGATAACTAACTTACCATAATATACTTATAAGCTATAGTTCTAATATTTCATCTCATGAAACATATAAACCATAACTCCTTTTCTATTCCATGGTACTTAATGTAAATCTCATTTACATTAATCCTCCACTTGATGTATCTCATATACCATACCGATCATATCATATATAATCGAATTACCTCTTGTCAATTCGAACATTTCAAATCAACACTAATAATTGATCCTCAACTTGAATCCATTGAGCTACCAAGGGGACCTTATAAATCTGTAGTTTGAAGCTCCAACGGTACATGAATAACTGACTAACGGGATCCAACATCCGTTAACTGCCAGACACTCCACTAAAGACCGATAGCTGAACTCTCTTTACTACAGATATATTATGTGTCCATCTTAACTATTCAACGGTGCGACAACCCTTCACAGATCGCTCGTAAGTATAACTCGGCCAATAACCGTTATGCCCCTGTAGTTACATCTAACTCCTTAAGTACCACTGAATCCTTTAATGAACATAAGTCATAGTTCTACTACGACTGAGTCCTCTCTTCCAAAGAGAAGTGGTGGCCACTATGTTCAAGCCCCAGAATTAGTCCTTAAAGGAGCAATCTATCTATTTACCCCTGCTTTAGGGAAGGAGTGAATTTCTTCTTGTGTAATTGAGTTCCCAACTTCCAAATCAGACAAGTCCCCAAAAAGGTAGGCATGTTGAGTTGGAAATCTGGCTACTCTCACCCATACTAATCAAAGGACCGCCCTTAAAGGCAGGAGTTCCCAAAACACTCAGGATTGAGGTTGTGTCACCTATGGCCGTTTAGGTGAGATGTAAGTTTCCAGTATCAACGACGTTATATACAGAGTCTAATAATCACGTGGTTCGGTCTTATACAAACTTTTTGTATTATACACCCCCACTCACATGTCTCCACATGAATGGTCAGGACCTACCATCTGTAGTAGTTTACAACACTTGCAAACCTTTATAAAGCGGGTCGTATCTGTAGTGTCACCAGGATCAGGTATCCCACCTTAATCCTTATACTACAGACCTATTTAGGTTATCACTTAAAGGCATGATCTACTTGTATATCACATATACATGCTTAAGTTTACATAAGATAACCATGGAGCTTTGTTTATTGGATATGAGTAAATGCTAGAATGAAAACAATTATTTTATTCATAAAACAATGTGTATAATTACAAACAACGAGACTCCGAGAGAATTAGAATACTAATCCCAACACGCCTGAGTGAGATTCACTAAACGATCAAGCTATTTTTCCTAGATGATTATATACCTTTCTAAACGATCAAGCACAAGTCTATACAATAGATACAAACCTTTCCCACTTACTTGGTCGTTGAGTGCGATCATTGTTTCCTACTTCCTTCTACCAAATCCAACAAAGCCCACACCTCCTGGATTCTCACTCTGAGAATAACAAGGTCACTAAGTGATAGTGTCCGAGAGGCTGTTTGTTCGTTGAGAAGACTGTTTGTGTGTTAAACGATAGCGAGAGGTGCTGATCCACGAGAGTGAAAGAGATTTAGAAGAAGAGTTCTTCAAAAGGTATGTCTCTCGTTTTTTTTTATTCAATTTATGAAAGCATGTCGTAATTTTTTCTGAAATGCATAAGTAGTTTGTATGTTTGTGAATGCTTGTAATTTTTTCACAATGAATTTGGAATGATGTTGCTTTCCCTCATTGATTCTCTTTGATAAGAGTTCCTTCAGAAGCAACATTTGCCTCATCAACCTTCTTCTCCTTTCTTTTTAGCAAAGATTGGAAAGTCTGCAGCTCATTGAGTAGAGTTGTAAGGTTGTAGTCAATCTTGTTCATAACAGGGTTGCTAATGAAATGAAGGAAGCTTTCTGGTAATGACTCCAGAATAATGCTAACCTGGTTGACCTCATTGATGCTCGATCCGTTAATCTCTGCCACGTTGAAGTGGACCATCATATTGAGAACATGTTCCCAAACAGATGTTCCTTTATTCATGCGTGAGTTGAAGATGTACTTCAGAGTGTTGTGCCTGAGCTGCGTGGATGGTTGTCCGAATATTCCCTTTCAGGGACTCCATGATCTCACATGCAGTGATTATGGGCTCATGCTTCTTGGCGAAAACATCGTTAAGACTGGGCAAGATATACGCTTGGGCCTTTTCGTTCGCCAGTGTCCAGTGCTTATATACGTTTTGAACGTTTTGAGCAGTAGTAAGAGGTGGAATAGGAGGACACTCCTTCATAGGGACGAATCTTAGATCATCGATGATCAAAATTGTGTTAATAGTGTTTTTCCAACTAGCGTAATTCTCGCTAGTCAGCTAATCGGCGACAAGTAAAGGCAATGTAGCGGTAGCCATAATAAAAAATTGTTGAAAGACGAACAAACTTAATAAGTCTACTTTCATTAAATCACTTTTAGAACCAATCAAGTTTTAGCAAAATAGTTCTACTATAACCTAAGTGAAATCTATTTTGCAATGATGCCCTAATGTAACTATGTTTTCGTAACTTAAGCTAAGTTTTAGAAAAATAGTTCTAGTGTAACTAAGCATACATTCCATGCTAACAAACAACCTTATATTATAACACCTATAATATAAATAATGCATGATATGCTTTATTGCATGCATATATTATAACTCTTATATTATATGATGCATGAGCATGCTTAAAGTAATTTAATCATGCATACTAATATATTATAACTCTTATAATATAAAATGATGCATGAAAAAATGCATAACTTATTGTGGATTTTAAAACTATATGACATACATTATGACATATAATATAAACATACATCACATGCACATTTAAATAAAAGTTGATGGACTGGGATAGTTCATCTCAAAATCGGAAAGGAAATGCTAAACTTACAAAAGTTTGAGTTAACCGGTTCAAACACGTGAACCGGGTCTTGAACCGCCCACCTTAAAGCCTCGTCAATTGATCGTGTAGCAAATCCTCTAATCTTCGAGCAACAAGCGTCGAGTGTAAACGGTTGTGTAGCAACGATTGCGTAGCTTAGAACTATGCGATGAGCATGAAAGTCCATGTGATCGTGCAGCGCGCTTCGAGTAACGCATGCCATGCGATCGTGCAGCTAACGACTATGCAATGGGCATGGTAGTCTACACGATCGAGTAGCAAGCGTCGAGTATCGTATACTATGCGATCGTGTAGCTAATGACTATGCAATGAGCATGATAGTCTACACGATCATTCACTGTGGATGCCTTGTGTCGAGTATCAAATACCACACGATCATTTACCCCCGAGCATTTACGCGATCATGCAGCCAATGTAACACGATCAAGTAAACACTTTACATGATCGTGTAGCATGAGCTTTGATCGTTTAGCAAATGCTATACGATCGAGTAGAATAATTCTACATGAACGCATATGCAAAACTAAACGATCGTCTAGCTTAAGCTACACGATGTGACCACTGTTTCGTCTTCTCTATTGAAGCGAACTGCAACTCTTGCTTCTGCTTCTTCACGAACAACTCAAAAACTTAAATGAATACAGACTCGATGGTAAGAAAAAATGCCTAAAAATGCAGGGACCCTTACAATTTAATTTTTGTAAAAGTAAACAGAAAGCATTAAAGATAGACAATTATCCTGAAACATCCATCAACAACATCCACAAACATTTAACAGTTAAACACATTGCAAAAACTTAAAACTCACCACACTGTAAGTGAAATTCAATATAGAAAATGGAATTTAGAAATCAGAATACAACTTGGCTCTAATACCAATTGAAGAAACTCTATTTATAGATAACATTTCAGCGGAAGCGAATCGTCCAAATCCCATTTCAATTGAACGCATACATTTATAGTGAACAAGAATAGATTATGCATAAAACTAAATTACAGCATGCTTTCTAAATTAAAAACAAAGTTTAGAGATTATACCTTTGAAGAATCGTTCTTAAAGTTAATCCCTCAATTGTACTCGTTCACGAACACATTGAACAAGTCAGGAACTCTCCTCGAACAGTAGCAAACAGCAACGAGTAAACTCAAACCAAAAGAGACACTACTACTTGGTGACCTTGGTATTCTCAGTGTGAGAATCCAGGAGTAGTGGGCTCTGACTAATTTTTGTTAGAAGGAAGTTTTGAGTTAGAGGAGGAAGACGATCGAGAAGGGAATAAGGCTGTCGTGTAGACGATCAAGTCTATCGCATAGACTATATTACTTGATCATTTAGTCTTTCAAGGAATCATGTAGTTACTCAATTGCAAATCGTGTCTCTCTTTGGAATTATGAAACAAATTTCATTTTATCCCAATTTTTGCCACAAAACTTAATAACTACCTACTAAGGATGGTTAGAGAGAAAAAAGATAATTATCAAATAATTAATAAATTATAAATAAATATGATAACCAACTTATCATATTATATTTATAACCTATAGTTTTAATATTGCATCATATATGATATATAAACCATAGTTCTTTTTCTCTATTTTATGACATTTAATATAAATCATATTTATATTAAATTTAATAACTATGAATCTAATTCATAAAAAATATATTTAAATCATATTCAAATATTAGTTCCTCCAATCAAACTATAATATATCAAATACATTATGTCAATTATATCATATATAATTTAATTAATTTAATTGTATCATATATAATCAAGTTATCAAGTTCCCGCTTGTTAATTTGAACATTTCAAACTAACCCAAAAATTGATTCTCAACTTAGATCCATTGAGTTACCAAGGGGACCTTATGGACCTGTAGCTTGAAGCTCCAATGGTACGTGAATAACTGATTAAACTCTTTAATCACATTATCCACCATCCATTAACTGTCGCACTAAATACCAACAACTGTATTCTTCACACTACAGATATATTTTTGTGTCCATTGGATATAACCAATCAATAGTACGATCACCTTCACAAATCGATTGTAAGTACAGCTAGGCTAAATTACCGTCTTGCCCCTATAGTTACATCTAACTCCTTAACTATCATTGATCCCTCTAATGAACAATAGATCATAGTCCCACTATGACTAAACCTCTCTCAGGCCAAGAGAGGGTGTGGTGCCACATTGTTCAAAACCCGGAATCAGCCCTGAAGGGAGCAATTTATCTATGTACCCCCTACTTCAAGGAAGAAGTGAATTCCATCTTGTGTAGTTGAGTTCCCAACTCCCTAATCAGACGAATCCCTAAAATGGTAGGCCTGTTGAGTTAGTAATCTGGCCACTCTTACCCATGCAAATCAAAGAACTACTCTCATATGCAGGAGTTCACAACTCACTCAGGATTAAGGTCATGTACCTATGGTCATCCTAGTGAAATGAAAGTCTCAATTATGAACGATGTTATATAACGAGACTAAACATTACAACATTTATAACACCTACAAAGTGAGTCATACTCGTGGTGTCACCAGGATAAGGTACCCAACCTTATCCATATACTACATACCATTTAAGTTATCACTTAAACACGATCCACTTGTATATCTCCACATACATGTTTAAGTGACAACGATAATCATGGATCTTAGTTTATTGGTTTATGGTTAATGCAACTAAAATATCAAATATTTCATAGGCAGAAGTGAATAGAATATTATATATTATTAATCATTGAAATGTTTATTAAATATCGTATATTATTAATCACTGAAATGTTTGTTCATACAAGTGTTTACAAACTATAGAACCTTACGAGATTTAGGGTATCAACCCCAACAACTATGTTCCTAGTTCCTTACTCGAAAAAATTCCTAAAATGGTAGGCTTGTTGAGTCAATGACTCAAGCCACTCTTACCCATACAAATCAAAGTATTACCCATATAGATAAGAGTCCATAACTCACACAGGACCGAGATTAAGTTACATATGGTCTTCCTATGAAATGTTAGTCTCTTCTGTTAACCGTGTTAAATAGAGAGATTAATCATTTCTCAATCTGATCTTATACAAACTCTTTGTACAAGATACTCCCACTTACATGTCTTCACATGAACGATTTGGATCAAATTGTTTGTAACACTTACAAAGTAGGTCATATCCGTAGTGTCACCAAGATAAGGCACCCAACCTTATCCATATACTGTAAAACTTTTAGGTTATTTCTTGAACATGAACCACATATATGTCTACCACATACTGTTCAAACTACATAAAACAATCTTGGAGCTTAGTTTATTGGATTGAGTTAATGTGTTCTAAATGTCAAATAAAATACTATTAATTACAAACTACAAGATCCACGAAGTTTACGACACTAAATCCAACACAAAATCCTCTTGGGAATTTGGATAAAATATTCACCAACTCTTTCCATAGATTAGAGTTCAACTGTACACCCACTTCTTTTACAAGTTTACAAGTAAACTTTATTTTTTCCATGGATTATAATCAAACCATTATACCAACTTTATATATATATATATATATATATATATATATATATAGGATCAGGATCAACCCTTCCAAAAATTTGAAAATTTTAAAGAACATTCTTACAAATTTCTCAATAGTGGATTTACAAATTTAAGCATTCAACAAATCAATCCCCACCATACAATAAATCTCTCTCAAGAATTAGATAAAAAGAAGAAAAATGAAGCTTGGAGAGAGCAACAACGAAAATTTTGTGTTTTATGGAGGATTTAAAATTATGGAAAAAAATGGTTGGGGTAAGGTTGGAGAAAAACATGAGCTTAAAAAGATGGGAGAGATGTTGAAAAGACATTTAATTTGGGACTTTAAATCTTGGTAAAAAGAAAAATGAAGGTTGAAGATCAAAAGATTTAAAAGTAATAAGATTATATATATATATATATATATATATATATATATATATATATATGTTTTTCTCCAATCTTTTGATATATATTATATATACATATATACATATATATGTATACATATATACGTATATTAGATATATACATATATACATATATACGTATATTAGATATATACATATATCATATATATAATATATAATGTATGTATGTATGTATGTATGTATGTATGTATGTATGTATGTATGTATGTATGTATGTATGTATGTATGTACAACCCTACCCATGGTAACCTACCGTCTTTTTTTTTTTTTTTTTATAATTTAGTTTTACTTTATCATTGTTAGTCTCTCTCCATGTATACATCTGTTGGCATTAGTGCCCTAAATCTCGTGGCTCTCGTAGTTTGTAAGCTTGTATAAATGAATTGTTTGAATTAATTAAAGAAAAAATTGCACAAACCACCCATGAACTATGGAGTTTGTTACAATTACACCCTTAAACTTTAAATTTGATCAATTAACCCCTATAGTTTATTAATTGTTGCAATAAGCCCCTCTGTGTTAGTTGATGATCAATTAAAAAAGAGCAAATCCGTCCATTCACATATCTGGAAAAAAAAAACATTATAATTTCATTGCCAAATACAACCTAGTCCTCACCTCCTACATTGGCCTCTAGCTCGCCATCTTCATCGCTGACCACTCCTTCATTACCCACAAAGCCCTTGTTTATTTTATCAGGAAAAAGAGAAAAAAATCTCTCACAAAAACCAATTTGTACAACTGGTTGTTGGATAATTTAGATGTGATGGAACAAAACTCCCTAATCAACCACCACCTCTTTCTCAGCCTTTCTTCTTCTTCGACATCAAGATCTTGAGGAACCTTGCATAGCCAAAACCATTGTAGCCAGATTTCGATCACTTATCTCCTCTTTTCCCCAAATCCACCGCCCACTGTTCCAATTTTGACGACTGGACTCCACTTATGGATTTCAATCTTGATTAGGACAATCCCTAGACTTTGGATCAAATCCCTTCTTTTGCTTTCAATCATATGTCTTCTTTTTACCCTCCGCATTGACATGAAACAAAAGCTTAAATCGTTTAGGACAAGAGCTTTTGGGCAATGGAGTTGGAGTGGTCGGCGATGAAGATTGCAAGCTGGAGGTCGATGTAGGGGGTGAGGACTGAGTTATATTTGGCAATGAAATTATTATTTTTTTCTTTTTTTCTTCTAGATATGTGAATTGACAAATTTGCCCTTTTTAATTGAACATCAACTAACACACGAGCTTATTCCAACAATCAATAAACTATAGGGAGTTAATTAATCAAATTTAAAGTTCAAGGGTATAATTGTAACAAACTCCATAGTTTAGGAGTGATTTGTGTAATTTTTCCTTAATAAAATAAAGAGTTGTTTTTATTTGTGCATAACTCAATCCAATAAACTAAGATCCAAGGTTATTGTATGTAACTTGAACAGTATGTGGTAGATATACAGGTGGATCCATGTTCGAGTAATAACTTAAAAAATCTGTAGTATATAGATAAGGTTGAGTGTCTTATCTTGGTGACACTACGGATACGATCCACTTTGTAAATATTGTAAGGGTTATAAGTGTTACAAACGATGTGATCCAAAATTTTCATATGAAGACATGTGAATGAAGGTATCCTATACAAAGAGTTTGTATAAGACTGGACCACGAAATCATTAATCTTTCTTTATAACACCGTTGACTGGAGATATTAATATTTCATAGGATGATCATTTGTAAATCGATCTCAATCTTGAGTGAGTTATGAACTATTGTCTATAAGTACACTCTTTTCATTTATCTGGATGAGAGTGACTCGAAATGCCGACTTAATAAGCTTCCCATTTTGGAGACTTGTCCAAGTAAGGAGTTGGGAACATAACTACACAAGATGGAGTCTACTCCTTACCATTTTAAGGTAACTAGATAAATTACACCCTTAAGACTGGTTTCAGGTCTTGAACAATGAGATCTCACCCTCTTATTGGTCTGAGAGAGATTTAGTGTATAGTTGAATTATAAATTAATTATGTTCGGGGATCAGTGGTACTTGAGAAGTAAGAGGTACTTACATGGTAAAACGGTAATTTTACCCAACTGTAATTACAAGCAATTCGCGAAGGGTCAACTTACTGGTAATGGTTATATTCATAGACACATAAATATATTTACAGTGCAAAGAGTGCAAATGTGGGTCTTTAGTGGAGGGACTCACAGTTAATGAATGTTGATTAATTTAGTTAAAGAGTTTAATTAATTAATCTTGTATCATTAGAGCTTCTAATATGTAGGTCCATTCAGTCCCCTTGCTACCACAATAAGGATAAAACAAGAATTATTTAGTTTTGGATTAATTTGAATTGTTCAAATTAAATAAGGAAATATAAATTAATTGTATGAGATACAATTAATATAATGTATATGGATACATTATAATATAAAGTTAATTTTGGATGAGATTCAAAAATTAAACTTAATAATATAAGAGAGAGATATATTCGAATAAGATTCAAATATTAATTATATGAACGAGATTCATATAAAACTATAAGTTAAAATTAATATGAATGAGATTCATATTTAAACTATAAGTTATGGGAGAAATATGAATTTTAATATGTTTCAAATGCATAATTAAATATATGTTATTTAAATTAATTAATTAATTAGTTATATTAAATATGATTTAGTATAATATAAATTATATAAAACCAACTCCTCATTACAGGAGAGTTCTTCGTACGTTGATGGAGAGTTATTGTAACCCCCTCTCCCCTTCATCCTCATTTAAGTGATTCAATTGAACGTACTGCAAAGAGAAAAAAGTTCTCTCAATTCTCTCACAAGAAATCGCTCTCACTCTCACAAAGTTTTTTACAGAAGAATTCCTCTGTAAAAATCATCTTCTTTCTCCAAACGTAGGATCTCACAATCCAGTTCTTGTCTAAGAATAGCAAGGAAGACATTAGTGGTAGTGCTCTATTGGTTCTTGTTCGAGGAAGAGGTTCACATTTTTAGGGGTTCATGGGAGTTCATACGGGAGGGAAATACATTGAAGACAATTTTCAAGGGTAAGGTTCACTCTTTATAAAAATGTGTCTTTAGTTGTTTATCCGTATGTTATGTTTTCTCTATTTTTCACATTTTCCAAAATTAAATTCAGTGGCATAGGCATTCATATGCTTTCACATAGGAATTTGATTCCTTCAACATCTTCTTCGTTTGAACTGTGATTTGAGTGATTCAAATTGTGTTGTGTCACACTCTGACTTAAACTACCATACTAAGCTTAGGATGAGATGCGGTGACAATAGACTCCTACCAAGTATGAATTCCATTGTCAAACTAAACATAAAACATAATGTGGGCCTGATTAAAGTCAAAATTACTCTTGCATGTCAATGATAGTTATGTATGGCATATATATAAATGAAAACTTCACTTTGTTACAAAACTTCTTATATCTAAATATGTGCATACAAAAGAAGACGTGCAATACTATACGAGACGGGTGACAAATGTCACATATAGAAAGTTTTACACCGAGTAATTAAAATATGAAATCTAAGTTGTTTTCTTTGTCACTCACCTCATATGGTAATGTATGTCTTCTTTTGTATGTAAAGATGTTAGATATAAGAGGTTTTGTGACATGTTGGAATCATTGTTCTCTTCAACCACGTGCAACTACAAAGTCACATGAGTTAATATACACTTGACCTTGATGCTTGAAAGATAAATCCAATTTGAAGTTAGACCTTCACAATATCTAACTTACCTCATTTCTTAATATAGGTTAACCTCTATGAATAAACATTACTTTCATGTATCTATGAAAAAGAGTGGTGTTGAGCATTGCACGAGGGAGGAAGACATGTGGAGGCATGGCATGCATATGGGTGGGGCATGTAATGCATAAAGGGTAGGGTAAGGGTGGGCCTTAATACACATGAAGGTGATTGGTGGGCATGGTGTGCACATAGCTGTAAGGTGGTTATAGGCGTGGCATGTGCACATGGTAGGCAAGGTGCGCATGATATAACGCTTGTGCGACACTGTGACTTACACTCGATCATGGTCAACCTTAAGGAAAACTCAAGTCCCAATTTACTTTTCGATTGACTCTTTAAAACTTTGTATAATCTTAGGCGAAGTTCTTTCATCCTCAATCAAGCAGAACTCATGCAAAATTGAACTTCATTTGATAATACATGTCTTCATACATGTATTCTCCCTCATGTGCGACTCTAGCCAATTAGTCTTTACTCTAAATCATGTCCTTGGCTCAACTTTGCCCATATACTAGGCTAAGATCATCACAATGCAACATCGCATCACTCTTCATCACCTTGGTTCCCAATAACATGACCCTTATACTTTTACATCGTTTTGAAACTTCACCAGGATGAGTTCAAACTATTTGTTAGGTCAAAATAAGTTTAAAACACTCTAATGGGGCTTACCAGATAATTCAGACACTTATTTGGCTTTTCGGCCATAATAACGCTTAGTAGGCTCTACTTGCCTACCTTGGCACCTATTGGCCTTCTACCAGCCTAAGGTTGCCTACCAGGCTTTACTAGGTCATTATAAGGTTTACCAAGACAACTCGAGTAAGTATCATGCCAACCAAAAACTATTGAGTCTTATTTACGCTTTTAGGTGCCATCCAAGTGTCAGGATGCCATTAACTTTCTCTCTTCTACTCGGACATGCTTATCGAGAACCATCGTAAGCCAAACTATAGGTAACTTTCCAACTCGAGGCGTTCCAGACATCCATCTATCTGGATACATTGAGGCATGAATGCTCTCGTGTCTATGTCAAGCCAAAACCGCATACCAGGTGCTAGCTTGTAGGTATACCGAAACTTTCAACCCATGGGAAGGGGCGCAATGCCAGCACACCTGTGTTGTCTGACTATCCACAAGATCCCATTCTTAATGGAAGACGCCCAAGACACTTGGCTTGTAATGTTCGCCCACACCATGGGTAGCTCACTTAAGGAAGATAAATAATTAACCGTAATACTTTTTCAAGATTATCAACTCTCAAGTAAGTAGTCATTATTTGCTTTTTTCTTAAGCTCACCAATTTTTTCTCAAAATTTCCTCTCCCTCTTTAACAACATACAATTAACTAATGAACATTAAAAACTTTCCAAATAATCATAAGATTTTTATATGTGTATATTAACAACTTCAATTAAGATGTAATACAATTTTAATAAATAATTATAAAATTATAGTTGAGATAAAGTTTTGGGCTAGTTGCATAAATAGAATTCAAGCCCAAAATAATAGAATATGTAGTACAAGGATAAAATAATTGCATATATAGATCAAAAAAATGGTAAAAGACTAAAAAACCCATGCCCAGTCACCATTTTGTTTGCTTCTTCCCGATTTTTTCAAATTAAAAGCTATCACTGATAGCAGTTATCACTGATAACCACTGATAGTAGCTATCAGTGAATCACAGATAGCTGCTATCAGCTGCTATCGCTGATAGTTTCTATCAATTGCTATCGATGATAGTTGCTATCAGCGATAGCTTTCAATTTGAGAAAAATTAATACAATCTTGAAATATTAGTTTTTAATTTGCTATCAATTATTAGTAGCTATCATTGATTCACTTTCATCAATTGGAATCAACGTTGAAATATTACTACTTAAGGCTATCAGTAGCTATCAACGATAGCTTTATAAATAGTGATCAACCTTGAAAGAAGACCCATAACTTTGATTACCATAGTAGTTATCACTAATAATCTTTTATCATGGTTATCACCTATAATAGCTATCAGTCGTTATCACTGATAGACTTTCATCAATTAGAATCAACCTTGAAATATTAACACTTAAGGCTATCAATGATAGACTTCTATAACTGATTATCACCTTTGAAAGAAACTCAATATATAGATATCACCTAAGTTTTATCACCGATATCGCTAACATTACTCATATTGTGGTTATCAGTGATAGCTTTTTTCACTGATAACATCACTAATAAGATGCTATCAATGATCTCACTGATATCATGCTATCAGTGATAGTTCTCTATCACCGATAACGTGCTATCAGTGGTAGCTTCTATCACCGAAAACATGCTATCGGATAGCTACTATCATCAATAGCATGCTATTAGTATTAGCTTCTATCATTGGTAACATGTTATCAGTAGTAGCTTCTATCAATCATAGCCACCGAACATCTTTTTTTACCTTTCTCGTCCTTCCCAAAATTTGTAAGTCCATTTTCTTTTCAATGATAGCTTCTATCACTAATAAACATGCTATTAGTGATAACTTCAAGGCATTCCACTTATATTTTAGTTTGAGATTCAACTTTATTAATTAAATTCACTAAGTTGGCTATCAATGATAGATTTCTATAAGTGCCTATTAATTATGAAAATATAATCAAAGATTAAGCTATCAATGATAGAAAATATTAGTGACTATCACTAATAGACTTTCATTTGCTATTTATATTTATTGTTTGTTATAATAATCAAACTTGATGATTGACTTGTTGGTGTTAAGTCACTTATGAATTGAGTGAAGCAAAAATCGGATAAAGGAAAGAACAAAATAAAATAAAATAAAATAAAATAAGGAAGAAGAGTAAAAAACTGAGAAAGAAAATAAAATGAAAAAAAATGAAAAAAGTGAGGAAAGAAGCAAAAATCGAAGAAAATAAAGAAAATAAAAAGACTTAAAAAAAAGTGTACAACAAGATAAGACAAGGAGGGCGAAATTGGAAATTAAAAAAAATTCAAAGATTGATTAGTCAAGTCATCTATATTTGCAAATATTTTAAAGATGTAATATATTTTTAGATTTTTTCTCTTATTCTACTATGTATTACAAATATCCTAAAGTTTTTACTTGATTGCAATAAAATCTAGGTGGGTACGATTTTAAAAAAATTGTATTTATGGAAGTAATTCATTATAAGTGCAACTTATTTATTTATTTCAGAAAATATTTTGCTACTTCACATCGTGAGACTTTAAAAAAAATGCTACTTCCTCTCGAAAGATTTTCTGAAATATTCCTCTTTATGTTTCACCTTTCACAATAAGCAGTCATTTTGAAAATTTGTTAATATAGTTTTTCTCGATTGAGATCGAAACCGAGATTTGAATAAAAAAAAAATAACTTTTTCATCTTATATCCATCTATCAATTCTTTTGGACTTTCTAGTACAACTTTGTCCGAGGTGAACATTGAGATTAGGGTTTCTTAATGAAATTTTGCTTGGGATGAACATTGAGATCCACGTCATTTTTCAAATATCACATCTTTTAAATCATATACCAACTCTTACGTCTTTTCAAATTTTCTCCCCTAATCTTCAAATATTATAAAAAATCTTGGCAAATCTTATACCCAATATATGTTTACACATTTTCAAATTGATTTACTAATTATCTTTTCAAATTCCTCCAAATTTTATAATATTTGGCATCGCGATTTTCATATTTAGGAAAGATAAAAAAGATTAAGTAAGATGATTTGGAAAAATTATGTGTATCTCGATTCATATCGAGATTCTATTATACTATTTTAACGAATTTTTAAGAAATGTGATAATTATGAAATGTGAAACTTAAAAAGGTTCTTTCTACCAAGAATTGTCGCGTGGGAGCGAGGGGTGGGGCTACTCTTATTTTCCTTCATTTTAGGAGCTTATTTAATTAAGGGTAATATAGATCTTGCATATTTTATTAGTTCCAAAAGTTTTCTTTTGCAAATTAATCCCCAGAGTCTTCAACCCTCTCAAATGTGTCCTTCTTTTGGTCATTTCGGTTAAAAAAATAGCCCACGAAATACAAATTAGAAACCAAACCCTAGGCCCCACCCTCCACGGAAATCGTCTTCTTCGTTCGTCTCTCTCCCTCTCATCTTCGTTCACTTCACGTCTGAAGCGCCACTGGAATCATCATCTTCTTCATATCTCTGTGCTTCTTAGTTGGTAATTTCTCTTGTTTTTTTGGTCTTTATTTTCCTATTGAAAAATAAATATAAATGTATAATGTGTTTGCTAATCATTTCTGTATTAAAAATGAGAAATAAGTAACAAGAACAGTTGCTCAATGTTTGCCTTTCTAGAATCCGAAAACAAGAAACAAAAAGAAACTATTGGATGTTGAAATCAAGTTCGATTTAGCTAATTCGATTGTGTAGCTCATTCTCCTTGTTTTTATGCAATACATTGCATCTAAGAAATTATACATAGGTTGCTACTTCTTTTTTGTATTTAAACTAGTTGGTCGGATTAGTTTTGGAATATTTCCTATGTTTTTTTTTTTTTTTTTTTTTTTTTATGTACTAGGCCTCTAGAGTAATCCTCCAAGATTCAATCTTGTATTAGAATGATAATGTATTTTATACCTAAGGAGAAATATTCATATTTATAGAATTTATTATAAGTGGGGTAAAAGAGGACTTAACATAGAATATTACTCAATTAACTCTATTCGTCCTACATTATTATACCTCTCCGAGAGGGAAAACTCTTTAATGATAACTTTGAGGTATTATTCAGTTTTGAAACTCCCCCAACTTGATATACCATTTTGGTTCCTTTTTAGTTGTTGGAAGGCAGCTGGATTGGGATTTGGGAAATGGGGCAAGGTTTAGTTGCTAATGGTCACTGAGATTGTGTGGCTGAATGTTTATTGTAATGAGAGGTTTAATGTGAAACTTGAAAATACATATTCCTATTCGTATCAATATTGTTTTAAAAAAGTAATTTTGTTTCAGAATAATAAAAAGGCAAATCTGTTTTCAAATGAGGTAGTTTTTATAGATTAATTGTACATAAATATAGAAGATAGGATTATCAAGTCGTTTCCTATGTTTCTAATTAGGGGTGTTCAAAAAATCCGGTAACCTGACCAACCCGGACTACCCAACTCAAACCGCAAGGGTTGGGTTAAAAATGTTAAAAAATATTTAACTCGGGATGGGTCTCGGGTTACCCCATTTCAGGGTCGGATCAACCCGACCCAACCCGAATATATATATAAATAAAAGTTAAAAAACAGTCAAATTAAAAAAAAAAACAGAACCGGTGACCCAATCTGGCCCAACCCGGACTATGTACACCCCTATTTCTAATCCTAGTTAAAGCGTCAAAGTCTTGTCGTTTGTGTGAGGAACTCCCTTACAGATAGGTATTATTAGGAGTGTTCAAATAGCTCGACAACTCGAACAATCCAGACTACCCAACCCAAAATGTTAAGGTTGGATTGGGTTAGTTGACCCAACCCAACCCGTATATATATATATATATATATTCCTATTTGTTTAAAGTTTGTTTACTTTTTTTTATTTATTTGTGAATTTTTAATATTTTTCTTTTAAAATTGTTATGATATTTGTCTTTGTTTAAAGTTTACAATAAATATCATAGATATTTGGTATTTAGCATCTTAATTGTATGAGATTTTAGTTATCAGTCATGTGTTGTATGTAATTAAAAATAAAAAAATAAGTTATAACCCAAAAATCCAACCCAATCCAACCCAAATTTTAAGGGTTGGATTGGGTCGGATTGGAAACTTTATTTGGGTCATTTGGTTACCAATCAAACCAACCCAAATTTTAATGTTGGTCCAAGAAATACCCTCAATCCAATCCAATTCGACCTATGTCCCATAGGCATTATTGAATAAGAACCTCTGCCATCTCATGGTGCCCACACTAATCACAACTTCCCTCACTCCCAAGTACCATCATTTACAGTTACCTTCTAACCCCTCCTACTATAACTACGGATCACTGGTGGTCTAACAGTGTCTTCTGTATGTATCTTGTTCTATTTGCTTGCAGTTGAAAACTGGGTTTGTCCAATCCATACTCATTGGGTTGTTTGTCCATTTTCATTTTTTCCTTACTTTTATTATTGCTAAAGTATAAAAAATGTCCCTAAACTTTATACTTTGCGTAAAAAATATTCTTAAACTTTCAAAAGTTTAAAAAATACCCCTAAATTTTCAAAAAGAGTTCAAAAGTACCATTACCATTAGTTTTAGATAGAAACCGTTAAGTTTTGTTTTAAAAATACCTTTAAACTTTCAAAAGTTTTCAAAAATACTTTAACTTAAAAAAAGTTTAAAAAAATACCTTTATCATTAGTATAGGAACAAAAATCGATAATATATCGTTGCAAAAATAACTTTAAAATTTAAAAAAAATTAGAAGCTCATATCGTTAATATGGGTCATCAATTTGTTTGGAATTTTTTGAAGTTAAAAAACAACCAATTTTAAAATAAATTATATAGATATCCTATTTTTTATATATAGATACTCTCACTTTCTCTTAATTATTCAATTTCTAATTTAAACCAAATTTCTCAGTAGCTAAAATAAAAACAAAAATTTTAAGTTAAAACATAAAATCCCACAAAATCTCACAACTTCAAAAATCAAAATCTGTCCATAAAACATACCAAAACAATAAATAGTTAAATACAAAATGTAATTGGGTTAATAGGGTATTGGAGAAGGGATGAGAGAAAAAAAGTGGAAAATAAAGAGTAAGATGGTATTAACAGTTTGTGTTCATATAATAGAAAAGGTATTTTTGGACTTTTTTTAAAAAAAAATTTAAGAGTATTTTTGAAATTTTGAAAATTCAGGGGCATCCATGACACAAAAAAACTAACAGTAAGGGTATTTTTTTAACTCATTTTATTTTTGAAACTTTTGAAAATTTCAAGGATATTTTTGACATAAAATACAAAATTTAGGAATATTTGGTATAATTTAGCCTTTTATTATTATATAAAAAAATCTAAACCCTCGTTTTCATCAGTTCTTTTGCCTCTCCCTCTCTCTCTTCAGTGGTGGGTCTGTAGGTGTGTTCTGCTGGAAACCTCACGCTGCCGCTGCCGTAGTTTTCCATCAAGGTTTGACCGGATTTGATCTTTTATATTCTCTTTCTTCTACTTTTTCTCTTCAATTAACATCAAAATAGGGTAAATTTAGTTATTAGTACAATGAAATGATCTAAAGTCTGTTCTGATTCGAATTCGGGGTCCGAAGAGAGGGTTAGACTACTGTCAAGATGCATCTAAGGTATCGTTACCCTTGCTGATGTTTCTCTTTTCTTTTGAAATCGTTTATTATGTTAAGTCCGTTGCTAAAATTGTAGAAAGTAAATGAATGTAAAAGAGCATTTTGACCATGATTTGTAGTCCCACTTTTCTCTTTCTTCTGAGTATCAATCTCAATTTGGGGGAATTATTTGAGTGGTTGCTCAAAGTGGCTATCCATTCTATATTGTTGAATGAATGAGAGAATTCGAAAATGTTGTCTTGAACTAGGATTTATGTTTATGAGGGTAGGGACAATCAGATTTTGAACCTGTAGGCAATCACTTTGCAGTGGCCATAATGAATAATTGTTCCTTTATTTGGGATGAATGTTTGCAAATTGAAACTCAGAAAATAAGAAATTGGGCAAAGCATAAGCACAAATTGGTTGAAACTGAATAATTGTTCCTCTATTTGGGATGAATGGTTTGCAAATTGAAACTCAGAAAATAAGAAATTGGGCAAAGCATAAGCACAAATTGGTTGAAACTGAATCAATTAAAACAAACCGGTGAGTGTAGTTGAAACCTGGGTTGTCCATTTTCACTACCCAATATTGATTTAGCAGATGTCATATAGAACTAATGTACACCCTTGGTTTTATGGATGGTGCTATTTTAAAGTTTTAAAGAACAATTACCCTTTCAATTTATTGCTGCTATTAATAGTATATCAAAACCTTTACCCGTTGCCATTACTCTTGAAAGCTATGTTATGAATATCAAACAACGATTTAAAAAGTATTGGTTTTTCTGTGGACTTTTTTGACTGAGCCCTTTTGTATTTATGTATCAGGACTCATTTTGTTTGAATCTGAGGTGCTTTCTGTATTGTTTCATTTCTTCTTAAGGAAAGTTTGGTTTTCCAGAGAAAAAAATGCTGAATGAAAATAGGGAAACAATAGTAGTTAAACAAATATATTATTCAACTCACTGAGTGGGAGCTTAGCTTAAGCTGAGAGGATTGAAGATTCTGATATTCACCATTGTTTGTGTTGTTTAGAGTACATTGGAGTAGCCAAGGGAGATGGTGATTCCTCCTCCAGTTAAGCCAGCAAGATTAACCCAATATCTAAAGCCATATGTCTTGAAGATGCACTTCACAAACAAGTATGTAAGTGCCCAGGTGGTCTACTCCGAAACGGCCACCGTTGCTTCGGCTGCAAGTTCACAAGAGAAGGCACTGCGGTCGAGCATGGAGTCGAAAAGTGATGTGGCTGCTGCTGCAAAGATTGGGAAATTGTTGGGAGAGAGGCTCTTGCTTAAGGGAATCCCAGCTGTTTGTGTGCACTTGAAAAGAGAACAAAAATATCATGGTAAGGTCAAAGCTGTTATTGATTCTGTGAGGGAAGCAGGTGTTAAGCTGCTTTGAATTTTCTATTTGCTTTATTTGGGCTCTGCTTGGAAATAGATGTCTGGTTTATTTTTGGCCTTCATCAATCACTGCTCGATATTATCTGAGTTTGGAATGGCAATCTGATGAGATGCGTTATTGGACTTTTTGTCTTGTTTTGTCTTAGTTCATAAGTGAGTTTGAGATGAGTATGAATAATGAGTAGTGTTTTTAGGTGAAATCTTCTAATCCCAACATTTTTGGGGAATAAATGAGAATTAAGTTTCATTCGATAACTATTTCATTTTTATTTAGTTTTTGGAAAATAAATAAATAATTGAAGTTTCATTTGGTAATTATTTGGCCCTAATTAAGTAACCATTTAGGTCCTGTATCAGGTTGTTTTTTGTTTTTATTTTTGAAAAGTAAGTCTATTTTCTCCTTATTTCTTATGATGGTTTGCATCTTTCTTAAGTATAATAGTTAAATTTTTAGTCAAATTCCAGAAGTAAAAACAACTTTTGATTTTTTTTTTTTTTTTTTTTTGAATTATTGGTAAAAAGTAGATAAAAAAAAGAAAATATTTGAAAGGAAAAGTAGGATGTATAGGTTTAATTTTCAGAAACAAAAATAAAAAGCAAAATGTTTATGAAACAGGGTCAAAATTAAATATCAATAAGTTTGTTTCTTAATAAATGTGATCTAATAATAAGAAACAATAAACGAAAATTCATCAAATAAGCCTTATAAGAGAAATTTGATGTCAAAACAAATGATGTTATATGAATGAAATAAGGAAACAATTTAGCTAGAATTGGAAAACGGAGATAGGGACCTTAAAAAAAAACCCTAATATATTTGATATATTATAATAAAATGAACAATACATCCTAAGAAAACTAGGACAATGAGAGAGAGATTGGAGAACAGAGTAATAAAATTATATAAAAATAAAGGTTAAATTATATATATATATCTCCAAACTTAGATTCTATTTGATAATTATTTGAATTTTTATTTTTCATTTTCAAATATTTAGCTTACAAACGTTTTTTCCATCTTTAAATGTTTTTCTTTATTAACTACTTATACCCATATTTTCAAGAACCAAACCAAAATTTAAAACTTGTTTTGTTTTTTAAATTTGGCTAAAAATTTAATTCTTGTACTAAGAATGATGCAAACCATGGTAAAAGAAATTAAGAGGAAATGAACTTAATTAAAAAAAAAATGAAATGATTACCTAACGGGTCTTTAATTTTTTGTTTTTGTTTTTGAAAGTTAAGTCTGTAGACATTACTTCCTCCTTCAAATTTCTTCCTTAGTCATCTACTTTTTATCAATAGTTTAATAAACAAAGCTAGTGTTGAAGGATAAATTTTGGATCAATCACAAATTGCCATGTCGTTTATTAAATTAATGATGAAATTCCAAAATATTAAATTTGGGACCAATTTGGAGTTGACGTGTGTCCCGAATTGAAGTCTAGTTGAGCCCATTGCCAAAGTAGGTCTAAGTCCAACCAATTGGGCCCAGCGGTTAGGCCCATGGACCAACCAAGCCCAAGCCCACAAAGCCCACCAGGGAACTCTATAAATAGAGGAGCTCTCCTCATTTGGGGACGGGGTCAACAATTCTACACTTCAGAGGACTTAGAGAGAATTCTCTTAACAATCAGAAGACGCCAAAACTTCTGAAGCTGACCACATTTGAGAATTGAAGTGCTTTGAAGATACGTGCATTCTGACCACACTTGAAAACTGAAGTCTTTGAGGATACAAACATTCTTCCAAGACTCTAAGCTCAATAACATTGATAGCTCTCCAAAAGAGTTATTATTCCTATAGAAATTGCAGAGACAAGTCAAACTCTTGCTATCAAAGCCAATGATAAAGGGAAGACTGTCTTGGAGGAAAGTCAGCCACCACAATCTACCTCTGTCGCCTCCCTGTTAGTTCAATAGCAGTAGGATATGATCACAAACTCCATAAAAGCTCCATATGGAGGATCGTCACAAACTTCTTTTTTGTACTCTAAGTTGTACACTAAAAGAATCGATAACTTGAGAATGCCAGCTAGGTACCAACCTCCAAAGTTCTAATAGTTCGATGGAAAAGACAATCCAAAACAACATGTTGCTCATTTCATTGAAACCTGCGAAAACTCAGGAACTAATGGAGACCTGCTAGTCAAACAATTTGTCAGAACCTTAAAAGGGAACGCTTTTGACTGGTACACTAATTTGGAGCCAGAAGTGATTGATAGTTGAGAACAACTAGAAAGGGAATTTCTGAACTACTTCTACAGCAAAAGGTGCACTGTCATGATGGAGCTGACAAACACCAAACAGTGGAAGGAAGAGCTAGTCATCAACTACATCAATCGGTTGAGAGCTGTGAGTATGGATTGCAAAGATAGACTCACTGAATTATCTGCATTGGAGATGTGCACCGAAGGCATACACGGGGAACTTCTCTACATTTTGTAAGGGATAACGCCTCGTATGTTTGAGGAGTTGACAACACGTGCTCATGATATGGAGCTGAGCATTGCCAACAGGGGAACTAAAGACTTCCTACTCCTTGTAGAGAGAAAGGATAAGAAAGAAATCAAAGGCACTGAAAAGATTGTGAAAGTGCCATAACAGAATCTATGGTCGTAAATATGATCCCGCTGAAATTTTCCTCTAAAGGAAAAGAAACCAAGTTTGAAAGAAAGCATGATGGCGGCCAGAAGCGTTGCCTAACTTTAAAAGAAAGACAAAGAAGGTTTATCCATTCTTTGACTCTGATGTCACCGACATATTGGAGCAACTATTAGAGAAACAAATTATTCAACTGCCAAAAATGAAAGTGACCAGAACAATTGGGAAAAGTAGATGATCCTAACTACTGTAAGTATTATCGAGTTGTTAGCCACCCAGTGGAAAAGTGCTTCGTGCTGAAGGAGTGAATTATGAAGTAGGCTCGTGAAAAGAAGGTTGAGCTAGATTTGGATGAAGTAGGTCAGAAAAATCACGCTATAGTAGTGGTGACTTCTAGTGTTCTGATAACTTGTAAAAATACAAGTTATTGTGGCTCAACAGTTGGAACAATTAGGGTCTTTAATGATAAAATCTCATCACTTTTAGAGAAAATGCATGGAATTACTCGAACACTATCAAACTCATGCAAAAGAATATTTATTGCTAAAATATTGCGGCACTAACGCATGATATTGCAGGATCTCAACAAAAGGCTAACGCATGATTAAGAAAAGTGTCGCAGGCAAAGTCTAACGCATGGGGCATGCGTCAGAAGGATTCAACGCAAGTAAGATTCATTGATTCAGGCTGTTTGTGTCAAATCACCACTTGAAAACATGGGCACCTGCAGCGGGCGGCGTCAGAAAAGCATCTAAGTGTCAGGCGGCCGACCAGGGTATGAATTTAATGCTGCTCATCATCAAGTTGGAGAAGACCGACGCCTATAAATAGAAGAAATCCCACCAGATGGAAAGAGTTTTTCTTCAGTTTTAAGTTTGGAGCTTAGTTTTTAGAATCTTAGATCTTTAAAGCTGTGCTGTGGTGCCGAGAAGAACAAGAGGGAAAAGAACCACCACCATCGCCAATCAAGGAGCGGAGGAAGCTGAGCTCGAGAGAGACATTTCTTCCAATTCTTACACAAGTGGTTGTACACGACTAGAATTGAGCCAAAGAGGACAAGAGATTGTACTCTGCGACTTGACTCCTTCATTTCATCTTACTTATCGCTTTCATCTTTTCATTTTATTAAGTATTGGTTTTGTAAAGACAATCAATTTCTTTATAAATTCATATATTTGATCTATCATACTTTGCCATTGTTTATTTCTTGTTTATGTTGGATGCATCTATAACTTCATGCAAAATTCCATTTCGAACGTTTAAGCCAACTAAATCAATTGGTAAAAGCATCTTTAGCTTAAACTATTCGAAAGAATAAGTAAGCCAACATAAAGTTAGAAACGCCTAGTATATCTAGAGATAGACGCACTGGTGTTTTATTGCATCCTGTGTTTGATGCTTACATCCTAAAGATAGGTATTGTATGATATTCGCATTGGGAAGTGTCGAATGGAGTCTAATGCATAAACGGATATAAACAAGTCATCTCATTCGCATCATATTCTTGTTTGTGTACATCCAACTTAGATCGATGCATATCACTTGCATTAAATTCCATTTTCACACGACTCATCATTCTCTACTCGACCTTTTTGTATCTTCTTGCACACACACACAACAACTTAGTGTAAATAACTCATTTCTACATACACTTAGGATATCTCTACAACAGTTACAACGCAAGGTCTGCGTTAGCTTTAATCTGAATCCCTGAGTTCGACCCTGGACTTACTAGGAACCTGAGTTGGATTTATACTTGGATCTGATTTAAGAAAACTTGAAGGTTTATAGAGGAGTGTCATGCGTCCCATCGCACATCACTAATGCATCAACGCGTCACTAACGCATCATAAACGCATCGACGCATCATTCACATTTACACTTATTTTTCCAATTACTTCATACAATACACTCCTAAGCTCGAATCACGAAATCAACGAACATGTTCCTATGTCAACTACGTTTTATGATCAGAGAGAAAGCTTAATCCAGCTTGGGACCTTCAAGCCTATAGGTTTTTGGTTCCAAAAAGAGATTTAAACGATAGACTCCCAAAAGAGAGATGCGTCTATTGAAGATAACGACAATAGGTGGATCGTTGTGACTCAAAAGAGAGGAAAGTCGAATTCCACCCAAATGAAGTTGCACTTTCGTCAAAATTACAGAAGAGGAAGCAAGACTTAAAAGAAGAAAAGAACAAAGAAGGCATGGAAATCTAAGATCATGCAGAAAGAAGACAAGGACTTCCCCCAACTTCGACGATCAGTAACTTGCAGAATTCCTCCCAAGAAGTTTCCTCGACAATCATTCAGAGGAAGTATTAGAAGTTATTGCTTGTCACGCTGTTGGCATAGCGGAAGTCGATAACAATCATATAACTGTTGTAGAAGTTGACGACTCAGGAGAAATAGAGCAAAGCACTTTTGTCTTCGATCGTATTAAGCCTTCAAGTGCTCGATCTTCATTCTTTCCAAGATTGAGTATGGCCACGATAGGAGAAGAAGACCAATATCCAACGACTACTTCCACTCGAACTTCAGCTTTCAAAAGACTAAGTACTTCCACATCAAAGAAAGATCGACCTTCAACATCTGCTTTTGATCATCTCAAGACAACAAGCGATCAACATAAAGGAAGGATGAAAATTTTGAAGGCAACATCATTTCATGAAGAAAACAATGGTGAGAAGATTCCCAGTCGTGTTCCTTCATGCACGAAGAGGAAGTTGTCTATGCAGAACGTTCCTTGATGGTGAAGCCACATCATATTGAAGAATCCTACGAATGAAGAGGATGATCAAAGCCATGATGAAATTAAAGCTTCTGAAATTTAAATGTAGAAGCTCCTCATCGCAAGAGCCTAAACTGCATGTTGCTCCTGGCCATATGAGCTTAAAAGGTGAACAACTAAAAAAAAAAAAAAAAAAAAACTACGTCATGACTTGATCCCTTTCTTCAAGGGTACATAGGCAACTTAAAAGAAATTTAAGTTCAGTTCATCAAAAAAAGGTACCACAATCACTCTACGTGTGGCACTACATAACAAAATGAAGATGTTCATCTCTACTGGGGGCAACACAACAAATTAAATTGTTCATCCCTACTAGGGGCAATGCAATAAATTGAAGACGCATACTGTCTGCACGATGCTACACAGGTTGGATGTGTACAATAAGGTTATCGCTAGAAAATTAAGTTATCTTTTTGCTCACTTAAATAAAAAAGTAATGTTAGGCGTTGCTTACTTCAAGTTGGAAGCATCACTCATCTATAGTTCGACTCTTCATCTTCAGCTACTGGTATTCTTCAAGATCAAGTTTAGAAGTTTTGCCGATGCTTCTTTAAATTCAGGTTGGGGGCTTCGTCGATGCTTCTTAAAATTCAAGTTTGAAGGATTTGTTAGTACTTCATCAAATTTAAAGCTTAGAGACTTTGTCGATGCTCCTCCATCTTTAAGTTCAGATGTTTTGTCAATGCTTCTCCATCTTCAAGTTCAGAGACTTTGTCGGTGCCCCTCAATTTTCAAGCTTAGAGGCTTCGTCGGTGCCCCTCCATCTTCAAGTTCAGAGGTTTCGTTGATGCTCCTCTATCTTCAAGTTCAGAGGTTTTGTCGATGCTTCTCCATCTTCAAGTTCAGAGGATTCGTCGGTGCCCCTCCATTTTTAAGCCTAGAGGTTTCATCAATGCTCTTCCATCTTCAAGTTTAGAGGTTTCGTCGATTTCACTCAATCTTTAAGTTCAGAGGCTCTGTTGATGCTTCTCCATCTTCAAGTTTAGAGGTTTCATCCATGCTCTTCCATCTTCAAGTTTGAAGGCTTCACCACTTTCTCTTGGAAGTCAGCTTTGGATGCTTCGTTCCCTCTTGAAAATATTGGTGCAACTTCCTTCATTCTCCAAATTGTTGGTGCAACTTTGCTTCCTCCCCAAAAGATGTTGGTGAGGCTTTGGTCCTTTTCCAAAATGCTAGTGCAACTTCACTCCTTCCCCTGGTGTAGCTTTGCTCCCTCTTAAAAAATGTTGGTATGGCTCCGCCTTAAATGAGAAATGAAGCTTGGTTCGCCTGGCACCGCCTCTCCCACGGGAAGGATAAGTCCACTCTCAGGAGATTGACCTTCATCTTTTAACGTGATTAAACATTTTTCTTCTGGGTTGAGATGCTCTGTGAATCACACCATGACGAAAGTGGATTGGTTTTAAAAAGTAAATAAATAAAGTATCACTTGCCATGCTCTAAAAAAAAAAAAAGAGGAAAGTAATAAATTGCTTAAGTAAATAAATGTATAATAAGCGCGGTGGAGTTGACAACCACCACTGCAGACTACGTAGTCACCCACATAAGGGTTGTATCTAGCAAGAGTCAGATCGTTATTGACAAAGTTGACAACCACCCCCGTAGGCTACACAGTCACCTACATAGGGGTTGTGTCTAGCAAAAGTCAAATCGTTGTTGGCGGAGCTGGCGACTACCCTTGTGGACTATGTAGCCACCCACATAAGGGCTGTGTTTAACAGGAGTCGGATCGTTATTGGCATGTCACCACCCCTGCAGGCTACACAGTCACCCATATAAGGGTTATGTCTAGTAGGAGTCAGATCGTTGGGAGTTGGCGATCACCTCTGCAGGCTACACAGTCGCCCACATGGGGGTTGTGTCTAGCAGGAGTCAGATCATTATTGGTGGAGCTAACGACCACCTCTGCAGGCTACACAGTCACCCACATAGAGGCTGTGTCTAGCAGGAGCCAGATCGTTGTTGGCTGAGGTGGTGACCACCCTTATAGGCTACACAGTCGGCCCATAAGAGCTGTGCCTAGCAGAAGTTAGATCATTTTTGGTGGAGTTGGCGACCACCCCTGTAGGCTACACAGTCATCCACATAAAGACTATGTCTAGCAGGAGTACAATTGTTGTTGGCGGAACTGGCGACTACCCCTACACGCTACAAAGTCGCCCACATAGGGGCTGTGTCTAGCAGGAGTCAGATCATTGCTGGCAGAGCTGGTAGTCACATATCAAATGTCCCCTGCTAATATATAATTATATGTACATATACATATGAAAAAAAAAAAACGGAAAAAACCCACATTTTGGCCCCTTATAGTGCAGGTTACTAGTAATTCTAGCCCTTATAAAAAAAAGGGCAAGGAGGCAAGTTAGTTTTAAGAAAAAAAAAAAAGAAGAAAACAAAAAAAGAAAAAAAATCGAAAGAAAAGAAAGAAACAAAAAATAACGTGGGTGAAAAGGAGAAGAAAATGAATAAGAAAAAAAAGAAGGAAAAAAAAAGGAAAAGAAAGAAAAAAGGAAGCGGAAAAATTAAAAAAAAAATCGACAACAAAAGAAAATAGAAGAACGGGTGGAAGAAGAGATAATTGGAAGTGAGCGGGCCGACTCGTGGAAAAGTAGAGAGCGGGCCGACTCTCTCGAGAGCGAGACTATTTTTTGAACAGAGTAGAAAAGACAGTGTAAAAGCCTTGGAAGCAAGAGATTGCCACCATGCTCTTTATTCTTATCTTGCATTGTTATTTTGTATTTCAACTCTATATCTATACAATGGAACTTGCTTATCTACATCTGTTCACTCTCTTAAAAGCATGCATGAGTAGCTAAATTTATCAAATAGGTTGAGAAGAACTAAGCTAACATGACTTAGGATTTTCATTGCATGCAATTATCTTGTTTTATGCTGTGCCCAACACCCCTTTAGAGCTACTCGAGAGAGAGTCTAAAGAAAGAACCTAAGACTTGAGAGAGCTAGGTTAGAATCTAGACTTGAGAGAGCAAGATTAGATCTGTATAAACAAGAGATAGGGACTTAGAGATAAGCTATGCCAACCTGCATCGCATGCACCTTAGAGATAGGTTATGATATTATGTGGTCTCCTTATTTGTGTGTATGTCATGTTGTCATCACATAAATAAGAATAGAGGCTTATGTGTAGGTCCTATAGACTTATCGCATATATCGCATGCGTTTTAGTACTAGAAGCCGTAGCATCTGCATTGAGAGATGATTTGCTATTGTATGGGTGTTGCCTGATCGCATAACATGAACGCATCCTAGGAGGTGTTAGCTGAACCCCTTCTCAACCCGTTCACTGAATATTCATCGCATCTTCCGTATTATCAACTTTTTTTGTAACTCCGCCACATACATTTATTTTACACTGCTACAACAACCCAAAACAACTATTCGATTGATTGGTTACCGCAAAATCTTCTTGAAAATTATCACTGCATACCATTTTCCTTAGTCCCTGAGTTCGACCCTGGACTTACTAGGAAACTCAATGGAATTTATACTTGGATTATTCTAAGAAAACTTGTTGCTCAACGCATTTCCATCACCACATTTCTTTCCATAACTTCACCTCATAAAATAACGCATCAGTGTCCCATGAGGATTAGGGCGGTTTATATGTTCCACCAGAGGTAGGCATGTAGAGGACATAGATGCCTAATCTGACCCCATTAATGGGGTTACTTACTGAGTATTTTATACTTATTCTTTCTCATGTTGTTGTTTCAGGTGAAGGTAGAGATGCACCGGTAATGGACAAGCGGAATTCATGCTCGAGCCACTGGGACCAGTTTTATGCTTCTGCACATGAGACTTAGATTTCCTTTCATGTTTTGCTTAACTTTCAGTTTTGATATTTGAAACCTACTATTAAGAATTGTTTTCAAACTTATTTATTAACATTTATGATTTATGGGTACCCTATTGTTGTTTTTAATATTTGCATTTAATAAAGGACTTTTGAACTTACCTTATTTATTTAGCATTTATTTCACCATAAAAGAGTGTCGTTTTAAGTTCCGTGCATGCATGTATTTAGTAACGGCCTAGCTTAAGTCCTAGAGGGTCGGGTCGTTACAGTTGGTATCAGAGCCCATATTTTGGATTTTGTAGACTGACTTACTATGTAAGTCTAGATAGTCCCTGTGGCCCAGCAACAGATTCCTCGTCATCGCCAGGTATTTCGTACTAATGTAAGTTTTCAGTGCATATATGAGATTAGTGATGTAGTGTTTTAATATCATGATTTATGAGAAAGACCCAGAGATAGATAGTTAATTTATGAGTTCATGACAGGACATGACACCTAAACCTAGAACAAGAAAGACTGTTAGAGGAAGGCTGCAAGAAGAGGGAGCTGAGAGTAGCCAGACTGTCCTGACAACTCCAAATCCACCTATAGCCCAAGTCGATGAGAAGGCAATGGAATCCAGAATTAGTGAAGCTATTGCATCCTCCCTAATGGGAAAACTGTAGAAGCTGATCCGTAACACAATGGCAGGATAGACTGACCAGAACTAGGCTCAGGAGGAACTGGTGCCACCCGAGCAGTTACAGTAGACCCGACTGCAGGATAGAGACATGTAGGGCTTTTCTCTTGAGGCTAATGATGACATGCAGAAATGCACATCATCTTAGGCCTTTTATTTAGAATTATGAAGGATGTTAAGTAGAATATGCGACAATTATGTTAGAAATTCATGAGAAAATGAGTTTGCGTCGTTCAGGATTACGAATCTCGGCTAACCCACTATTATGCATTATTATGCATTTAATTGTCTATCTTTGTAGTTAACGCATAAAGTGGACGCAGAAGCGGAAGTTGGGCTATCACATAGACGACCGCATGCAGAGAAATTCTCCATTGTAAAGACGAACGCATACGATCAATGCATGGGTGTTGCGGTAGTCGACCGCATACGTCCATCGTATAGGAGTTGTGGTCGTCAAGAGATTGTGATCATTGTGTAGAAGTTGTAGTAATCAAGCGAATGCGGTCATTGCAAGTTTGCGGCTACATGATGATAACCATAATAGAGGGATGAATGCAAGGTTGGTGGAATGGAAGCATCAATGCATATCTCGGGAAAATCAAAAGATGATGTTGACATTTCACCTACCACGCTGTTAGCAGCAGAGATTCAGAAAAGGACCAACGCGTCGCGAATGTTAGAATCAGAGCAGGTCATTAATGCTGTCAGTGATCCAGCTCTATAAATAGAGGCCACTGAGCAGAATTTCAAATCATCCAAGGTTTTCATCCAAGGTTTCCTACCTTCGGGTGGATCCATGTGATCCAGACTAACGCATGAGAAGAAAGCTTGAGAGTTCTTCATCTCCTCATCCATTTCAAGTGACGGCCGGAGCCTTCGACAGAGTTAGATCTCGAGAGAGTCAGCTCTACCACCCATCCATGGCACCACTAGCAGCCTTGACACACATCTGTTCGAAGTAGGACATTGCTTCCAGCTGGTCCTTTCATTTTCTCTTCTTTTCTCATGTTGTATTGTATTACATTTTGGATTAAGAAATTAATACATTGTGTGTTCAATGCATTTCTAAATTTCCTTCGATTCCATCTCCATCTTCATTACTTAGTATCCTTAATCTTCATTGCATCACTTAGTGAGGCTGTTAGAGTATTGCATACTTAATCATATGGCATAGGAATATGAAGCATGTAGCAAACCACCGGGAGGTGTGCGTTGCGTGAGTGTTGTAAGAAAACCTTATTTGCTTAGTGTGAAGCTGTAGCAATGCCTGTCTATAGGTGGACACAACACTTGTTTATGAGTAAAGTTAGCAACAACTAGCTGCCTAGGAGGGTAAGTGGTTGGTTGCATTAAGCAATGTAAGCAAGTACTCATTAGAGATAGGAATAATCTTACGTCAACTAGGTTATTGCGATTACCTTGTCTTATGAGTGCATCACTCATCATTTAGGCATACTTGAGAGAGTATTCTAAAAACCAAATCTAAGATTCGAGAGAGCGGATTGGAACGTATAAGCAAGAATAGGGAACTTAGGAATAAGCTTCGTTTGCTATTACACAGCGTATGCACCCTACGGAGAGGATATTGCATGCGTCCAAGAAGTAGGATACGGTGGTATGCGGTCATCTTGTTTATGTGTGGGAGCACATGAGCAGGAATAGAGACTTAGGAATAAGGCCTCTCGACACTTCGCATATACATTGCATGCATCCTAGAAATAGGCTCAAGTGTGTGTAGCATGATCGCATAGCTTGCGTTGGCTGGGGTTGCCCTTGCGGTCAACCTTAAGGGTTGCGATGAAGACATCCTCACATTTTTATCTATTTTATCCATCCATTTACTACGCGCCAACAGTTGTCGTGTCTCTACCTCTCATTCATACTTCCAATGCTTTGTCTGTTAGGAGTAGGAGTAGTTTGTAGCTTATACCCTCCATCATTCTTTTATTTATCTGCCGCAAACACATTACCGTATAGCATTTAGTTACAAGTCCCTAAGTTCGACCTCGGATCACCCGAGAAACTTGCGTTTGCATTATACTTGGCGTGAGCACAAGAAAACTTGTGACGGGAACGCATGGTCATCGCATAGATTCGTTAATGCATAGTTTCATTCCAACGCATGACCACCGATGCATGAGTATAAACGCATACCTTAAGACATGCATCGCATATTGTGTTCACTAATTTTCGTCACCAGCTAAACATTTGAGGGATTTCAGGAAGTTTGACCCTCGTTCCTTTGATGGATCGTTGGGAGACCCACCAAAGCAGAAATGTGGTTATCATCTATCGAGACGATTTCTATTTTATGAGGTGCCCGGAAGAGCACAAGCTCCAATGTGCAGTTTTCATGTTGACTGGCAACACAGAAATCTAGTGGCATTCAACAGAGAAAATGATTGATACTGGTGGGAAACTTGCAACCTGGGAGCAGTTCAAGGAGTGCTTTTATGAGAAGTATTTTTTGGCCAACGCCCGGTACAACAAGTAGGCAGAATTCTTAAACTTGAAACAGGGAGTTATGTCGGTGGAGGAGTGTGAATAGGAATTTGATAAGCTGTCCCACTTTGCTCCTAAACTAGTAGCCACCGAGGTAGCAAGGACCGAGATTTTCATCACCAGCTAAACATTTTCTTGGTTTAGCAGGTTATTATAGGAGATTCGTGGAGGGTTTCTCTAAGATAGGTCTTCCATTGACAAACCTGACTAGAAAAGATGCAAAGTTTGAATGATCGCCAGAATGCGAGCATAGTTTCCAAGTGCAGAAACAAAGGTTAGTATCAGCACCAGTATTAACTCTACCTACACCTGGTAAGGAGTTTGAAGTTTATTGTGATGCATCCCGACAAGGGTTAGGATGTGTGCTAATGCAAGAGGGAAAAGTAGTAGCCTATGCATCGCGACAGTTAAAGAAGCATGAATGTAATTACCCTACACACGACTTATGAGTTAGCAGTAGTTGTGTTAGCTCTAAAATTGTGGAGACATTACCTGTTTGGTGAGTAATGTCATATATTTACGGATCATAAAAGTCTTAAGCATATCTTTGATCAAAAGGAACTAAACCTAAGACAGAGAAGATGGCTCGAATTGATTAAAGATTATGACTGTATAATTGACTATCATCCAGGTAAAACAAATGTGGTAGCTGATGCTTTAAGTTGAAAAACTAGATCAGCTAAAGCTAGTATTAACTCAGTGAAGGGTACACTGATTCATGAGTTGTACAATGCTAGGGCGGCATTATCAATCGATCGAAAGGGAGGATTACTAGCTTTATTTCAAGTGCGTCCTACGCTCGTAGAAGATATTCTATGGGAACAGTTAAAGGATTTTGATCTTCAGAAGTTAGCTAAAGAAGTAGATAAAGGATTGAGGACCGACTATCAATTAAGAGCTGACAAAGTGCTACTAAAGAAGGGTAGGATTTGCGTACTTAAGGACTTAACACTTAAACAAGGTATCCGAGAAGAAGCGCATAGTTCGGCATATGCTATGAATCCAGGCAGTACGAAGATGTACAGAACATTAAAGAGATCGTACTGGTGGCGTGGTATGAAAAGAGAAATAGCGGAGTATGTTGACAAGTGTCTAATATGTCAACAAGTTAAACTAGAAAGACAGAGACCAGTAGGACTACTAAATCCACTCCCAGTACCAGAATGGAAGTGGGAACATATCACGATGGATTTCCTGTATGGATTACCTAGGACATCAGCGAGCTATGATGGTATATGGGTAATTGTGGATAGATTGACAAAAACAGCTAAGTTTTTACCTGTTAAAGTCACTTATACCCTGGACCAACTAGCTAAGGTGTATGTTGATCGAGTCGTAAGTCAATTTGGAGCTTCAGTTTCAAATGTATCGGATCGACTCCAGATTTACATCAAAGTTTTGGCCTAGTTTGCAGAAAGATATAGGGATCAAGTTATATTTTAGTACAGCTTTTCATCCACAGACGGATGGTCAGTCTGAGTGGACAATCCAGACATTGGAAGACATGCTGAGGGCGTGTGTACTGCAATTCAAAGGCAGTTGGGATACGCATCTGTCGTTAATCGAATTTGCGTATAACAACAGTTACCATTCTAGTATCGGGATGGCACCATATGAAGCACTATACGGGAAACCATGTAGGACTCCGATATGATGGAATGAAGTGGGTGAAAGGAAATTGCTAGGTCTAGAACTTGTACAACAAACATCAGATAACATTAAAATTATAAGAGATAATCTTAAGACGGCTCGAGATAGGCAGAAAAGTTATGCCGATAAGCGGAGAAGAGAATTAGAGTTTGAAGTGGGTGATAAAGTATTTCTGAAATTATCTCCGTGGAAAGGAGTACTCAGGTTCGGTAAGAAAGGGAAATTAAGCCCGAGACATATTGGACCCTATGAGATAATAGAAAGAGTTGGCCCAATGGCGTACCGACTGGATTTACCTCCAGATTTATCTCGTGTTCATGATGTGTTTCATGTGGCAATACTTAGAAAGTATGTGCCAGATCCTACTCATATATTATTTGAGCAACTGGTACAGTTAAAAGAGAATTTGTCGTATGAAGAGGAACCAGTGGAGATTCTTGACAGAAAAGAACAGGTCTTAAGAAATAAGAAATCCCATTAGTAAAGGTGCTATGGAAAAATCATGCTACAGAAGAAGCAACATGGGAAGTTGAAGAGAAAATCAGAAATAAGTATCCGCACTTGTTTAACTGACGAACTTGTAGCGAAATTTCGAGGACGAAATTCTTATAAGGAGGAGGTAAATGTGAACCCCGAATCTTGATTTTGTACTTAAGTGTGTTTTCCTATTTAAATTTGTCTTAATTTTCTACTTAAGTGTGTTTTCGTATTTAAATTTGTATAATAAGTAGATTGAGCTAGTGTGGAATGATATGAAATTATTTTGGGGAAAAATCTGGAAAAAATGTGTAGATGTGCACGGAGAACATTGTTCACAGTAGCTAACAAAAAGGTTAGCGAGATTGGAGAGAAAGTTGGAGAGAAAATGGGAGAAAGCATGATTGAAGAGAAAATGGGAGAGAGCAAGATTAGAGAGAAAATAGGAGAGAAAATGGGAGAGAGCGAGATTGGAGAGAAAATGGGAGAGAAAGTGGGAGAGAGCGACACCAACGAGATTGGAGAGAGCGAGATTTTAAGCGAGAAAGTGGGAGAGAGCGACACTAGCGAGATTGGAGAGAGCGAGAAAGTGGGAGAGAGCGACACCACTGAGAGTGGAGAGAGTGAGAGCAGCCCGTACGCCTCGTCCGGTGCTGCATTTGAACGTCATGCCCACGCGATCGAAGGAACTCGTCTGTGCATCAAACGGTCGAGCAGGTATCTATGCGTTGAATTTGGCCGCGTTCTTGTAGATTATACAATGAAAACCCTAAATTGAATACATACAAAGGTTGAAGACGCAAGGGCAAACGTCAGCCAAAATGAAGTGTCTTCATAAGAGAAATTCTTAAGGGCTAAGGAAATTTGGCAGACGCTTATGGAGAAAACAACTTAGGACAAGGTGATGCAAGCTTGCGTTGATAAGGGGAGAAATAAACACTTGGTCATGCAGCCAAGTAGGTGCTGTCAACACCACGAGAGATTTGTACGCCTATAAATAGAGTTTTGGGATTTCATTTTCAAATCACAAAATCATAAAATTCGTAAAAAGAGAGGGAGAGTAGAATAGTGGACAATAAGGGTTGGGGAGAACGCATAAACTTTGGACGAGAAGATCTCCCAATATACTCACGAGTTTGGAGTTATTTTAAATCCATTTGAAAGCTTTGGAAGTCTAGTTTTTAGAGTAGGGCTTTCGGAGGAAAATGCTCAAAGAAACCGGGCAAGAGATTGAAAAGAAGGCAGAAGGGTCAGACTGTCGAATCAGTTTGGGCCAGTCTTGAAGATTCTGTGATTCCGGCCAAACCACGAGAAGTTCTGAGCTGAAATTTTAGGGTAAGCTTCCTGAGAAAATTTAGAATAAGTTTTTAGAAGAAAGTAGTTTCAAATAAGGTTCAAAACTACGAGTAATCTAATCTGTAAGTTGAATCTGGATTCTAGGGGTGAAAAGGAGCCCGAGGAGCTACTAGAGTGAAAAGCTCCTAAGAAATCAAGGTGAGTGGCTAAAATGTTTTACTTAAACTGTTTGATTACAACGTTTTACAGAAAGCATGTTTTCAAAAATATTCTCATGCTTACTAGTTTTATGAAGTGGTTTCCAAGCAAATTTTCAATTGTGTTTTGAACGCATGCATATTGTTGAAAAACTATTTATATGTATTGATTTTATCCAACATGTGTTAACATCTTTAAAGCCATGTTTTATATGTGTTATACTTTACATGCTTTAAAGAGAAAAGTCGTTTATGAATAGTTTTGGTAAAATGCGATACCGAAGGATACTTGAGAAGGTATCTGCCCAACTAGATACTGAAGGACATTTGAGAAGGTATCTATTGGTACTGAAGGACGTTTGAGAAGGTACCAAGCCAAAGGGATACTGAAGAACGTTTGAGAAGGTATCCTCGTAGCTCGATACTAAAGAACATGGAGAAGGTATCTGAGCAGAAGTACCTAATGTGTGAGGGTACATAGTGTGGCCACAGGTGAATAAAGTCAGAGATTGAGCAAAAGGGTTCTCTCTGGACTAGTAGTTGGTGTTGGGGTTATTTTACCCATAGTAGGGGTACTTTGAATTGAGAAATGATTTTACTGTTTTGTGATTAAAACAGCTTTATATGTCAAATGTTTATGCTGCAAGTTTATGTTTCAGTTAAAACTATTTACTGAAATTATGCATGAGAATTTACTATGTTTTCTCGGTCACTCACTGGGCGTAAGCTCACCCCGTTTTCAAACATTTTATTCCCCCCCCTCCCCCCCACAGGTAGCGGTCAAATCCTCTGAAGGTAGCTCAGTATCTGCCCTACCACTAAAGGACTAAAAGACTTGTAACCGTTTGCTAGGTGGTTACTGTTAATATTGTACACATGTTACTATTGTTCATATAGGGACTAGGGTTTGTGGGTTTTGGGACTTTAGTTTTGTAATGACTCTAAACATCTTATGTTCTAAATTAATAAATCATAGGCCTAAAGACGTCCCGTTGCAGGTATCAGAGTTATTCCGCAAGAGTTTTTAGGCAGTAAGTGTCAGCCCAAGGGTTGATAACTGCTGCAGTCATGCTCTTCTCTAGGCTAAGAGGGTGGTCTGGAGCGGGGTGTGACACGATATGTACTACTTGTGGTAGGCAACACTAGGGACGATGCCTAGCCGGCTTTGGGGTCTGTTTTCGATGTGGCTAGAAGGGGCATATGTTAGAGAAATGCCCAAGGAGGAACGTGTCTGAACTCCGGGGCCAGCCCATAAGCTCGTTTTAGGGAGGCCCGAGTCGTCAGCAGCAGCAGGGTAGGGTGTTTTCTACCACTCGGCGTGAGGCCAAGAAATCAGGCACAGTGGTGACTGATAACAGGTAGAAATGCACGTTATCATAGTGCTAAGTTTTTAAACAATGCTGGGTTGCGTTGATAAAACATGTTAGATTGCGTCCAAAAAGCATTAAGTTTATAACATTACGGTCGTATGCGTTCATCGCATTAGAACAGTTAACTTTGGTATTTTTATGCAAAATATGTGTTAACGCAGGGCGAGAAGCGCGATCTCAAGAATTCAATGGTTGAGCGCAGTATTACAGCAAGGCCTGTGTTGCTTCGTGGTGATCTGTGTTCGCATACATTTGCTCAAGAAGGATTGCCGCATAGAGCCGACACAACTTGGTGGGTGCATCTGGGTGAAAGGCATAAATAATCACGATGGGACAGAAAGCTGATGACAGTCGAATCCGAATTAAGTTGACAGCCACTAACGATAACAAGTACATTTAGCTTTTCAGTGACAAATATTTGGCGCATCAGTCAGGGAATTAAAGCCATCCCATCTGTGCAATCATAAGAAAGAAGCCACCTTCACCTCGAAGCTCTATAAATATAGAAGGCAACCTCAGAAAAGGAGTTCGAATACTTAGATAAATTTCTACAGAATTTAGCCTTTTCCATAGTTTTCCCTTTTATTTTAAGGCGGAGCAAGAGAAGAGCCGATACGCCGAAATATCGCTCAGGGCAACTTGAGAGAGAACCCAGAGGCGTAGAAGCAGAGAGCGGGCCAACTCTAGCGAGAGCGAGAATATCTTTTGAACACGAGTAGAAAAGACAAGTGTAAAAGCCTAGAAAACAAGAGATTGCTACCAGGCTCTTTATTCTATTCTTGCATTGTTGTCTTGTACTTCATCTTTATGTTTATACAATGGAAATTCTTATTCTACATCTGTTCACTCTCTTAGCACACGTGAGTAGCTAAATTAGTCGAATGGGTTGAGAAGAACGAAGCTAACATGACCTAAGATCTTCATTCTATGCGATTATCTTGTATTATGTGTGCTTCATTCGTCCATTAGAGATACTCGGGAGGGTAGTCTAAGGACAGGATCTAGGCTTGGGAAGGTCAGGTTAGAATCTAGGCTCGGAAGAGTCAGATTAGAACTGCATAAACAAGAGATAGGGACTTAGAGATAAACTCTGTTTGCCAACCTGCATCACATGCATCCTAGAGATAAGAATGATATTATGTGGTCGCCTTATTTATGTGTGTGTCATTCTGTCATTGCATAAATAAGAATAGAGGCTTATGTGTAGGTCCTATAGACGTATCGCATATATCGCATGCGTTCTAGCCTTAGAAGTAGCATTCGCACCGAGTGGTGGTTTACTGTTGTATGCATGTTTCATGATCGCATAGCATGAACGCATCCTAGGAAGTGTTAGCCGAAACTTTTCTCAACTCGTTCACCACATACTCATCGCATCTTCCGTTTTTTCAACTATTTTCAAACTCCGTCGCATTTGTTTATTTTTCATTACCGCAAACAACAACCTCAACAACTATTGATTTATTTCGTTACAGCAAAGTTTTCCTAAAAATTACCACCGCAACCTATTTTCCCAAGTCCCTGAGTTCGACCCTGAACTTACCAGGAAACTCAGTGGGATTTACACTTGGATTCCACTGAGAAAACTTGAGTGCTCAACGCATTTTCACCATCTCATTTCCTCCATAATTTCACTTCATAAAATAACGCATCAAGTTTTTGGCGTCGTTGCCGGGGACTTCGGCAAAATAGTGTGCTAACAATAATTTTTTATATTTCTTTGCAGACTCTCAATCTCTGGCGAATTACGACCCGGATATTTAGAGGACATTTAGACGAAGACTGAGAGACAACCACCAACAACAAGACATAACTCCAAGAATGACGGAACAATCGACAAAAAGGGCCGCGAATGCGAACAATATAATGGCCAACCCATCATTCTAGCGAATGACCGCAATAGACCCATTCGAGACTATGCGTCGCCCAACCTCTATGATTTCTCTCCATGAATCATGAGGCCAGTGTTAGATGGATCGAGGTTTGAAATGAAGCCGGTAATGTTGCAGATGATTCAAGTTGTTGGGTAGTTTGAAGGAAGGCGTGGCGAAGACCCGTACGCCCACCTCCGGAGCTTCATAGAGATCTCCAAAACTTTTTTGTTCCCAAATATCTCTACCGAAGAAGTTTGACTAACTCCGTTTCCATTTTCTTTGTGTGATCAGGCAAGAAAATGGGAATATTCTCTCGAATGTAGAGAGATAACTTCGTGGGAACAAGTGGTGGAAAAATTTATGAAGTAGCATTTCCTACCAACCGAGAATGCCAGGAGAAGGAAATTAATAACAAATTTTGAACAAGAAGATGACGAATTGCTCAGCGATGCTTAGGCGAGGTTTAAGCGGCTGGTAAGAGACTGTCCACATAATGGCTTATCAGACTGCCTGTAGATGGAGATTTTTTTACCAAGGACTAAATCCCTCTTCGCAGACCGCTGCCAATGCGGTAGCAGCTGGTGGTCTGCTTGACAAAACATATGAGGAGACAAAGAGTATACTTGATCGCATTTCCAAAAGTCACGAGGATTGGCGGGAAAACGATCAAAGATTAAGAATTAAAGATAATGATGTAACCAACGAGGCCATCGCATCCCTGCAAAATCAGATGAACGCGATGGTGAGTTTGATTCAAGGCATCGCAATTAATAACATGGGAGCGAAGCAAGGGTAGGTCAACGCAATTGCTCAAATGACCGCAAGTTGTGTCATCTATGGAGACGCTCATTCGATGGATGAATGCCCAGCAAACCCGCAGTCAATGTGCTTCATAAAGAACATCCCTATTCCGACACATATAACCTCGGGTGGAGAAACCACCCAAATTTTGCGTGGAAAAATAAACAACAAAACTTCCAACCTGTGGCGCAAAAAGGAGGGCCACCCGGATTTTTCCCACAAAACAACGGTCCAACGCATAGTCAAGCTAACAGCTCGCAAACACCACAATCTTCGTCCTTAGAGAGCTTGTTGAAGTAGTACATTGAGAAAAACGAATCAGTGCTTTAGAATCAAGCAACATCCATTCGAAATCTCGAAATTCAATTAGGAAAATTGCGGGCGAGCTGAAGAATAGACCGCAAGGAGCGTTGCCGAGCTCAATTGAGCTTCGTCGCAATGCTAGGCGTACCGGGAAGGAACAATGCTTAACAGTTTCCGTGCTAAGCAACAAAATGACTGTGGAAGTAAGGGAGGAACCCATTGCGACCAACTTAAATGCGGTGACAACCGAGGACCCATTGACCTATAGTTCGGGAAAGCCCGAGAAAATGAACCCTGAAGTTGCATCCACCCTCAAGCCTCTAGATCTTGAGGCAGAAGAAGTCCAACCACCAGCAATGCCGCAAAGATTGAAAGAGAAACAAAATGATGAAGACAAGATCGCAATAGTGGCCGCAACGCAAAATGCTATAATCCCACAAAAAATGTGCGACCTAGGAATCTTCACGATACCATGTTTAATTGGAGGGATCTACAGTGGCCAAGCACTATGTGATCTTAGGGAAAGTATAAGCATAATGCTGATAACGGGCATAAATGCACGTTATCATAGTACTAAGTTCTTTAACAATGTTGGATTGTGTTGATGAAATATGTTAATTTGCGTCCATTAAGCATCAATTTGATAATATTGCGGTCACATGCGTCCATCGCATTAGAACAATTGATTTTTGTATTTTTGTGCAGAATATGCATTGACACAATGCAAGAATTGTGATCATAGGAAATCTTTGGTTGAGCGCAACTTCACCGCAAGGCTTTACGATGGTTTTGTTTGCAAACATTCGCCCGAGAAGGATCGCCGCAACTTGGTCAGCACAACATGGTGGGCGCATCTGGGTGAAAGGCTAATTAAGTGCGATGGGACAGCAAGCTGATGACAGTCGAATCCGAATTAAGTTGACAGCCGATAACGATCACAAGTACATTCAGCTTTTCGGTGACAATTATTCGTTGCATCAGTTAGGAATTAAAGCCGTCCCATCTGTACAACCATGAGAGAGAAGCCCTCTTTCACCATGGATGCTTTATAAATACCAAGGGCATTCTTCAGAGAAGGGGTTGACGAGTTGATCAGTTCACCGTTTTAACGATCTTTTATTCACTCCTCTGCCCATAGTTTTCCTTTTAATTTAAGGCAGAGCAAGAGAAGAGTGGTGGCACTGAAGATCGCTTAGGACAACTCGAGAGAGAACCTTGAGGTGAAGAAGCAAAAAGCGGGTCGACTCTCGCGAGAGCGAGATTATCTTTTGAGCATCAGTACACACAAGTGTAAACACCTGGCAGCAAGAGATTGCTACCAGGCCCTTTATTCTATACTTGTATTGTTATTGTGTACTTCATCTTTATATTTATACAATGGAAGTTCTATTTCTACATCTGTTCACTCTCTTAGCACGCATGAGTAGTTAAACTAGTTGAATAGGTTGAGAAGAACTAAGCTAACATGACCTAGGAAGTTCATTGCTTGTGATTTTCTTATTTTATGCTATGCAAAACAATCCAACACTTGAATTGAAGACCCTACCAACCCATTTAAAGTACACATTTTTGGGGCAGAATGAGAAGCTGCCAGTTATCATTTCCTCTTTGCTCAATGAAGATCAGGAAAATGCGTTGATGTGCATTCTTAGGAAGCATGTGCAAACAATTGGCTGGATGCTCGCCGACATTAGAGGAATTAGCCCTACGTATTGCATGCACCACATTCATCTTGAAGATAACCACAAAGAAACAATTGAACATCAATGCAGACTCAACCCTGCGATGAAGGAGGCATCAAGAAGGAGATTATCAAATGGCCAGATACGGGCATTATCTATCCTATAGCAGATAGCACATAGGTCAGCCACATGCAGTGTGTGTCGAAGAAGGGCGGCATGACGGTAGTCTCGAATGATAATAATGAATTAATACCGTAAAGAACCATAACTGAATGACACATTTTCATGGACTACTGCAAGCTGAATACGACCATGAAGAAAGATCATTTCCCCCTACCATTCATCGATCAAATGCTGGACCGACTAGTAGGAAATGACTTCTATTGCTTCTTGGATGGTTATGCCGGATACAATCAAATTATGATGGCTCCAGAAGATCAAGACAAGACCACATTCACTTGCCCATATGGGACATTTGCTTTTCGCTGCATACCATTTGGCCTCTGCAATGCGCCAAGCACGTTCCAAAGGTGCATGATGGCCATCTTTTTAGATTATCTCGAGGACTCTGTGGAAATATTTATGTATGACTTATCTGTTTATGGGAACACTTATGAAGTCTGTCTAGCCAATCTGGAGAGGATACTGAAAAGATGCAAAAAGACGAATCTGGTGCTCAACTGGGAGAAATGCCATTTCATGGTGAAGGTGGACATAGTGTTGGGACATAAGGTCTCTCAGGATGGGTTGGAGGTGGACAAAGCAAAAATTGAAGCAATTAAAAAACTTCCACCTCCAACCAGCGTGAAGGCTATATAAAGCTTCTTGGGGCACGTTGGATTTTACAGATGATTTGTCAAAGACTTTTCTAAAATAGCACGACCATTGAGTGCGTTATTAGAGGCGGACAGAAAATTTGAGTTTGACAACAACTGCCTCAACGCATTCAGAGTTTTGAAAAATGCGCTGATTACCGCACCCGTATTGATTGCGCCGGATTGGACACTTCCTTTTGAAATCATGTGCGATGCAAGCGGGTATGCGATGGGAGCAGCTTTAGCGCAAAAGAGAAAAACAATCTTGCATCCCATCGCATATGCGAGTAAAACATTAAACCCTGCTTAAACAAATTATACCAGCTTTAGCGCAAAAGAGAAAAACAATCTTGCATCCCATCGCAGCATTTGGTACGCAAAAGGTCTTACTCTTCAACTCACGACTACGGCTCTTCCCGGGAAAACTAAAGTCACGTTGTTTCGAACCGTTCATAATTAGACAAGTATTTTCGCATGGCGCGGTTGAATTATCAAATGATGACGGAACCAACATATTTAAAGTCAATAGGCAGCGAGTAAAGGCATATCATGGAGAAGGCTGGCATCGCCAAGTCGACTCCGTGGAACTAAAGAACTTTGAATAAAGAAGGAAGTAGGTGGTCACTACGTTATCAAATGATCGCAATCTATCAGGGATGCAAGTTTTGGGAAGCATCAACTCTTTAATTCTTCTCCACCATTCGGAATTTTCACTATATCTTTTCAATCTTGATCTATCCTTATTTTGCTATTACCATCTCTATCTCTATTTCTATTTCAAAAAAAAAAAAAAAATGGAGATTGCGATAACGAGTTTTGTTTTGTTTAAAATAATTTGACCCTCTCTTTGTTTTTCTTGCAATGATCGAGATGTTACACGAAGAAGCACTTATCTTACTCCATCACCGCAATCTATAGAAGATAGATCGCCGCAAAGATGGATGCGTCAATACACAATGCAGGCGACAGCGCAAATTTGGGGGTGTAGTCTTTCTTATCTTTATTTCAAATTTTGCGCTATCACATTGCATTGTAGTTTTCAAAGTTTTATCACCGCATCCTCTTTGATCACCACAATCATTTGACGTAGATAAATTTAGAAGGTTACCGCATAATGTCTCTTCGCCAAGTATGATTTCAATTATGAAAAATATGCTTCTATTTCTTTCGTATATATATACTAAAGTCAACTTAATCTTAAGATAGTCACCTTATAAAATATTTCTAGAAGTTAGGGGTTTGCTAGCTTTCTTTCAAACTCTCTTTACGAAGTTTTCTAAGAACATCGCATGACTTATCTCAATCTTTTGGCAATGAGGACATTGCTACATTTTAAATTTGGGGTGAGGTATTTATTTTCGACCTTGCTATTTTACAAAAAAAAGAAAAATGGTGTTTTTGAGAATAACAACTCCACTGTCAACACAATGGGAAACCTATATTGATAAGAGTTAATTTGTGAAAGGCACATACCCATAGTTGGATGTCCGCATGACACACGTGGGGGCAAGCCAAAACGAAAGTAAGTCACCAAGATCAATGCATAAATAAATGACCGCAACTCCCCTGCCAAATAGGTATGAGTTTAGTCTGAGAAAGAGTGCATCTTTCGTAGTTGGATGTTCGCATGACACTCGTGGGGGCAAGCCAAAATGAAGGCAAGGCACTTGGATCAACGCAAGGTTAGAAAAAAATATGAATGAAGAAAATTTTTATGCAAGGATAAAACCATTTGACACCCCGATAGAAAATGTTCTTTTTGAAATAAATCATGCGATGTCCCAGAATTTAGTAAAGTCCTTTTGAAAGGTAAGCTTGCAATCCCCAGGTCTTAGAAATATTTTAAGAAGAGAGTTGAATAAGACTTAAGGAAATTCTGGTATATAGGATTTGAACGAAGTACCCTTGAGAAATCTAGGGAAAGAATATTGCAGTTGACTTGCCAAGGGAATCTTTAGCTTATGCTTGAGGACAAGCATTGTTTAAATTTGGGGGTGTGATAATGAGCAGAAATGCACGTTATCATAGTGCTAAGTTCTTAAACAATGCGGATTGCATTGATGAAATATGTTAATTTGCGTCCATTAAGCATCAATTTCATAATATTGCGGTCGCATGCGTCCATTGCATTAGAACAATTGATTTTTGTTTTGTGCAGAATATGCGGTGACGCAATGCAAGAATTGTGATCATAGGAAACATACGTTTTTCCCTTTATAACATGTCCCTCAATGAAACTTACCACAATTCGTACATAAGGGTTTCTTACCCGTACTGGCTACCAGCTCGGCAGGATGCCAAAACCTTGATCTATCATCCATACTAACCACAAGTCTTGGCTTCTTCTTTCCTACACTATGCTGACTTGTATCTCTCTGTCCTTTATCAATACCTATTAGGTCATTCTCAATACCGTACTTCCTTTCCGAATCTGCCAGAATGGATTCGACACTTTCCGCCAACCTCTTGACGATCCTGTTAAATCTTTTGTCCTCTAATTGAGGATCTGTTCTTGTTTGCGGAATCCTCGACTGCTCGTCAAAAGTTGTTGCCTGATTTATCGGGTCTTTACATTTCCGTTCACTAACATTTGAATTCCCTTGAATCTCGGAATTTCTAAAGGTAGGTTCAGGGTTCCCATGGTCTGTCTGCCTACTCTGCTTGCCACTTTTCCTGATATCTTCCTCTTATTTAGGTAGTACACATGCTAAGGACTCAAGACTCAGACTTATATATATATAAATTTTTCCCCTCTCTTCCCAAAATCTTTTGCTCTGATACCAACTTGTCACACTCCACTTCAGATTACCCTCTTAACCTGGATGGAATGGTGACTGCAACAGTTACCAACCCTTTTGCTGGCACTTACTGCCTATCTAACCTGTTAAATTTTGTTCAAACCCTGAATACATACATGTCATCAATATACCAACATATCAACTCAGAACTTAACACATTCACATTACAGGGTTTCGCAACATTGTTCATACATGAATATTACAACTTAGTGAGCCCCATCTAGAATACTAGTCACTAGACAGACATATGTGTACTAACTAATACAGGTCTTCAATTACACTTCCTTCAATCTGTTTCTTTGAGTGGCAGAGCAGCAGCAGAAAAGTCTTTTGGGAACTAACCGCTACCTGAAAAGGAAAACATTTGAAAACGTGAGCTAGAAGCCCAGTGAGTGACTTAATAAAAACATAAATCTCATGCTTAAATTGAAAGCTTGAAAACATAATACTGGAATTAATAAAAACATAAATCTCATGCTTAAATTGAAAGCTTGAAAACATAATACTGGAACTAATTATACCAAGCAAACGTGTACATAAAACCTTTAAAACCATTGTATCTGAAACCTGAATCTTAGTTGAGAATGAACATTCATCACACTAATTCCCAACGCCAAGCCATGGCCAGATGAGACCTCTACTTCGACCTGTTCATACTGAACTATGGCTAGGAGAGATCCCTACGTTGATCTCTTTAAATATACCGATGGGCATCTTAAGCAACTTTCTTTAAACATAAACATTGATAACAACTCTTAAACACCATGAAACATAATCATTCCCTAGTTGAGAACGAGCATACATCGCTCTAGCTCCCAACGTTTGTTATCGGCCAAGAGACCCATACTTCGGCCTCTCATTCAGACCTGCCTATGTGCACATGGAGTTTTCTATGTACCGTCAACACCTTAGGTATATTTATTTAGATACCTTCCTTACCTTCAGTATTCGGCTCACTTAAGCTATCAAGTTCTCGAAGAACATTAAAAGAATAGCTCTCAAATATAGCATAGAAAACTCTTTAGGATAATTATGTTTAGAAATACCAACGCTTGTACTTTGACAACCTTAGGTATTTAAAACATAGTATATCAAGCTTCATTCAACCTTAGCTTTAACCCTAACGCATGCTTCATACTTTGTGAAATAAGTTGGCTTAAAACATATTGAACTAGCTTGTAAAAACCACTAGCATGCGTTAGACATGGAAAACATACTTGGAAAACTCATACATTAGTAAACGGCATGCGTTGATAAACGTTCATAAGCATTAGCAATTCCAAACTATCCTCCTAGCCTAGGAGAAGATATGACTGCCTTTATCCTTAGTTGAGAGTGAATTACTAGATCTAACCCTCAACGGCAACCTTAGTCGGGGAGAACCCTTTTGCTCAATCCCTCGACGTCGTATTACCTATGTGCACGTGGTTAAAACTGAGTACTGTCGTACCTTAGGTACTTAACTAGGATACCTTCTCATTGTCCTTCAGTATCCGTCATATAACTAGTCATAAACATTTAGTTCAACACTAAGGCTTAGTGCTCAAATCATCATACTAGTTCATCATAAAATTGGAGTTACTTAAACATGGTGAAAGTATTTGGACAAGATAACATATTTAAATCATGTCAATTCTATGGAAAAAATGCTTTACTTAGCATGAGAAACAGTTTCACAAATATATTGCTTGACACTTAATTTAAACACTTAGCATGAGAAATATCTTCAAAGAAATCATAGTTTCTAAATCATTAAAACATTGATTCATCACATAGTCACTCACAGCTCGTTGGGGCTCTTTACGGGTTATGCGCCTCTCCTAGCTCTTCTTGGCTTGAAAGGACATAATTCCTGGTTAAACTACTTAGAATTCTTAGCAAAATACCCCAAATAGTTCATTTACTAATGGAACTTTTATCAACAAAGACAACATTACTAACGAGATCCTCCTCATGAGCGAGATCAAGCTTTTCCTAGCAAACTGTCTTCCTAGCGATACTCACCTTACCAGCAAGATTCAACCAAATTTCTAGCGAGATTTCCTTTTAGAGCGAGATCCTCATTACAAAATTAGCGAGATTTCCTTCATTAGCGAGATCCTCATTCTCCATATCTCGCTATAACTCTCTACGATGAGCTGTTTCCATTTTTATACAAGAGGGTTTTGTGAAAGTTGTAAATGAATGGTCATGAATAAAAAAAATCAATTTTATTCAATTATATTAGGTTATATAAACAATATTTGAATAAATTAAAGCTTTTAAGTTTGCTTTATTAATCACTCAAATGTGGGTTACCCCTAATTCCAAACCCTTGAGTCTTTTAAGTCTAAAATCCAAAACTCCAGAGTAGACATGATTTCAATCCAAAACTAACGATCTTTGTATGGTAATTTCAAATCCATTGGTCGTTCTTTGATTTTTGCTTTCTTTTGTGTAATGAAGTGAGTCTTTATGCACGTGGTTGTTTTCATTTCATTTCATGGAGTCAATTGTTCAAGTTCTTGTTTGGATTCTGTATTTTTGTTTGAAACAATGATTTACTTACTCATTCAGTAAAGATTTACTTTTTAGAGTGAAATGTGAAATGATTTAGTTCTAAATTTTAGGGACTAAAATCAGTACATATTTTAAAATTATAAAAACTAAGACCTGATTAATAATTATTTGATTTTTTGTTGTTAGTTTTAAAAATTAAGTTTATTTCATTCACATCTCTTATAATGTTTTATATCTTTATTTAGTACAATTGTTGCAATAGTTGAATTCTTAGCTAAACTCCAAAAACAAAAACAATTTTTGTTCCTTGCGTTTTTTTTAGTTATCAATATTTGACTTTGTTTTTTAAACCATTTGATGAAAAGTAAATAACAAAAGAAGAAATTTGAAGGTGAAAATAATGTCCATAAGCTTAATTTTAAAAACTAAAAACAAAAAATAAAATAGTTACCAAACAAAACCTAAATCATTACACATTCAAATTTATGAACTAAATCATGACTTCAACAAACCAATAGTGTTTATTAACTATATGGACCAAGAACTGAAGATGGATCTTTGTTGGATTCTAGCTCAAACCCGAAGCCTACTTACCTTTAGTGATTTTTTTTTCCAATTTTTGTACATAAAGAATGCTGCCCAAACCTTTTAAACTGACTTTTTTGTACTTGTTGACATGTGGTCCATCGTTGATGTGAAATATTTATTTTGGAGTCGAGAGCTTGTTATGGTTTCAATGTAGTAGTTTGAAGTTTTTTCATAATGGATCGTTTTGTACTTTCTAGCAATTAGCCTTTCATTTCTTTAATATGAAAAAGTTAAATTGTAAAAGTAATTGCGTCAAGGAATATTTTTGACCATGTGGCAAATGAGAAGACAATAATTGGTCTGATGACAACCTTGTGAGATATATATGAGATTTGATTATGAACAAATCTTTTGATGGTATATCTGATTATGAACAAATCTTTTGATGGAAACACCGCTAAAAATAAGATTTATTAAATCAAATTATAAAAATTTCGACAAAATCTCCTCTAAAAATTAGATAAATCATGCCTACAAGATAACTTTATTAACACTCTCAAAATATTTGTTTTAATCAACCACCGGTGTGCCAAACCATACACTCTTCAATAAAATTTAGATCACAACACTCTAACCATATCATGAAACTTTGTAAGAGAAAAATATACAAGTTTTCATTTACAAACCATTTGGAACCAAGGCTAACCACTCTAGTTACAAGCATAAAAAAAAAATATAGCAAAAATTGTGTAATCTAAATAAAGCTGGATTGTAAGCTATTTCAATTGTCGATTCACCTGAAATAATAATTTAACCAAGGTGTTAAGGCTCGATAAGGTACTTAAAACACTTTACACAAAACTTTAATTTTCATCGATTTTCAATAATTCTTAAGTCCACTATGCCTTTGACTCCATTCTCTCTCCTATGGTTTGTATGTGTGCCTTAAAGTACTTTTAGTGATAAAATATTGTATTCCTTCATTCTACTATTCATCTTTTTTTTCCCTCAAACCCACAAAACACTTTCTTTCCATAACATATTTTCATATTTCTTTCTTTTATCTATTTTTCTTCAAACTGCATTTCTTCTAGATTTTTCCACCCAACAACATTCATAAACTCCACAAGTCAAAGAACCAAAAATAAAGCACACTAGAACTTCCATGCAAATATTAAGAAAGCTAAACCCATGAGATAGAATAATCTATATCCATGCTTTCTTTTAAGAAAACGACCTTACCAAATGTCCAGGCTTCTCCTTAGGGGCTGTTTAGGCCGCTGAGATGATATAGGATGTGGGAAGTTCTAATGTTTGGAGAGTTTTGATGTCTAAAGAGTTCTGATCGAGTATGAACGATCGAGTATGTTCAAGTACCTAGATGATATACGCTACACAGAAGGAAAATAATGGTGAGATACGAAACACATTCCGAAAATGGGCCCACAAACAATTAAAATCGATGAGATAGGATAATGGTCCTCCAAACACTGAGATGATATAGGATGTGGGGATATACCGTCTCATGTTGGGCCCCCAAACAGCGCCTAAGGGACTTCCATAACATGTCCAATCAGTCCAAAACCGTAAACAAAAAAAAAAATTTCCAAGATTGGACCTAATCTACAATGCTTTAGTCTAAATTAAAAAAAAGGGGCTAAAAAAGCTTTACCACAAAATAATTACGAAAAATACTTGAATCTTTGCTAATTTGTGTTTCGAATTCATGAATCGAACCTTTAGTGGCTATGGGTCTTTTGATTTTAGATCGATAAGGTTTTGGAAACTTAAAATGAACTCAAAATCAATTGGTAAATGTTGTTCCTAGGTAGTTATGTGTGGATAAATGCCAAATCATGAGTAAAAACAAGAAAACGTTGATCCTCACCGCCGTTCTCCAGAAGACATGCCTCAACGCTATCAAAAAGGTCTTCATCGGAGGGAGGGTATGCATAAGCGAGTTGCTATCGAGCTTGGCTGAGAAAGAAAACACATACTAAGAGGTGCAAGAAAATTGAAAATTGAAGATATTATAGATGTAGGTTTTGCAGAAGACATTCATAGAAGATATTTTGGTAACAGAGTCATATAAAATGCATATGGTAGAAAGTTGAAGAAAGAGCAAAAAGATAACTCCTAAGTGGCATGTTGGGTTAGCTTATTTGGAGGCACTCTTCTTGTTTCTCTGGAAGCTGAGTTGATGGAAGGCACATAATTTGGGTTGATACTGTTAAAGAAATATGATGAAATCAACTTAAACAAAATTTATTGTAACTGATTTACTTGAATAAAGTTCTATATAAATTCATATGTAGCTAGTTCATTTTTTATGTACTGAAAAGAGTAAAACTAGCTAAAACTCATCTGTAAATTTCTTCAAGAACTCTCCAAGACTTAAATCCAGCTCCTTCATGGATGTAGGCATTTTTGAGGCCGAACCATGTTAAAACTTGTGTCTTCCTTCTTCACTTTCTCTTATTCTTCATGCTTGTAGCTTGCATCCTCTTCTTCTTCAAGATCACACATGATTTTGGCAGCATCTCACTCTCTCTCATTTCAGATCTCACACTCTAAAATCTGAGAAATTAAAAACAGAAGATAGTCATTCAAGATTACTCCGTTTGTGTGAGATCTCAACCATCAACGTGTAAGGCCAAGATCTTGCAACACACGGATTGTGCTTTTAGCACACATAATTAAAGGCCACTGGTTTTCTTTCTTTTTAGCTGGTTTAAGCTGAAGTTTTTCAGCTTTGGGCCTTGGTGGGTTCATTCAAAGCCCATTATCATTGTAAACAAAGCCCAACAAAGTGGTATCAGAGCATGCAAGGAAAGAAAGAATGTTATTCAAGACTCAAAGAAAGGAAATTTTGAAGAAGAATGTTATTCAAGACTCAAAGAAAGGAAATCTTGAAGCAATCAAAATTGTCAAGAAAGCTCAAGATGGTTGTTGCAAGATATGTTATTGAGATGTTTGATGGGAAAGGAGACTTTAGCTGATGGAAAGAAAAAATAAGGGCTATTCTAGGGCAACAGAAGGTACACAAAGCTCTAGAAGACCCATCTAAGTTTCCTATCATTGCCACAGAAGAAGAGAAGGAGAATATGGAGCTAATTGTGATACTGGGGTATGCCCTATTTATTGTGTATTGTACATGTATTTCTCTTGTATTGGACATTGTTCTCCCAAGGCATTAGGACAAGTGGGAGATTGTTGGGATTGGTGTGCTAATTCTCCAGGAGTCTCGTAGTTTTTAATTTATACATATTTTTATGAATAAAATAAGAGTTATTTTATCTGGTATTTACTCATCCAATAAACAAAGCTCCATGGTTATCGTATGTAAACTTAAGCATGTATATGAAATATACAAGTGGATCATGCCTTAAGTGATAACCTAAATAGGTTTGTAGTATAAGGATTAAGGTAGGATACCTGATCTTGGTGACACTACGGATACGACCCGCTTTGTAGAGGTTTGCAAGTGTTGTGAACTACTATAGATGGTAGATCTTGACGATTCATGTGGAGACATGTGAGCGGGGGTGTCCTATACAAAGAGTTTGTATAAGACCAGACCACGAGATGACTAGTTTTTGTATATAACGGCGTTGATACTGAAGACTTACATCTCACCTAAATGACCACAGATGACATGACCTCAATCCTGAGTGTTTTGGGAACTCCTGCCTTTGAGAGCGGTCATTTGATTAGTATGGGTGAGAGTGGCCAGATTGCAAACTCAACATGCTTACCTTTTTGGGGACTTATCTGATTTGGGAGCTAGGAACTCAGTTACACAAGATGAAATTTACTCCTTCCAGAAGGAGGGGTAAGTAGATAGATTGATCCCTTAAGGGCTGATTTCGGAGCTTGAACATAATGGCCACAGCTTCTCTTTGGAAGAGAGGACTCAGTCATAGTAAGACTATGACTTATGTTCATTAGAGAGATCTGTGGTACTTAAGGAGTTAGATGTAACTATAGGGGCATAACGGTTATTGGCTCAGTTGTACTTACGAGCGATCCGTGAAGAGTTATTGCATTGTTGATTGGTTGATATGGACACATAATATATCTGTAGTAAGGAGAGTTCAACTGTCGATCTTTAGTGGAGAGCTTGGCAGTTAACAGATGGTAAATCCAGTAACTAAAGAGTTTAGTCAGTTATTCACGTACCATTGGAGCTTTGAGTTACAGATCCATAAGGTCCCCTTGCTAGCTCAATGGATTCAAGTTGGGAATTAGTTCTTGGTGTTGATTTGAAATGTTCAAATTGACAAGAGGTAATCCGATTATATATGATATAATCGGTATGATGTATGAGATACATCTAGTGGATGATTAATGTAAATGAGATATACATTAAAGACCATGAAATAGAAAAAGAGCTATGGTTTATATGTTTCATGAGATGAAATATTAAAACTATAGGTTATAAATATAGTATGGTGAGTTGGTTATCATGTATATTTATAATAATATTAATTATTGGATGATTATCTCTTTTTCTCTAATAACCAATTGAGTGGGAAGTTATTGATAGTTTCATGGTAATGAGATAAAGGAAAAATGTTTTCCTAAATTTAGTAGTTATTAATTTTTGAGATTTTCCATTCTCGGAAAGACTCATGGTGGCTATCAAGTGAATAGGATTCACTAAACAATAGGTGAAGAGAGACTAGACGATCGCAGAGTATTTCTATACGATAGTCACTCAGCTGGCCAATAGCTAAATGTTCGTGGAGCTTTAGCTAAACGATTGAGGAGCTTCTTCTAAATGATTGAGCATTATTGATAACGGGCTGAAATGCACGTTATCATAGTGCTAAGTTCTTAAACAATGTTGGCTTGCATTGATAAAATATGTTAAATTGTGTCTAAAAAGCATTAAGTTTATTATATTGCGGCCGCATGCGTTCATCGCATAGGAACAGTCGATTTTTTTTTTATGCAGAATATGTGTCGACATAAGGGGGAAATTGCGCTTATAGGAAATCATTGGTCGCGCAGCATTACTGCAAGGCTTTACGGTAATCGTGTTCGCAAATATTCGCCCGAGAAGGATTGCTGCAACTTGATCAGCGCAACATAGTGGGCGCTTCTAGGTGAAAAAAGACTAATTAATCGCGATGGGACAAAAAGCTGATGACAGTCGAATCCGAATTAAGATGACAGCCGCTAACGATACAAGTACATTCAGCTTTTCGCTGAAAAATATTCGACGCATCAGTCAGGGGAATTAAAGTCGTCCTATCTGTGCAATCATGAGAGAGAAGCTGCTGTTCACCTTGGATATTCTATATATACCAAAGGCAACCTTCAGAAAAGGGGTTTCGCTGTTCGAAATTTCATACGTTCAGTTCGCACGTCCTTGTTTATAGTTTTCTTTCGTTTTAAGGCAGACGCGAGAGAGGAGGTTGTGCCGACAGATCATTCTGGTAAGCTTGGGAGAGCGCTAGAAGCTTCAAGGACAGAGAGAGAGCCGACGACTGCGGAAGCATGAAAATCTTTGGAACCGAATAGAGATTTACAGTGTAAAAGCCTTGGTCAGCAAGGAATTGCGACCAGGCTCTCTACCTTTAACTTCCATTGTTATTTTCTACTCCACTCATTTATTGAAATGGAATATACTTCTCTATATTTGTTCACTCTCTGTTATTTACGCATGAGTAGCTAAATTAGTTGCATGGGTTAAGAAGAATTTAGCTAGCACAACTAGAGAATTTTCACTCTATGCAATTATCTTGTATTATGTATGCTTCATTCGTCCATTAGATATACTCGGGAGGGTAGTCTAAGGATAAAATCTAGGCTTGAGAAGATCAGGTTAGAATCTAGGCTCGGGAGAGTCAGATTAGAACGCATAATCAAGAGATAGAAGTTTAGGAATAATCACTATTTGCTATGAACGCATCGCATGTATCCTAGAGATAGGATATGATTGTATGCGGTCACCTTGCCTTTATGAATTTTGCATCAACGCATAGGAAAAGAGTAGAGACTTAGGAATAAGCTCTATGACACTTTTGCATTCAACATATGCGTCCGAGACTTAGGAGCATCGCATTTGCATTGGAAAATGACTTGTTGTGCATGGTTGTGGCATGATCGCATAGTCTGACGCATTCCCAAGTAACGCTAGCTAAAGACCTTCTTAGCCCATTCATCTGTTTACTCAGTGCATCTTTCACACAACTGACTTTTCTCAAATTCGCCGCTTTTGTTATTTTTCATTAACGCAATCAACAACAAACCAACAATTTATTTATTTGGTTACCGCAAAGTTTTCCTAAAAATTACCAACGTAACCTATTTTCACAAGTCCCTGAGTTCGACCCTGGACTTACTAGGAAACTCAGTGAAGTTTACACTTGGATTCTGCTGAGGAAACTTGAGTGCTCAACGCAATTTCATCATCGCATATCATCCATAATATCACTTCATAAAATCAAGCATCAATTGTCTATATGATAGACCTTGTCATCTTCCACTTATTCAATCGTTTACACGATTGTTCTTCCTTCAGTCTCGTCCTCTAACCAAGTCCACATAGAGCCCACACTTCTGGATTCCCACACCTAGAATATCGAGGTAGCTATTGTGGTGGTGTCGTACTCAACTTGACATAGTGCGAGGTTCTTGGAGGTTGTTCGTTGAGTTCGCGGTGTTCGTGTGGTGGTTGCCGATTGTTCGTGATCTTGGAGACCGCTGAGTTCGAGCGTTTGTGTGTTGTCGTCTTGGAGTTTGTTTGAGCGTTCGTGATCAAGGGAGATTGAAGATGAGTCTTCAAAGGTATGTGTAATTCTTCCCTTGATCTTAGTAAAGTATGCTGTTATTTTGTTTTATGCATAGCCTGTATGTTTCAGTTTCTTGATTGTAATTGTTAATGTTCAAATATGATAGAAATTTGGAACGATCATTCTGCTGCTCATGGAAATCCTCATGTCAGATTTCCTTCAATTGCTCATGGTACACTTATCCTAAGCCTATCAGACAGTGTGCTTAGACAGGTTATTGATCAAGAAATAGCCTTTAAAATGTGGACTAAGTTGAATGAATTGTATGAAACAAAAAATTTGCCAAACAAACTTTTTCTGAGAGAAATATTTTTTACCTTTAAGTTGAGCTCCTCAAAGACTTTGGCAACAAAGTTTAAGACTCAAGATGAAGACATTGGGGTTGATAATGAAGTGTTTGTGCTTCTTAATTCACTTCTAGACTCTTACAAAGATATCAAGATAACTTTAAAGTATGGAAGAGACTTAGTAACAACTGATATAATCATTTTAGCTCTAATGATCAGAGAAATGGAGCTATTAACTTACAAGGAAGAGAAACCTAGTGTTGAGGGTTTATTTGTAAAAGGTTAAACTAAGAAAAATAACAAAGAAAAGGGCAAGCAGAATTCCACAGAAGAAGGCAAAGAAAAATACAAGATTAGATACAAGTATTGCAAGAAGTTTGGGCATCTAATCAAGGATTACAGAACCTTGAAATGGAAAAATGAACAGAAGAACAAACAACAACAAGAATAACAGAAAGGTCAGACAAGTCAATCAGGAGAAGCTTCAGTAGGGGAGGACTCTTTTTTCTATTCAGATGCCCTAGCTACACCAAATCAAAGGGCTGATGATGTTGGACTGATGCTTATATTTTATGAAGTAGAAATATGGATAATATGCGTGATGGATTTGTGTTGTGCACTCAAGTTTCCCCAGTGGAATTCAAGTGTAAATTCCTCTGAGTTTCCTGGTAAGTCTAGGGTCAAACACAGGGACTTGTGAAAATAGATTGTGTTGGTAATTTTTATGAAAACTTTGTGGTAACCAAGTAAATAACTAAAGTGTTGGGTTTGTTGTTTGTGTTGATGAAAAAGAAATAAATAAAGGCAGTGGATTTGAGAAAAGACAGTTGCATTGATAGATGCAATGAGTATGCGATGAACGGGTTGAGAAGATCTTTAGCTAGCATTACTCGAGAATGCGTCAGACTACGCGATCATGTTACAACCATGCACAGCAAGTCATTTTCCAATGTAAATGCGATGCTCCTAAGTCTAGGACGCATGTGTTGAATGCAAAAGTGTCCATAGAGCTTATCCCTAAGTCTTTACTCCTGTCCTATGCGATGATGCAAAATGCATGAAAGCAAGGTGACCGCATACAATCATATCCTATCTCTAAGATGCATATGATGCGTTAATAACAAATAGTGCTCATTCCTAAGCGCCTATCTCTTGTTTATGCATTCTAATCTGGTTCTTCCAAACCTAGATTCTAAACTGAGCTTCCCAAGTTTAGATCCTGTCCTTAGACTACCCTCCCGAGTATCTTTAATGGACGAATAAAGTATACATAAACAAAATAATCGCAAAGAATGAAGATTCCCTAGCTGTGCTAGCTAAATGCTTCTCAACCCATTCAACTGATTTAGCTACTCATGCGTGAATAACAGAGAGTGAACAAATATAAAGAAGGAAATTCCATTTTTATAAATGAGTTGAGTACAAATAACAATGGAAAGTAAAGGTAGAGAGTCTGGTTGCAATTTCTTGCTGATCGAGGCTTTTTACACTGAAATTTTTATTCTGTTCTAAAGATGTTCCCGCTTCCACAGGCGTTGGCCCTCTCTCTGTCCTTGAAGCTTCCGGTGCTCTCCCAAGCTTATCGAAACAATCTACCGACACAACTTTCTTCCTCGCGTCCGCCTTAAAAGGAAAGAAAGCTATGGACAGAGGCGTGAACTTGTGGAACAAAAAATTGTAAAAGTTGTGAACTGATAAACTGTTAACTAATCAACTGCTTAACCCCTTCTCTGAAGAATGCTCTTGGTATTTATAGAGCATTCATGGTGAAAGATGGCTTCTCTCTCCTGGTTGAATAGATGAGACAACTTTAATTCTTGACTGATGCGCCGGATAATTGTCACCGATAAAGCTGAATGTATTTTGTGACCATTATCGGCTGTCAACTTAATTTGGATTCGATTATCATCAGCTTTCTGTCCCATCTCTCTTAATTATCCTTTCATCCGGATGCGTCCACCATGTTGCACTGACCAAGTTGCGGCAATCCTTTTTGGGCGAATGTTTGCGAGCACGATCAACGCAAAGCCTTACGGTGAAGTTGCACTCGACCAATGATTTCCTATGATCGCAATCTTGCGTTGCGTATATTCTGCACAAAAATACAAAGATCAATTGTTCTAATGTGCTGAATGCATGCGACCACAATATTATAGAATTTATGCTTAATGGATGCAATTTAACATATTTCATCAACGCAATCCAACATTATTTAAGAACTTAGCACTATGATAACGTGCATTTCTACCCGTTATCATGGACCAGCTAAGAATCAAGGGGTTCTAATCTCAGGGTGCTCTTTTCATATGACACCTCACAAGGACCGGTTCAACACATACAAAGATATGGATGGGGTTCAGTATACATGGGTAACAATAACTCATGTCTAGTAGTTGGAATAGGCTTAGTCTCACTCAAGCTAGAAGATAGGATAGTCAAACTATCACACCCCGCCCCAGACTACCCTCTGAGACTGGGAAAGGTCGTGACTGTAGCAGTTATCAACCCTTATGTTGACACTTACTGCCTAAAACTCTTGCGGAAATAACTCTGATACCAATGAACAAATTCAACTTACAACTCATTAAGTAGGCCCATTTTATTACAACAATGTAACGTTTATACAAATCCAAAACTTAACAACAAAGTTTACGACAACAATTGTAGAACCCTTCAGAAGTGTAACTGTGGCATGTGGCAGACCTTGACCTTAGCAGCACCCTGGAACTCCTCACTTTCCGCTACCTGGGGGGAGGGGTAAAACATAAAACATGGAAAACGTGAGATATAAAGCTCAGTGAGTGGTGCCTTTAGATAAACAAATAACTTTATCAACAGAAATATACTTTTGGGAAAGCAATACATAGTCAACAAGATCATTACCACAAATTCATTATTATTTTCCAGCCAAATCGCTAGACAATCCCCAGTTCGACCGCTGGTTAAAACAATCAACCCCAGCTTGATCGCTAGTTTTCGCATAATAAAAACATCTCCAGTACTTTCACACGTATACTAAGAAAACAACAATTCCTGTTGAAACTTTCCCTGTACCCTATTATCCTGCCAATGTGCACATCGACTATTTTTCCGCTAGCTATGCTTAGGTAACTTGACTATATTTCCCGCCGATCATCATCGACTATCATTTTTTGCCGACCGAAGCCGACTATATTTTCCCACCAAGTACCCTTTTCAAGCATGCTAACTATGTATCCCGAGTACAATTTCAGTTTCCAAAACAAACATACAAGCAATATCTCAACAAGCATAGTGATCAGATAAACATATATCCCTGATCATGCCAATTTAACATTATCCCCTATATATATTTACCTATATATAGAAATTATATCAACAATACAACACACAATAACCACTCACCTTGGTTGGTTAGGAACTTTCCTTTTCGAAGTTCTTTAGGTTTCCTTGGTTTCCCAAAATTTCAGATTCAATTATCAGCTTAGATTACTCATAGTTCCAGAACTTATTTTAAGATACTTCCTTCTGTAAACATGTTCTAAAATGTCTCAGGAATCTTATCATAAAATCTTAGCTCAGAACGCCTCGTGGTTTAGCCGGAATATTCAAAACATCAATACTGGCCCAGCTTACCCGACAGCCTGACCATTCTGTCTTTTTCTCAGCTTCTAGACCGATTCATTGGAGTTTCTTCTCTGTCAGCCCCAAAATGAAAACTAGACTCTTTTAGCTTTCAGATGGCTTTGGAATCACTCCAAACTCACGAGTATTCTGGGAGAACTTCTCGTTCCAAGTTGATGTTACTTCCTGTCTTTTCTGCCCGACAGCATCTCCCCTCTTGGAACTTCTTGACCAACGCATGGTCTTGCTACCAACGCATGGTCTTCTCCCACTTAGTCCTCACACACTCTTCTTTACGTACTATGAAGAGAATTTGAGTTCTCATCTAAAGTCTTTGGCCATATTTATAGGCATCCAAGATTGCTCTACGGCCAACACCTCTGACTTGGCTACATGTCCAAGTGTCTTTTCTTCACACCATCAACGCATTCTTACATCAGTGCAAGCCAAAGTGTCTTCTTCTCCTTTCACCAATGCATAGCCCTCATCCTTTACATGTCTTCTTATGCCTCCACCTAATTCGCTTAAGGTTTAAGAATTCCTCCTGACAAGCCACATGTCCGAATGATGTCTTCCATATGAGCTCATCCTTCATATGCGTCCACTCTTGGATGTTCAACGCATAGTCCACTACTCAACGCCTAGCAACCCAACTTAGCATCGCAATCCAACTTAGCCATCATAAGAGCCAGCCATCACCAACGCATAGGATGGCCGCTCATCCTTGATGCATGGCTTACTAGGTATCACCGCACGGCTTGCTCGGCATGGGCGCATGGTGCTTGGCATAGGCGCTAGCCGCTCGACACATGGGCGTATGGCTTAGAAGCTGGCCACCAACACATGGCTTGCTCGGTCGCATGGGCGCTTGGCAGGGCGTTCAAGGATTGCAGGGGTTCTTGATGCATGGCCAATCGATAGGGCGCTCGACGCATGGGCGCTGCTATTGACGCATTGTTCGCTCGGCCGCTCGATGCATGGGCGCTTCCATCGACGCATCGCTTTGCACGGCAGCTTGGCCCGCTTCAACACATGGTTGGGAAGTTTGGCTGAGGCGCTTTGACGCATGACTGGGCAGTTAGGCCAAGCCTACTCGATGCATGGCACCCTTCAGCCCTTGTGCCATCCCAATGCCTCATCCTCGGCTGCCATCCTTCAACCATCTGCCACCCTTCAATGCATCTCTCCATTTTCCTTCCTTCACCAACGCATCCAACGCATCCATCATCTAATGCATCCAACGTATCCATCATCCAATGCATCCAACACATCCAATACATCCATCATCCAACGCATCCAACGCATCCATCTAGCCTAATGCGTTGGTCTAACCTCCAAGGCATGCGTCACTCCCACTTCAACTTCTCTCTTGGCCCAAGTAATCTCTCCAAGATCTTATGGCCAACACATGGCAATGCCTAGCCTAACACTTAGTCAATTTTTCATCAATTTAGGCTTAACTCAAAACTACTCAAGGAAAATCTATTCAACACTTAGAAGTTTCCTTCCCTATAGGATTTAACTTTTACTTAGTTAATTTCCTTAACCACCTGCTTAAGTAGGATAAATGGAAATCCGGGTTTTACACAAACTACTGAGAAATGTCAGACATATGCCTCAATTGAAGAGAAACTTAATTTCACTAGGCATGCTAGACTTAATTTGTTGCGAATACAGAGGAAAGGAAGGCTACTGTGAATTATTGAAGAATGGTAAGCTTATTTTCAAAGGGTTCAAGATAAATGGGGTTTATGTTGTTCAAGGGGTTCAGAAAATACATTCAACTTTACCAAGGAGCCTATTGAAGGAGACCTTTGGCACAAAAGACTTTCACATATTAGTGTCAAAGGCCTCCAAGCTCTTGCAGGTGACAAAAATTAAGTGAATGCAATATGCGATGCATGTTTTAAATGTATGCGTTGATTATCATGCGTCAGTGGTCATGCGTTAGACTTACAATATGTGTTAACAAATGTATGCGATGACCATGCGTTCCTGTCACAAGTTTTCTTGCGCTCATGCCAAGTATAACGCGAACACAAGTTTCTTGGGTGATCCGAGGTTGAACTCAGGGACTTGTAGCTAGACATATGCGGTATGTGTATGCGGCAGTTGAATAAAAGAATGATGGGAGAGTTTAAGCTAACACTACTCCTACTCCTAACTAACAGACAACACAATGAGAATATGAATGAGAGGTAGAGATACAACACCAAAGGATCTCGGAGACCCACCAAAGCACGAAAGCCAGAATCTTTTAGAAAATGGATTCCTATTCGAAGAGTGCTTTGACGTGTAGTAAATGCATGGAAAATAGATAAAACGTGAAGATGTCTTAATCACAACCCTTAAGAGTGACCGCAAGGGCAACCTCAGCCAATGCAAGCTATGCGATCATGCTACACACACTAGAGCCTAAATCTAGGACGTATGCGATGTGTATGCAAAAAGGTTGGGATGACCGCATACAGCCACCATATCCTACTTCTTGGATGCATGCAATATTCTCTCCGTAGGGTGCATACGATGTGTGATAGAAAACGAAGCTTATTCCTAAGTTCTCCATTCTTGCTTATGCGTTCTAATCTGCTCTCTCGAGTTTTAGATTTGGATTTTAGACTACTCTTCCAAGTATGCCTAAGTGATGAATGATGCGCTCATAAGACAAGGTAACCATATAAACTTGGCTGACGCAAGATTATTCTTATCTCTAGTGAACAATGGCTTACATTGCTTAATGCGACCAACCACTTACCCTCCTGGGCAGTTAGTTGTTGCTGACTTTACTCATAGACAAGCGTTGCGTTAGCCTATAGACAGGTGTTGCTACAGCTACACACTAAGCAAATAAGGTTTTCTCACACACTCGCACAATGCACAACTTCTGGTAGTTTGCTACATGCTTCATATCTCTAATCCACATGACTAAGTATGCGATACTCAAGCAATCTCACTAAGTGATGCAACAAAAGTAAATGATGCTATGTAAAGAGAGATGGAGATGGAATCGAAGGAAACATAGAAATGCATTGAACACATAATGTATTAATTCCTTAATCCCAAAATGTAATACAATACAATATAAGAAAGGAAGAGAAAATGAAAGGACCGGCTGGAAGCAATGCCTTGCTTCCAGCAGATATGTGTCAAGGCTGCAGATGGTGCCATGGATGGGCGGTGAAGTTGACTCTCTCGAGATCTAACTCCGTCGAAGGCTCCGGTCATCACTTAGAATGGATGAGGGAGATGAAGAACTCTCAAGCTTTCTTCTAACGCGTTTGTCTGGATCACAAGGATCCGTCCGAAGGCCGAAACTTGGATGATTTAAAATTATGCTCAACGTCTTCTATTTATAGAGCTTGATCGCCATCAACATTAAGGGATCTCCTCTGATTTTGACATTAGCGGTGCGTTGGTCCTTTTCTGAGTCTTTTCTACTAACAGCGTGGTAGGTGAAATGTCAAATCATCTTTTGGTTTTCCCGAGATATGCATTGATGCGTTCATTCCACCAACCTTGCGTTCATCCCACTATTATGGTTATCGTGTAGCTGTAATCGTGCAGTGGCCGCATTCGCTTAATACCACAACTTCGACCGCTATCGCTTGACGATCGTAACTCCTATGCGATGGACGCTTGCGGTTAATCATCGCAACACCCATACATTAATCGCATGCGTTTGCCTTTATGATGGAGAGTTTCTTTGCATGCGGTTGTCTATGCGGTAGTCTAGTTTAGGCGTTTGCGTCCACTTCTTGCGTTAGCTACAAAAATAGACAATTGAACGCATAATAACGCCGAGATTCTGAATGTTGAACGCATAATAACGCCGAGATTCTGAATGTTGAACGCCGCAAACTCATTTCCTCATGAATTCCTAACATAATTGTCGCATATTCTGCTTAACAAGGCCTAAGATGACATGCATTTCTAAATGTCATCACTTGCCAACCAAGGAATTCTACCTAAAGGAATTCACCAGAGCCTATCTTTCTATGAGCATTGTGTGATAGGCAAGGCAACCAGGCAGTGTTTAGTCAAGGCTCAGCACACAACTAAGGCGATCCTTGATTATGTGCATTCAGACCTTTGGGGCCCTTCACCTTTCTAATCCTTAAGTGGAGCTAGGTATTTCCTAACTTTTGTTGACGATTATTCTAGAAAATGCTAGATATTCTTCCTTAAAACTAAGGATATGTGTTTGAGAAATTCAAAGAATGGAAGACTATGGTTGAAAAACAATCTAACCATTAAATGAAGTGTCTAAGGACTGATAATGGGCTTGAGTTATGTACAAAAGATTTTAATGTTTTCTGTAGACAACAAGGAATTGTTAGACACAAAATTGTGCGATACACTCCTTAGCAAAATGGGGTGGTAGAGAGACTAAACAGAACAATTATGGAAAGAGTAAGGAGTCTCTTATCAGATGCTATTCTACCAGAGAAGTTTTGGGCTGAAGCAGCCTCCTATACAGTCTATACTCTTAACAGATGCCCTCATGCCTCACTAGATTTGCTCACTCAAAAAGAAAGGTAGACCAAACATCCTCCTAACCTAAACAACCTAAGGGTGTTTGGGTGCACAGGTTTTCTACACTAGAACAAGGGGAAGTTAGCTGCCCGTGCAGTAAAATGTATGTTTTTGGGGTTCACTGAAGGAGTAAAAGACTTTAGATTGTGGCACCCTACCGAGAAGAAGTGTGTAACAAGCAAAGATGTCATTTTCAGAGAGACAGAAATGTTTATGCAAAGGCCTAGTTCAAATGAATCAGCACCACAAGAAATGACAGACAGAATGGAGGTGGAGCACTCTCTAATCCCTACATCTGATACTTGAAGCTCAAATACCCACATTGATTAGTTGCCTCATCATGAAGAAGAAGTAAAAAAGGTTGCTTCTGAATCTGAGCAAGAGGGACCAGACCTAAGGGACTATAGCCTAGCAAGAGACAGGCAAAGGAGAACTATAGTGCCACCCTCAAGATATGATGATTACATCAACCTGGCTCTAAATGCCTCATATCTGAATAATGAGCTAGAACCCTCTACATTTGTAGAGGCAATGAGTTGTGCTAAATCTAGGATGTGGATAGAGGCTATGAATGAAGAGGTCGAGTCTCTATTAAAGAATGACACATGAGATTTGGTTCCCTTACCTAAAGGGTGCAAACCAATTGCATACAAAGGGGTGTTTAAATTTAAAGAAGGTGTTCGTAATGGACAAGGACCTAGATATAAAGCTAGGTTGGTTGCAAAGGGATTCACTCAAAGACAAGGTGTTAACTACAATGACATATTTTCCCCTGTAGTCAAGCAAACATCTATTAGACTTTTACTATCCATTATGGCTCAACAAGACCTTGAGCTACAACAACTTGATGTTAAAACAACATTCCTACGTGGCTTTCTTGATGAAACCATTTACATGTGCCAACCTAAAGGCTATGAAGTCAGTGGGAAAGAAGACCTTTACTATCTACTTAAAAGGTCTATTTATGGCCTTAAACAGCCACCTAGGTGTTGGAACAGAAGATTCAATAATTTTATTAAGAAGAATGGGTTTGTTAAGAGTTCCTATTATAGTTGTGTTTATATAAACACTAAAATCTATTCTCAACCTATCTATCTACTTCTATATGTAGATGATATGCTACTATCAGGAACTACTATGAAGGACTTAAAACAAGTTAAAGATTTACTGAAATCAAAATTTGAAATGAAGGACATAGGCAGTGCAAACAAAATATTAGATATTGATATCAAAAGAGACAGAACATCATGCAAGTTATGTATTGATCAGACACAATATTGTGAAAAGCAAATCAAAATATATCACATGACAGAAGCTAAAGTAGTCTGTACTCCTATTGCACACCATTTCAAACTTTCAATAGAGAACTCACCCAAAGAGGTAGATATTGAACATCTAAAGCTAATGTCAACTGTTCCATATTCCCAAGCTGTGGGAAGTCTCATGTACCTAATGATTTCTACAAGGCTAGATATTACCTATGCTACAAGTTTGGTCAGTAGGTACATGGCTAATCCGGGTAAGAGGTATTGGGAGGCAACAAAGTGGATCATGAGGTACATAAAAGGCACTACGAGTGCTAGACTACTATATCAACAAACACTAAACAGTGAACCTGAACTGACAGGCTATGTTGATTCTAATTATGCAGGGGACTTAGATAAAAGAAGGTCCCTATCTGGTTATATCTTCCTATATGGAAGTTGTGTATTAAGTTGGAAGGCAACATTACAATCAGTGGTAGCCCTTTCCACCACTGAGGCTGAATTTATAGCTTTATCAGAGGCTGTTCAGGAAGGATTATGGCTTAAAGGGCTTTTACTTGATTTCGGTATTAAACAGGATACAAAAAAATTGTTTTGTGACAATCAAAGTACTATACAAGTACTATACATTTGTCAAAGCATCCACAATGTCATAATCGAACTAAGCATATTGATGTTAAGTACCATTTCAAACGTGAATAGGTAGGGAACAAGAAGATTAAAGTGTTAAAGGTTGCCTCTGGCATCCTAACTAAAGAAGTCACCCAGCTCAAACTTCAGAAGTGCCTCGGCATCATTGGATTTAAGCTGAGAGACAAAGGTTGAAGAAGAAAGGATTAGCAAAATAAGAGTTGGAAGAAAACTTGTTAAAGTTAATTTCAAGGTGGAGATGTAAAAGAAATATGATGAAATCAACTTAAACAAAGTTCGTTGTAACTGATTTACTAATTAAAGTTATGTATAAATACATATGTATCTAGTTCATTTTTGATGTACTGAAAAAAAAGAGTAAATTTAGGTAAAACTCATCTGTAAAGTTCTTCAAGAACTATCCAAGACTTGAATCTAGCTCCTCCATGGATGTAGGCAGTTTTGAGGCTAAACCATGTTAAAACTTGTGTCTTCCTTCTTCCCTTTCTCTTTATTCTTCATGCTTGTAGCTTACATCCTCTTCTTCTTCAAGACCACACATGATTTTGGTAGCATTTCACTCTTTCTCATTTCAGATCTCACTCTCGAGCTTCTCTCCCTCTTTCTAAAATCTGAGAAATGAAAAATAGAAGATAGTCATTCAAGATTACTTTGTTTGTGTGAGTGGTTAAAGAACATCTCAACCATCAACGTGTAAGGCCAAGATCTTGCAATACACGGATTGTGCTTTTATCACACAAAATCAAAGGCCACTGGTTTTCTTTCTTTGGGCCTCGGTGGGTTCATTTAAAGCCCATTATCATTGTAAACAAAGTGAAACAGATACATATTTATGTTGGGATTGGTGTCCTAATTCTCCCGGAGTCTCATAGTTTGTAATTTATACACATTGTTATGAATAAAATAAGAGTTATTTTATCTGGCATATACTCATATCCAATAAACAAAGCTCCATGGTTATCGTATGTAAACTTAAGCATGTATATGAGATATACAAGTGGATCATGCCTTAAGTGATAACGTAAATAGGTTTGTAGTATAAGGATTACGTTGGGATACCTGATCCTGGTGACACTACAGATACAACTCGTTTTTTAAAGGTTTGCAAGTGTTGTAAACTACTACAGATGGTAGATCCTAACCATTCATATGGAGACATGTGAGTGGGGGTGTCCTATACAAAGAGTCTGTATAAGATCGGACCACGAGATGATTTGTTTCTGTATATAACGCCGTTGATACTGGAGACTTACATCTCACCTAAACGACCATAGGTGACATGACCTCAATCTTAAGTGTTTTGGGAACTCCTGCCTTTGAGGGCGTGTTGGATTTTATGTCATTAAAACTCGCAGTTTGTAAAGTAATAAACATCTTCTATAATCAATATACTTTTTATTGATTTAATAAATTGTACGAAAGTCTAAATCCAATAAACTAAGACCCATGACTATTGTATGAGTACTTGAACTTTATGAGGAGACATAAGAGTGGACCAGGTTCGATTAAATAGTCAAAATGATCTATGGTACATGAATAAGGTTGGGTACCGTATTCTGGTAACACCATTGGATGCGGCCTACACTGTAGTTGTTACAAACAGTTGTCAAGTGCTACATACGTTGTGATCCTAATTCGTACATGTTATGACATGAGGAGTGGGGGTGTCCTATGTAATGAGTTTGCATAAGATCAGAACCAAGAAATAAGTCACTCTTACTTTATAACGTTGTTTACTATATAAGACTGACTATTTCACCTAAATGACCTAGGTAACTCGATCTTAATCCTGAGCTAACTATGAACTTCTGTTTATTCGGGATAATAAGACTCCCATTTCAGGGGTAAGACTGAATAGATAGATGGAGACATAAGGTGCAAGATGGAGTTCACGCCTACCCGATTTAGAGATAGGAGAAAGGTTGTTCTCTCAAATATTGAATCCATGTCTTGAACAAGGGGCCCACACTCTCACTAGGCTGAGAGAGTTTGGTTTAGTGATTGGATCACAAACCTGTTTTTCATTAGAGGATCAGTAGGGACTTGAGGAATAAGACGTAATCTAAGGGGTAAAACAGATATTTGACCCAGCCGTTATTACGAACAACCTGTGAAGGGTTGACTTGCTGGTTATGGTTAAATCATGTGGACATAATATATCTACAGTGAGGGGAGTACAACTATAGGCTTTAGTGGAGTGACCCATTAGTTAACGAATGGGGATTAATTTGGTCTAATGAGTTTAGCCAATGAATCTCAGATCGTTGAAGCTCATGATCTGTAGGTCCGTGAGGTCCCCCTACTAGCTCGTAATGGACTAGCTCTAGAATAATGATAAGTTAATTTGAATCGTTTAAATTAGAATTAAGGGAATTAGTAATTATATGAGATATAATTACATGTTTAATTTGAGTATTAAACGGAATAGGAGAATTTATATATTTAAATATGATTTAAATATATAAAGAAGGATATGTGTTAAAATTAATTTAATATTTGATATTAAATTAATTAAGTTTTATTTAATAATTAATATATAAAATTAATTAAAATTTTCATTTTTAAAATCAAAATAGATTTTATAAAATGAAATTATGATTTTTGAGATAAAATTGAAAAGGAAAAGACAAAACACAAAAAATGGAAAAACAAGATTTTCCATTATCCATCTCCTTAGTTGTTCACTCAAAATGCATCTTCTTTGCCTTGTCTTTCCCAAGCATGAGTTGCAACTCATACAAGTTTCTCCTTTGCATGTTGATCTACAATATAATGAAGAGATTGAAGTGAAAATCAAGCATGCAATCTATAGAGAATTTGAGAGAAAATTCGGTTTGAAGAAAGAGTTCTTCAACTAGATTTTTGCAGTGAGCATTTCTCCTTCATCCCTTGATTCAAGCTTGTTTTGAGTCCCATAACTCAATCTAGAGCACTGATAACTTGTTGAAATACAAGTTATTTATACTGTTTTATTTAGATATTGTGGCTAAAAGAAAGAAAAGTTGCATCGAAAGTATATAAATTGGCTAAGAAATGCGAGAATTATAAATTGTCGTCAATACACCCACTGATACCATTGCGATGGTAGAATAGAATGTTTCAACTTTGTTTTGCAGGAAATCAGTCGTCGCATGCGTTCATGGCTCAAAGATGAAATGAACAACGCATCTACGTCGCATTGTGCCCATCAATGAAGAATGAGAAGATGATCAATGCAATGACGGCGCATGCAATAATCGATCAAGAGCTTTGCGATCAGCAGAATTTCAATCGCATGCAGTAATAAAAAATAACACCGCATACGGCGATAGATCGAGGATGTAAAGAGCAACGCAATTGTGGAAGGTTCTGACGAGTGTACAGCTGTCAGTTGTGCATTTATGACGGGATTGATTGTGTAACAGAAGGATTATTCACTCCACCATTTCAGGAACTACCTTAACCATAAAGTGGGGACCACAATGAAAAGAGTCAAGCTTCGCCTATTAATAGCTCATGCAATTCCATTGAAAGATATACTTGAATACATAGAAACGTGTATATAATGATCTGTGAGAGAGACTGGTCTGAAGCGATTTCCAGAGTAGATCCGGGAAGAATCATGAGACAAGGTTGAGAGGTAAGTCCTTGAGCGAGGAATCCTTCCAATCCTCACCGTTGAAGCTCTGTACAAAGGTCACTTCCACCAGAAGAGCAAGCCTGAGAGGGAAGCTCTTCTCTTCATTACTTCCACACGCTGGCAAGCATAATCTCCGTTCAGATCCTTGTCAAGACGTTGACACTCTTTCTGTATTTGTTTCTCAACTCTTTTTCATCACTTGTATTCATCTTCTTTACTTTTTCATTCACACCATGTCTCGAACGCTTAATCTTAGTATTACATGTTATGATCATTACCATTATCATCTCTCTGTTTATTTCCGTTCATCCATGATCTATTTTCTCCATGATGTTTTCCTAATTCCCTAGGTAATTAGTAAGACTTAAGTAAGTAAATTAATTTATGTTAAAGAAATAATTAAGTGTAGCTAAAGCATGCTCAATGGCATCTTCACCTGTGAGAGCAGAAGTGAAGATGTTATTCCACCTATTGAGAGAGAGTTGGAAGAACGCGTTAACTAAAGCGAGAAGTACTTCCAGAGATGGAAGCAACCTTGCGTTCATCACGTTCATCCCTGTTTCACCATAGAGATATGGTAACGTGGCCGATCACCGAGAGGTGTATGCCAAGGGAAAGAAGAACCTTAGTTGCATCTTTAACGCAATTAACAAACTTGCGATGTTTTTACTAATTATTCTTTCTATTTCTGATTCATCCATAAAGACTTGCCATCGCATACCACGATCCTTTGTATAACTTCACAGTCAGTCTCGACCACAGTATCATGTATCATGTATCATGTATCTTGTATATTGTATCATGTTAGTTTAGGATTTTACTTCTTAACGCACTTTTATTTTATCAACGCATTTTAGTTTACCACAATTTAAATTCATGTATAACCCCAATTCTTTATTAATTGTAAAAACTGGTCGCATGTATCACAATAGTAACGCATTAGCGAAAACAATCCCTGTGTTCGACCTCGTATTCTGAGAAACTTGCGTTGAAATTATACTTGGTTTTAGCGCAAGGAAACTTATGACATGAATTACTCTATCGCATACTACAAGCATATCATTAACAATGCATATATCTAGAAGTAGTATCGCCTAAAGACTGAAGATATAAAAACATCGTGTCAAGTTTATGGCACAGTGCACGTATAAAAAGGAAATCCATCTTTAGCGTTAACAAGCACCAAGAGAATAGTGGAGAAGATCTTGAGGTGGTCTGCAATAAGATTTGGAGAAGATAGTAGCTAGAGAAGGAGCTTTGAAGAAGTTCTACAAGAGGTATGTCTTGGAACTTACATGTTTATAGCAAGAGCATGCTTTATATTTTGCCAAAATTAGATAATTTGGGTGCTTAGATGATCCTTGTGCTTTCACTGTTGCTGATACAATCCTATAATTGGTATCAGAGCATCAAATAAGCATTCAATTTGGTTTAATTTTGGTTTTGTGGGTGTTTTATATGAGAAATATGAAACTGATGCACTGATATAGTCTTTAAAGTTTTGGCTTTGAATTTCTCTTTGATTTCTCATTTAAATTTGCAATTGGCTCTTGTTTGATGAGTTTTAATGTGTTCCCAAGAGTCTGTAATTTATTTGGAGTCATTAGAGTTGAAATTAAGCTGTAAATCGAAGAAACAAGCAAAGAGGCTGAGATGTAGTTCCAGAAAATCAGCCCCTGTTCTTATCGTCTTTGAGCTTCAGTAGCTAAACGATTGTTTAAGCTTCACGCATTAGACGATGTGAAGAAAAGCTAAGCGATTTTGTAGCTTTGGGCGTTGATCGTTGAGGTATTGTGTGCTAGACGATCGTGTACTCGATGGATCTAAGCGATGCGATGAAGAGCTATACGATAGCCCTGAGCGATCGCTTACCATGATCGTTTACTTTGATCGTGAGCTAAACTATGCATTGAGTTACTAAGTGATAGCACTATGCGATCGTTTACCTCTATGCAGCAGCTAAGAGTTGCTAAGCGATTACACTATGCGATTGCTTACATTTGTGCGGCAGCTGGGCAATGCATTGAATGCTATACGATGGCATTAAGCGATCGTTTACCTTTTGCACGCGCTAAGCGATCGACTTCATGTGTTAAACGATGGAGCTAAGTGATTTTGTAGTAAATCGTCCGTGCTAAATGATGGACCTGTGCGATAGTGTAAAACACTAAGTGATCATGTAGCTTCTTTCGATACTAGATGATGACACTATGCGATAGAAGGAAAATATACATGATTGTGTAGCTTTGCTAAACTATCAAACATTTACTAAACGATCAGGCAAAATGCAAGACGATGGTCATCATTGCTAAACGCAGAGACTGCGAGATGTTGAACATGAGCAAGGGTTGTCGGTTCGACCGGTTCTCTTGTGGTCTAGTCCGGTTCAACTTTGAATGGTTCTTGGTTGGTTCGGTTCAGATGGTTCAGGTCCTGTTCAAGCTACTTGAGTTTGTTTTGGAGTGGTTCGAGCGGTCCGGGAGCTGTTTAGAAGATGTTTTGTAATAATTAGGTTTCGGTTCAGTTAGTGTTTAATTATTTATGCATGTGATGTATGTTATAATTAAATAAATCTTGTATGTGCATATAGTATGCCATGTAGATTTAAAATCCCATTGTAGGAAGCATGTTGCATGCATTGAAAAGTATGTTATAATTGTTATAATATATAGTATGCATGTTAGGGTTTCTTGTATTTAATATAAGTGTTAAATTAAATATTGAATGCCTTATATATGTCATGAATGTTTAGCATGTCTAAAGTTTTATAAGGTTTTATAAAATTGGGTTAGACATTTAAAATCCATGAACAACAGCTGCATGCTTACATAGGTTGACCACCTATTTTAATTGTTAAAACTTATAAATCCTAGGTTACAAACTCAATCGGTATATAATCCTGTCTAAGGCTGGGGTACTTAAGTTGATGGTTTACAGAACACATCTTACCTGAGGATTATGGCTGATTTTTTTAGCCTTGGTAACCGTTTTATGAGCATACGTGAGTGATGTGAGGTAATAAAATGGTTTATCACCTAGACATCGTAGGTTAAAATCCAATTGTAAGAGTTATACTTGGATAAACCACATACGCTTAGGGTTGTTTTATTAGCCAAAAAGAACCTAAGTATAAATCTACCTAAACAGAACACTTTAGTGGCAGTTTAATAACTTCTATATGATAGAGTTATTAGAAAACTTTAGTGGGATATTAATAACATATATGATATGTTATTTTTAGCTCTCACGTCTCTAAGAGTTCACAATTAAGATATAAGTGGTACTTCATGTCATCGTGAGAGTGACCTCCATTCGAAAAGTATGTTTTAGCTTAAATCTAGATTTCGGTGAATAAGAGGAAGTTGTTCAAACATAAATCAATTATTCGATAAATAGATTTCAAACTGCCACGTCTCCACATAGTTTACACTGTGAGATTCATATGATGCTTCATGTCACCTTGGGAGTGACCTCCATTCGTAAAGTGTTTTGTATGAGTCAATATCAAGGTAAGCGAAGGAATTAGTTCATAGTAAGTGCGCGAAGGATATATGTTAATATATCCTACGGTCTATTCCATTAGCTTGAACCATGAGATTCCTATGTTGCGCCTACTGGTTAGTTTTAAGCAGCCCTTTGCTAGTCGTTTAGCGACGGCTATCCCCTCGGATGGTTGTAACATAGGATTCAGAACAACCTAGGCTTTAGTAAAATGAATAAGGTCTTATAGTTCCGTCTTGGATATTGTCTTCTATTTCAGAGGCAAGTTCATACCGTTCAATAGGATCTGAAAATGGCAGGTCACACTTACAAGAATTACTAAGTTGTTAATAAAGATCTTGACCGAAAACGATAACTAAACGGCTATAGGAATAAGAGTTATTTCGGAAACAATAGGAATAAGAGTTATTCTAGAGATAGTGTTTGGTCAAATTTGTTTATTTTAGTGAAGAAGTATATGACTGCCCTTGGTAGCACATATTCCGACTCACTAAAGTATCGTTGCAAATAAATAATAGTTATGGGTACATTATTACCTTTTGCTAAAACTTGATTTTGGATTTAGTTACAATTTGCTAATTAGAATTTGTTTGAATTTTATCAGCATGTCAAATACTTCTAGAACACTCACTTCCGATATTATTAATAGTAAAATCAAATCGACAAACAAATTACTAGCGGTTGATTATACCAAAAGAGTTTTAATAAAGGATTGTCCTCTATCTCCCAACTCATATGAAATTATGCATTATGTAGATGAGAGTGCTAAATTCGAACAACAAGACAAATATGATTTACTTGTTATCGAAGCATGTTTAGTGGAAAACGATAAGATCTGGATAATTGATTCAGGTGCCGCTAATCATGTATGTACTATCTTACAGGAAACAAGTTCCTGGAGACAGTTGACTGATAACTGGCAGAATGCACGTTATCATAGTGCTAAGTCCTTAAACAATGTTGGCTTGCATTGATGAAACATGATAAATTGCGTCCTTTAAGCATCAATTTCATAATATTGCGACCGCATGCATTCATCGCATAGGAACAGGGAATTAAAGCCATCCCATCTATTCATGAGAGAGAATCCGTTGTTCACCCTGGATGTTCTATAAATACCAAAGGCAACCTTTAGAAAACGGGTTCATGATCTTACGAGTTCAGCTGTTGTTCACCGTTCCACCAGTTCAGAAGTTTGTTCATAGTTTAGCCTTGTTATTAGATTTTCTTTTATTTTAAGGTAGATGAGAGAGAAGAAGGTTGTGCCGACAGATCGTTTCGATAAGCTTGGGAGAGCACCAGAAGCTTCAAGGGCAGAGAGAGGGCCGACGCCTGCGAAAGCAGGAACATCTTTGGAACCGAATAGAGACTTACAGTGTAAAAGCCTCGGTAAGCAAGGAATTGCTACCAGGCTCTCTATACTTTCATCTTCCATTGTTATTTTGTACTCGACTCATTGATCAAAATGGAATTTCCTTCTCTATATCTGTTCACTCTATGTTATTTACGCATGAGTAGCTAAATCAGTTGAATGGGTTGAGAAGCATGTAGCTAGCACAACTAGGGAATCTTCATTCCATGCGATTATCTTATATTATATATGCTTCATTCTTCCATTAGAGATACTCAGGAGGGTAGTCTAAGGACAAGATCTAGGCTTGGGAAGGTCAGGTTAGAATCTAGACTTGGGAGAGTTAGATTAGAATGCATAATCAAGAGATAGTAGCTTAGGAATAAGTACTATTTGTTATCAACGCATCGCATGCATCCTAGAGATAGGATATGATTGTCTGCGGTCACCTTGCCTTTATGCATTTTGCATCATCGCATAGGGATAGAGTAGAGAGTTAGGGATAAGCTCTATAGACACTTTTGCATTCAACACATGCATCCTGAACTTAGGAACATCACATTTGCATTGGAAAATGACTTGCTATGCATGGTTGTAGCATGATCGCATAGTGTGACACATTCCCAACTAATGCTAGCTAAAGATCTTCTCAACCCATTCATCCGCATACTCAGTGCATCTATCACACACTGGCTTTTCTCAAATCCGCCGCATTTTTTTTTTATTTTCTTCATTAACGCAAACAACAACTTCAACAACATTTTATTTAATTGGTTACCGCAAAGTTTTTCTAAAAATTACCAATGCAACCTGTTTTCATAAGTCCCTGAGTTCGACCCTAGACTTACCAGGAAACTCTGTGGAGTTTACACTTGGATTCCGCTGAGGAAACTTGAGTGCTCAACGCAATGTCACCATCGCATACCATCCACAATTCACTTCATAAAATCAAGCATCAAGTTTTTGGCATTGTTGTCGGGGACTTTGATAAAATAGTGCGCTAACTGTAATTTTTTTGATTTCTTTGCAGACTCTCTATCTCTGACGAATTATGACCCAGAGATTGAAAGGATTTTTAGATGACAATTGATAGACCGCCAATAACAACCACAGTAAGATAAAGAAGAGATGGCATAGCAGCCTGGAAATGGAGCACCAAATGATAATAATGTCATGCGAATCCAATCCTACTGGCAAACGATCGCAATAGACCCATTAGGAACTATGCATCGCTAAACCTCTATGATTTCTCTTCAGGAATCATGAGGCCTGCCCTCGATGGAAGCCGATTCGAAATGAAGTCGGTGATGCTTTAGATGATCCAAACTGTAGGATAATTCGGAGGAAGGGGTAGCAAGGACCCCACTGCCCACCTCCGAAGCTTTATTGAAATCTGCTATACTTTTGTGTTCCCTAACATCTCTGTCGAAGAATTTCGATTAACTTTGTTCCCATTTTCTCTCTGTGATCAGGCTAGAAAATGGGCATATTCTCTCGAGTCGAGAGAGATCACTTCATGGGAATAGGTCATGAAGAAATTTATGAAGAAGTATTTTCACCTATTGACAATTCCAGACGAAGGAAACTAATTACAAATTTTGAACAAGACATGGAAGAATCACTCAACGATGCCTGTGTGAGGTTTAAGAAGATGGTCAGGGATTGTCCACACAATGGTTTGCCAGATTGCCTTCAGATGGAAATTTTCAAAACTAATAAAAGCCACAATGAGAGTAGAAAGAAGTTTAACGGCAGAAGAAGGGAGACCAGAAAAAGACTCATCAATGAGTCGGTGGCGGAGAGAAGAACCAATAAATTTTACACCCATGGTAAAAAGCAGAAGTGGATGGAAAAGAAGAGGAATTACAAATACTAAAGTAGACCTGGAACGGGAAAGCCAAATAAAGGAGTCAATGGTGAGTGTTAACCAAAAACCAAGATGTCCGGTCTGTAATAAATATCACTGGTAAGATGTTGGGAACAAACCCAAGGACGATCACGCATATGTTTTAAGTGTGGCAATCCAAGACACTTTAAACGAGAATGTCCCCAGTTGATGAATACTGGAAATATACAATCACCAAGCAACCCGGGAGTGAGACCAACGACTGTTGAAGGAGGATGGACTGAAGGAGGAAGAAAAGAGGAAATAGGAAAAATGATGTTGGGAAAACTATATGGATTAGCTCAATGATAACTTGTAGAAATACAAGTTATTTATGCCACCTTATTTAGATATTGTGGCCAAAATTTAGTAATTATGCACCAATTGTATGAAAATTAGCCAAGTATGACAATAATTATAAATGTTTGCGATTACACCCACTAATGCCAAAAAGATGGAAGACAAGTCAAACTTTACTCTATCAAAACCATCCGATCCGGCAAGCAGATCTCCATCGAATCTATATTTTCTTTACCTCTTCATTCATAAATCATGTATCAAACGCTTAGTAGAAATATTAAATGTTTCGATAGATTCCATCTACCATTTTCTGTCTATTTCTATTCACCCGTTAGTCACTTTCTTCATGATATTTTCTTAATCTCCTGATGAGTAATATGAATCACCAAGAACTTAATTTGTATTAAAGTTTTAAAATACGTTTAGCTAAAGCATGCTAGACGACATCTTCACCTGTGAGAGCATAAGTGAAGATGTCATTCTGATCTATCGAGAGAGGGTCAGAAGAGTGCGTTAACTAAAGCGAGTAGTACTTCCAGACATGGAAGCAACCTTGCGTTCATTACGTTAGACTCTGTTTCACCACAAACATGTGGGGAACATGGCCGATCACTGAGAGTTGTACACTAAGAGAAGAGCGGAACAATATATTTACCTTCAATCCAATTTAGAACTTGCGTTGTTTGTAATACTTATCTTTCTCTTTCTATTTTGTTCATAAGACTTGTCGCCACATCCCACATCTTCGCACAACCTTCACAGCTAGCCTTAATCCTAGCAACTTGTACATGAAGTCTGTATCTTGTAACATCTAGCTTAGGTTTATTGTAATTTTATGTTTTATCGCATCTTTACTGTTTTCCTTTATTTTACCGCAATTTACATACCTATACAAACCCCTTTATAAAGAATTGAAAACCTGGTCGCATATACCATGAACATACCACAATAATCGAAAACCATTTCCCTGTGTTCGACCTTGGATCATACCAAGAAACTTGTGGTGGAATACACTTGGCTCCATCGTAAGGAAACTTGTGACAACGTAGAGCATACTACATGAATATTCATAATTAACGCATAAATAGAAGTAGTATCGCATCATTTTGAGCATTTAATATCATACATACCTATGAGTCCAACAAGTTTATGGCGCCGTTGCCGGGAAACCTGGTTAACAGTTTCTTGTTTGAGTGGTTTTTGGTATTTTGTAGGACAGATCTCATTGTACTGGCTGTTCAATATGGAGAGCAGCCTGGCAGTTTATGAATCCTGGTGCTGAATCGAAATTCGTAGCTTACTCTGAGATCGAGCGAACCTTCCGCGTGAGGATACGCTAGAATAGAAATCAACGAAAAAAGGTAGCCAGCATGGCAGATAATAACGATAACGCGGTGCCAGATGTGAATCAAGGGGCTGTTCGACCGGCTCAGGATCCCGTATTCCTGGCAGCCGATCGCAATATCCCAATGCGAAACTATGCGGCTCCTAACCTGTACGATTTTTCGCCTGGAATCTCAAGGCTAATTGTCGGGGAGAATGTGCACTTTGAGATCAAGCCGGTTATGTTACAAATGATTCAGAATGCAGGGTAGTTTGGGGGTCTGCAAGGTAAAGACCCGCATGCCCACCTGACCAGCTTTGTCGAGATGTGTGGCAATTTCTCCTTACCTGGCATGACCCCAGAGAATATTAGGTTTTATTTGTTCCCTTACACCTTGAGGGATAAGGCGAAGAGGTGGGCTTATTCACTAGAGCCCAATGAAATTACTTCATGGGGGCAATTGGTTGAATGGTTTATAAAGAAGTTCTTCCCACCGGCTGTTAACGCAAGAAGACGAAAGGATGTGCTGAACTTTGAACAAAAAGAGAATGAGACCCTGAGCACCGCCTGGGTGCGATTTAAAAGGTTGGTGAAAAACTGCCTGCATATCGAGATTCCCGATTGCATCTTGATGGAAACATTCTACAATGGCCTGAACAGAGCAACACAGGCTGTTGTTGATTCCTCCACGGCAGAAGGTTTTCTGAACAAGACATACACGGAGGCCAAAGTCATCTTTGACCGCATCTTGCGAAATATGGATGACTGGAAAGATGACGGATATGGAGGCCGAGGTGTCGAGAGAAGAAAAGCTGAAACAGCCATTGTCCCTGCAGAGACAATAACTACATTGGCCGCTCAAATGGCCACGGTAACCTCAATTCTCCAATCAATGGCCATTAATCAAGGAGCCAGTGCTCTACAATTAGCACAACCAGCTACGCCAGCTCAAGTGGCTGCAATTGGTTGCATCAACTGTGGAGGGGCTCACAGAGCTAAAGGATGCCCATTGAATCTTCAGCAAGTGTGTGCTATCCAGAACAACCCCTTCAGCAACACCTACAATCCGAGCTGGAGAAGTCATCCTAACTTCGATTGGGGCGGCAATCCCAACCTAGGGGGGCCAATGAACCATCAGGGGGGTAACAGAGGAAATCCTCCATTTCACCACAACCAGGGGCAATCAAGACCGTAGAACCAGCAACCATCATCATCATCTAATTCCTCGGGAGGATCGTTAGAGGCACTGCTGAAACAGTACATGGACAAGAATGATGCAGTTATGCAAGCGCAAACGTCCTCTATAAAGAATCTAGAGACCCAAGTGGGCCAGCTGGCCCCTGAACTGAGAAGTCGGTCACCTGGAACACTACCCAGCAATTCTGAAGCCCCAAGATCCATAGAGAAAGAGCAATGTCTGTGAAGACACTTAGTAGGCAAGCCGGACCGCCTGCGGTGATGTGGATTGCGATCATCAAAGGCAATGCAAAATTTTTGGTCCATATCTCAATACTATGTTTACTTTGCTTTATTGAATTCCTTCTTTGATTTCTGAACCCAGTTTTAATGATTCATTTAATTCAAATTTTGACTCTTCGAATTTAATTCTTCATTTACTTCTGTGCATTTAATTCATTCCTGCCTTTAATTCTTTGAGTTTTTCTATAGTCAGCGTATGTGCTTTAAATTGTGAATGATTGAGTCATAAAGAAAAAAATCTAAAAAAAAAATTGATGTGTAAAATATAAGTTATGATAATAAAACATTTAACAACAAGAAAGAAAGATGACAATGGACGTATCCCAAACCTACTAGGAATGCACTGCGATCACCTAACTCAACTGTATTGAGTTGAGGGGTGTTTTGCGTTTGCATATGTCTTTTGCCCGTCCTTAGCCAAATGCACTATGTCGAGGTATCCTTCAGAAATACATTGGTTAAGGGGTGTGTTGCAGGGATATATGCGCTGTTGCCCGTCCTCTGCAAAGATACAGTTGCGCTATTGAACACAATGCGTTATAACTTATCATGCATCCATTCAAATAAAATATTAAAGAAAATTTTGTCTGGTAATTCGGGAAGAAGTCCAATCGATTTGTATCCCCAAGAAATTATGGCTTGGCAGACGAAAGGATGCTTTTTCTGAAAATTCCATAAATGTGAGAGGTGGAACGATGCACCTGTTGAGTTGCCCGAGGTTAGTCGCCGCACAAATCGCATTAGGCCCCACCACGGCCCAACCTATAAATACCCCCTTCCCCGTCTTTGAAAATTATTTACTAGCAAATTGGAACCCTAAACATTTTGATTTCAAAACCCTATTCTTCTCCCAAAAGCTCGAAGTTTACCAGACCTTCCAATCTGTATCCATGGCAGACCAAACATCAAACCAACCTGCTTCACCTTCCGTCCCTAACCATGCAGCCATACGAGAGGCATCATTCCTTGTTGCCAGTCGCAGGCTTACTACACAAGCCCGTACCGTCCCCAGACCCACCGGAAGATCCCGAAGAAATCCTTTGGCCATCAAGCCTCCTGCATTCAAGAGAGGAGGAAGCACTGAGAGCATGCCCACACCAACACCGTCTGTCTCCACTAAAAGTGAACGGAAGAGGCGAGATGATACGGAGGTGTTTAGCAACATCCTAATCACTCTGGAGCAAGAAGGTGGACTACCTGAGGCAGAGGTTATAAACCAGCCACTGCCTACGGAGGAGGAGGAGGTGGTTGTGGCGGATTAAACAATAAAGGATGGAGTAGTCGTGGTGGAAGAAGTGGTGGTTGAAGAAAAAAAGGGAATGATGTTCTGGTCCCGAAAACTCCGGAGGCCACCATCATCGCAGAAATATTTGATGAACCTCCACAAATGAAAGAAGAGGAGATTACGATCATTAAAAGAGAGGAAACTGAGATTGCAACTGAAGAGGCCGGAGAAGCGGAGATCGCGTTAATGGCTCGTGACATTGCGATGGAGGAAGTTGCAAGGGATGGGCTGCCAGAAGAGGCTAAGAAGGAAGAGTTGAAGGCAGCTGAGGCAAAGAAGGAAGAAGGAGCTAGATTGAAGAAGGCTGCTGAGGCCGAAAAGGAAGATAAGAAGAAGGCAGCTGAGGCCGAGAAGGAAGACAAGAAGAAGAAGAAGAGTAAGGGAAAGAAGGTTGGAAAGGCGGAGTCATCGCATCATCACAAATCAAGAAAGAACAAAGAGAAAAAGGATGATAAACAAGATGAAGAGGTCTAGAAGAAGAGGAAAAAAGAGAAAGAAGAGAAAATATTGCGTCGAAAGGAGAAGAGGCACCTGAGAGAAGAAGAAAAAGCAAAGCTGTGGGCTGCAAGCCCCGAGAAGGATAGAGAATCGACCTTCGTAAGGGAGGATAGGGGGGAAACGACACAGTTGATGGAGCCGACGCAACCTGAAGCAACACAATTGAGTGCGACGGACGAAGGAGAAGAAACGGAGGGAACCCCCCTAATGCGGCGTCACATGGAGAATGCGCTGCAAGGGTCTAGCATCGACCCTAAACGTTTAATGTTAGCATTGGAAGAGGAGGAGAGAAGAAGAAAAGAAGAAGAAGAGAAGCAAGAAATGATGGAGCGGGGCAAGCTCATCATCGCAGAGGGGAATAGAAGAAGAAGATTGGAATTTAAGGAGATATGAAGCAATAACGAGCTTGCTAGACTTGAAGGGATCTGGAAATGCGAAGAGGATCGACGCTTATTGCTGGCCTTTGTACAGTTTGAAGAAGAGTTCGAGAGAGAAGAGAGAAAGGTAGAAGAAGAAGAAAGAAGGAAGAAGGAAGAAGAGGAAAGACTGTTGTAGGAAGAGAAGAAGATGAAGCACGAAGCTAACAAGAAGCGCTTGTACAAAAGCAAGGGCAAAGAACTCGCTGAATGCGAGAAAGAAGAATAGCGCAAGGAGCGGAAAAAGAGACAAAGGCAAGCAACCTGCCTTGCGTAGGCACAAGGCAAAGACGTAGCAGAAAGCAACGAGCCTGCATCGACCAAGAAACGATCATCTAAAAGAAAGGAAAATGATGACATGCTGATCGAGATGGGCTTGTATCCTACGTCGACCCCATTACCTGACCTCATCACGAGCATCATTGTAGAGCATGGATGGGACGCGTTCTGTCAGTGCCCATCCATCATCGTGCCTTAGATAGTGCGGGACTTCTATCGAGGCGTCTGCACGGAAATAGAGATGCGATGACTTTTAAGGGTGAGACAGTACACTTCAGCGCAAAGGACATCAATAAACTTTATCAGATGAGGGACAACCTTGATGCACTAGGGAACAAGATCATTGATGATCCTACAAACGAACTGATGAGAGACATGCTGAGGGTACTAGTGCAACTAGGCACAAGATGGACAGTCTCTCCTAAAGGCATCCGCACTCTGGAGTCTAAGTCTTTGTTTCTAGAGGGAAGGTTCTAGGTTTATTTGGTCAAGAAGCGGATCCCAACAACGCATGATAGAACTGTATCAAGGGATCGGGTGATGCTCTCATATTGTATTACTCACAACATTCCTATTGACGTGGGAAGGTTGATTGCATGGCAGATCAGAGCATTGGTGGGGCATATACGGTGGCAATATTTGTTCCCATGGATCATCTCAAGTTTATGCCTGAGTGAGGGTGTAGGCATTGATGAGGAGCCCATGCCAGAAGTCCATGGCCTCATCAACAACAAAATTCTGAGGATGCTCCTCATGGATTCCCCACATTGCCCAAAGTTGCCAGCAAAAAGATCTTCGATTGATTTGAATGCACCGCAGGAACCCAGACTAAAAAGAAGACGAGGAGAAGATAAAGGAAAATAAAGGGTTCATGAGTCGCCAATGCATGATCCAGAGTTCATAAACCCTCATCCCTTGGTCATTAGATCTCCAGGCCCCCAAGCCCGCTAGCGCAACCCTCTTCCCCTCTTCATGAACCTCTTACAACCTTCCTCTTGTCCCTAACTCTCCGATTCAACCAACTGCCCCACCTTCACTAACAACTTCACCACCACATCCCACCAACCCACTGTTGCAAGTTGATGACTCACACGATTTGGGTGAAGGCACATCTGCCCGACCTCAAAATGGTGCTGGCGAGACTTCGCAGGCACAACCATCCTCCGCCTTTTTGGCTGCTGAGCTAGCTGAAATGAGAACCCTTTTCGCCCAACAGTAAGAACTTATCTCTCAGCAGAATCACTTCTTCAATCATTGATTTGAGGTAGCAATGGAGCGCATTGATGAGATTCAACGCAGTGCTGCAACCTCAAAGGAAGCACTCATCAATATCCAGCGCAGTATGCATAGGATCTTCCAACGCCAACGACAGATAGCAGAGCGTAATCACGAATACTTCAACTTTCTTTCCGCTTATCTACATGGTTCGATGGTGCCTCCACATCTAAGGCAGCATTTAATGTTTGACGATGGCTCTGCTGCACCGCCTCAATATCCTCTACTAGATCCCCCTGCTCCTCAACCTTAGTTTTTAGTTTTTATTCTTTCTTCCATTTTAAGTTTTAATGCAGCCATTCTTTAATTGTATTCAATTCTTTTATTATTCTGTAACTTAACCAAATTCTTTAACTCTTGTACAGGCATTAGAATTTTATTTTTTGTAATGCGATCATTTGTAATATATTCGCATACTTTGTTAATAGTCAATACAATCAAAGTACATAATTCACTCTACTCTTTGCCTGTGCCACTTTCTTTATCTTCCTTTGTTAATCTTTGCTATATTTTTACTATTGTATTTTTACGATCTTCATTGCGTTGCTATGATGTATTATGTGTTACACTTAGAAACATTTCCCATACTTAGTAAATTCTGACTAACACTTAGTTAATTCTTAGTTTAGCAGTACTTTACCTTTTATCTTTCAAAGTTCTGCTCAAACCTTCTTTTTGAAATTTTCTCCTAAGTGTTTGTCTAGTCTATCTAAACAATGCAATGAGGACCTCGCTCATCTTTAAATTTGGGGGTGGGGAAGGTCTAAGCAGTGAGATCAGGAATATGCAGTATTTAAGAAAATGCGTCCATTTTTATACCGAAAAAAAATTTTATGCAAAACTCCAATGTCAGTGCAAAGGAAAATTTCAAAATTGTTCCCAACCTGATAAGAGTTTAGTTGTGAAAGGAGCCTACTCGTAGTTGGATGCTCGTATGACACCCGTAGGAGCAAGCCAAAATGAAGGTGGGTTTCCAAGAACAATGTAGTATAAACCAAAGAGAAAAGGAAGGCAAGAGACGACTCCTCTGATTATCATGAGTTAAAAGTTGAAACTGGCACACAACTGTAGTTGGATGTTCGCATAACACCCGTGGGGACAAGCCAAAATGAAGAGTGTAACCATGACCAACTGTCTCTAAGTGAATAAATGACGCAAAATTTTGCTCACCGCATATAGATACATCAAGTTGTTTTGATAAAGAAGAGAGCATTCTATTTTGAAAACCAGAAAAGTTTCTTTGAGCAGAATTTTGTTACATAGAAGAATAAAGTAAGGCTTACTAAGAATTAGCAAGGATAGAAGGAAAGTGCGATATCAGGTAATGTGCCTAAGTGTAGCATTCAGAGCAACCAATCATCGCAGAAATATAGGATAGGAATGGAGCATGATATCCTTGGTAGAAGATATGCTTGAGGACAAGCATATATCTAAATTTGGGGGTGTGATAATGTCACACCCTGCCCAGACCACCCTTCGAGCTTGGGAGAGGGATGCGACTGGTAGCAGTTATCAACCCTTTGGCTGACACTTACTGCCTAATAACTCTTGCGGAAATAACTCTCATACCAGTGTACAAATTTAACAACCAACTTTATGCAGGCCCATCTTATATTACAACAATGTGTCATTTATACAACTTCAAGACTTAACTACAAGATTTACAACAACAACCGTAAAACCCTCTGGAAGTGTAACTGTGGCACGTGGCAGACCTTGACCATAGCAACACCCTGGAACTCCTCACCTTCCGCTACCTGGGGGGATATAAGAAAACATTTTGAAGAGTGTGAGCTACTAAGCACAGTGAGTGGTTCTTTTAAGACAGAAATCACTTTGCAAATCATCATTTTTGGAAAATCAATCACATAACAATTTTAGTATAACGTAGGCATGTTCATGAATACATTCATGCAATCATTATCCTTTAGTCCGATGCTACACGTGGCATGCTTTTATCATGGATATATTGTCAATCATCACAATCACCTATGGAAACCTCCTATAACCCACTTCCTGCCAATATGCACACCGACTATTTCTTTATCCTGCTAGTCATGCTTAGGTACTTAACTATATTTCCCGCTGGTCGTCACCGAATATTATTTCCCACCGACCGAGGCTGACTATATTTTCCCGCCAAGCACCTTTTGTTAAGCATGCTAACTATGTAATCAGGGTATAATCTCAGTTTCCATAGTAATTCTACAAACATATTCTAAAATGTCTCAGGAAGCTTACCCTAAAATATGAGCTCAAAACTCTTCGTGGTTTGGCCGGAATCACAGAATCTTCACGACTGGCCCGAACTGATCCGACAGTCTGACCCTTCTATCTTCTTCTCAGTTTCCAGCCTAATCCCTTTGAGCTTTTCTTCCGGTAGCCCTACCTTGAAAACTAGACTTTCAGAGCTTTCAGGTGGCTTTGGAGTCACTCTAAATGCACGAGTAGATTGGGAGATCTCCTTGTCCCATGTTGATGCATCCTCCTTAAACCTCACTGTCCAATACGTCCACTATGACTAATGCATGGATTTGGCTCCAACAAATGGTTTGCTCCACTCTCCCAAATTTTCCCTCCTTCCAATGCATCCCACACAACATTCTATACTTAGCCAAATTTCCAAATTTTCCCTTTGCCCAAGTACTCTTTCCAAGATCTTATGCCCAATGCATAGCAATGTTTAGTCCAACACTTAGTCAAATTTTCATGGATTTAAGCTTAACTCAAAGCACTTAGTCAATTTTCCTTGCTTCCAACGCAACAACATCTATATCATGCATCCATCATAGTTTCTTCAACGCATAGCCACCCTAGTGTCCATACTTAACCTCACACCACCTCTATTCCTTTGGCCATCACACACACACATTGCCCCATGCGTTAATGCTACCTTTCATCAACGCATGCCTACTTTTGGTTTCTATACTTAGCCAAAATTTCAGCAGTTAAGACTTAACTCAAACTACTCAAGGAAAATCTATCCAACACTTAGAAATTTTCTTCACTTCAACATAGGATTTAACTTTCACTTAGTTAATTCCTTTTAACTTCTGCTTAAGTAGGAAAAATGGAAATCTAGGTTTCACAGATAACTTGTAGAAATATAAGTTATTTATGCCACCTTATCTAGATATTGTGGCCAAAAGTTAGTAATTATGCGCCAATTGTATGAAAATTAGCCTAGTATGACAATAATTATAAATGTTTGCGATTACACTCACTAATGCCAAAAAGATGGAAGACAAGCCAAACTTTACTTTATTTTGCAGAAGACCAAGCTTACTCTATTTTGCGATTACACTCACCCACTAGGATCCGCACGCCCACCTCCGAAGCTTTATTGAAATCTGCTATACTTTTGTGTCCCCTAACATCTCTATCGAAGAAGTTCGACTAACTTTGTTCCCATTTTCTGTCTATGATCAGGCTAGAAAATGGGCATATTCTCTCGAGTCGAGAGAGATCACTTCATGGGAACAGGTTGTGGAGAAATTTATGAAGAAGTATTTTCACCTACTGAGAATTCCAGATGAAGGAAACTAATTACAAATTTTGAACAAGACATGGACGAATTGCTCAACGATGCCTGGGCGAGGTTTAAGAGGATGGTCAGGGATTGTCCACACAATGGTTTGCCAGACTGCCTTCAGATGGAAATCTTCAAAACTAATCAAAGCTGCAATGAGAGCAGAAAGAAGTTTAACGACAGAAGAAGGGAGACCAGAAAAAGACTCATCAATGAGTCGGTGGCAGAGAGAAGAACCAAGAAATTTTACCCCCAGGGTAGAAAGCAGAAGTGGATGGAAAAGAAGTGGAATTACAAATACTAAAGTAGACCCAGAATGGGAAAGCCAAATAAAGAAGTCAATGGTGAGTGTTAACCAAAAACCAAGATGTCCGGTCTATAATAAATATCACTGGGGAAGATGTTGGGAACAAACCCAAGGACGATCACGCACATGTTTTAAGTGTGGAAATCCAGGACACTTTAAACGAGAATGCCCCCAGTTGATTAATACTGGAAATATACAATCACCAAGCAACTTGGGAATGAGACCAACGACTGTTGAAGGAGGACGGACTGAAGGAGGAAGAAAAGTGGAAATAGGAAAAATGACGTTGGGAAAACTATATGGATTAGCTCAATGATAACTTGTAGAAATACAAGTTATTTATGCCACCTTATCTAGATATTGCGGCCAAAAGTTAGTAATTATGCGCCAATTATATGAAAATTAGCCTAGTATGACAATAATTATAAATGTTTGCAATTACACCCACTAACGCCAAAAAGATGGAAGACAAGCCAAACTTTACTCTATTTTGCAGAAGACCAAGTCACCGCTTGCACTCAAGGCTCATGAGAAACTAATCAACGCATCTATGTCACAATTGCGGCCGTCGATCAACCATGAAGAGACAATTACCGAAGTGACGGTGCAAGGCGACAGTAGGTCAGAGTTATGCTTCGACCGTATGCGTTAATAAAAACAAACACCGCATACGAACCTATGATCGAAAGATGCAACTGAGCAACTCGAGAGCGGAGGATCGTGACACGTGTACAACTAACGGTTGTATAGAATTGATGGTCTAATTTTATAACAGAAGGAATAATATCCTTCCATCTGCGGAATTACCATAACCATCAAGTCGAGACCACAAGGCCGGAGTCAAGGATCTACTCCTATAAATACCCCATTGATTTAAGAGAAAAGTATGCTACTGGATATGCGGCTAAGTGCTGTAAGATTTTAGAGAGAAAAGGCTGAGCTGAATGCTAAAGAGAAGAAATCCGGGAAGAGAACGAGATAAGGCCGAAAGGTGAATCTTAGATCCGACCTGCCATATACCCGATCGAAGCTCTGTGAAGAGATTCCTACTACCGGTGGAGCAAGCCTGAGAGGGAAGCTCTTCCTGCCGTAAAAACCATCCGATCCGGCAAGTAGATCTCCATTGAATCTGTGCCAAGACGTTAGCACTTGTTTGTATCTATTCTATCTCTCTTTCATTGTATTCCATATTTTCTTTACCTCTTCATTCATAAATCATGTATCAAACGCTTAGTAGAAATATTAAATATTTCGATAGATTCCATCTACCATTTTCTGTCTATTTCCATTCACCCGTTAGTCACTTTCTTCATGATATTTTCTTAATCTCCTGATGAGTAATATGAATCACCAAGAACTTAATTTGTATTAAAGTTTTAAAATACGTTTAGCTAAAGCATGCTAGACGACATCTTCACCTGTGAGAGCATAAGTGAAGATGTCATTCTGATCTATCGAGAGAGGGTCAGAAGAGTGCGTTAACTAAAGCGAGTAGTACTTCCAGACATGGAAGCAACCTTGCGTTCATTACGTTAGACTCTGTTTCACCACAAACATGTGGGGAACATGGCCGATCACTGAGAGTTGTACACTAAGAGAAGAGCGGAACAATATTTTTACCTTCAATCCAATTTAGAACTTGCGTTGTTTGTAATACTTATCTTTCTCTTTCTATTTTGTTCATAAGACTTGTCGCCACATCCCACATCTTCGCACAACCTTCACAGCTAGCCTTAATCCTAGCAACTTGTACATGAAGTCTGTATCTTGTAACATCTAGCTTAGGTTTATTGTAATTTTATGTTTTATCGCATCTTTACTGTTTTCCTTTATTTTACCGCAATTTACAAACCTATACAAACCCCTTTATAAAGAATTGAAAACCTGGTCGCATATACCATGAACATACCGCAATAACCGAAAACCATTTCCCTGTGTTCGACCTTGGATCATACCGAGAAACTTGCGGTGGAATACACTTGGCTCCATCGTAAGGAAACTTGTGACAACATAGAGCATACTACATGAATATTCCTAATTGACGCATAAATAGAAGTAGTATTGCATCATTTTGAGCATTTAATATCATACATACCTACGAGTCCAACATTCAAGATAGGGAAGACAATATATCGGTTGTGGGAAAAGGGAAAGAGAAAATTCTAGAAGGCTAGGATAAAAGCCGATATGTAATAGAACTGTATTAGGCAAATCAAATTAATAAAAAAATTTTGTTGTAAAATAAGTTTCATTTAATTTTGGGGAGGAAATTTTTTTTAAGGGGTGGTAAATATGAGACCCTAACACTATATCCAAGGTGGAAGGTTATTCGGAGAAGGAAAATCCAAGTAATAAAAATATTGGAGCAATGGAGAAAGCATTTGTACTTAGAGGTGGCAAGTGGGTTGGAGTACGACCAATGCATATGGAGGGCCTGAGCACATTGAACTCAAGGCCTAAGAGTTCGTGGGAGGCTGGAAGGAAGAAGACTTGGGCAATGGCCATGGGCTTGCATGCAACTAACGCAAGGGCATGCACAAGGCATGCGGACGCGGGCAAGGCATGCGTTGGAGGCATGCGTCGAGCGGGCATGCCAAAGCACAACCCATGCGTCGAGTAGGCCAAGCACTGCCAAACTTCCCAGCCATGCGTCGATGGAAGCACCCAGCCTATGCGTCGATGACTTGCATCGAACACCCTTGCCATGTGTCGAGTGCCTTGCCAAGCACCCATGCGGCCAAGCACGCCCATGCGTCGGTGGCCAGCGCTTATGCTAAGCGCCATGCGCCCATGCCAAGCAAGCCGTGTGGCCATACCTAGTGAGCCATGCATCGAGGATGAGCGGCCAACCTATGAGTTGGTGATGGCTAACGCATGCGATGGCTAAGTGGGATTGCGATGTAGTAAGTTGGCTTGCTATGCGTTACGGACAAAAGGAAGGCTAATTGATGGGGAAAGAACCCCAAGGGGAGATGGCAATATTTATGAAATGCGTCCATAAGCCTAACAAATTTGATAGATGAACATGTTTAAGTATTTAAGTGATTGAGGGGGCGAAAAGAGGATCACACAAAGCAACCTTATCACTCTAAGCAGGAGGTGGACAAAGGAGATTACATGCAAAAGTGGTCTTATCACCCTAAGCAGGAGGTGGAGGAAGGAGGTTGCATGCAAAATGGGAATTTTGGTTGGAAAATTAAGGTGAGAACAACTCAAGGCTGTGCTGGAATAGGCTAAGTGTTGGCAGCTTTAAAAAGGGACAAATGGGAGTTGAGTTGCCACAAGGGGGTGAGCTTGGGATGGCTATAAATAGAGGGGTTTGGAGAGAAGAATTCATTCATGCCATCACCAAAATCTCTGTGTTGAGAGCTTATTTAGAGTGTTACACTTGAGTATTTAGGCTGCCAAATTAATTGGGGTTCGAAGGAGCTAAAGTTGCGTTGGTGAAACATTGAAGCCAGTCCGGACGCATACACCCAGCCAGCCAACGCATCCAGCACACAGTGCACGCCTTGCCCCTTGCAGCACTGTGTCCGTCCATCACAAGCAGCACGCCTCGCACCAACGCATCACGCACGCCAGCCTAACATAGCAGCCCACCATGCGATGCAGCACGCACACCCTGCACTCGGCCAAACGCCCCAGCTGCCTGCCAGACTCCATTGCACCCACACAATTAAAATAACCTCTAAAGGGGCTGATTTTTGGATTTTGGCTAAGTTTGGAGTAGGGTAAGTTGGTACTTTTATTATATAAATGTATTTTGACTATTTTAGCATTATTTATTGATATAACAAGTATTAATTGAGGAATTTTCATTGATATGGAGGAAAGCTCAGGAAATTATTCTCAAAGTGGTTTTAGTAGGAAATCTTGCTTACGGTGAGTGGTTATTTAGTTTTATGCATTTTTATATGAGTAAATGCATAGGTAAGTACAAATGCATGCTTATAATGTTATGTTACTTGCCATGATATTGCTTGTGTAATTTCTATGGAAACTAAGATTATACCCGAAATACATAAGTTAGCATGCTTAAAAATTGTACTTGGCGGGAAAATATAGTCAGCTTCGGTCGGCGGGAAATGATAGTCGGTGACGACCGATGGGAAATATAGTCAAGATACCTAAGCATAACTAGCGGGAAATAGAGGTCGATGTGCACATTGGCGGGAAAGTGGGTTATAGGAAAGTTTCCATAAAAGTTGTTATGATTGTTAATATATGCATGATGTGAACATGTGAAGTATAACATGTAATGGAGGATAATGTTTGAATGAGATTACACGTGATCCTGCATAGATTATAATGAAATTATGATTATGTGATTGACTTCCCAAAAATATGTTTTGTTAAGCTATTATTATCTTAAAAGGCACCACTCACTAGGCTTATTAGCTCACGTTTTTCCAAATGTTTTCTTCTATTCCCCCCTCCCCTCTAGGTTGCAAAGCGGAGCATTCAGAAAGGAGTCTACAACCACCAAAACACCAGGACTTGGTAATTTCTCAGGGCATGGCTTGGATCATGTAATAAAAAAATGTAAGGAAATTTAGCTACATGTATGCAATTAGATGGTTATTCTAAACATGTTAAGGTTTTTAATAGATAAAGGGAGGGGGGGGGGGGGGGGGTAGGATGTTAAATTAAAATATTATTACATAATAGTACTAGTATGTCTTCCTGCTCTTTTCCAAGTCTTGGGCTAAGGCTAGGGAGGGGGTGTGACAATTGTTACTTAGTTGTATTGAAAATTAACTAAGTACACAAATAATTACAAATAACACAATACAAAACTTTTGTCCTGTACAAAGAATCAAAGAATTTAATTAACTCAGAAGAATAATGAATTGAAATTATCTTTTGAATTTGATTCAGACAGGTGCACGATTAAAAAATTACACCATGCTTCCATTAACGCAAATACATTTTTGCTGAGGACGGGTAACAACGCACGTATTCCCGTAACACACCCCTTAACTCAATGCATTTCTGGAGGATGGGCGCACGGTATTTCTACCAGAGCAACACTACCTCGACATAGTGCATCTTCGCGAAGGACGGGCAAAGAACACATACGAGCGCAACACACCCCTTAACGCAATGTATTTGGGTGTAATGGACGCAAGGTGTCTCTTGTTATGCCACACTGCACCCCTCATTGCGTTATACACCAAATTTTATTTCTCTTTTTAATTCATCAATAATGCAAGTCAAAAAGACTTTGCGATGTTCAACTTTTCATCCAGTCATCCACAGAAATTTTAAGAACATTGCTACTAATGGCTACGAATTAAAGGAATTAAACATGACATGGAAAGATGCTAATGAATTAAATTGAAGGAAAATACAGAAAGCATGAAAGGCTAATTCTAATAAGCAGTAAATAACGTAATTTTAGAAAGTAGTAAATAAAAGCTATAAAGAAAGCAAGTAAACATAGAGGGATACTGATTGGAGAAAGTTTTCAGAATTACTGCAATAACATCCCCTACAGGCGGTCAAGCTTGCCTGCAAAATGCCATCAAGGACATTGTTCACCTCCTTGCCTCATCCCGCAGTGTGTATGGGAAGAGATATAATCTAGATCCTTAGGAAGTCACACCGGGTATGGAGAATGCGTTTCACATTTCTTTCTAATGTGTTCCTGTGCGAAAAATATACCTGGTCTCTGGGTCAACTTAGAATTTCTGATCGTTCCAGTACTCATAAACCGTCAGACTGCTCTTCGCGTTGAACAACCAGTACAAAGAGATCTGTCCTGCCAAATATCACAAACATACTCAACAATAACCGTTTCCAATTCCCGACAACGGCGCCATAAACTTGTTGACATAATTTTTTTATCTTTAAGCATGTGGACAAATATGAATATGAATGAATGAACACGTCCATGTTCCTATTGCCATAAACTTGACAACATAAAATGAACTCTTCTTATGTCATACAACGCATGAGTGATTGTAACACAGTTTTTGATAGGTAAGATTGATGATGTTCTATGCTCGAAATGATGCGATACTACCGCTTGATATGCGTTAATGATGGGTGTTCACGTAGTATGCCATGCGTTGTCACAAGTTTCCTTACGATAGAACCAAGTGTAATTCCACCACAAGTTTCTCGGTGTGATCCGAGGTCGAACATGGGGACTGATTTAGGTTACTGTGGTATGTTTATGGTATCTGCGACTAGGTTTTCAATCTTTAAAAATGTGTTTGTACAGGTATATAAATTGTGATAAAGTAAAGTAAAGCAGTAAAGATGCGATAATAAAATGAAATACAATAAACCTAAGCTAGATGATACAAGATACAAGCTTCATGTTACAAGATGCTGGGGTCAAGGCTGGCTGTGAAATTTGTGTAGAGATGTGGAATGCGGTGGCAAGTCTTATGAACATAATAGAAAGAGAAAGATAAATAATATAAACAGCACAAGTTCTCAATTGCGTTAAAGCTAGAAATACTGTCCGCTCTTCTCTTGGCTTACACCTTTCAGTGATCAGCCACGTTCCCACATGTTTGTGGTGAAACAGAGAATAACGTAATGAACACAAGGTTGCTTCCATGTCTGGAAGTAATACTCGCTTTAGTTAATGCATTCTTCTAACCCTCTCTCGATAGATCAGAATGGAATCTTCACTTCTACTCTCACATGTGAAGATGTTGTCTAACATGCCATAGCTAAACGAATTTTATATCTTTAACACAAATTAAGTACTTGGTTAATTCATATTGCTTATCAGGGAATTAAGAAGACATCATGAAGAAAGTGATTAATGGGTGAACGGAAATAGACAGAAAATGGTAAATGGAAGCTATCGAAACATTTAATATCTCTATTAAGCGTTTGATACATGGTGTGAATGCAGAGGTAAAGAAACAGTGAAATGCAGCTATGAAAGAGATAGAACAGATACAAATAAGTGCCAATGTCTTGGCACTGATTCGATGGAGATCTGCTTACCGGATAGGATGGATTTGATTGTAGGAAGAGCTTCTCTCTCAGGCTTGCTCCACCGGTAGCAGGGATCTTTGCACAAAGCTTTCAATCGGGTGTTTAGCAAATTAGATCTGAGATTTACCTCTCGGCCTTATCTCGTCTTCTTCCTGGATTTCTTCACTTAAGCACTCAGCTCAGCCTTTTCTCGCAATAGTTTTGCAGCACTTGCCCCGTATCTCGTAGCATTCCTTTTCTCTGAAATCTATGAGGTATTAATAGGTGCAGGTCTTTGACTCCGGCCGTGTGGTCCCCACTGATGGTTATGGTAATTCCGAAGATGGAGGGATATTATTCCTTCTGTTATGCAATCAGACTGTCAATTCTGCACAACCGTTAGTTGTACACGTGTCTCAATCCTCCGCTTTTGTGTTGCTCAGTTGCATCTTTTGATCATGGATTCGCATGCGGTGTTGTTTTTATTACCGCATGTGGTTGTACACAGCTCTGGATCGACTGTCGCATTGTGCCATCATTGCGGTAATCATCTCTTCATTGTTGATTGACAGGCGCATTGTGACATAGATGCGTTGATCAGTTTCTCATGAGCTTTGAGCGCAAGCGGTGACTTGGTCTCCAACAAACCAGAGTAAAATTTGGCATGTCTTCCATCTTTATGGTGTTAGTGGGTGTAACTGCAAACATTTATAATTATTGTAATACTAGACTAATTTTCATACAATCGGCACATATTCACTAACTTTTGGCCGCAATATCTAGATAAGGTGGCATAAATAACTTGTATTTCTACAAGTTATCAATGATTGTGATGATATGCGATACTACTTCTAGATGTATGCATTATTAACGATATGCTTATAGTATGCTATGCATTGTCACAAGTTTCCTTGCATTGAAACCAAGTATAATTTCACCACAAGTTTCTCGGAGTGATTCGAGATCGAACACAAGGATTGTTTTAGGTTGATTGTGTTACGTTCGTGATATATGCGACCGGGGGTTTTTCAATTTAATAAAAGTGTGGTTTGTACATGCGATAAAGTAAATTGTGCAGTAAAGTAAAGATAAGCGATAAAAATGCGATAATAAAGTAAATTGCGATAAAAGTAAAATGCGATAAAATAAACCTAAGCTATGATGATACAAGATACCGAGGTTGAGACTGACTGTGAAGATTATACAAAGTCGTGTTATGCGGTGGCAAGGCTTATGTGCGAAGCAGAAAGAGAAAGGATAATTAATATAAACATCACCAGTTTCTTAATTGCGTTAAAGATATAAGTACGGTTCCACTTTCCCTTAGCGTACACCTCTCGGTGATCGGCCACGTTTCCCAAATCTCTGTGGTGAAACAGGGACGAACGTAGTGAACGCAAGGTTGTTTCCATCTCTGGAAGTACTTCTTGCTTTAGTTAACACATTCTTCTAACCTTCTCTCGACAGATCATAATGGCATCTTCACTTTTGCTCTCACAGTTGAAGATGTCATCTAGCATGCTTTAGCTACATCCTTATTTCTTTAGCACATATTAATTTACTTGCTTAATACATATTAATCACCAAGAGATTAAGAAACACATCGTGGAGAAAGCGATTAATGGAGGAACGAAAATAGACAAAAATGTGGAAATGAAAATGATCACGACAATTAATTATAAATCAAGCGTCTAATACATGGTTGTGAATGATTTAGACTAAGAAGATAAAGTACAATTGATGAATAATAGTTAGAAACAGATACAGACGAGTGCCAAGTCTTAACACCAATCTGGATGGAGAGATTGCTTGTTGGCGTAGATGGAGTGAATGGAAGGATGTGCTTCCCTCTCAGGCTTGCTCAACCGGTAGAGTTGATCTAGTTACAGAGCTTCACGACAGGGATTTGGAATGATTCTGCCCTAAGACTCACCTTTCGGCCTTGTCTCTTTTCTTCCCGGATCTTCTCCGACCAGCACTCAGATCAGTCTCTCTTTCAATAGCCTCGTATCAAGTATATCTTTCAGTGAATTCTCTGAAGGTATTTATAAATGAATGCTCTGACTCTCTGCCGTGTGGTCTCCACTTTATTGTTATGAAAATTTCGAAAATGGTGGAATAAATATTCCTTCTGTTATGCAATCAATCTGTTGAAAATGCACAACGGTTAGCTGTACACGTGTCAAAATCCTTCACGATTGCATTGCTCTTTTGCATCTTTCGATCGTGTGCCCGCATGCAGTGTTGTTTTTTATTACCGTATGTGGTTGAAGTTGCGTTGATCGTCAAGCTCTTGATTGATTGTTGCATGCGCCGTCATTGTGTTGATCATCTATTCATTCCTGAATGATTGGCACAATGCGACGTATATGCGTTAATATTTTTCTCTTGAGCCATGAACGCATATGGTGACTTGATATCCTGCAAAACAGACTTGAAATATTCTTTTCTACCATCGCAATGGTGTCAGTGGGTGTATTGATGAAAACTTATAGTTCTTGTATTTCTTAGTTAATTTCCATACAATTGACACAACTTTCCTCTCTTTTGGCCACAATATCTAAATAAAGTAGTATAAATAACTTATATTTCTACAAGCTATCAACCACAAATGCAAAGATTCAAGATTCGCCTATAAATAACTTCTGCAATTTCATTGAAAGATATACTTGTATACATAGAAACGTGCATATACTGATCTGAGAGAGAGACTGGTATGAGGTGACTGTCCAGAGTAAATCTGGGAAGAACCACGAGACAAGGCCGGGCCGAGAGGAGAGTCTCCGAGCAAAGAATCCTTCCAATCCCCATAGTTGAAGCTCTGTACAAAGGTCACTTCTACCAAGAAGGCAAGCCTGAGACGGAAGCCTTCCTCTCCACCACTTTCACACACTGGCAAGCATAATCTCCGTTCAGATCTGTGTCAAGACGTTGACACTATTTTTGTATCTCATCTCTATTTCGTCATTTGTACTCATCTTCTTAATCTTTCATTCATACCATGTATCGAATGCTTAATCTTAGTATTAAATGTTATGATCATTTCCATTATCATCTCTCTGTCTATTTCCGTTCATCCATAATCCATTTTCTCCATGATGTTTTCCTAATTCCCTAGGTAATTAGCAAGACTTAAGCAAGTAAATTAATTTGTGTTAAGGAAATAATTAAGTTTAGCTAAAACATGCTCGACAACATCTTCACCTGTGAGAGCAGAAGTGAAGATGTTATTCTACCTATCGAGAGAAGGTTGGAAGAATGCATTAACTAAAGCGAGAAGTACTTCCAGAGATGGAATCAACCTTGCGTTCACCACGTTCACCCTGTTCACCACAGAGATATGGGAACGTGGCCGATCACCGAGAGATGTATGCCAAGTGAAAGCGGAACCTTAGTTGCATCTTTGACGCAATTAACAGACTTGCGATGTTTTTACTATTTATTCTTTCTATTTCTGATTCATCCATAAAGACTTGCCATCGCATACCATGATTCTTTGTACAACTTCACAGTCAGTCTCGACCTCATTATCATGTATCATGTATCTTGTATCTTGTATCATATTAGTTTAGAACTTTACTTATTAATGCATCTTTATTTTATCAACGCAATTTTATTTCAGCGCAATTTAGATTCCTGTATAAACCAATTCTTTATTGTTTGTTAAATCGGTCGCATGTATCACAAAAGTAACGTATAACGAAAACAATCCCTGTGTTCGACCTCGGATTATTCTGAGAAACTTGCATTGGAATTATACTTGTTTTCAGCGCAAGGAAACTTGTCACACGCATTACTCTATCGCATACTACAAGCATATAATTAACAACATATATATTTAGAAGTAGTGTGCATAAGCGATAACACACAGCATAACATCATATTCCATTTTTAGCGTTACAAGTTTATGCATTCCACTCCATTTTTATGTCAACATCATATCCTTACAAGTTTATGGCAGCATGAGCTTGTATCATTCATATTCATTATTGTCTATATGCATAAAGATAAAGGCATTCATTTATGTCATCAACGCATACGGCTGATTATCAGAACATCCATGCGTTAATCGATGCATTTGCCTTTGCGATGGAGAGTTTCTCCGTATGCGGTCATCTATGCGGTGGTCTGGTTTCCGCGTTTGCATTCATTTCTTGCATTAGCTACAAAAATAGAACACTGAAGGCACAATTAACGCAAAATAATGGGTTGGCTAAGATTCGACATGTTTATCGACGCAAGCTCATTTTCTCGTGAGTTCTTAACATGATTTCCGCATATTCTGCCTAACAACCTTCATAATTCTAAGTAAGAGGCCTAAGATGGCATGCATTTCTGCATGTCATCACACCCTCAAACTTAAAATCATGCTTGTCCTCAAGCATGCGTTATACTTAACAAATTCTAACTCACCTTCAAGCTTTCCTTTGCGATGACCAGCTTTTCAGAGTATAATTTACACACACCTCTAGCCATCACTGCAATGCTCTCCTCCACTTTGGTTGCTTCTTCAAAAAGATCTTTTCTAAGCTTAGATCCGGCAAGCCTTTACTCAAAAAATTTTTACTCACTCACCGCAACTTGGTGTTTAGCTTTTGAGAATACGTTCATTCAAAATACTTCAAAAATTTGCGATGGCTTATTCAAATGTGACGTTGGACCTGGTTACACCCTTCATTTTGGCTTACCCCCACGTGTGTCATGCGGGCATCCAACTTTGGTTGCGTTCCATATTCAACTCGACTATTGTCTCGTTTGATTTGGCTTGCGCCGAATAGAGGAGTTGCACTTATGCGCTAATCCTGGTGACTTGCCTTCGTTTTGGCTTGCCCTCACATGTGTCATGTAGACATCCAACTTCAAGCAAGTGCCTTTCACAGCTTAAATCTTATCAACATGGGTTCCCCCATTGCGTTGACAGTGGAGTTATTATTCTCAAAAGCTCGCTTCACTTTTTTTTTTTCAAATGATCACAATGCAATGAACGTAATTCTCCGAGACCGCTGCCACCCCCAAACTTAGAGATTGGCAGCATTCTCACCACAAAGCTAAAAAAAAAATTACAAGCATGCGATAATAAATGTTTGAACAAAGGTTTGCAAAAAATAAAACTCAAGAGTTTCAAAATTTGAAGAAGCTGTCTTGCGTTGATTAGTTAGAAGATGCGATAAACTATATGTAACATCACAGAAACATCGCAAAACAACGCAATCGGGAAAAAAGAATTTCAAAAGGATAAAACATACAAGATAACAAGAAAAGACCTTAGGCGGAACAACGCATGTGATCATGCATTGAAAGACATGCGATTGAAAGCCATGTGTTGAAGCCAACCTATACTAAGAAAGCAAGTTAAAAATAGAGTAGAAGACGTCCCTAGAAAAGTAGGAGTGTTGTCACCGCAAGGAGTCTTCCGTTCAGGAGATGGCTCTCAACTGCTCGGGTTAAGCTGCCTTGACCATTGGAACTTCTGGCAATTATTGGGTGCATGCGGCCGTCATGTGCTTAGAATCACCTTCAGCTCTTTTGCGACTGATCGCCGTTCTACCTTGGGTCAACATTGGCTTTCAGCGCATCGCCTACACTTCAATATTGTTTGCAACCTGGTCACACAAGCTGCAATACTCCCAAGATAAAAAGTTTGTTCGCAGAGACACAAAACTTAACAAACATTTAGTTGCCAAGTCCTCGGCAATGGCGCCAAAAACTTGGTGAAGGGAAATTAGAAGTCAATTTTACTCGACAACTAAAATCCCTTAGACGCGGTATGCAATGCATGTTCTTAAGATATGTGTTGATAGTCATGTGTCGATGGTCATGCATCAGACTGATAATGCGTTAATGAGTGTATGTGATGACCATGCGTCCTGCAACAAGTTTTCTTGTGTTCACGCCAAGTATAATGCGACTACAAGTTTCTTGGGTAATCCGAGGTCGAACATAGGGACTTGTAGCTATATGATTGCGGTGATGTGCATGCGGCGGTTTAAATAAAAGAATGGAAGGTATGTTGCTACGTTAATCCTACTCCTACTCCTATCTAACAGACAATGCAATGAGAATATGCATGAAAGGTAGAGATACGACAAACCTTAACATGAAAAAAAATGTGTGAGAAAATAGATAAAATGCGGAGATATTTTCATTGCAACCCTTAAGAGTGACCGTAAGGGCAACCCTAGTCAATGCGAGCCAATGCGATCATGCTACACTCATGCACGACAAATCATTTTCCAATGCAAATGCGGTGCTCCTAAGTCTAGGACACATGTGTTGAATGCAAAAGTGTCCATAGAGCTTATTCCTAAGTCTCTACTCTTTGCCTATGCGATGATGCAGAATGCACACAACGCTGCGGTGACCGCACACAATCGTATCCTATCTCTAGGATGCATGTGATGGGTTAATAGAAAACAATGCTTATTCCTAAGCTTCTATCTCTTGTATTATGTGTTCTAGTCTGACTCTCCCAAGCCTAGATTCTGACCTGACCTGCTCAAACCTAGATCATTTCCTTAGACTACCCTCCTGAGTATCCCTAATGAACGAATGAAGCATACAGAATACAAGACAATCACATGAACTTGGTTGACGTAAGATTGTTACTATCCCTAGTGAACAATGCATACATTGCTTAATGCGTCCAACCACTTACCCTCCCGGGCAGTTGATTATTGTTGACTTTACTCATAGACAAGCAATGTGTTAGCCTATAGACAGGTGTTGCAACAGCTTCACACTAAGTAAATAAGATTACTCACATACTCGCGCAACGCACACCTCTCGGTGGGTTGCTACATGCTTCATATCCCTAATCCACATGACTAAGTATGTGATACCCAAGAAATCTCACTAAGTGTTGCAATGAAAGTAAAGATGCTAAGCAAAAAAGATGGAGATGGAGTCGAAGGAACAGAGAAATGCATTGGAAATAGATTGTATTAATTCCTTAATTCCAAAATGTCATACAATACAATATAAGAAAGAAAGGAAAAGGAAATGACCGGCTGGAAGCAAAGGCTTGCTCCCAGCGGATGTGCGTCAAGGCTACCGGTGGTGCCATGGATGGGTAGAGGAGCTGACTCTCTCGAGATCTAGCTCCGGTCGTCACTCGGAATGGATGAACGCGGTGAAGAACTCTCAGCCATCTTCTCACATGTTTGTCTGGATCACAAGGATCCGCCCTAGGTGAACCTCAGGCGAAAACCTTGAATGATCTGAATTTCAGCTCATCGGCTTCTATTTATAGAGCATGGGTCACCGACAACATTAATTGGATTGTTCTGAGTCTGACGTTTGGCGCGTTTGTCCTTTTCTAAACCTTTGCAACTAATGGCATGGTAGGTGAAATGTCAGCATCAACTTTTGATTTTCTCGAGGTGATGCGTTGATGCGTTCATTCCACCTACCTTGCGTTGATTCCATTAGTATGCGTTGTCGTGCAGCCGCAATCATTCAATGACCGCATTCGCTTATTACCGCAACTCTACATGATGACCGCAATCGCTTGACGAGCGCAACTCAGATGCGATGGACGCATATGGTTGATTATCGCAACAACCATGCGTTGACCGATGCATTTGCCTTTGCGATGGAGAGTTTCTCCGTATGCGGTCGTCTATGCGGTGGTCCGGTTTCCGCTTTTGCGTTCAGTTCCTGCATTAGCTACAAAAAATAGAACATTGAACGCATAATGACGGGTTAGCTGAGATTCGACATGTTGATCGACGCAAGCTCATTTTCTCGAGAATTCCTAACATGATTGCCGCATATTCTGCCTAACAACCTTCATAATTCTAAGTAATAGTGTAAACCCGAGACTTTCCTTGGATTATTTGCTCTTGTCACACATTGTAGGATGTTGGATTTAAGTTATTATTGTTCCATTGTTGAAGAAAATGGCAAAGCTTTTGATTGAAGTTGTCTTTAATAATTTTGGAATTTATTAACAAAGAAAAGAAAAGAAAAGAAAAGAAAAGAAAAGGAAAAGGAAAAAGGAAAAAAATGAAAATGAAAGAAATTGGAAACCCATTCGATGATTCGGGTTTAAAGTGAGAACCCACTCATTTCAACCTATATCTCCATCATTTCCCATTATATTTTCAGAGCATTTCGAGAGAGAGAGTGAAGGAATAGGAAGAAGAAGCTTGCTGCAGGTTGGAGGTTGAAGAAGGGAGGAAAAGCTCATGCAAGTGCAACCATGGAAGAATTTGGGTTCAACCTACCTATCTCTGGTTTTTAAGTCGGATTGAGCTACACAAGAAGAACTAAGAGGTGAGGCCTGACTTCCTTGAAAGTAAAAAATTTCATGAAGGAAGCTTGAGCTAAATCTGATGTTAAATTATTGGTTTTTGAAAAGGAAAACAGAGCACATAATTTTCGTGCAAATCAAAAGGATCTCTGCTTTTCTCTGTTTTTTCGAACATTATGGGGTGTACAGGTTGGATTAGAAGCTCAATTGGATATGGTTGGAAAGCTTATTCAATTTCCTATAACTTTCAAGAATAATTCGTGACCAAAAATGACTAGAAGTAGGTTTAATTTCAGGAGAAAGGTAGAGGGTAGCAGAGAAGCACGAATCTGTATCCGCTGTGTTCGAGGGATTTCTGGACAAATCCGTTAGGAATCTCGTTTTTATTCCTTCAGGTAAGTTGTAGAGGGTTCCTAAATAAAGAGTGTGATATATAGTACATTAATTTTGGTCAAGTATTGAGGAAGTTATGAGTGTTGGAAGTTAGGGTATTGAATTTGGAAAATCTGGAAAGAAAATGCGAAGTGTGATTTTATTTCTAGAATTTAGAATTCATGAGCATGGAAAGACAAAACAATTTATAGTTCTGATGCTCATTTCGATTGTTTGACAAGCCAAGAGGAAATAGGCCGAGTCTACAGACCAGGGAACTAGCCAAGACTGTGAGTGACAAAACAAATTTAAAAAATGAGTTCTAAACTGTAATTTATGCTTAAATGGTTTACATGCTTGAATATGGACTTATGAATGATACATGATTTCTATGAATGGTTTCAAGCATAAGTTTTGAGCTTAGATTTTTTAATGAGGTTTATATACGAGCACGTGATTATTGACTTCCTGAAAAGTAGTTGAAACAATACCATTTAAGGTAAAGTATGTATTAGCGAGTACTGTTTAAAGATTTTCAATTTTTCACGAGCAAGCCGAGTAAGCTTGAGTTTTACGAAAGATAAAGATAAGCAGACATGTTTTAATGTTTTCATGTGGTTTTCTGAGACTTTTATTGATTACATGACTGAGATATTGAGCCCGAGGCTATATTATACTATGTGCACACAGGTTATATTCTGTTGTTGACGTTGAGTGTACTCCATGACAACGATGCTGTCGGGAGTGCTGGGCAGGTCCCACTACAACAAAGACGATGGGAGTGCTGGGCGGGCCCCACTACATCGTAGAGCTAGTAAACGTTGGTTGTACTGGGCGTGCCCTACACAACGCTGATTTGTCATGTTAATTAAAATTTTTTATATACTTGATATGCCTTGCTAGATTTTAATGACGTACTTGTGGAACATTTGAGAAAGCTTTTAGCGTTACACGTTTATGTTTAATGCTTTGATTGAACAGATTTATACATTTAAAGGTTTATCACGTGTTTTGATTTGCGGATTTACAGTTTTAAATTTAGTCACTCATTGGGCTTTGTAGCTTACTCTTTCAAAATGTTTTTCCACTTTTCAGTTAGAGATCGAGCTCCCGGTGCTTGATAACTGCCAAAGTCTGTTTTCTCCTAAAAGCTTCCAGATCAAGCTTCATACGTGGGTGGCATTGTACATTGTGTCTGTTTATATTGTAAATGTCTTTGTAAGAACTGGATAGTTTATGGTTGTGTAAGCACTAGATGTCGTGGTTGTGTAAACCCCAGTTGGATATGTTTTTGGTTGTGATACCTCTATCAGGTTATTTTCCAAACCGAGTTATATTAGAACTGCACTTCATGTGTGTCTAAATGTTTTCAGGGATTCCGCTGTGTTGTGTTGTAAAGTATTTTATATCTAAGATTAGTATGTTTATCAGGTTCAATAGGTATCGTTAGAGGAGGACGATGTCTGTTGGCTTCACGCCATCTCCCTGACTAAGCTAGCAGGTAGTCTGGGAGGGGGTGTGACAAAGAGGCCTAAGATGACATACATTTTTGCATGTCATGACGAAGTGAGAAAACTGTGGAGGAAGAAAAGAAGGAGCTTAGTCGGACAGCTCCCATTGCAGTAGATCCTGAAATTGCAGTGACGCAAGAAGAAGAAGGAGAAAAAGAAGCAATAGAACTAGAGGTTGCATCGACCTCAAAGCCAACTGACACGGGGACTATGAAAGTGCAGTTACTCCCTTTCCCGCAGAGACTAAGGAAGAAAAAGAACGAAAAGGTACAGTACCAATGCTTTCTATCTATGTTAAAACAATTACATATTAATATTCCTTTCAGTGAAGCGATTGAGGAGATGTCTGCCTACGCAAAGTTTCTGAAAGATATGGTAATCAAGAAGAGGGGCACTGGTAAGTTTCCCACGATGGCGTTAACACAAAGTTCAAAATCAATAATTCCATCGAAGATGAACGATCCTGGGAGCTTTACTATACCTTGCTCCATAGGAGGACTGTACATCGAGCCAACCTTGTGTGACCTTGGAGCCAACATCAATTTGATGCCTCTATCGATCTTTAAGCAGCTGAATGTGGGGTAACTTGTCCGGACGACCGTGACTCTCCAACTGCCCGATCGATCTTTGGTGCATTCAGAGGGAAAGGTGAAGGATGTGCTTATCACCATTGACAAATTTATCCTACCAACCAACTTCATCATTTTGGATTACGAGGCCGACAAAGATGTGCCTATCAGCCTGGGGGGACCATTTTTATCAACAAGTCGCGCCCAGATTGATGTATATAAATGGGAGATCACTTTGATCATTAATGGACAGAAGCTCAAGTTCAATATAATTCGTGCCATGAAGTTTTCGGATGAAGAAGACCTACATGACTCAGATGATGACTAGAATTTTATTGAGGAAGAAAAGTTTGATGAAGAGAATGAAGAAGAGGATGCCAGCGCATCCGTTGCTGCCTGTAATGCAATCATAAAAAAAACAAGCAAGGAAGAAGAGATGATCGCAGACCAAGAAGAAGAGCCAACAGAAAAAGAAGGAAGAAAAACAATGCAACCATCCTAGTAGAACCACCAACACTGGAATTAAAGACCCTACCGAATCTTTTAAAGTACGCATTTTTGGGGCAGAATGAGAAGTTTCCTGTTATTATTTCCTTTGAGCTCAATGAAGGCCAGGAGAATGCATTGATGAGCATTCTGAGGAAGCATGTGCGAGCAATTGGCTGAATGCTTGCCGACATCAGAGGAATTAGCCCAACATACTGTATGCACCGCATTCGTCCTGAAGAGGACCACAAAGCAATGATTGAACATCAGCGCAGACTCAACCCTGCAATGAAAGAGGTCGTCAAGAAGGAGATCATTAAATGGTTAGATGCGGGCATCATTTATCCTATAGAAGATAGCACGTGGGTCAGCCCCGTGAAGTGTGTGCCGAAAAAGGGTGGCATGACGGTTGTCTTGAACGAAAACAATGAATTAATACCATAAAGAATCGTCACTGGGTGGCGCACTTGCATGGACTGCAAGCTGAATGCAGCCGCAAAGAAAAATCATTTCCATCTCCCGTTCATTGATCAAATGCTAGACCGTCTAGCTGGAAATGACTTTTACTTCTTTCTGGATGGTTATGCCAGGTACTACAATATTATAATAGCTCCAGTAGACCAAGACGAGACCATATTCACCTGCCCATATGGGACCTTCGCTTTTCGCTGCATGTCGTTTGGCCTCTACAATGTGCCAAGCACGTCCAAAGGTGCATGATGGCCATCTTTTCAAACTATCTTGAGGACTCTATCGAAATTTTTATGGACGACTTCTCTGTTTATGGGAACACTTATGAAGTCTCTCTAGCCAACATAGATAAGATACTGAAGAGATGCGAAGAGACGAATCTAGTGCTTAACTGGGAAAAATGCCATTTCATGGTGAAGGAGGGCATAGTGTTGAGGCACAAAGTTTCCCGGGATGGGTTGGAGGTGGACAAAGCAAAAATCGAAGCAATTGAAAAACTACAACCTCCAACAAGCATAAAGGTTGTACGAAGCTTCTTGGGGCATGCTGGATTCTACAGACGCTTTGTCAAAGACTTTTCCAAAATAGCACGACCACTGAGTGCGTTGTTAGAGGCTGACAGAAGATTTGATTTTAATGACAACTGCCTCAACACATTCAGAATTTTGAAGAATGCACTGATTACTGATAACGGACAGAAATGCACGTTATCATCGTGCTAAATCCTTAAACAATGTTGGATTGCGTTGATGAAATATGTTAAATTGCGTCCATTAACCATAAATTTTGTAATATTGCGATCGCATGCGTCCAATGCATTAGAGCAGTTGATCTTTATATTTTTATGTAGAATAATGCGTGAATGCAATGCAAAGAATGCGAGCATAGGAATACATTGGTCCAGAAGACTTCACTGCAAGACTTTGCATTGATCGTGCTCGCAAACATTCACCTAAGAAGAATCACTACAACATGGTGGGTGCATCCGGACGAAAGGACAATTAAGATCGATGGGACAGAAAGCTGACGGTAGTTGGATCTAAATTAAGTTGATAGCTGATAACAGTCACAAAGTACATCCAGCTTTATTAGTGATAATTATCCGGCGCATCAGTCAGGAATTAAAGCTATCCCATCTGCACAACCAGGAGAGAGAACCTGCCTTTCATCATTGATGCCCTATAAATACCAAGTGCATTCTTCAGAGAAGGGGTTAAGCCGTCGATTACCTCACCACCATTACAAGTTCATACCTCTGTTCATAGTTTTCTTTTCCATTTTACGGCGGAGCAAGAGAAGAGTGGTGACACTGGAGATTGTCCAAGGCAGCTCGAGAGATAACCTGAGGGCGTAAGAGTAGAGAGCGGGCTGACTCTCGTGAAAGCGAGAATATCTTTAGAGCACGAGTAGAAACAGTGTAACGCTTGGCAGTAAGAAATTACTCCAGGCTCTTTACTATACTTGCATTGTTATTCTGTACTTCATCTTATATCTATTCCATGGAAGTTCTATTTCTACATCTGCTCACTCTCTTAATACGCATGAGTAGCTAAACTAGTTAAATGGGTTGAGAGGAACTAAGCTAACATGATCTAGGAAGTTCATTGCTTGCGATTGTCTTGTTTTATGTTGTGCAAAATACCCCTTTAGAGTTACTTGAGAGAGAATCTAAAGAAATAACTTAATGTCTCGAGAGATCTAGGTTAGAATCTGGACTCGAAAGAGCAAGATTAGGCTTGCATAAACAAGAGATAGGGACTTAGAGATAAGCTTTGTTGTCAACTTGCATCGTATGTATCCTAGGAATAGGTATGATATTATGTGGTTGCATATTTGTGTGAATGTCATGTTGTCATCGCATAAATAGAGATAGAGGTTTATGTGTAAACCTTGTAGACTTATCGCATATTTATTGCATGCGTTCTAGCCTTAGAAGCTGTAGCATTTACGCCGAGAGGTGGTTTACTATGGTATGCATGTTGCATGATCACAAGGCATGAATGCATCCTAGTGAGTGTTAGCCGAAACCCTTCTCAACCCATTCACCACAGATTTATCGTATTTCCTGTTTACCAACTCTTTTAGAACTCTGTCGCATTCGTTATTATTTTCATTAACGCAATAACAACCCAACACTTATTTATTCAACTAGTTACCATAAGTTTTCATAAAAATCTCCAACGCAACTATTTTCACAAGTCCCTGTGTTCGACCCTGGACTTACTAGGAAACTCAGAGGAATATACACTTGGATTCCTATGGGTAAACTTGAGTGCACAACGCAATCCACCAACACATATCATCCATAATTTCCACTTCATAAAATTCAAGCATCAAGTTTTTGGCACCGTTGCCGGGGACTTTGGCAAAATAGTTGTTAACGGTAATTTTTGTGATTTCTTTGCAGAACTCTCAATCTCTAGCGAACTACGACCTAGAGATTGAGAGAACATTTCGAAGGAGACTGAGAGACCACCAACAGCAACCACAATCCGATAAAGAAGAGATGGCGAAGCAGCTTAGGAATGAAATACCAAACAACAACAATGTCATGGCAAATCCGATTCTGTTGGCAAACGATCAAAATAGGCCCATTAAGGACTATCATTGCCAAACCTCTATGATTTCTCTCTGGGAATCATGAGGCCTACCTTAGACAGAAGTAGATTTGAAATGAAACTGGTGATGCTGCAGATGATCCAGGCTGCAGGTCAATTCAGAGGAAAGCGTGGCGAGGATCCGCACGCCCATCTCCGAAGTTTTATTGAAATCTGCAATAATTTTGTGTTCCCGAACATATCTACTGAAGAAGTTCAACTAACATTGTTCCCATTTTCTCTCTGTGATCAGGCCAGGAAATGGGCTTATTCGCTCGAACCAGGAGAGATCACTTCGTAGGAGCAAGTGGTGGAGAAGTGTATGAAGAAGTATTTTCGACCTATAGAGAACGCGAGACGAAGAAAGCTTATTACTAATTTTGAATAAGATATGGACGAATCGCTCAGCGATGCTTGGGCGAGGTTTAAAAGGTTGGTCTGAGATTGTCCGCATAATGGGCTACCAGATTGCCTGCAAATGGAAAATTTCTACCACGGTTTGAATCCTACTTCGCAGACCGCTGCCAATGCGGCAGTAGCTGGTGGTCTGCTTGACAAGACTTATGATGAGGCGAAGAATATCTTGGACCGCATCTCCAAGAATCATGAAGACTGGAGGGAGAGTGACCAGAGATTAAGACTCAAGGATTCTAACGCAAATAACAGTGCTATTGTCTCATTGCAAAACCAAATGACCGCAATGATGAATTTGATTCAAGGAATGACGATTAGCAGCCCAACACCGCAAGGTGGGCAGATTAATGCAATAATTCAAAACACCGTAAGGTGTGCGACTTGCGGTGATAGGCATGCAATGGAAGTTTGCCCGCAAAATCCACAGTTTGTATATTTTGTAAAGAACAACCCCTTTTCAAACATCTACAACCTCGGATGGAAAAACCACCCCAATTTTGCTTGGAAGAATCAACAACAAAATTTTCAATCTTTGGTGCAAAAAGAAGGGCCACCAGGATTCTTTCAATGCAGTAGCGGTCAACAGAGAAACCAAACAAGTAGCTCACAACAACCATCGCAATCTTCTTCTCTAGAAAGCCTATTGAAGCAATACATGGAGAAAAACAAGACAGTGCTTCAAAGTCAGGTTACGTCCATTCGCAACCTTAAATTGCAAATGGGCTAGATTGCGAATGAGTTCAAAAGTAAACTGCTAGGGGCGTTGCCAAGTTCAACCAAGCTTCCACGCAACCCAGGGGGATTAGGTAAGGAGCAATGTCAGGTTGTGACAATACGTAGTGGAAAGACAGTAGAGGGAGGAAGAAAGGACCAGAGTAGAACAACTTCCATCGCAGCTGAGCCTGAGATTGCGGTAGCAAGAAGAAGAAAAGGAAAATGAAGTAGTAGAACCTGAGGTTGCGTCAACCTCAAAGTCAGATGAAAAGGGAACTGTGAAAGTTTAGTTACCACCCTTCCTTAGAGGCTAAGGAAGAAGAAAAACGAAAAGGTATAGTACCAACACTTCCTGTCTATGCTAAAACAATTACATGTTAATATTCTTTTCAGTGAAGCGATTGGGGAAATGCCTGCCTACACCAAGTTTCTAAAGGACATGGTAACTAAGAAGAGAGGTGCTGGAAAATTTGCCACGGTGACACTAATGCAAAGTTCCAAATCTATTATCCCACCAAAGATGAGCGATCCTGGGATCTTCACTATTCCTTGCTCTATAGAAGGACTCTATATTGGGTAAGCCTTGTGTGACTTGAGGACCAGCATAAATTTGATGTCGCTGTCAATCTTTCGACAATTAAATGTAGGGCAATTTATGCCCACATCCGTGACTCTCCAGCTGGCCGACAGATCTCTGGTTCATTCAGAGGGTAAGGTGAAGGACGTCCTAATCACAGTTGATAAATTTATTTTGCCAGCTGACTTCATCATCCTAGATTATGAGGCCGATAAAGATGTACCCATGATTTTGGGGTGACCTTTCCTATCAACAGGTCGTGCTCAAATTGATGTGCACAAGGGAGAAATGACTTTGAGCATAAAGGGATAGAAGCTCAAATTTAACATAATTTGTGCCATGAAATTTCCTAATGAGGAAGACCTGCCAGATTTTGAAGATGACCTGAATTTGATTGAAAAAGAAAAGTTTGATGAAGAGTGTGAAGAAGAGGATGCCAACGCATCCATAGTTGCCTACAATGCGATCGTAGCAAAAACAAATAAAGAAGAAGGATTGATCGCAATGCAAGAAGAGGAGCCGAAAGAAGAAAGAAAAATAACACAACCTTCTCTCGTGGAACCACCAACGCTTGAATTGAAAACCCTACCAACACATTTGAAGTACGCATTCTGGGGCAGAGTGAGAAGCTGCCAGTGATAATTTCCTTCACACTTAACGTAGATCAAGAGAATGCGTTGATGAGCATTCTCAAGAAGCGTGTGCGAGCAATCGGCTGGATGCTCGCTGATATCAGAGGAATTAGTCCCGCGTACTGCATGCACCACATTCGTCTTGAGGACGACCACAAAGCAACCATTGAAATCAACACAGACTTAACCCTGTGATGAAGGAGGTTGTCAAAAAGGAGATTATCAAGTGGTTGGATGTGGGCATTATCTATCCCATTGTAGATAGCACATGGGTCAGCCCCGTGCAATGTGTGCCGAAGAAGGGAGGAATGATGATCGTCCCAAATGAGAACAATGAATTAATACTGCAAAGAACCATCACTGGATGGCGCATCTGCATGGACTACCGCAAATTGAATGCGGCCAGAAAGAAAGATACTTCCCTTTGCCATTCATCAATCAAATGTTGGACAGATTAGCAGGGAACAATTTTTATTCCTTCTTGGATGGATATGTCGGGTATAAACAGATCATGATAGCTCCTGAAGACCAAGACAAGACCACATTTACATGCCCATATGGGACATTTGCTTTTCGCCGCATGTCGTTTGGCCTCTGAATGCGCCAAGCACGTTCCAGAGGTGCATGATGGCAATCTTTTCAGATTATCTCGAGGACTCAGTAGAAATATTTATGGATGACTTCTCCATTTATAGGAACACTTATGAAGTTTGCTTGGCCAATTTGGAGAAAATTCTGAAAATATGTGAAGAGACGAACCTGGTGCCCAATTGGGAAAAATGTCACTTCATGGTGAAGGAAGGAATAGTGTTAGGACACAAGGTCTCCCGAGAAGGGTTGGAGGTGGACAAAGCAAAGATTGACGCAATTGAAAAGCTTCCACCTCCAACCAATGTGAAGGTTGTGTGAAGCTTCTTGGGGCATGCCAAATTCTATAGACGATTCGTCAAAGACTTATCTAAAATAGAAAGACCACTGAGTGCATTGTTAGAGGCAGACAGGAAGTTTGAATTTGACAACAATTGCCTCAATGCATTCAAAATTTTAAAAGATGCGCTGATTACCGCACCCGTCTTGATTGCGCCAGATTGGACACTCCCATTCGAACTCATATGCGATGCAAGTGGGTATGCGATGGGAGCTACATTAGCATAAAAGAAGAAAACTATTTTGCACCCCATCACATATGTGAGTAAAACTCTGAACCTTGCTCAACTTAATTATACCACCATTGAAAAAGAGCTCTTGGCTGTGATTTTTGCGTTGGAAAAATTTCGAGCATATCTATTGGGAACCAAGGTACTCATTCACACTGATCACTCGACAATCAAATATTTGATGACAAAGAAGGACGCAAAGCCGAGGTTGATCAGATGGGTTTTCCTTGTTCAAGAATTTGATATCGAGATAATTGATCGGAAAGGGACAGAGAATCAAGTTGCGGATCATTTGTCCAGATTAGAAAATCCTAAGGTTGACCTTAATGAATCTGAAGTGAGTGTCGTGTTCCTGGACGAGTAGCTGTTTCGCATAAAAGAACTGTCCTGGTATGCGGACATCATTAATTATTTGGTTTGTGAACAATTTCTTGAAGATTATACCTACCATCAACAGAAGAAGCTCAAGAATGAATGCAGACACTATTATTGGGATGGGCCGAATCTGTATAAAAGAGGTGCACACCAAATCCTTCGATTATGTGTCCCAGATGCTGTTCAATAACGCATATTATTGCAGTGCCACGATTCTCTATATGGAGGGCACTTTGGAGGACAACGTACTACAGCCAAAGTTTTACAGAGTGGATTCTTTTGGCCTTCATTATTTAAGGATGCTACTGACTACACAATGAAATGTGATCGGTGTCAACGCACCTGCAACATTTCATGGAAGAACGCAATGCTAATGAATACTATCTTGGAACTGAAACTATTTGACGTATGGGGGATTGATTTCATGGGACCATTCCCTCCTTCAAACGAAAAACACTATATTCTATTAGCCATTGACTATGTCTCAAAGTGGGTAGAGGCAACTGCATGCACTGCAAGTGATGCGGTAGTAGTCTCCCAGTTCCTGAAGAAAAATATTTTCACGCGTTTGGCACTCCCTGTGCCATCATAAGTGATGAACGATCACACTTTGTCAACTACATTATAAAGAAGCTACTGCGCAAGTAAAATATCCTCCACAAAGTGGCCACCACATACCATCCGCAAACAAATGGCCAAGCTAAAGTGTCCAATCGGGAAATTAAATTGATACTTGAGAAGGTAGTCAAACCTTCGCAGAAGGATTGGGCAATGAAGCTTGATGATGCGTTATGGGCATACCGGACTGCATTTAAAACACCTATAACTATGTCCCCTTATGCGTTGGTATTCGGCAAGGCATGTCATTTGCCTTTGGAGCTGGAATATAAAGCATTGTGGGTGGTCAAGAAACTGAATTTCGATTTGAAGAAAGCAGAGGAAGCATGGAAAGTGCAACTGGTCGAGCTAGAAGAATGAAGGAACAACGCATATGAAAATGCGAAAATTTATATAGAGCGTACCAAGCACTGGCATGATCAACACATATGCAGTAAAAATCTCCAAGTCGGGCAGAAAGTCTTGCTTTTCAATTCATGTCTGCGACTCTTCCCAGGAAAGCTAAAGTCTCGTTGGTCCGGACCGTTCATAATTCGACAAGTACTTCCGCATGGCGCGGTGGAATTATCAAATAATGACGGAACCAACATATTCAAGGTCAATGGGCAGCGAGTAAAGGCATACCATGGAGAAGACTAGCATCGCCAAGTCGACTCCATGGAATTAAGAAACCTTGAATGAGGAAGGAAGTAGGTGGTCCCTGCGTTATCAGATGATCGCAATTTATCAGGGACGCAAAGTTTTGGAAAATCTCAAGTCTTCAGCTCTTTTCTCCACTACTCAGAATTATCCTTACTTTACTATCTTTTCATTTTTCACTTCTATTGCTACAAAACAAAAAAAAAAAGCCTTTTATTTTGTCTAAAATAATTTGACCCTCTCTTTGCTTTCCTTACAACGATCGAGGCACAGGATTGTGGAAATGTTACGTGAAGCAGCACTTATCTTATTCCATCACCACAAACCAACGAAGAATGATCCCCGCAAGATGGATGCGTCAATACAATGCGAGTGAACGCGGTAAATTTGGGGTGTACTCTTCCTTATCCTTACTTCAAATTTTGCGCTATCACATTGCATATTACTTTTCAAAGTTTTATCACCACTTCCTCCTTGACTACCGCAAACATATCACAAGTAGATATCTTTAGTAGTTTACCGCATGTATTCTTTGCCAAGTATGATTTCAATTATGAAAAATATGCTTCTATCTCTTTCGTATGTACTAGAGTCAACGTAAATCTTAGGATAGTCACCTCATGAAATATTTCTCGAAGTTAGGGGTTTGCTAGCTTTCTTTCAAATTTTCTTTACAACGCATTCTATGACCATCACATGACTTATTTTAATCTTTTGGCAATGAGGACATTGTCGTATTTTAAATTTGGGGGTGGGGTATTTGTTTTTGACCTTGCTACAATATATATATATATATATATATAAAATGTTCTTTTTAATAACAACTCCACTGTCAACGCAATGGGAAATCCATGTTGATAAGAGTTAAGTTGTGAAAGGCACTTACTCGTAGTTGGATGTCCACAAGACACACGTGGGGGCAAGCCAAAACGAAAGTAAGTCACCAGGTTCAACGCATAAATAAATGACCGCAAATCCACTGCCAAGTTGGTATGAGTTTAGTCTGAGAAAGAGTGCATTGCTCATACTTGGATATCCGCATGACACCCATGGGGGCAAGCCAAAACGAAGGCAAGGTACTCGTATCGGCGCAAGGTTAGAAAAAAAATAGCAATGAAGAAAATTTTTGTGCAAGGATAAATCATTTGACACCCCGGTGGAAAATTTTCTTTTGAAATAAATCATGCGATGTTCCGGAATTCAGTAAAGTCCTTTTGAAAGTTAAGCTTGAAATCCCTAAGTCTTAGAAGTATTTTTGGAAGACATTTGAATAAGACTTAAGGAAATTATGGCATATAGGATTTGAACGAAGTAACCTTGAGAAATCTAGGGAAAGAACTTTGCGGCTAACTTGCTAAAGGAATCTTTAGCTTATGCTTGAGGATAAGCATTGTTTAAATTTGGGGGTGTGATAACGGGCAGAAATGCATGTTATCATAGTGCTAAATCCTTAAACAATGTTGGATTGCGTTGATGAAATATGTTAAATTGCGTCCATTAACCATAAATTCTGTAATATTGCGATCGCATGCGTCCAATGCATTAGAGCAGTTGATCTTTATATTTTTGTGTAGAATAATGCGTTAACACAAGCGATCATAGGAATACATTGGTCTAGCGCAACTTCACCACAAGACTTTGCGTTGATCGTTCTCGTAAACATTCACCCAAAAAGAATCACCGCAACATGGTGGGCGCATCCGGACAAAAGGACAATTAAGATCGATGGGATAGAAAGCTGACGGCAGTCGGATCCAAATTAAGTTGACAACTGATAACGGTCACAAAGTACATCCAGCTTTATCGGTGACAATTATCCGACGCATCAGTTAGGAATTAAAGCTGTCTCATCTGCACAACCAGGAGAGAGAAGCCGCCTTTCACCTTTGATGCCCTATAAATACCAAGTGCATTCTTCAAAAAAGGGGTTAAGCAGTTGATTACCTCACCACCATTACAAGTTTATACCTTTGTTCATAGTTTTCTTTTCCATTTTACGGCGGAGCAAGAGAAGAGTGGTGACACCGGAGATTGTCCAAGGCAGCTCGAGAGAGAACCTTAAGGCGTAAGAGCAGAGAGCGGGCTGACTCTTGCGAAAGCGAGAATATCTTTAGAGCACGAGTAGAAACAGTGTAATGCCTGGCAACAAGAAATTACTCCAGGCTCTTTACTATACTTGCATTGTTATTCTGTACTTAATCTTATATCTATTCAATGGAAGTTCTATTTCTACATCTGCTCACTCTCTTAATACGCATGAGTAGCTAAACTAGTTGAATGGGTTGAGAGAAACTAAGCTAACATGATCTAGGAAGTTCATTGCTTGCGATTGTCTTATTTTATGTTGTGCAAAATACCCCTTTAGAGTTACTCTAAAGAGAATCTAAAGAAAGAACCTAATGTCTCAAGAGAGCTAGGTTAGAATCTGGACTCGAAAGAGTAAGATTAGGCTTGCATAAACAAGAGATAGGGACTTAGAGATAAACTCTATTGTCAACTTGCATTGCATGCATCCTAGGAATAGGAATGATATTATGTGGTCGCATATTTGTGTGAATGTCATGTTGTCATCGCATAAATAGAGATAGAGGTTTATGTGTAAACCTTGTAGACTTATCACATATTTATCGCATGCATTTTAGCCTTAGAAGCCGTGGCATTCATGCAGAGAGGTGGTTTACTATTGTATGCATGTTGCATGATCGCAAGACATGAACGCATCCTAGGGAGTGTTAGCCGAAACCCTTCTCAACCTGTTCACCGCATATTCATCGTATTTCCCGTTTACCAACTCTTTTTGAACTCTGCCACATTTGTTATTATTTTCATTAATGGAACAACAACGCAACACTTATTTATTCAACTGGTTACCGCAAGTTTTCATAAAAATCTCCAACACAACTATTTTCACAAGTCCCTGTGTTCGACCCTGGACTTACCAGAAAACTCAGAGGAATTTACACTTCGATTTCTCCGGGGGAAACTTGAGTGCACAATGCAATCCACCAACATATATCATCCATAATTTCCACTTCATAAAATTCAAGCATCGATTACGACACCCGTATTAATTGCACCTGATTGGACACTACCTTTTGAAATAATGTGCGATGCAAGTGGGTATGCGATGGGAGTAGCTTTGGCATATAAGAGAAAAACAATGTTGCATCCCATCGCATATGCGAGTAAAACATTAAATCCTGCTCAGAAAAATTATACCACAACAGAGAAAGAGGTTCTTGCGGTAATTTTTGCATTGGAAAAATTTCGAGCATATCTGCTGGGGACAATAGTACTCATCCATACTGATCACTCCGCAATAAAGTACTTAATGACAAAGAAGAACGCTAAGCCGAGATTGATCAGATGGGTTCTCCTCCTTCAAGAATTTGACATAGAAATAATTGATCGAAAGGGGACATAGAACCAAGTTGCGGATCACTTATCTAGACTGAAAAACCTTGAAGTTAACCGCAATGAATCAAAGGTGAGTGCGGTGTTCCCAGATGAGTAGCTATTCCATATTGAAGAACTACCATGGTATGCAGACATAGTCAGTTATCTGGTTTGTGAGCAGTTCCCTGAAGATTACACCTACCACCAACAGAGGAAGCTCAAACATGAATGCATACATTATTATTGGGATGAGTCGAATCTGTATAAAAGAGGGGCATACCAGATTTTGCAATTATGCGTACCAAATGCTGCTCAACAACACATATTATCGCAATGTCACGACTCACCATATGGTGGGCACTTCGGAGGATAGCACACCACAGCTAAGGTTTTATAGAGTGGATTCTTCTGGCCCACATTGTTTAAGGATGCAACTGACTATGCCATGAAATGCGATCGGTGCCAACGCACAGGTAACATTTCATGGAAACATGCAATGCCAACGAACACCATCTTGGAGCTTAAATTGTTTGACATAGGGGGGATTGATTTCATGGGATCATTCCCTCCCTTGAATGGTAAACATTATACTTTATTAGCCGTTGATTATGTATCCAAGTGGGTAGAGGCAATAGCATGCCGCAAGCGATGCGATGGTCATCTCCCAATTCTTGAGGAAACATATTTTCACTCATTTTGGCACTCCCCGTGCCATCATAAGTGATGAAGGGTCCCACTTTGTCAACCATACTATTAAGAAGGTGCTACGCAAATATAACATTCTCCACAAGATGGCCACCGCATACCATCCGCAGATGAATGATCAGGCCGAGGTGTCTAATCAAGAAATTAAGTTGATACTCGAGAAGGTAGTAAGACCTTCAATATTGGTCAACGAAGCTTGACGATGCGTTGTGGGCATACCGAACTGCATATAAAACACCAATAGGTATGTCCCCATATGCGTTGGTATTTGGTAAGTGCCACTTACCTCTAGAGCTGGAAGATAAGGCATTGAGGGCGGTAAAGAACCTGAACTTTGATTTGAAGAAAGCAGGAGAAGCAGGAAAAATGCAACTGGTCGAGCTAGAAGAATGGAGAATTAACACATATGAGAACACTAAGATTTACAAGAAGTGCACCAAGTGCTGGCACGACAAACGCATATGCGGTAAGAACCTCTAAGTTGGTCAAAAGGACTTGCTCTTCAATTCAAGACTACAACTCTTTCCTGGCAGGTTAAAATCACGCTGGTCCGGACCATTCATCATTAAAGAAATATTCCAACATGGTGCGATGGAGCTGATTACCCAAGACGGGAGCCGTAGGTTTAAAGTTAATTGGCAACAAGTAAAAACGTATCATGGAGAAGGTTGGCATCAGGGAAACGCGGGATGGAAGGCGGGTGGAAAAGGCTTGGCTTTGTATGGTTTCGAGGGTCATCCATTACGAAAAGACCTTCCTCTGAGTGGATATGTGGAAGTACACTATGATGATCCAGAGAAACGTGTGGAAGTCGAGTCTGTGGAACTAAGAAACCTTGAATGAAGAAGGAATTAAGTGGTCCCTATGCTATCAGACGATCGAATTTCATTAGGGACACAAGTCTTGGGAACCATGGAATCTTCAACTTTTCTCTACTACTCGGAATTTTCATTACACAGTATCCTTTCAACTTTATCTACTCTTATTCTCTAAAAAAAAAAAAAAAGAAACTTGTTGTTTTGTTTAAAAATTATTTGACCCTCTCTTTTTTTTCTTGCAACGATCGAGGCGTTGGATTGCAGAGATGTTACATGAAGAAGCAACTTATTTTATTCCATCACCGCAAAGAAGAGAGATCGCCGCAAAGAAGGATGCATCAATACACAATGCGGGCGTGAACACAAATTTGGGGGTGTATTCTTCCTTAACTATATTTCAAATTTTGCGCTATCAAATGCATCTTAGTCTTAAAAGTTTTATCATCGCATCCTCTTTGATTACCGTAATAATTTGACGTGGATAAATTTAGTAAGTTACAGCATACTCTCTCTTTGCCAATTATGATTTCAATGATGAAAAACATGCTTCAATTTCTTTCGTATATACTAGAGTCCACTTAAGATAGTCACCTCATAAAATATTTCTAGAAGTTAGTGGTTTGCTAGATTTCTTTCAAACTCTCTTTCCAAAGCTTTCTAAGAACATCACATGAATTATCTCAATCTTTTGGCAATGAGGACATTGCCGCATTTTAAATTTGGGGGTGACGTATTTATTTTCGACCTTGCTATTTTGAAAAAAAAAAAAAAAAGAGAGGAAAATTTTGGAGAATAACAACTCCACTGTCAACGCAATGGGAACCCATGTTGATAAGAGTTAAGTTGTGAAGGGCACTTACCCGTAGTTGGATGTCCACATGACACACGTGGGGGCAAGCCAAAATGAAAGTAAGTCACTAGGATCAACGCATAAAATAAATGACCACAACTCCACTGCCAAGTAGGTATGAGTTTAGTATTAGAGTGCACTGGTCGTAGTTGGATGTCCGCATGACACACGTGGGGGCAAGCCAAAACGAAGGCAAGGCACTTAGATCAGCGCAAGGTCAGAAAAAAATAACAATGTCAAAAAAAAATGCAAGGATAAAATCATTTGACACCCTGGTGGAAAAATTTTCTCTTTGAAATAAAGCATGCGATGTTTCAAAAGTTAGTAAAGTCATTTTGAAGGTTAAGCTTGCAATCCCTAGATCTTAGAAATATTTTGAGATGAGACTTGAACAAGACTTAAGGAAACTTTGGTATATGGAAATTGGATGAAGTATCCTTGAGAAATCTAGGAAAAGAACATTTCGGTCGACTTGCCAAAGGAATCTTTAGCTTATGCTTGAAGACAAGCATTGTTTAAATTTGGGGGTGGGATAATGGGCAGACGTTATCATAGTGCTAAGTCCTTAAACATTGTTTGCTTGCATTGATAAAAACATGTTAAATTGTGTCCATTAAGCATCAATTTCATAATATTGCGGTCACATGCGTTCATCTCATAGGAACAATTGGTTTTTGTATTTTTATGCAAAATATGTGTTGACGCAAGGCAGAAATTGCGATCATAAGAAATCATTGGTCGAGCACAGCATTACCGCAAGGCTTTGCAGTGATCGTGTTCGCAAATATTTGCTCAAGAAGGATTGTCGCAACTTGGTCGGCACAACATGGTGGGCGCATTTGGGTGAAAGGCTAATTAATCGCGATGGGACAGAAAGCTAATGACAGTCAAATCCGAATTAAGTTGACAACCGCTTAATGATAACAAATACATTCATCTTTTCGGTGACAAATATTCAGCGCATCAGTCAGGGAATTAAAGCCATCCCATCTGTGCAATCATGAGAGAGAAGCCGCCGTTCACCCTGGATGTTCTATAAATACCAAAGGCAACCTACAGAAAACGGGTTCATGATCCTACGAGTTCAACTGTTGTTCACCATTCCACAAGTTCAGAAGTCTGTTCATGTTTAGCCTTGTTCTTAGATTTTGTTTTATTTTAAGGTAGACGAAAGAGAAGAAGGTTGTGCCGACATATCATTCCAGTAAGCTTGGGAGAGCACCGGAAGCTTCAAGGGTAGAGAGAGGGTCGACGCCTACGGAAGCAGGAACATCTTTGGAGCCGAATAGAGACTTATAGTGTAAAAGCCTCGGTCAGTAAGGAATTGTTACCAGGCTCTCTATACTTTCATCTTCCATTTTTATTTTGTATTCGACTCATTTATCGAAATGGAATTTCCTTCTCTATATCTGTTCACTCTCTGTTATTTACGCATGAGTAGCTAAATCAGTTGAATTGGTTGAGAAGCATGTAGCTAGCACAACTAGGAAATCTTCATTCTATGCGATTATCTTGTATTATGTATGCTTCATTTGTCCATTAGAAATACTCGGGAGGGTAGTCTAAGGACAGGATCTAGGCTTGGGAAGGTCAGGTTAGAATCTAGGCTCAGGAGAGTCAGATTAGAACGCATAATCAATAAATAGGAGCTTAGGAATAAGCGTTATTTGTTATCAACGCATCGCATGCATCCTAGAGATAGGATATGATTGTTTGCGGCCACCTTGCCTTTATGCATTTTGCATCATCGCATAGGGAGAGAGTAGAGACTTAGGGATAAGCTCTATGGACACTTTTTCATTCAACACATGCGTCTTAGACTTAGGAGCATTGCATTTGCATTGGAAAATGACTTGCTGTGCATAGTTGTAGCATGATCACATAGTCTGACACATTCCCAAGTAACGCTAGCTAAAGATCTTCTCAACCCGTTCATCCGCATACTCTGTGCATCTATCACACACTGACTTTTCTCAAATTCGCCGCAGTTGTTTATTTTCTTCATTAACGCAAACAACAACTTCAACAACATTTTATTTCATTGGTTACTGCAAAGTTTTCCTAAAAATTACCAATGCAACCTGTTTTCACAAGTCCCTAAGTTCGACCCTGTACTTACCAGGAAACTCTGTGGAGTTTACACTTGGATTCCGCTAAGGAAACTTGAGTGCTCAATGCAATTTCACCATCGCATACCATCCATAATTCACTTCATAAAATCCAACATCATTGTCCGAAGGTGAAACAATCTTTAAGGTAGGGTCCGGGGAGATTGTTTCAGCCAAAGCAGTGGGAGATATGAAGTTATTTATTGGAGATAAATACATTTATTTCAAAATGTATATTATATTCCTTCTATGAAAAGGAATCTAATATCTGTCTCTTGTTTGCTAGAAAAAAAATTATAAAGTTTATTTCGAAAATGATGAAGTGTTCATCAATATGGGAAATAAAAAGATTTGCTCAAGTCAAAGCTGTTTTGAACATAGAGATGTTTAAAACTGCTAGGACTAATAACTTGTAGAAACACAAGTTATTTGTGCCACCTTATCTAGATATTGCGGCCAAAAGTGAAGGATTATGCGCTAATTATATGAAAATTGACTTAGTTTGTTAATAATTTCAAATGTTTGCAATAAAACCCACTAACACCAAAAGATGGAGAATATGGCGAATTTTACTCTGTTTTGCAAGAAAATCAAAGTCACCACTTGCGTCCAAGGCTCGAGAGAACTTCATCAATGCATTTCTATCACCATTGCGCCTATCGAACGTCAACACATAAGACAATCACTGAAGAAACGACGCAAGGTGATAATCGATCCTAATTCCCATGACGACCGCATGCGGTAATAAAAATGAACACTGCATGCGGACCAAGGGTCGAGTGATGCCAATGAGCAGCAAGTGCAGGAGATCATGACACGTGTGCAGCTAACGACTGTGCAAATTTGACGGTCTGATTGCATAGCAGAAGGAATAAAATCCCTCCATCTTCGAAATTTCCATAACAAATGTGGGGACCACTTGGCCGGAGTCTATGAATTATGCTTATAAATACCCCAGAGGACTCAAGAAGAAAATATGCTATTCAATCTGGGCGAAGTGCTGCAAGATTAAAAACAGAAAAGAGCTTAACTGAGTGCTGCAAAGTTAAATCCGGGAAGAAGAAGAGATAAGGCCAAAAGGTGTAATCTCCATTCACCCTGTCATTATCCTCGAGCGAAGCTCTGCGTAAGGACACTGCTACCAGAGGAGCCAGCCTGAGAGGGAAGCTCATCCCACCATCTATACATCCACCACTGGCAAGCATATATTCATCAATCGGTGACCAAGACATTGGCGCCTGATTGTCCTCTTTCTACCCTTCTACGTATTTCATGTTCTTTCTATCTTTTTATTCATTCATCATGTATCAAACTCGAAATAGAAATACTAGTAGTTTGGATATATTTCAGTATTCATCTTTTGTCTATCATCGTGCACCCATTATTCACTTTCTTCATTATGTGTTTCTAATCTTTCGATAAGTACTATGAATGTCTAAAGGCTTAATGTAAATTAAAGTTATGCAATACGTTTAACTAGCATGCTGGACGACATTTTCACCTGTGAGAGCAGAAGTGAAGATGCCATTTTGATCTATCGAGAGAAGGTCAGAAGAGTGCATTAACTAAAGTGAGTAGTACTTCCAGACATGGAAGCAACCTTGCGTTCATTACGTCGGACTCTAGTTTTCATGCAGACATGCGGGAAACGCGGCCGATCACTGAAAGGTGTACGCCATGAGAAAAACATAATAGTATTTGCAACTTTACTTTCGTTGAGACCTTGCGATGATTTGTACACTTATCCTTCTTTTCTTTTCTCCTCATAAGACTTGTCGATGCATACCATGTCCTTGCACAGCCTTCACAGCTAGCCTTAATCTTAGCATTTTGTACATGTAACCTGTATCGAATACATCTAGCTTAGGTTTATTGTATTTTTATCGCTTTCCTTTACTTTACTGTTATTTTATTACTTTTGTATATTACACACCACAAATCAAAGATTGAAAAATCAGTCGCATAACATCATGAAAACACCGCATTAAACCAGTATCGTATTTCCCCGTGTTCGACCTCGGATCACACCGAGAAACGTGCGATGGAATTACACTTGGTTTCATCGTAAGGAAACTTGTGACACAACAGGGTATACTACTGAATCCTAGTAAATAACGCATAAACCATAGTAGTATCGCATTGCATGCATCACATATCACTTCTATCAGTCAACAATACATTAATATATATGCGTTCAAAAAGTGCCAAACAAGTTTATGAGGTTGTAGCACATTATCTCTCATCACAGTGCATACATAACACAAAATCTAATTTTACCATCAACAAGGACTCAGAAGAAGAGGAAGATTTCTCCAAATGCCTATGTTTGGCACTTAAGACTGAGTCACATAAATCTCAACAAGATTGAGAGATTGGTTAAGAATGGTCTTCTAAATAAGTTGGAAGACAGTACATTACCACCATGTGAGTCCTGTCTCGAGGGTAAAATGATAAAAAGATCTTTTTCTGGAAAAGGTCTTAGAGCCAAAGAATCCCTGAGTTGATTCACTTAGACCTTTGTGGGCCTTTAAATGTTAGAGTAAGAGGAGAGTATGAATATTTCATCAGTTTTATAGATGATTATTCCAGGTATGGGCATGTTTACCCAATGTACCAAAAGTCTGAAACTTTTGAAAAGTTCAAAGAGTTTAAGGCTGAAGTTGAAAACCAATTTGGTAAAAAGATTAAAACATTTCGATCGGATCGATAGAATTCCAGAACTATTTGATAGAACATGGAATTCAGTCTCAACTCATAGCCCCTGGCATACCTCAGCAGAATGGTGTGGCAGAAAGGAGAAATAGAACCCTGTTGGACATGGTTTGTTCCATGATGAGTTACGCTCAGTTACCAAATTCTTTTTAGGGACACGCAGTTGAGACTGCGGTGTATATTTTGAACATGGTTCCCTCATAAAGTGTTTTTGAAACACCTTACGAGCTCTGGAGACATAAAGAAAATTTATATCACTTCAGAATTTGGGGTTGTCCAGCAAATGTGTTGGTGCAAAATCCTAAAAATTTGGAACACCGTTCAAAAGTATGCCTATTTATAGGCAACTCAAAAGAAACAAAAGGTGGTCTTTTTTATGATCCTCTAGAAGATAAAGTGTTTGTATCGACAAATGCAACCTTCCTAGAGGAAGATTATATAAAGAACCATCAACCTCACAGTAAGCTAATAATAGAAGAAATGTCCAGAGAAACGAAAAAGCATCAAGAAGAGTTTTTGATCGAGTAGGTCCTTCAACAAGAGTTATTGATAGTGCAGCTTCGTCAACAAGAGTTTTTTATGAAACTGATACTTCACATCCTTCTCAAGAGTTGAGAATGCCTCGTCGTAGTGGGAGGATTGTGCAATAGCTTGACCGGTACATGGGTTTAACTGAAACCCAAGTCATCATACTAGATGATAGTTTAGAGGATCCATTGTCTTTTAATCAAACAATGAACGATGTGGACAAAGACCAATGGATTAAAGCCATGGACCTTGAAATGGAATCTATGTATTTCAATTCTGTCTGGGATTTTGTAGATCAACTTGAAGGGGTAAAACCCATCGGTTGTAAGTAGATCTACAAGAAAAAACGAGACCAAGCTGGTAAGGTACAGACCTACAAAGCTAGACTTGTAGCAAAAGGGTTTACCCAAAGAGAGGGGGTAGATTTTGAAGAAACCTTCTCTCCAGTTACCATGATAAAATCTATTAGAATACTCTTGTCCATAGCCACATTTTATGATTATGAAATATGGAAAATGGATGTCAAGACAACTTTTCTGAATGGTTATCTTGAAGAGAGTATCTATATGTCTCAACCCGAAGGGTTTATACAGCAGGGTCAAGAGTAAAAGGTTTGCAAGCTTAATCGATCTATTTATGGATTAAAACAAGCTTTTAGATCCTGGAATATGACGCTGCGATAAAATCTTATGGCTTTGAACAAAATGTTGACGAACCCTGTGTATACAAGAAAATCGTCAACAAAACTGTCACTTTTCTGGTGTTGTATGTTGATGATATTCTACTCATTGGAATGAGGTAGAATATCTAGCTGACGTTAAAAGATGGTTGGCTTCACAATTCCAAATGAAAGATTTGGGAGAAGCACATATGTTCTTGGAATTCAAATAGTTCGAAATCGCAAGAACATAATATTGTCATTATCTCAAGCATCTTATATAGACTAGATGTTGTTAGGTATAAAATGCAAAATTCCAAAAAAGGGTCTTTACCTTTTAGGCAAGGAATTCACTTGTCTAAGGAACAAAGTCCTAAGACACCTCAAGAGGTTGAGGAGATGAATCGAATTCCATATGCATCTGCAGTTGGGAGTTTGATGTATGCCGAATGTTGTGTACTCGCCCCGATATATACTATGCCATAGGAATTGTCGGTTGATTTCAGTCCAATCCTGGTCATGACTATTGGACTACTGTTAAAAACATTCTCAAGTATCTTCGGAGAACGAGAGATTATATGCTCGTGTATGGTCCTAAGGATTTGATCCTTACTGGATATAATGGTTCTGACTTTTAGACCGATATTGATTCCAGGAAATCAACTTCTGGGTAAGTATTCACTCTTAACGAAGGAGTAGTTGTGTGGAGAAGCATCAAATAGAGTTGTATTGCGGACTCCACAATGGAAGCTGAGTATGTAGCTGCAAGCGAAGCAGCAAAAGAATCATTATGGCTAAAAAAGTTCCTGACAAATCTGGAAGTAGTTCCTAACATGCACCTACCTTTCTTATGACAACAGTGGAGCAGTTGCAAATTCAAAGGAACAACAAAGCCATAAAAGGGAAAAGCATATAAACGAAAGTACCATCTCATCAGGAAGATTGTACACAGAAGAGAGGTTATTGTCACTCAGATTGCTTCCCAAGACAACTTAGCTGATTCGTTTACAAAGGCTCTCTCGGCTAAAGTGTTCGAGGGTCACCTAGTAGGACTAGGTCTACGAGTTTTGTATCATTAGGGCAAGTGAGAGAATTTATGGGTATTGTAATGCCCTAGTTTATTGTACTTGTACATTTTATTCTCTCCATGTAAACTCAACATTATATATATTTTTATATATTGATCCACTAGAGTTTTTGTCCAAGTGGGAGTATTGTTGGGTTTTATGTCCTAAAAACTCGCAGTATATGAAATAATAAACATCTTCTATAATCAATATACTTGTTATTGATTTCATAAATTGTACAAAAGTCTAAAGCCAATAAACTAAGACCCATGACTTTTGTAATAGTTGTAACGTGCTACATACGATGTGATCCTAATTCGTACATGTTATGACATGAGGAGTGGGGGTGTCCTATGTGATGAGTTTACATAAGATCAGGACAAAGAAATAAGTCACTCTTAATTTATAATACTGTTTGCTGTATAAGACTGACTATTTCACCTAAATGACCTAGGTAACTCGATCTCAATCCTGAGCTAACTATGTGATAACTTGTAGAAATATAAGTTATTTATACTACCTTATTCAGATATTGCAGCCAAAAGAGAGAAAATATGCGTTGATTGTATGAAAATTAGCTCAGAAATACAATAATTATGAATTAACTCAATTACACCTACTAACATCATCAAGATGGTAGAAGAGGATATTTTTACTCTGTTTTGCAGGAAACCAAGTCACCGCTTATGATCAAGGCTCAACGAGAAACTGAATAACGCATCTCTGTCACATTGTGCCCGTCAATCAACAAGGAAGAGACGATTAATGCAATGACGGTGCAATGCGACAGTCAATCCCAAGTTGAATTTCAACCGCATGCGGTAATAAAAATAACACCGCATGCGAGCAACCGATCGAAAGATGCAAATGAGCAACGCAAAGGTGGAGGATTGCGACACGTATACAACTAACCATTGTGTATATTTGACGGTCTGATTGCATAACAGAAGGAATATTTATTCCTCCATCTCCGGAATTTCCATAACAAGAAGTGGGGTCTACAAGCCAAGAGTCAAAGATTTTCACCTATAAATACCCCCATAGAATTCAGAGAAGATATACTTGAGATGGGTATAATTGATACGAGGGCTAATTGCTGCTAAATTACTAAGAGAGAGGCTGAGCTGAGTATTGATCAGAAGAAATCCAAGAAGAAAAGAGACAAGGCCGAGAGGTGAGTCTCAGTGCTATTTTGCCAGATCCATGCCGCGAAGCTCTATACTCAGATCACTGCTACCGGTTGAGCGAGCCTGAGAAGGAAGCTCATCTATCTGCATGATCCATCCACACCGGCAAACAAATCTCCATCCAGATCGGTGTTAAGACGTTGGCACTCATTTTTATTTGTTTCTAACTCTATTTTCATCAAATGTATTTCATCTTCTTAATCTTTTCATTCACAAATCATGTATCAGACACTGAATAGAAATATTGAATGTCTTGATCGATTTCATATCCCCTTCTCTGTCTATTTTTGTTCCACCGTTTATCACTTTCTTCATAAAATCTTCTTAATCCCTTGGTAATTAATATGAATTAAACAAGTAACTTACTCTGTGCTAAAGAAATAAGAACGTTTAGCTAAAGCATGCTAGACGGCATCTTCACCTGTGAAAGCAGAAGTGAAGATGCCATTCTGATATGTCGAGAGAAGATTAGAAGAATGTGTTAACTAAAGAAAGAAGTGCTTCTAGAGATGGAAGCAACCTTGCGTTCATTACATTTGTCCCTGTTTCACCACAGAGATGTGGGAACGCGGCCGATCACCGAGAGGTGTACGTTAAGGGAAAAGCGGAACCGTATTTATGCCTTTAACGCAATTAAGGAACTTGCGATGTTTGTACTAATTATCTTTTCTCTTTATGTTTCACACATCAGACTTGCCACCACATAACACGTTTTTTGTATATCTTCACAGTCAGCTGACCTCGGTATCTTGTATCATGAAGCCTGTATTTTGTATCATCTTAGATTAGATTTACTTTATCGCAATTTACTTTAACGCAATTTACATTATTATCGCATCTTTACCGCTTTACTTTACTTTATCACATGTTTATATTCTTGTACACAACAACTTTTATTAATTGAAAACCCTTGGTGGCATGTATCACAAGCATATAACAATAATCTCAAACAGTCCCTGTGTTCAACCCCGGATCACACCAAGAAACTTGCAGTGAAATTATACTTAGTTTCAACGCAAGGAAACTTGTACAATGCAGAGCATGCTACAAGAACATTGTTAATCAACGCATATCTAGAAGTAGTATCACATGGATTTGTATCTTGCATGCATCTATTGTATGCCTAAGATAGAAACATTCATTCATCAAATTTTTGTTACAAGTTTATGGCGCCGTTACCGGGGATTGGTTAATGGTATTGTTTGAGTGTGTTTGTGGTATTTGCAGGACATATCTCATTGTACTGGTTGTTCAACACGGAGAGCATCTTGACAGTTTATGAGTACTGGTGCTGAACCAGAATTCGAAGTTGACCCTGAGATCGAGCGTACCTTTCGCGCACGGGCACGTTAGAATCGGATAAGGCAAAAGAAAACAACGAGTATGGTAGATAATAACGACAATACAGTTCCCGTAGTAAATCAAGAGGTTGTTAGGCCAGTGCAGGATCCTGTTTTCATGGCTGCTGACCACAACATCCCCATGAGGAATTATGTGGCACCCAACCTGTATGATTTTCCACCTGGGATTTCGAGGCTTATTGTTGAGGAGAACACAAGGTTCGAAATAAAGCCGGTCATGCTACAAATGATCCAAAATGCAGGGAAATTTGGGGGTCTACAAGGTGAAGACCCGCATGCCCACTTGAGCAACTTTGTCAAAATGTGTGGCAACTTCTCATTACCTGGCGTAACCCCGGAGAGTATAAGACTGTATTTGTTCCCTTACACCTTGAGGGACGAAGCTAAGAGGTGGGCTCACTCACTGGAGCCAAACGTGATCACATCATAGGATAAACTAGTGGAGCGATTCATGAAGAAGCTCTTCCCACCAGCCGTCAACGCAATGAGACGAAAGGACATGCTAATCTTTGAACATATGGAAAATGAGACCCTGAGCACTGCCTGGGTGCGGTTTAGAAGATCGGTGAAAAAGTGCCCACATATCGAGATACCGGATTGCATTTTAATGGAGACCTTTCATAACGGCCAGAATAGATCGACGCAGGCTGTTGCTGATGCCTCCATGGTAGGAGGTTTTATGGACAAAACGTATACTGAGGCTAAGGTCATCCTTGATCGCATATCACAGAACATGGATGACTGTATTGATGATGGTTATGGAGGTCGAGGCGCCGAACGAAGAAAGAATGAAACTTCCATTGTCCCTATGGAGACAATGACCATGTTGGCTGCACAGATGGCCGCAGTGACCTCAATCCTTCAATCGATGGCAATCAATCAAGAAGTCATCTCCCCACAATCAACGCAACCCACAGCCCCAGCTCAAGTGGCCGCAATAAGTTGCATTAATTGTGGAGGGGCTCATGTAGCAGAAATTTGCCCATCGAATCTCTAGCAAGTTGCATTAATTGTGGAGGGCTGCAATAAGTTGCATTCTTCCTCCTACAGTTCGTCCTCCTTCAACTGTCATTGATCTTCCTCCCGGGTTGTTTGGTGGTTTTACATTTCCAATATCCATCAACTGAGGACATTCTCATTTAGAGTGTCCTGGTCTACCACACTTAAAACATGTGTGTGACCGTTCTTGGGTTTGCTCCCAACATCTTCCTCAGTGATATTTATTACAGATCGGGCATCTTGGTCTTTGGTTAACGCTCATCATTGATTCCTTTATTTGACTTTCCCGTTCAGGGTCTGCTTTAGTGTTTGTAACTTCTCTTCTTTTCCATCCACTTCTGCTTTCTACCCTGGGGGTAAAATTTCTTGGTTCTTCCCTCCGCCATCGACTTATTGATGAGTCTCTTTCTAGTCTTACTTCTTCCGCCGTTAAACTTCTTTCTACTCTCATCACGGCTTCTATTAGTTTTGAAAATTCTCCACATTCCACAGTTGTTGTAACAGGAGTTCAAATCTCTTGTTTTAATTCTGTTTCAAACCTCCGACAGCGTTCCTTTTCATCCACCACTATGTTTAAAGCATACTTGGATAGTTTCGTATACTTTAATTCATACTCTACAGTCATGTTTCCCTGTATGAGCTGTAGGAATTCATCTTGCTTCATATCTCTGAATGATCGGGGATAGAATCTTTCGAAAAATGCCTTTCGAAATTCCTCCCAACATATTTCATCTTGATCGCCCCTCCTATTCTTTAGTAGCTTCCACCAATCTTCTGCCTATTTTTGCAGTAAGAATGTGGCAAGACTTACCTTACGATTTTCATGACATCTCATCACTTGGAAACATTTTTCTATTTGATTCATCCATGCTTCTGCATCTGCAGGATCTTTTGTTCCTTCAAAGTTTGTGGCTCTTAATGCCTTTAATCATTCTATCCCATATTTCTTCTCGGGATCAGGTTGTATATTTTCTAAGCTTACTTGAAGTCTTTGGGTGAATTTATCCATTTGTTCTTCCTCCCTGGATTTTTCTTTTGGATGGCTTGAGGCACTTTCACTTTCGTTTCCAAAGGGTTGCCCCGTTCTACATTTTCCACTTCTCAGCATTTTTTCTACAACCATTCACATATAAATTAGACACATGCTATCAACATACTATTTTTATTTATGAACATGATTTCTATTTACATTAGTAGTTTTATTTTCCAGTCTACATAGTCTTTCACTCATTTTTTGGTAGTCGTAATTTCTCAAAGTTAAGATGCATTCTCTCATCTCTCCATACACACCATTCCTGAACGTGTCCTATTTCCTTACAGAAGATACAGAATTTATTGGATTCCACGTTGTTAGAGTCATATGTGGGCTGTTCCTCAAATTCAATTACGATTCGTCGAGGAATGTCCTTCTTTCCTGCACGTGCCCATTCTTGGTCCACCATTAGTTCAGGCAATATGTTATTGCTTCCTGAACTTGAACCTCCGGCCAGCTCTCGTTGATATTTTTCTTGAATCTCCCTTTTTTTTCTCTGGAAAGTATAACAGTTTTTGCAGATATGGCCAAACTTGCCACACCCGTAGCAAATTTCGGTTCCTCTCAAACACATACCACTATGGTTTTTTCCACACTATGGACATCCCATGTTAGTTCGGGATCCCATCAAATTTACATTGTTCAAGGTAATAGGATATTCAATATTATTATTCACACTATCTTCAGATCGTTCAGGGTTTTCCCCTGGGTTAGCATCGCGGTCTCCAACTTGTGTTCTGGAGTCATTCCACCACCAATTGTGTCTGCTCGGATTCATTACCTACAGTGGACATTATTCAAGTTATTACTTACTAATTATTTTCACTTCCTTCTTTTCTCATGTTTCTCTATGCCCACTTATTATCCTTATTTCTTTTTCCTAACCCTTCCTGATTCTACTTTGGGTTTTCCTAGTATACTTATTCCTCTTTAAGTTTTGACCTAGCCTAGTTTCTATTATTATCTGGCTTCGCTACCTTAGGTAAGCCTTTTCCTGATGCCGCTTTGGCTTTAACCCATCCCTTTTTCCTTTATTTTTCCTAGATTCTATTTATACCTATGCTAGACTCAACTTTTCATACTCAATCTTTTTCCAAGGTTTTACGTAAACCTTTGCTCTAATACCAAGTTGTCACACCCCCTCCCTAGCCTTAACCCCCAAGACCGGGAAGGAGCGTGAGGGTAACCCAGTAGTATTTCAAGACAACATTTAAATTTAATATTTCGCCTCATATCTATTAAAGACTTCAATATGTTTACAACACTCTATCTATCTTTCATACACATAGTTCAATTTCCTATATTCTTTATTACATGATTCGAGCCGTACCCTGAGAATTTACCAAGTCTTGGTGGGATGGTGAGTAGTAGACTCCTCCTTGAACGCTCCGCTTTGCTACCTGGGGGGGGGGGAATATAAGAAAACATTTGGAAGAGTGTGAGCTACTAAGCCTAGTGAGTGGTTCTTTTAATATAATAATCACTTTGCAAATCATATTTTTGGGAAATCAATCACACAATCATAATTCCAGCATAATTTATGCATGATCATGTATATATTCATTCAATCAACTTCCTCCAGTCTCATGCTATACATGGAATGCTCATATCATGGACACATTATCAATCATCACAACTTTCTATGGAAACTTTCCTATAACCCACTTTCCCGTCAATGTGCACACCGACAATTCTTTATCCCGCTAGTCATGTTTAGGTACTTGACTATATTTCTTGCCGGTTTTCACCGACTATTATTTCCCGTCGACCGAGGCCAACTTATATTTTCCCGCCAAGCACCTTTTGTTGAGCATGCTAACTATGTAATCAGGGTATAATCTCAATTTTCATAGCAATTCCACAAACAATACCATGGCAATCATCATAACATCATAAGCATGTATTTTGCACTTACATATGCATTTATTCAAATATCAAAGCATAAAGCTAAGTAAACACTCACCATCAGCAAGTTTTCCTCTAAAATCACCTTCGGACTACTTTCCTATGAATTTCTCCATATCAATGGAAATTCCTTCATTAATATTTGTTATGTCAATAAATAATGTCAAACTTAGCCAAAATATCATTATATATAGAAAACACCAGCTTACCCTACTCAAAATTAGCCAAAATACCAAAGTTAGCCTCTTTAGAGGTTATTTGGTCCAAGATAGGCAGCTGGGCGTTGGGCAGTAGGCAGGGTGGGCGTGAGGCGCTGCACGGGGCTGGTGCGTTTGGGTGTGCATTGCGTACTGGGCGCTGGGCGCTGGGAAGTCAGAAGCGTTGGACTGGCGCACGGGATGCGTCGAGCGATGCACACGCGGACGGACAGATGGACACAGCGCTGCGTGCGTGCAAGGCGTGGGCTGGCTGTGCGTCCGACTGCCTTGGACTGGCTATGCGTCCAGCTACCTCAATGCCTCACCAACGCAAACTTATTTCTTTTGATCTCAAATCAGCCTAATAACTCAAACATCACTCTCTAAAAATGCTCTCAACACACGATTTAGGTGCTGGTATGAATGAATTTCACTTGCCCAACTCCCCTATTTATAGCCATTTCAAACTCACCCCATGTTGACAACACAACTCCCATTTGTCTTAATTTGAAGCTGCCAACATTAAGTCTATCCAGCCTATCCCTAGCCTAGCCTTGAGTTGTTCTCCTTTCAACTTGCCAGCCAAAATCCCTTTTGTTGCATGAAATCTCCTTCACCCACCTCATGCTTAGGTGAATTGCATGAAATCTCCTTTAGCCACCTCCTACTTGAGTTTTATGTGATCCTCCTTTTGCCACCTAAATCCCTTAAATACCTCACAAATTTCTCTACTCAAATTGTTTAAGTCTTTTATTCGTATACCCTTGGAATTCTCCCTTGAAGTTTTCCATCAATTAGCCTCACCTTTGATCCTTAACGCATAGCAACTCACCTTTCCTTCATCAAAGTCCAACTTAGCGAATGCATGAGTTGGTCTTCATCAACGCATAGGGTGGCTACTCACCCTCAATGCATGGCTTGCTAGATGTGCTTACTCGGCCTACTAGGCATGAACGCATGGGGCTAACCATCGACGCATGGTGTTCTGCCTAGGCGCTTGCACAGTTGGTCGCATGGCATGCTCGGCCACATAGGCACTCTCAACCGTGTGGTCGTGCGCTTGGCCTGGTGCATCGACGCATGGTTGCTCGATAGCGCATAGGATGGCTTGCTTGCTTGTTCGTTCGACGCATAGGTAGGTGCTCATCGACGCATGCTGCGCGCTCGACATATGCCATCGACGCATGGGCAGTGCTTGACGCACGGCCTGCAGTTGTCCTTGCCGCATGGCCTGCATGCTTTGGCATATGGCCTGTGCGTTGGGCCTCGATGCATGGCCTGCGCGTTTGGCGCACAGCCTGTGCACTTGGCCTTGACGCATGGCTAGCGCGCCTAGCATGCTCACTTCCACGCATGCTTGCTGCCCTGTCCGCATGGATCTTGTATGCCTTTACTTGGTTGTATGCAACCCTTAGCCATTTTTTCCATGTTTTCTTGCTTCCATCTTTCATTCCTTCTTCCGTCTAACATATTTTAAGTCCTTCCTAGCCGTTTAGATTTTGGTTACCTTTTTGGAAAATTTTGATGTTAACCTTCCTTTGTTTCAATATCCTCACTTTGGATTTTTCTTCTCCATTTAACTTTAGTTCTAGTGTTAGGGTCTTATATATGCAAGGCGATAATCGATGCATCTTGAACCAATGAGATATGCTTTGCATTCACCCAACTTGACTGTGTTGAACTGAAGGGTGTGTTGCACGTGTATATGTACTTTGCCCGTCCTTAGCTAAATGCACTATGTTGAGGTATCCTCCAGAAATGTGTTTAGTTGAGGGTTTGTTGCGGGGGTGTATGCATTGTTGCCCATCCTCTGTGAAGATGCATTTGCGTTGATGAGCATATTGTGTTAATCTTTACATTGCGCCCAGTAGAATAAAATATTAAAGAAAATTCTTTTTGCACTTGAGAAGTCCAATCGTTTCGTATCCCAAAGCAATGATGATTCTGCAGACGAAAGGAGACTTTTCTGAATTTTCATAAATGAGGGAAGTTCGAACGACGGACCTTTTGAGCTTCTCGAGGCCCGTCACCGCAAAAATCACGTTGGCCCCACTGCGGCCCAACCTATAAATAGGAACCCTTCCCTGTCTGTGAGATTTTTACCTCATTTTCACTCTGAAAACCCCTAGCGCCAACATATGAAGCCTTCTTCTTCCTTAAACCCTAACGATTTTCTAGCTCTTTCAACCAAGCTCCCATGGTTGACCAAGCTTCCAAGTCTTTTACTTCACCCTCAACCCCTTCATTTGACCAAATCGCCATACGAGAGGCAGCATTCCTTGCTGCCAGTTGCTGGCTTACTGTCCAACCCCATACCGTCTCAAGAACCACCGGTAGAACCTGGAGAAACCCACCGTCCGTCCGGCCTCTTCAATTCAAGAGGAGGCACAACACTGAAAATACCTCAGTTCCAACTCCTTCCGTCTCAACTGAGAGCGAGAAGAAGAGGCATGATGATAAGGAAGTGTTTGGCAAAATTTTGAGTCATTTGGAGCAAGGAGGAGGATTACCCAAGGTAGGGGTTGTAAACCAACCACTGTCCATGGAGGAGGTGGCAACAGTGATGGCTGAAGAGGTGGCGGTGGCTGAAGAAATAGTGGTGGCAGAGGCAGTGGTGATTAAAGAAGAGACAAGAAGAGACACTCTGACCTTAGAGACTCCTGAAGTAACTGCCAATGTAGAAACCTATGACGGACCCTTCAGAGTTATGATGGAAGAGATTGCGATGGTGGTTGAAGTTGCGATGGAGGAGGTTGCAGTGGAGATGCAACCGAAAGTAGTTGAAGAGGAAAAGAAGAAAAATAAAAGCAAAGGGAGAAAGGTTGGAGAAGCTGAGTCATCTCATCATTGCAAGGAGAAAAAGAATAAAGAGAAGAAGAATGATGATGAAGATGAGGAAGAGAAGAAGGAAAGGAAGAAGAAGGAGAATGAAGAAAGAAGAATGCGCTGGCGGGAAGTAAAGCGCCTAAAAAAGGAAGAAGAAAAGAAATAGAGGGCTACGAGCCTGGAAAACGATGGTGAATCAACCTCTATAAGGGAGGACAGGGGGGAAATAGTGCAATTGATGGAGCCGGCGCAACCTAAAACAACGCAAATGGTTGCGGTGGAGGAAGGCGAAGAAGGAGAAGATACCCCCTTGATGCAGCATCGCAGGGAGAATGCGCCTTGCATGATAGAAGAAGAAAATTGCATGATGAGGAAGTTCGCATTAGAAGAAAAAGAAAGAAGAAGAAAAAAAGAGGAGGAGAAGCAGGAGAAAATGGAGCGGGCAAAACTAATCACCACAGAAGGTGATAGAAGAAGAAAATTGCATGATGAGGAAGTTCGTCGCAATAACGAGATCTCAAGGCTTGAAGAAATAAGGCAGATTGAAGATGAAAAATGCCTTTTGTTGGCCTCTGAGCAGTTTGAGGAGGAGTTTGAAAGAGAAGAAAGAGAAAAAGAAAAGGAAGAGACAAAGAAAAAGGAAGAAGATAAGAGGAGATTGGAAGAAGAGAAGGAGAAGAAGCACGAAGCTAATAGGAAGCGCTTACAGAAGAAGAAGGTCAAGGAACTTTCTGAGCGAGAGAATAAGGAAAAATGCAAGGAACGGGAAAGAAAACAAAGGCAACAATCCCGCCTTGCATTGGCCAAAGGAAAGGGCAAAGCAATCGCAGAAAGCAGCAAGCCTGCATTGGCAAAGGCACGTTCATCCAGAAAGAAAGAAAATGATGACTTGTTGATGGAGATGGGCTTTAACCCTGTGCCAACGCCACTACCTGATCTCATCACGAGCGTGATCGTGGAGCATGGTTGGGACACATTTTGCCAGTGCCCAGCCATTGTTGTTCCCAAGGTAGTGCATGACTTTTACCATAGGCGGCTACATGGCACTAGGGATGTGGTAACCATAAAAGGGCAAGTGGTGCCTTTTAGCGCAAAGGACATCAATGAACTATACCAAATGAAGGATAACCCGGATGCACTGGGTAACAAAATCATTGATGATCCCACAGAATAATAGTTGGAAGATGCACTGCGAGTATTAATGCAACTGGGCACAAAGTGGTTGGTTTCTTTAAAAGGCATCAAGACCCTGGCATCCAAAACTCGGCTTCCAGAGGCAAGGCTTTGGGTTTATCTAGTTAAGAAGCGATTGATCCCAACTTCCCATGACAAGATCATTTCAAGGGATCGAGTTATGGCCGTATACTGCATTGCGCGCGACATTCCAATCGATGTGGGCCAGTTGATCGCAAGTCAAATTCGAGGCTTTGTAGGGCACATTAGAGGACAATATTTCTTTCCATGGACTATTTCAAGTCTGTGCCTGTCAGTGGGGGTAGGCATTGAGGAAGAACCCAAGCAAGAAGTCCATGGCCTCATCAATATCAAAATCCTGAGGCTGCTCCTCAAAGACTCCCCGTATTGCCCAGAGTTACCTTTAAAGAGGCCCGCAATCAATCTTAATACGCCGCAAGAACCCAGGCCAAAGAGACAACGCATAGATGATAAGGGAAAAGGGAAAATCCAAGAAGAAATAATGCAAGATCCAGAACTATTGACCCTTTATCCTTAGTTATCCGCCCCTCAAGCCCTTCGAGCCCACCCGCACAACCTTCTTCTCCACTCCATGAGCACTTAACCAACCTTCTCCTCACTCCAAATTCTCTAACCACATACTCACCAGTCTACTCACCTGCAGCATCATCACCGTAACCTTCCATTCCACCGCCGCATATTTATGAACCACACAATTTGGGTGAAGGCACCTCTGCCCAACCCCATAACGATGCTGACGAGACATCGCAGGCGCAACCTTCCATCCCTTCTTTGGCTGCTAAGTTAGCTGAAATGCGGTCCCTCTTTTCCCAACAGCAGCAACTTTTTGCTCAACAACAAGATTTCTTCAACCAAAGATTTAAGGTGGTAATGGAGCAAATTGATGATATACAGTGTAATGCTGCCACATCAAGGGAGGTGTTGATCAATATTCAGTGCAATATTTTTAAAATCCATTACCATCAAAGACAGATTGCGGAGAGAAACCATGAGTACTTTAACTTTCTCATAGCTTATCTTCATGGTCCCATGGTGCCTCCGCATCTCAGGCAGCAACTGAATTTTGAAGAAGCTCCTGCAGCACCACCTCAGAACCCTCCTCCAGATCCTCCTACTTCTCAACAATAAGTTTTACATTTTTGCGGCCATTCTATATTTTTGTTCAATTCATTATTTTTCAAGTTAACGAAATTCTTTGATTTTTTGTATAGGTAGAAATTTTTGTATTGCGTTAATTTTTAATCTTTGTATACTTTGTTAATATTCAATACAATTGAGTACATATTCACTCCTTTCTGTCTGGGCCTTTTAATTTATTATCCTTTGTCAATATTTGCGATATTTTGATCTTTTGCTTTTGCGTTATTCATTGTGTTGCCATGATGTAATACATGTTTATACTTAGAAACATTTCCCATACTTTGTAAATTCTGATCAACACTGAGTTAAATTTTAGTTTAGCAATACTTTACCTTTTATCTTTCAAAGTTCTGCTCAAACCTTGTTTTTGAAATTTTTATTCTAAGTGTTTGTCTAGTCTATCCAAACAACGCAATAAGGACCTTGCTTATCTTTAAATTTAGGGGTGGGGAAGGTCTGAGTAGATAAGATTAAGAATATGCGATGATTAAGTAAATGTGTTCATTTTCAATTTCATAAAAAAAAATTCTATGATAAAGAAATTTCATAAAAAAAATTTCTATGCAAAACTCCAATGTCAGCGCAAAGGAAAACCTCAAAAATGTTCCCAACTTGATAAGAGTTTAGTTGTGAAAGGAGTCTGCTCATAGTTGGATGTTCGTATGAAACCCGTAGAAGCAAGCCAAAACGAAGGTGGGTTTCCAAGAACAATGCAATAAAAGAGAAAATAAAAGAATGCAAAAGACAACTCCTCTGAATATCATGAGTTAAAGTTGAAATTGGTAAACAACCGTAGTTGGATGTTCACATGACACCCGTGGGAAAAAACCAAAATAAAGAGTGTAAACATGACCAACAGTCTCTAATAAATAACTCTGTGCTAAAGAAATAAGAATGTTTAGCTAAAGCATGCTAGACGACATCTTCACCTGTGAAAGCAGAAGTGAAGATGCCATTCTAATCTGTCGAGAGAAGGTTAGAAGAATACTTTAACTAAAGTAAGAAGTACTTCCAGAGATGGAAGCAACCTTGCGTTCATTACGTTTGTCCCTGTTTCAACATAGAGATGTGGGAGCGCGGCCGATCACCGAGAGGTGTACGTCAAGGGAAAAGCGGAATCGTATTTATGCCTTTAACGCAATTAAGGAACTTGCGATGTTTGTACTAATTATCTTTTCTCTTTCTGTTTCACACATAAGACTTGCCACCACATAACACAACTTTTGTATATCTTCACAGTCATCCTTGACCTTAGTATCTTGTATCATGAAACCTGTATTTTGTATCATCTTAGATTAGATTTACTTTAACGCAATTTACTTTAACGAAATTTACATTATTATCGCATCTTTACCGCTTTACTTTACTTTATCGCATGTTTATATTCTTGTACACAACACCTTTTATTAATTGAAAACCCCTGGACGTATGTATCACAAGCATAACGCAATAACCTCAAACAGTTTCTGTGTTCGACCTCGGATCACACCGAGAAACTTGCGGTGAAATTATACTTGGTTTCAACACATGGAAACTTGTGACAATGCACAACATACTACAAGAACATTTTTAATTAATGCATATCTAGAAGTAGTATCACATGGATTTGTATCTTGCGTGCATTTATTGTATGCCTAAGATAGAAACATTCATTCATCAAATTTGCATTACACTATGAACTTCTGTTTATTCGGGATTGCCTTTAGATTTGCATAGGTGAGGGTTGGCTCAACAATGCCGACTCAATAAGACTCTCATTTCAAGGGTAAGACCGAATAGATAGTTGGAGACATAGGATGCAAGGCAAAGTTCACGCCTACCCGATTTAGGGATAGGAGAAAGGTTGTTCTCTCAAATACTGAATCCAGGTCTTGAACAAGGGCCCCCACCCTTTCACTGGGCTGAGAGAGTTTGGTTCAGTGATTGGATCACAAACCGGATGTTCATTAGAGGATCAGTAGGAACTTAAGGAATAAGATGTAATCTCAGCGGTAAAAAAGATATTTGACCCAACCGTTATTACGAACAACCTGTGAAGGGCCAACTTGCTTGTTATGCTTGAATCATGTGGACATAATATATCTACAGTGAGGGGAGTGAAACTATGGGCTTTAGTGGAGTGACCCATTAGTTAACGAATGGGGATTAATCTAGTCTAATGAGTTTAGCCAATTAATCTCGGATCATTGGAGCTCATGATCTGTAGGTCCGTGAGGTCCCCCTACTAGCTCGTAATGGACTAGCTCTAGAATAGCGTGATAAGTTAATTTGAATCCTTCAAATTAGAATTAAGGGAATTATTAATTATATTAGATATAATTACATGTTTAATTTGAGTATTAAACGGAATAGAAGAATTTATATATTTAAATATGATTTAAATATATAAAGATGGACATGTGTTAAAATTAATTTAGTATTTGATATTAAATTAATTAAGTTTTATTTAATAATTAATTTATGAAATTAATTAACATTTTCATTTTTAAAATCAAAATTTGATTTTTGAGATAAAATTAAAAAGGAAAAGACAAAACACAAAAAATGGAAAAACGAGATTTTCCATTATCCACCTCCTTAGTTGCTCACTCAAAATGCATCTTCTTTACCTTGTCTTCTCCAAGCATGAGCTGCAACTCATGCAAGTCTCTCCTTTGCATGTTGATCTGAAATATAATGAAGAGATTGGAATGAAAATCGGGCATGCAATCTATAGAGAATTTGAGAGAAAAGTCGGTTTGAAGAAAGAGTTCTTCAACTAGATTTCTGCAATGAGCATTTCTCCTTCATCCCTTGATTCAACCTTGTTTTGAGTCCCACAACTCAATCTAGAGCACCAAGAGAATAGTGGGGAAGAACTTGAGGTGGTCTACAACAAGATTTGGAGAAGATAGTAGTTGGAGAAGGAGCTTTGAAGAAGTTATACAAGAGGTATGTCTTGACACTTACTTGTTTACATGAAGAGCATGTTTTATATTTTGCCAAAATTAGAGAATTTGAGTGCTTAGATGATTCTTATGCTTCTGCCATTGCTGATACAATCCTATAGGATGGTCCTTTGATTAGTATGGTTGAGAATGGCTAGATTGCCAGCTCAACATGCCTACCTTTTTTAAGACTTGTCTGATTTGGGAGTTGGGAACTCAGTTACACAAGATGGAATTTACTCCATTCCCAAAGCAGGCGTAAGTAGATAGATTGCTCCCTTAAGGGTTGATTCCAGGGCTTAAACATAGTGGCCACAACTTCTCTTTGGAAGAGAGGACTCAGTTATAGTAGGACTATGACTTATGTTCATTAGAGGGATTAGTGGTACTTAAGAAGTTAGATGTAACTACAAGGGCAAAACGGTTATTGGCCCAATTGTACTTCCGGGAAATCTGTGAAAGGTTATCACACTATTGATTAGTTGATATGGACACATAATATATCTGTAGTAAGGAGAGTTTAGTTGTCGGTCTTTAGTGGAGTGCCTGGCAGTTAACGGATAGTAGATCCCATGACTAAAGAGTTTAGTGAGTTATTCACGTACCGTTGGAGCTTCGAGCTACAGGTCCATAAGGTCCCCTTGGTAGCTCAATGGATTCAAGTTGAGGATAAGTTCTTGGTGTTGATTTAAAATGTTCAAATTGACAAGAGGTAATTCGATTATATATGATATGATCGGTTTGATGTATGATATACATCAAGTGGAGGATTAATGTAAATGAGATTTACATTAAGTACCATGAAATAGAAAAAGAGCTATGGTTTATATGTTTCATGAGATAAAATATTAAAACTATAGGTTATAAATATAGTATGGTAAGATTATTATCATGTATATTTATAATTATATTAATTATTGGATAATTATCTCTTTTTCTCTAATAACCAATTGAGTGGGGGGTTATTGGTTGTTTCATGGTAACCGTGAGATAAACGAAAAATTTTTTTCCTAAATTTAGGATGATTTGTGAGAGTTTTTATTCTCGCAAACACCTCACGCAAAGGTTGTCAAGTGAATGAGATTCACTAAATGATAGCTGGAGAGAGATTATGCGATCATGGAGTGACACTACACGATAGTCACTTAGCTAGCCGATAGCGAAATGATCGCGGAGCTTTTACTAAACGATTGTGGGGCTTCTTCTAAATGACGGGCATCGTCTATGTGATAGACCTTGTTATCTCCCACTTGCTCAATCGTTTACACAATTGTTCTACCTCCAATCTTGTCCTCTAACCAAGTCCACAAAGAGCCCACACTTCTGGATTTTCACACCGAGAATACCAAGGTAGCCATTGTGGTGGTGTCGTACTCAACTCGACATAGTTCGAGGTTTTTCGAGGCTGTTTATTGAGTTCGTGATGTTGTGTGGTGGTTGCTGATTGATCGTGATCTTGTAAATCACTAAGTTCGAGCATTTGTGAGTTGCAGTCTTGGAGATCGAACGAGTGTTCGTGATAAAGGGAGATTGAAGATGAGTCTTCAAAGGTATGTATATTCTTTCCCTTGATCTTATGTAAAACATGCTGTAATTTCATTTTGAGCATGGTCTGTATGTTTCTGTTTCTTGATTGTAATTGTGTATGTTCACATCTGAATGAAATTTGGAACGATCATGCCACTACTCATGGAAATCCTCATGTCTGATTTCCTTCAATTGGTATCAGAGCCAGGTTGTTCTGATATTCAAAATTTCACTTCTGTTTTGAACTTTTTTACGATCGTGGTGAGTTTTCTGCATTGCGTTTAATTGTTAAATGCGTTTGTGATGGCCTTGATGAATGTTTACGAGTTTAATTGCCTCTGTTTACAGCTTTCTATAAATTACAAAGTGTTAATTTGAAAGGGCCCCTATGTCGTTGGGCATAATTAACAAGCAGTCGAGCCTGTAATTCAAAGTGTTTGAGTTAGTCGAGTCATTTGTGATGAAGTTTCGAAGCATGGAGATGTGGTTCTCAACGAAAAAGAAGATCAAGAGTTGGTCGTGTCATGTAGCCTCAGGTAAACGGTTGTTGGAATTTAGCTAAACGACCATGTAGATTTTTCTATGCGATCGTGTAGTATTTACTAAACGATCATTTAGCTAATGCTAAATGATGGGTAAATCGTTTACTCTATCGCGTAGCGTTGGTTGCCCAATCGTGTAGATACTGGAGGTAAACAATCGAATGGGAGAATTTGATGCTTATCGTTTAGAAAAAGGCGTGCGCTAAACGATCCTATAGTTAGCATGCTCATCGCATAGTCACTGACTACATGATCACGCAGTATATGATACGAAAGCGCTTGCTCAGCGATCGTTTAGACGATAGTGCTTCACTACATCATTGTCATTTAGACGATAGTGCTTCATCGCACCATTGTCGTTTAGATGATCGTTTAAGGCTTACATTGGGGAGCGTGCTGCACGATCGTGTACCTCGTGCTTTATCGCATAATAAAAGGTAAACGATCGTTGCTAAATGATCGTTTAGCTCTAGAAGCGTAGGTAAACGATTGAGTAAAGCGTTTACTCTTTTGTGTAGACGATCGTGGAGAAGTTTTGGTACACGATCAGTAGAGACGCGTTGCTTTGCTCGGATGGTTCAAGAACTGATTTGCCTGTTTGAACTGGAGACTCCTTGTTGTTGTAATAGTTAGCTTTAGTTTTTTAAGGATTTGAGGCAATGTTTCCCGGTTCATCAACTTTTTATTTATATACATGAGATGTATGTGGTTTATATGGCATAGTGTATGACATATAGATTTGAAACCCACCTTAGGTTCTGTAATTTTTCATGCATCATGTATTATAAGTGTTATAATATGGCATGATGAAATTACATGAAAGCATGTGCATGCATCATGAAATATAAGAGTTATATTTATGCATGAAGTGTTATAATATGGCATGAAGAAATTGGATGGCATAAAAGATTAAAATTGTATTAAATCTATCTATATGGGACCTTTTTTTTTAAGGAAAGTTCTGTCTAGGCTGGGGTACTTAAGCTGACAGAAAAAAAAGCAACCCTACCTGAGAACCTACCTTGAAAGGTGAATTAGATAGATTTTTTGCAAGCATGCGGCAGTTGGTTAAAGACTCCACTAAAGAGTTTAATGGATGATGATCAAAAGTTGTTTCAACTATCCAATGTAAAAGTTACTCTTGGGCAAACCTAAACATTCACTTAGTTAAAATTCTTAGTTGTGTTTTTTCTAAGTTAACTAAACCCTAGGTTATAAAATACTCAGTGTGAGGAAGAGATGTATCTGATATGTCAATGATTCCACCCACATTTCTCCTTAAATGTTCATGTCGTGAGATTCATGCTTGGCCTCTTCGTGCCCTGAGCATCCCCTTCGAATGGTGTTTTCATGAGTCAATATCAAGATGGATGAAGAGAGTGTTTATAGTAAGTGGGTAAAGAGTGTGTGTCAACACGTCTTACAGTCTCTGTCATTGGTTCGCACCGTGAGATCATTCTGTACTCCATCATGGTGCCCTGGGAGCATCCCCCTTCAGATGGGTTTTGTGCAGTTGGTCAAGACCAAAGTGAACTCCAGAAATAGATAGGGTCACTTTAGTTTTTGTCCTAATCGGATTTTTCCCCTTCAAATTGGCTGCTTGGGGTGGAACTCTAGGGCCTAAAATAGCGAGTCACACTTATGGGAAATTTTTAAGCAAGTTAATGATTTCTTGACCAAATCAATGATGGCTAGTCATTATAGGAGCAAGAGTTGTTCTGGTATTAATGACTGGTTGAGAATTTCTCAATTCAGAGGAGGGATGAATTGACCTCCCTTCAGTTGCTTTTTTCCTAAACCTTTGAAGCATCATTGCGAAACTAGATGTCACACTGGGTTCATGTTAGTTTTGCTACACCGTATTGGATGTTGTATGTTTTTCAACAGGTATTTGCTTAAAACCTAACGTAGGTCAATGTGTTTTTGTTTTTCAGTAACTTGTTTGTATTTCCATTAGCCTCTAATTTGACCAAGTATATACAGTGGAAAGAATTTTGTAAAACATATTTCATGGTAAACGACCTCGAGTTTTTCATGGTTGAGGAGTGTCCTCAAGTCCCAACCCTTGATGCACCATGAAGTGTTCGTAATGCATATGAGGTGTGGATGACGGCTAATTCATTGGCCAGACTTCACATTTTGGCTAGCATACCCGATGTTTTGGCTAAAAGGGTTGAGAACATGGTCATTGCATGTGAGATCATGGACTCGTTGGAAGATTTGTTTGAACGTCAGTTTTTACTTTTCGAGAACAAGGGGATGGATGACAAAACCAGTAGTGTCAGTTCCCAATTTAAACTCTAGGAAGAAGAAGCAAATGTTGCTGATTCTGTTGAGGTTCATAGAAGAGAAATATTCTCTGACATGGAATTTGGAGCTTATTTAGGTTCTGATACTGATCCCACTACTCTCCAAAAGAAGAGGATATCCAAAGACAGTAAATCTAATTTATTGGTCTTGGAGACGTGTTTGGTAGAGAATGATGATTCTTCCTGGATCCTATATTTGAGTGCTACTAATCACATCAGTTCCTCTTACGAAGGATTTAGTTCCTAGCAAACGTTGAAATAGGGAGAGATGACTCTTCGAGTTGGTACTGGTGAGGTTGTTTCAGCTGTTACTGTAGGCAGACTGAAGTTAATTTTGGACAAAAAACGCTATCTGTTACTGGATAATGTTTTCGTAGTTCCTCATATTAAGAGGAACTTAATCTCTGTTTTTTGTCTCATTGAACAAGGTTATACCCTCTCTTTTTCTAAGAATAAAGTGTTTATTTTCAAGAATGGAATGGAGATTGGTTTGGTTTAATGGAAAGTAACTTATATGTACTAAGGCCGTTAATCATAAAAGTCTTGTTTAATACTGAAATGTTCATTACAACGACAACAGCTAAAAGAAGAAAGGTTTCCCCTAAGGAAAACGCCCATCTTTGGCATCTAAGGTTAGGTCACATCAACCTCAATAGGATTAAGTAGTTGGTGAAATGTGAACTTCTAAAGAGTTTAGAAGAAAACTCCTTGCCAATGTGTGAATCATGCCTTGAAGGCAAGATGACCAAACGACCTTTTACTGGAAAAGGTTACAGAGCTAAGGAATCCTTGGAGCTTGTACATTCTAATCTTTGTGGTTCGATGAGTGTTAGGGCTCAAGGTGGACATGAATATTTAATCTCTTTCATAGATGATTATTCAAGGTATGGGTATCCCTACCTAATGCAACGTAAGCCTGAAGCCCTTGACAAGTTCAAGGAGTATAAGGCTGAAGTTGAAAACTTTTTAGGTAAGACGATAAAAACACTACGATCTAATCGTGGTCGAAAGTATATGGACCTCCAATTCCATAACTACATGATAGAACATGGGATTGTATCCCAACTCTCGTCCCCAGGTACACCTCAGCAGAATAGTATATCAGAAAGGAGAAACAGAACCTTGTTGGACATGGTTCGATCTATGATGAGTTATGCTCATCTTCCAGACTCGTTTTAGTGTTTTACAGTGAAGATTGCATATGGTGATAGGAAATTAGAAGTCAAGTTTACTCGATAACTAAAATCCCTTGGACGCGGTATGCGATGCATGTTCCTAAGATATGCATTGATAGTCATGCGTCAATGGTCATGCATTGGAATGATAATGCATTAATGAATGTATGCGATGACCATGTGTCTTGTCACAAGTTTTCTTGCGCTCACGCCAAGTATAATGCAAACGCAAGTTTCTCGGGTAATCCGAGGTTGAACACAGGGACTTGTAGCTATATGTATGCGGTAATGGGCATGCGGCGGTTTAAATAAAAGAATGGAAGGGAGGTTGTTAAGTTAGCCCTACTCCTACTCATACTCCTATCTAACAAATAACGCAATGAGAATATGCATGAGAGGTAGAGATACGACACCCCTTGACATGAAATAAAAGTATGGGAAAATAGATAAAATGTGGAGATGATTTCATTGCAACCCTTAAGAGTGACTGTAAAGGCAACCCTAGTCAACGCAAACCATTCAATCATGCTACACACACGTGAACCTAACTCTAGGACGTATGCGGTGTATCTGCAATATTGCCGAGAAGCCTATGCATACCTAGACCTCCATAACCAGCTCTCCAACTCCCGCCCCATGAGTATGGCTGCCACATAACCCCTTATCCTACTTCCTGGACCCATGCAAATCTAATTTGTAGGGTGCATACACTGTGTGAAGCAAATAGAGCTTATCTCTAAGATCCCCATTCTTGCCTATGCGTTCCAATCCGCTCTCTCGAGTCTTAGATTTGTGTTTTAGACTACTCTCCCAAGTATGCCTAAATGATGAATGAAGCGCTCATAGGACAAGGTAACCGCATGAACTTTGCTGACCTAAGATTGTTACTATCCCTAGTGAACAATGCCTACAATGCTCAATGTGACCAACCACTTACCCTCCCGAGCAGTTGATTGTTGCTGACTTTACTCATAGACAAGCAATGTGTTAGTGTATAGACAGGCGTTGCAACAGCTTCACATTAAGCAAATAAGATTACTCACACACTTGCGTAACGTACACCTCTCGGTGGGTTGCTACATGCTTCATATCCCTAATCCATATGACTAAGTATGTGATACCCAAGCAATCCCACTAAGTGTTGTAATGAAAGTAAAGATGCTAAGTGAAGAAGATAGAGATTGAGTCGAAGGAACAAAGAAATGCATTGAAAACAAATTATATTAATTCCTTAATCACAAAATGTCATACAATACAATATATGAAAAGAAAGGGAAATGGAATGACCGGCTAGAAGCAAAGACTTGCTTCCAGCAGATGGGCAAAGGAGCTGACTCTCTCGAGATCTGGTTCGGATCGAAGGCTCCGATCGTCACTCGGAATAGATGAAGGAGGTAAAGAACTCTTAGCGTCTTCTCACACATTTTTTCTTGATCGCAGGGAAAATCCCCGGATAACTTGAATTTCATCTCATCGGCTTCTATTTATAGAGCTTAGGTCACCGACAGCATTAATTGGATTGCTCTGAGTCTGACATTCAACACGTTAGTCCTCTCTGAACCTCTGTCACTAACGGCGTGGTAGGTGAAATGTCAGCGTCATCTTTTGGTTTTTCTCGAGATAGATGCGTTCATGCATTCATTCCACCAACCTTGCGTTGATCCCATTAGTATGCATTGTCACATAGCTGCAATCATTCAATGACCGCATTCGCTTAATACCGCAACTCTACATGATGTCCACAATCGCTTGACGAGTGCAACTCCCATGTGATAGATGCATACGGCTGATTACCGCAACATCCATGCATTGATCGATGCGTTTGCCTTTGCGATGGAGAGTTTCTCCATATGCGATCATCTATGCGGTGGTCTGGTTTTCGCATTTGAGTTCATTTCCTGCATTAGCTACAAAAATAGAACATTGAACGCATAATTAATGCAAAATAATGGGTTAGCTGAGATTCGACGTGCTGATCAACGCAAGCTCACTTTCTTGTGAATTCATATCATGATTAACGCATATTCTGCCTAACAACCTTCATAATTCTAAGTAAAAGGCCTAAGATGACATGCATTTCTGCATGTCATCAGCATGCTACATTCTGAACAACGTTTCCTTGAAAAGTGTGTCTGAAACACCTTTTAAGTTGTAGAGAGGTCGTAAAGGTAGTTTACGCCACTTCAGGATTTGGGGGTATCCGACACATGTGCTTGTGACTAACCCAAAAAAGTTGGAACTGCATTAAAAAATTTGCCTCTTTGTAGACCACCCCAAGGAAATGAGGGGTGGATACTTCTATGATCTGAGTGAGAACAAAGTGTTTGTTTCTACATCCGGGATCATAAGTCACGAAGTAAGCTTGTTTTACGTGAGATTTTTAGGGAGACTGGGACTACTGAGGGTTCAATAAGAGTTGTTGAACAGACCGACAGATCAACAAGAGTTGTTGAGTTTGGTGCATCTAGTCAACTAGCTCAAGAGTTGAGACTACCTCGATGTAGTGGGAGGGTTTTGAACCCACCGGATCGCTACATAGGTTTGGCTAAAGCTCAGAATATCATTTCTAATGATGTGGTTGAGGATCCATTGTCTTTTAAGTAAGCAATGGAAGATGTTGACAAGGATGAGTGGATTAAGGCCATGAACCAAGACATGGAGTCTATATACTTCAATAATGTCTGGGAGCTTGTAGATCTACCTGATAGGGTAAGACCTATAGGGTGTAAGTGGATCTATAAACGAAAGAGAGATGTAGATGGAAAGATGCAAACCTTCAAGGCTCGACTCGTGGAAAAGCGTTATACCCAGGTCAAGGGAGTGGACTATGGGGAAACTTTCTCACCTGTTGTCATGCTCAAGTCTATTAGGATACTCCTGTCCATAGCCACATTTTCTGATTATGAGAAATGGCAAATGGACGACAAGATTGCCTTTCTTAATGGTAATCTTGAGGAGATCATCTACATGGCACAACTAGAGAGGTTCATAGTTCCAGTTTAAGAGCAAAGAGTTCGCAAGCTTAATAGGTCCACTTATGGGCTGAAACAAGTGTCTCGATCGTGGAACATTAGATTTGACACTGAGGTCAAGTCGTTTGGCTTTGATCAGACGTTGATGAGCCTTATGTCTACAAGAAGATCATCAACAACTCAGTAGCTTTCCTGGTACTGTATGTCGATGATATACTACTCATTGGGAATGATGTAGGGTATCTGACTGACACTAAGAAGTGGTTAGTTGCCCAGTTCCAAATGATAGATTTGGGTGAGGCATAGTATGTTCTAGGGATCCAGATCATTCAAGATCGTAAGAACAAGAGGTTAGCCTTGTCTCAGACATCGTACATCGATCAAATATTGATCAGGTATAGGATGTAGGATTCCAAGAGGGGTTTGTTACCCTTCAGGCATGGAATCGTATTATCTAAGGATCAATGTCCTAAGACATCTCAAGAGAATGAGGAGATGAGATGGATAACCTATGCTTCAGCTGTTGGAAGCTTAATGTATGCAATGTTGTGTACCAGACCCGACATTTGCTACGTAATAGAGATTGTCAGTCGTTATCAGTCCAATCCAGGATTCGATTACTGGACGATAGTCAAGACCATCCTCAAGTATCTTTGGAGAACGAGGAACTACATGCTCGTGTATGGAGATAAGGATATGATCCTTACAGGATACACAGACTCTGACTTTCAGACTGATAGAGATTCTCGTAAATCGATATCGAGGTCAGGGTTCGCCCTGAATGGCGGGGCTATAGTATGGCGAAGTGATGACATGCAGAAATGCATGTCATCTTAGGCCTTTTACTTAGAATTATAAAGGTTGTTAGGCAGAATATGTGTCAATCATAATAGGAATTCACGAGAAAGTGAGCTTGCGTCGATCAACATGTCGAATCTCAGCTAACCCGTTATTTTGCATTAATTATGCGTTCAATGTTCTATTTTTGTAGCTAATGTAGGAAATAAACGCAAATGCGAAAACCGGGCAACCACATAGACGACCACATACGAAGAAACTCTCCATCGCAAAATCGAACGTGTCGATCAATGCATGAATGTTGCGGTAATCAGCCGTATGCATCCATCGCATGGGAGTTGTGCTCGTCAAGCGATTGCGGTCATCATGTAGAGTTGCAGTATTAAGCGAATACGGTCATCATGTAGAGTTGCGATATTAAGCGAATGCGGTCATTGAATGATTGCGACTATGCGATAACGCATACTAATGAGACCAACGCAATGTTGGTGGAATGAATGCATCAACGCATCTACCTCGAGAAAAACTAAAAGATGATGAATTTTCCTTTCTTTCTTATATTGTATTGTATGACATTTTGTGATTAAGGTATTAATACAATTTGTTTTCAATGTATTTCTCTGTCTCCTTCGACTCCATCTCCATCTTCTTTGCTTAGCATCTTTACTTTCATTGCAACACTTAGTGGGATTGCTTGGGTATTACATACTTAGTCATGTGGATTAGGGATATGAAGCATGTAGCAACCCACCGAGAGGTGTGCGTTGGTGAGTGTGTGAGTAACCTTATTTGCTTAGTGTGAAGCTGCGACAACGCCTGTCTATAGGCTAACGCATTGCTTGTTTATGACTAAAGTCAGCAACAACTAACTACCCGGGAGGGTAAGTGGTTGGTCTTATTAAACAATGTATGCATTGTTCACTAGGGATAGTAACAATCTTAGGTCAGCAAAGTTTATGTGATTGTCTTGTATTATATATGCTTCATTCGTCCATTAGGAATACTCGAGAGGGTAGTCTAAGGACAGGATCTAGGCTTGGAAAGGTCAGGTCAGAATCTAGACTCAGGAGGGTCAGATTAGAACGCATAACACAAGAGATGGGAGCTTAGGAATAAGCACTGTTTGCTATTAATTCATCGCATGCATCCTAGAGATAGGATATGATTATATGCGATCATCTTGCTTTTATGCATTTTACATCATCGCATATGACAAGAGACTTAGGAATAAGTTCTATGGACACTTTTGCATTCAACACATGCAGCCTAGACTTAGGAGCACCGCATTTTCATTGGAAAATGATTTCTTGTGTATGAGTGTAGCATGATCGCATAGCTTGTGTTGACTAAGGTTGCCCTTGTAGTCACTCTTAAGTATTGTAATGAAATCATCTCCGCATTTTATCTATTTTCCCATATATTTATTTCATGTTAAGTGTTGTCGTGTCTCTACCTCTCATGCATATTCTCATTGCGTTGTCTGTTAGATAGAAGTAGGAGTAGGATTAATGTAGCAACCTCCCTTTCATTCTTTTATTTAAACTGCCGCATGCATATTACCACATACATATAGCTACAAGTCCCTGTGTTCGACCTCGGATCACTCGAGAAAGTTGCGTTCATGTTATACTTGGTGTGAATGCAAGAAAACTTGTGATAGGACGCATGGTCATCGCACACATTCGTTAACGCATTATCATTCCAATGCATGACCATCGACGTATGACTATCAACGCATACCTTAAGAACATGCATCGCATACTGCGTCCAACGGATTTTAGTTGGTGAATAATTTAACTTCCAAATTTTCGTCACCACAAAGCATCAAGCAAGGATGCATCGTAGACTCCACTATGGAAATCGAATACGTAACCATTTATGAAACAACTAAGGAGGTTGTTTGGCTAAGGAAATTCCTTATAGATTTGGAAGTCGTTCCAAATATGGATTTTTCGATCACTCTTTATTGTGATAATAGTGGGGCGTGGCAAATTCGAAGGTACCTTGGAGTCATCGTCGAGGCAAGCATATAGAACGAAAATACCACTTGATTAGAAAGATTGTGCATCGCGGTGATATGATAGTCAGGAAGATCGCGATGGAGCATAACGTTGCTAATCCATTTATAAAGGCTCTCACGGCTAAAGTGTTTGAGGGTCACCTGAAGAGTCTGAGTTTACGGGACATATAACATCTTGTCTAGGGCAAATGGGAGATGATACTAGGGTATGCTCTAGTTTATTGTATATTGTACATTAGTCTTCCGAGGCATTAGGACAAGTGGGAGATTTTTGGGATTAGTGTCCTAATTCTCCCTGAGTCTCGTAGTTTGTAATCTATACACATTGTTATAAATGAAATAATGGTTATTTATTCGACATTTACTCATATTCAATAAACAAAGCTCTATGGTTATCATATGTAAACTTAAGCATGTATATGAGATATACAAGTGGATCATGCCTTAAGTGATAACCTAAATAGATATGTAGTATAAGAATTAAGAAGGGATACCTGATCCTGGTGACACTATGGATGGCCCGTTTTATAGAGGTTTGCAAGTGTTGTGAACTACTACAGATGGTAGATCCTGACTATTCATGTAGAGACATGCGAACGGGGGTGTCCTATACAAAGAGTTTGTATAAGACCGGACCACGAGATGATTTGTCTCTATATATAACGCCATTGATACTGGAGATTTACATCTTACCTAATCGACCATAGGTGACATGACCTCAATCCTGAGTGTTTTGGGAACTTCTGCCTTTGAGGACGAACCTTTGATTAGTATGGGTGAGAGTGGCCAGATTGCAAACTCGACATGCCTACCTTTTTGGGGAATTTTCTGATTTGGGAGCTGGAAACTGAGTTACACAAGATGAAATTCACTCCTTCCTCGAAGTAAGGGTAAGTCGATAGATTATTCCCTTAAGGGCTTATTCCAAGGCTTGAACATAGTGGCCATAGCTTCTCTTTGGAAGAGAGGACTCAGTTATAGTAGGACTATGACTTATGTTCATTAGAAGGATCAGTGGTACTTAAGGAGTTAGATGTAACTACAGGGACATAACGGCTATTGGCCCAACTTTACTTACGGGAAACCTGTGAAGGTTATCGCACTGTTGATTAGTCGATATGGACACATAATATATCTGTAGTAAGGAAAGTTCAGCTGTCAGTCTTTAGTGGAGTGCCTTGTAGTTAATGGATGGTGGATCCCGTGACTAAAGAGTTTAGTAAGTTATTCACGTACCGTTGGAACTTCGAGCTATAGGTCCATAAGGTCCCCTTGGTAACTCAATTGATTCAAGTTGAGGATCAGTTCTTGGTGTTGATTTGAAATGTTCAAATTGACAAGAGGTAATTTGATTATATATGATATGGTCGGTGTGATGTATGAGATTCATCAAGTAAAGGATTAATGTAAATGAGATTTACATTAAGTACTATGAAATAGGAAAAGAGTTATGGTTTATATGTTTCATAAGATGAAATATTAAAACTATAGGTTATAAATATAGTATGGTAAGTTAGTTATCATGTATATTTATAATTATATTAATTATTAGATAATTATCTCTCTTTCTCTAATAACCAATTAAGTGGGAGATTATTGGTGGTTTCATGGTATCCGTGAGATAAAAAGAAAAAGGTTTTCCTCAATTTAGGATGATTTGTGAGAGTTGCTATTCTCGCAAACATCTCACACAAAGGCTGTCAAGTGAATGAGATTCACTAAACGATAGCTGAAGAGAGACTATACGATCATGGAGTGACGCTATACGACAGTCATTTAGTTGGTCAATCGCGAAGCTTTTGCTAAATGATCGCAGAGCTTCTTCTAAACTATTAGGCATCGTCTATGTGATAGACCTTGTCATCTTCCAGTTACTCAATCATTTACATGATTGTTCTTCCTCTAGTCTCATCCTCTAACCAAGTCCACAAAGAGCCCACACTTCTAGATTCTCATACCAAGAATACCAAGGTAGCCATTGTGGTGGTGTCATACTCAACTTGACATAGTTCGAGGTTTTTGGAGGCTGTTCGTTGAGTTCGCGGTGTTCGTGTGGTGGTTGCTGATTGATCGTGATCTTGGAGATCGCTGAGTTCGAGCATTTCTGAGTTTCAGTCTTGGAGATTGAACGAGTGTTAATGATCAAGGGAGATTGAAGATGGGTCTTCAAATGTATGTATATTCTTTCCCTTGATCTTATGTAAAGCATGCAGTAATTTCATTTTGTGCATAGCCTGTATGTTTTTGTTTCTTGATTGTAATTGTGTATGTTTGATGAACGCATTATTGATGTGATGCTTAGATGATGTGCTACAAGCTCATGTTACCATAAACTTGTAGACATGAAATTGATGATATACAATGCAAGCACAATTCAAGTCCAAAGATATACAATGATGACCTGACTTGATTCAATTTATGTGATACTACTTCTAGATATGCGTTATTAATGGATGTTCTTGTAGTATGTCGTGCGTGTCACAAGTTTCCTTGTGTTGGAACCAAGTATAATTCCACCGTAAGTTTTTCGGTGTGATTCGAGGTCGAACACAGGGACTGTTTGAGGTTATTGCGTTATGTTTGGGATACATGCGACCAGGTTTTTTAATTTATAAAAGTATTTGTGTACAAGAATATAAACATGCGATAAAGTAAAGGAAAGCAATAAAATGCGATACTAAAATAAAGTGCAATAAACCTAAGCTAAAATGATACAAGATACAGGTTTCATGATACAAGATACTGAGGTTGAGGCGGGCTGTGAAGATTATACAAAGATCGTGTAATGTGGTGGCAAGTCTTATGTGTGACGCAGAAAAGAAAAGATAACTAATATCAACAACGCAAGTTCCTTAATTGCGTCAATGATATAATTGCGGTTCCACTTTTCCCTTAGCGTACACCTCTCAGTGATCGATCGCATTCCCACATTTCTATGGTGAAACAGAGACGAACATAATGAACGCAAGGTTGCTTCCATGTCTAGAAGTACTACTCGCTTTAGTTAACACGTTCTTCTAACCTTCTCTCGATAGATCAGAATGGCATCTTCACTTCTGCTTTCACAGGTGAAGATGCCATTTAGCATGCCTTAGCTAAACGCATTTATCTCTTTAACCCAGATTAAGTTACTCGTTTAATCCATATTAATTACCAATGGATTAAGAAGACTTTATGAAGAAAATGATGAACGGAGGAACGAAAATAGACAGAAAAGGGAATATGGAAACGATCGAGACATTCAATATTTCTATTCAGTGTTTGATACATGATTTGTGAATGAAGAGATAAAGAAGATGAAATACAGTGATGAATAGAGTTAGAAACAAATAAAAATAAGCGCCAACGTCTTTGCACCGATCTGGATGGAGATTTGCTTGCCGTGTGGATGGATCGTGTGGAAGGATGAGCTTCCTTCTCAGGCTTGCTCAACCGATAGCAAGGATCTGAGTATAAAGCTTCGCGGCGGGGATCTGGCAGAATAGCATTGAGACTCACCTCTCGGCCTTGTCTCTTCTCTTCCCGGATTTCTTCCGATCAGTACTCAGTTTAGCCTCTCTCTCAATGATCTAGCATCAATTAGCCCCGTATCAAGTATATTTTTCTCTGAGGTCTATGGGGGTATTTATAGGTGAAAAACTTTGACTCTTGGCTGGTGGACCCCACTTTTTGTTATGAAAATTCTGAAGATGGTGGGATAATTATTCCTTCTTTTATGCAATCAGACCGTCAAATTTGCACAACCATTGGTTGCACACGTGTCACAATCCTCCACATTTGTGTTGCTCAACTGTATCTTTTGATTGGGTGCTCGCATGCGGTGTTGTTTTTAGTACCGCATGCGGTTGAAATTCAGCTCTGGATCGACTATCGCATTGCACCATCATTGCATTGATCGTCTCTTCATTGTTGATTGTCGGGCACAATGTGATAGAGATGCATTAGTCCGTTCATCTTGAGCCTTGATCGCAAGCGGTGACTTGGTTTCCTGCAAAACAGAGTAGAAATCTCTTTTTCTTCCATCTTAATGATGTTAGTGGGTGTAATTGCGATAATTCATAACTATTGTATTCCTAAGCTAATTTTCTTACAATCGACGTATATTTACTCACTTTTGGCCGCAATATCTAAATAAGGTAACATAAATAACTTGTATTTCTACAAGTTATCAATGTTCATATACGAATGAAATTTGGAACGATCATTCCGCTACTCATGGAAATCTTCATGTCTGATTTTCTTCAATTTAGAGTAAGTACTAAGTAGAGTGGATTTTAACTTTTGAGCTGGTTTTTGAAGGCAGAACAATTTTGAGAGTTGTGTGCTTGAATTTTCTACTCTCATTATTGGGGGTCTATCACATATACTTTATATGGAGTATTTATATATTTGAAGCTAAGCTTCATAATTTTGGACGTCTAAATGCATATATCAAAGTCATTTTCTCCAGGTTCAAAATCACTCTAAAATACTACTTTATCCCTCAAAATTAATTTAATATCTAGTTACACTTTTAAATATAAATGAAAGTTAAATTGTAAACATGGTCCCTATAATTTGAAAAAGTTAAATTTGTCTCTTGGTTTGTAATTAGAACGTAGTTCCTAGAGTTTGATAAAAACTTTTATGGATAATCTCTACAATTTATGAGGTTTTATCAAACATAGGAACTAAATTCTAACATTTTAAAACTATACAGGCTAAGTTTTAACAAATTTTACTACATTTGAAAAGATTTTTTTAAAAAAAAAGTTACACCAATTTATTTATTTATTTTTTTTTTTTTTTGACAAATTTTAGTGCATTTGAAAATATGAAAAAAAAATAAAAACAATAATTCATTTGAATAGTAAAAAGAAAAGAAAACGCGCGAGTGACTCTATATATAATGAGTAGTGGGAAGAGGCAAAGTGTGAATTTATTTATCTGATCGATATGAGAGCGATGGTTAGGTTTACGTGTGATATCAAAGAATTTTCGGATGCTTTGTCCATTCTTAGAGGACTTGATGTGAATAAGGTGGGGTGGGAGAGCACTCCGGCACGTTTTTCTTTAATCACCTCCCAACCGATCTGCTCATCAGTGGCCCTTAGTTTCTTGCCTGACTTCTTCACCGAGTATTGCTGCCATGACGAATGCTACAAAAATATTTCCATGGATCACCTCTCCACATTCATTTTGGCTGAGGATTTCACATAAAAAAACATTTGACTATCCAAGTCAAGGTTGAAGGTATTTCTTTGAGTTAGAATCTTGATCTTTTTCATTTGTATCTTTCTTTTTTCTTGCAGTAAGGTTGAAGGAAAACATTTCTTTAAGTTGAATCTTGATTTTTATTTCTTTTTTCATTTTTCTTTCTTAGATGGCCGAGGAAGGCAGCCCGTGTCACACTGACCAAATCACAAATCCGCTTCAAAATTCCTCGTATTTTCTTTTCCTGTTAATGAGTTATTGCATTTCCTAGATTGTATATGTATTGATGATTAGTTATTGTTTTATTTTACAGAGCTGTATAATTGCAGGTGTAAGCCAGAGAATTGTATCCTCGGTCCTATTCAGTCCTATTCATTTTTACCACAATTTCACGTCCAAACCCGAACAGAGCTTATGGTTGTTCAACTCGAATGATTCCACCGGTTTTGTTCTGGTTGCTACAATGGGATTGTATGCTCACCTATCAACCTATTTCTTTGATCCAAATTGGTAAAATTTGTAAGCATTTTCTCTTAATAAAAGTTCCAACTATATTTTGGTATTAGAATTGTCTTTTAATGACTTCAAATCCTATTAAGTTTTAAAGAGATTATACAGGCTTTTAGGTCCGTTTGTGTTCAAAAGAGGAAATACATCAATTTATACTTGAATTTTAACCCTATACTAATCATTGTATTTATTTAAATCTTAAACTTTCGTAGTTATAATTTTATTAATTAAATTCTTAAACTTATATAATCGAATCAATTTAGATGCTTGTCCCAGCAACGATTCAATAGTTCATTTTGTTAATTATGATATTGAAAAAGTTACACACATGTAAGAATGAATGCATGGATGATTTCAATAATAAACTTAATAAGTAGTCTAAATTGATTTATTTATGACAATTTAGAACCTTAATTGATACAATAATAATAAGTCTCAAATAATGTTTCCTGAACGATATTTAAAGGAGAAGCATAAGTAAATGCACTTACGAAAGTGAGCTTTAAACGATAAAACTCCAAAAATTTAGGAGTATAAATTGACTTTTTCCCCATAATATATAGGTTTCCGGGCAATTATTTTTGTTTCTTTTAAAAAGAAAAAGAAAAAAAAAATTGATATAGGCACCTCACTTCAAGAAAGCAAACAGTAAACACCCATAGGAAATTATTTTAAATTGTTGCTTCAAAAACAAATTTCAATTTGAGATAAAATATTATTATTATTACCGAACATTGCAAAAACTATCTTTGAAATATAGTGGTTATCATCAAATTTATACAAATGTTAAAATTGTATCTTCAAGCTTACATAATTATAGAAATGTGATACTAAAATGAAAAAATTGAATCATCAAATTTGTATAATTGTTGCAATTTCTATCATTATGTAAGTTTAAGGGTCCAGTTTTAACAATTGTACAAGTAAGACTCAATTTTTACAATTGAAAGTTTGATGGTATAATTGTAACTACCATCATACTTTAGGGTAGTTTTTGCAATTTATCCTTATAATTATTGTTAATACATTTAAGACAATATGAGTTAATATTTATAATGCAATTCATTTACTGAATTTGATAATCACATCTCTCTTGTATAAATAATCGAAGGTATGGAAGACAAAAGGACAAACCTCGCAAGTGTCTGCATCCTTCTTTGCTGGTAAAGTAGCAACTATATCCGTAACACTTCTGACAAAAGAGGATGGAAGGGTAACAACAAACGATGATAGTTAGGCCACAAGCAATAATTGTGATTACATAAGACTACGTAGTTACACATTAAATATTTCCTTCAACAAGAAGAAAATATTTAAATATTGCCTTGACCTTATAATCAAATACAAGCTACGTATTTTCTAAGATTAAGAGTCCCAGTTATTTAAAGGAGTTTGCCTAAGGCACATAAGTTCTTCTATTAAGGACGAGAGTAAATAACTAATGAAGGAAGAAAGCCTTCATATAGGCAACAGTACATATCAGAACACAAAAATAATTAACAGACTTTATAGCAAACTCGTAACAGCTTAACAAACTTATTCTCTAATACTCCCTCCTCAAGATGGGGACAAAAAATGGTGAACTCCCATCTTGGATAACTAAGAGTGTAAAGTAGATTGTGGCAGAGCTTTTGTGAAGAGGTCTGCAAGCTGAAGATGAGTTCGAATAGGCATGAGCTTCACAGTTCCATGAAAAACATGCTCGTATAAAGTGACAATCCAACTCTATATATTTTGTGCGTTCATGGAATGATTGAATTGGTGGCTCACAAAAGATCAAGGTCTTACCTTGAGGTTGTATAAGAAAGTCACTTAACAACTGAGTATTCCAAACAAGATCACTAGCCACAGCTGCCAAAGCTCAGTATTCTGCTTCTGCTGAGGAATGAGAAACAATAGTTTGCTTTTTAGTAAAGAATCTCCCAGAAACACGTAGAACCCTGAACTGGACTTTCTGGAATCGAGACAAGAGCCCCAATCTGCATCGGCAAAGGCTTTGAGCTGAAAGGATATTGAAGGTTGTATAAGGACTCCTTGACTAGGACAGCCCTTTAAGTACCAAAACAACGTATGAGCAGCAACAAGATGAGATTGTCTTGGTTGGGCTACATATTGAATTGATTCAATTTATATAAGGTAGTGTCAGGCCTTGACACAGTGAGATATGAAAGGCACCCAACGACACTATAATACATGGTGGGATATTCACTAGAAGAATTTCAGGCTTTAATGTCGGTTTTAAACCGACATTAAAGTCCTTAATGTCGGTTGCAACTGACATTAAAGCCCTTTAATGAAATTTGCAACGGCCTTTAATTTCGGTTGCAACTGAAGTCCAAGAATCAAATGAAGCCTTTTAAACCGACATTGAAGCCCAAAATCTGTCCGTTTTATCAATTATTGTCCTTTTTTTAAATTCCGTTGCCAAATCCATTTTTTCGGTCAAAAAGTATAACATGACACATCATCATCAAACACTCGGTAGAGTTCAGTGAGGTTGCAACCTAGATAATCATAAGTTGAGACGTTACCATAAGACTTGCAGTGGCTTAAATTAGTACAGGCTTTCAGCATAAACATGAAACATGACCCAATGACAATGTTATAACATTATTTCCAATCAGCTTGAATATGTATGCACACATATATTTCAAACCTCAAGAGGGAAGATTGAAAGGCATTTTAAAAAGCATGAACCGCACTTAACATAGAAATAAACCGATCAAAATTACTACTACGTATAGCTTCAACTTGTGTTGCTTTATTGTTGTGAATGGATGTTCGTGATATCCTAAATAAGGGCAACAGAATCTTCTGTGTAAGTTTCATCAGCCAAAGCTTTATCTGCTATAAGTTTCTTGTAACCAGAGCTCAAGCCACCCTACACCAGAATTCATTAAGAAAATGATGGTTATCTATGTCTCTCCAGGACCCTCTCAGTTCCACATCAGAACCTTGTAAAAGAAACTACAACGTGATTCTAATCAAAAGAGATGAGTTAAGAAAGAAGCTTTATAAGACTACCACCTTGAGCACCACAAAAGGTTGAAAGAGGGCAATAAATTGGAGTGGCTCTTTGCCTTGAAATATGTGACCCTGCAAAAAAAAAAGCATATAATAAGGAAATTCCCAAAGATAGAAACTATTTATCACGTATACTTTATGTTTATGGTACCTAAACAGGCCTCCCTTTCAGCGAGTTGGATATTGTATTCGTCAATTGTGTAGCCATCTTTTGATCTTCGTGAGGTTTGAAATAATAGAAAATGGTTTAACAACAATAAACACATATGTTTATGTACAAATACAGTTAAATATGTCATGATATGAAAATGTAAGGAATGAGAAAACATCCCTACACTTGTACGGATTACAAGCAATTATTCTTTTACAGGAATCAAGAGTACTTTCATTAGATCAAGGAAACCATCTTTCATTATTTCTTTTCTTAGAGAATCAGCACTAGTTATTCAACTGAATTGGCAAGTGTACCACCACATTGCAAGTTTAAATATGTAACTTACAATGGTTAGATTTTCTCAAAATAAACCCTAAATGCTAACTAACCTCGATGCTATCCTTTCCAAACCAAAAGCACAAGAAATAATCTTCTTTCCTCTCACCAGAGTGGTAGGTGTAAAGAATGATATAGCAATCTCCATTATAAAATTTACCAATATCTTCGGCAAGCAATGGAGTTTTGGCACTGCCATTGATTCGCCATACCTAGAGAATGAAAACCATCAGGACCCCGATTAAACAACAAAACTAATATAACCATTTCAAACAACCAATACTAGTATCATCTAAACCTCCATTTTCCCGCCTCCCTCCAGCAACGGTGGAACTTCCTCATTCACTAGTACACTTTTTGTTAATCCCTTGAGACCGAAACCTTGTTGCTTCAATAGAGCTGTTTACAAAAAGAGTATCATTTTTAATAATAATTAAAGCAAGCAGAATAAAAAACTCATTTTATCAATTAGATGTGGTAACTACCAGCTACTTTTCCTCTTCCTTCCTCAGCACCTGTAGTCACTGATCCAACTGGCTAGGACTCGAAGTTGGACTTCAAAGAATGTGTTTCATAGCCTTGTATAACCCGAGTCACACGAGTTGCCTTTGGTTTATTCTGGCTAACAATAAATTCCTGAATATAAAGTATTGTTTGATAAATCCCGTCCATAGCTTTAATTACTTGAAATTTTGGCATAGAAGGTTACCTCAGCTATTTGAATTGCTGCTTTTCGCTCCTCTACTTGTGTCACTCTTCCAACCCAAACAAATATTTCAGCACCACAGTCCAGGAGATAACACTTATTATTTTTCAGTATGGATTTTGATAGTTCATCATCAACAACTTTTACTTCACCACCATTAATGCTAAAGAAATCATTGACAGAAATTAGAAATACGTAACACCAGGAGTGAGGATCAAATCAACAGTTAATAGAACTCATTAGGCACAGCAAAATTTAAGGTTTCCATATATACAAATAAAAGTTTCAAGAAACAAGCATCCAAAGCTAAAAAGGAAAGCACTTCTTCCATCACATCCAATACCAAGAATAAATAAATATTTAATTTTTATAACAAATTAGTAGAATTAAACCTTTTAATTTTTTTTAATTTAACAAGTAAAACTACCAAAATAATAATAATAATAATAATAATACTAAGTAGGAAAGTTGGAACTTTTGTACGTTCACAATTAACCCTACAAATTGGCCTAGTACCATTTGAGCATATAAAAGGTTTGTTGTCTTTTTTTTTTTTTTTTTTTTGGCCTTGTATTCTTTCATTTCTCTTTGTTTCTTATTAAAAAAACGTAAAGAAACTTTTGCAAATGGGTTCAAATCTCATGGTGGTCACCTACACAAGAGTAAAATATTAAAATTCTACAAGCTTCTTAACAGTCAAATTTTGTAGGGCGAAGCGACTATCCTGTGATCTTAGTCTAAATGTGCAGTGACCCAAACACTCTTAAGATATAAAAGATGTTGTAGGTTCACAATTAAACTGAGGTATATGTATTAATTTTATTCTTAGGAGAGACCAGGTGCTTCAGTTGGCTTCCTTAATCTGTAATGGTGGCTACACAGACTGACTTATCCTGGAACTTTAAGTAGATGCCTTTAAATTCCAATGATCTTGTGCTCCTTGAGTTTTATGCTTAAACAGGACAGAAGGAGCAAATCTTCAAATTGGAGGAGGGAAAAAATATCAGCTAATACTTTCTAATGTAGGTTCATTTGCTTGTGAATATCAAAATAGGCTCATTATAAATTTCTGTTTGCAAAAAGGACTGTATTAGGCCAGGAAGACTATAGATTTTTTATTAGGAGCCAATATCCACTCTAAATTATTTGCCACATGAAATATACTTCAAATAGTGTTTCTGATTATTAATAAAATCAAGGAATTCCAAACAAATACCTGAGAAGCTTAGCAGGAGCAGGTTCTGGAATTACATCATCTTCACTTGCGACTTTCTTCCCAATGGGTGCAAAGCCACCAAATAGGACCCAAAATTCACTAAAGTCAGACTCAGTATCCAATTTCCCATCATCTGGTATGTTCAATATAATGTTTAAATCATCTACCATGAATAAAAAAACAAAATTGAAAGGGGCAAGGAATGATTAAAATAGAGGAGGATCAGAATAACAGTGTACCTTCTATTCCTACCAACAATTGCAACATCGCACTTTCCCTCATGATTTTTATCCTTCAAGAATTGGACCACTTCCAAAGCTTTTTCCCTCTCCTGGATATTAGAATTTGCACCGTTGAATTGAAATATCTTGCCCTCGGTGTCTAAGATGAACACATCATCATGGTTTAGTGATGAACGAGCAAAAGGAACCTGTATAGCCAAATACAAAAATAATCATCAAAACTCCATGTCACTGGAAGAAACACTGTTGAATACACAAACTCCTAGAAAGAAAAATTAAGTACCTGTTTCATTCGGACAACTCGCTTTCCTCTACCAAAGAGCCATCATCATTCGCAACTTTACATTTAGGTCCAACACATCTTCTTGCTTCATGATGGTGTTCTCAATATAAAGCTTTTGTCAATTATTATCCTCGTTAACTTTATTGTTCCTTGTATCTTGTATTTTGGTTCACTTAAGGCATGATCCACTTGTATATCACATATATATGCTTAAGTTTACATTAAGATAACCATGGAGCTTTGTTTATTGGATATGAGTAAATGTCAGAATGAAATAACAATTATTTTATTCATCAAACGATGTGTATCATTACAAACAACGAGACTCCAGGAGAATTAGGACACCAATCTCAACATCGAGTACCTTTGGGGTAGCCTATAAAGAGGCACAACCTCGACCATGATTCCAATTTCTTTGGATTAGCCTCAAGCACATGTGTCGGGCAACCCCATATGTGGAAGTGACATAAATTAGCTTTACGCCCATTCCACAACTCCAGAGGTGTTCTCACAACACGCTTGGAAGGAACTCAGCTGAGCATATATATTGCAGTCTCCACTGCAAAACCCCAAAATAAGTCCGGTAAGGAAGCGTAACTCATCATCGAACGAACCACGTCCAACAAGGTTTTGTTTCCCCTCTCCGCTACACCATTCTACTGAGGTGTACCCGGTGCTGAGAGTTGGAAAACGATTCCATGTTCTATCAAATAGTTCTGAAACCCGAATCCAAAAAATTTCCACCTCGATCTAATCAAAGTGTTTTAATCCGTCTATCCCATGCATTTTCAACTTCAGGCTTGAACTTTTTGAACTTTTCAAAGGATTTAGACTTCTGTTGTATCAAATAAACATACTCATACCTAGAGTAATCAACAGTAAAACTGATAAAATACTCATAGCCTCCCTTGGCTCGCATATTCATAGGACCACAAAGGTTAGAATGTACTAACTCTAGAGGCTCTTTGGCTCGATAACCTTTTCCAGTAAAAGGTGTTTTAGTCATCTTACCCTCAAGGCAAGATTCACACACTAGTAAATAATTTTCTTCTAACTCGCTTAGTAGGCTATTCTTCACCAACCTCTCAATCCTATTGAGATTGATGTGCCCTAATCGAAGGTGCCAAAGTTGGGAATTTTCTTTTGGAGAAACGCGTTGATGTTTAGATTAAGTTACGGTAGTTTTAAACATCTCTATGTTATGGAGTGGAGGGAACTTAAGGCTAACGGGCTTAGCACATATAAGTTATTTTCCAGTTTTGCTGTACAAATTTCTACTCCATCTTTATGAATAAACACTTTATCCACATTAAACTAAAGAGTATATTTACATTGTAACGAGCACTTTACAGAAATTAAGTTCCTTTCCAACTCAGGAACTACAAATACATCTTTTAAAACAAGAAATCTATTATGTAAAGTCAACTGGATTCCTCCCACTACCACAACTAAGACGACGTGACCGGTGCCTACTCGCATCATCATCTCACGAGCCTCCAGTTGCCGCCAGGATCTAATCCCCTGAAAACAAGAACAAACATGATTAGTGGCACCCGAATGAATAATCCAGGCAGAGTCATCATTCTCCACTAAACAAGTTTCTAACACCAGTAAATCACATTTACCTTTGTTCGCCTTGGCTACCTTCTCTTCCTTCAGATAGTGAGGACAATTCCTCTTCCAGTGCTATCTTGGTTGCATTGGAAACACTTTCCTTTGTCAATCAGTGTCAGATGCCTATTCCTCTAGGCGACAGGTAGCGGGTTAGTATTGGTGGAAAATTGGGGTTTGAACATAATCATGCGTTGTACATGGCTTAAGCTATGCGTTTATGTCTATGCGTCGGAGGTCATGCGTTTGAATGGAAATATGCGTTAATCTAGTATGTAATGACCACGCGTTCCTATCACAAGTTTTCTTAAGTTCTCGCCAAGTATAACAAGAACACAAGTTTCTCGGGTAATCCGAGGTCGAACTCAGGGACTTGTCACTCAATAATTCTTGTGAAACAATACGTTTGAGGCGATGAATAAAAGTAATAAGAAGAAGTTTAATGGATTTACACACTACTCCTACTCCTAACTAAACAGATTTAGCAATGTAAGACTTGCGATAAGAATTGGTAGATACACAACAACTATTAACGCATAGTAATGTTTATTATCTTAAATCACTCGAGTAATCACAGCTCGTCACACTAACGCATCGCACACCTCTCGGTGGTCAGCTGCATGACTATATCTCTATAGTGAATGGTTGCGTCGAGCATAAGATTGTGCCTATCTCTAGGAACAATGCATACTTTGCTTTAGTGCATTCCATCTCCTACCTTTTCAGGTAGTTCGACGCGGCTAATTAACTTATAGACAAGCATTGCAACAACTCATAGACAAGCGTTGCTACAGCCTTTCACCAAGCAAAGAGGATTAACTCACTATACTCGCACAACGCACACCTCTCGGTGGGTTGCTACATGCGTCCTATCTCTAGGCTACACGATTAAGTATGCGATCACCTTTGATAAACAAATAATGAAGGTAAACGATGATAAAGATAAAGATGATGAAGAAGATGGCGTTGAAAGAATCAAGATATGCATTGATTATAAAATGTCTTAATATCTTAAGCTAAAATGTAATACAATACAGAGGTTAGAGGAGAAATAAAAGACTCTGCGTCAAGGCTGCTGGTGGTGCCATGGATGAATGGTGGAGATGTCTCTCTCGAGCTCTATCTTCGGTAAAAGCTCCGGTCATCACTCAGTCTGGTTTGTGGAGATGAAGAATTCTCACTGAAAATCTCGCTCATGCTCTCATCTATGATCGCAAACCTCTGCCTTAAGGCAAAAGTTCGGATATCTTGAAATAACGGTCCAAAGGGCTATTTATAGAGTTTAAATGCCGATAGCTATCATTATTGCGTTATGTCTCACTGCTACCTTTGTTGCGGTATGGGCAATGTCACATCATCTTATCTTATTGATACTCCCAACGTATGCGTTCGAGCTTGATTCAACTGAAGTATCAATGCATTCTACCCATCTTGCGATCGCCCTTCTATTATGATTATCACTCCGTGGTCGCAATCTCCAAGTGATCACCACATTCGCTTGATCACCGTAACTTCCATGCGATGGACACATTCGATCACCGCAACTTCCATGCGATGGACGCATTCGATCACTGCAACTTCCATGCGATGGACGCATGTGATCACCGCATGCATTCGTTTTTGTGGTAACTCGGCTTTCAGCATATGCGTTTGTCTTTGCAGTCGCCTGGCTTCAATGCATGCGCTTGATTGCGATTGCTTATTTCTAGTGCATGCGTTTGATTCTTGCAATAGCTACAAAAATAGACACTTTGGCACGGAGTAACGCATAATATTGGGGTCAGTGAGGATTTAGGTACTAATCGACGCAAAACTTAATTTTTCAGAAATTCTAAGTATTATCACTGCATTTTCTACTTGTTAGCCCTCATAATTCTAAATAAAAAGCTTATAATAACTGGCATTTTTTCCAGTTATTAGTTAGCAAATGTCTTCCCTTTCCCCTTACCACCCTTCTTCTTCTTCCACTATCTAGTGTTAGAAGTAGAAGGTGCAAACTTTGTCCTAGAGGTTGAACCTCGATGGAACGTCTTAGAAGAGGAAACAATATTTGCCTCACCTTTTTTCCTCTCCTTACTTTTCAGCAAGGATTGGTATGTCTGCAACTCGTTGAAGAGAGTTGTAAGGGTATAATCCACTTTGTTAAGAATCGCATAGCTAACAAAGTGGAGGAAGTTTTCCGGCAATGAATGTAGGATTATGCTAACCTGATTGCCCTCATTGATTCTAGACCCATTCATCTCTGTCACATTGAAGTGGACCATCATATTAAGCACGTGTTCACGAACAGAGGTGCCTTACTCCATTTTGGAGTTGAAGATGTATTTCAGAGCCTCGTGCTTGAGCTATCCAAATGGTTGTCCAAACATCCCCCACAGGGACTCCATGATCTCACGCGCTGAGACCATAGGTTCAAGCTTCTTGGCCAACACGTCACTAAGACTGACCAAGATATAGTCTCAGGCCTTCTTGTTCGCCCGTGTCCATCGCTCGTACGCCTCCCAAACATTTTGAGCGGCGTTTGGAGTTGGAATAGGAGGACAAACCTCCGTAAGGGCGAACATGAGATCCTCGATGATTAGTATCATCGTCATCATATGTTTCCAACTAGCGTAATTGTTGTCGGTTAATTTTACAGCGCTTAGTAAAGCAATAACGGCTGTAGCCATTTGAAAATCGTGGTTGAAAAACGAACAAACTTTTATAAGTCTTTGCTTAAACCATATTTAACACCAATCAATTTTAGCAAAACAGTTTTCAAGTATCCTACGTGATAAGACTTCTATTTTGCAATGATGCCCCAGCGAGGCAGGACAAACGTCACCAGTGGGGTGATCAGATGCCCCTTCACTGGGATGAGGCATTCTCAACCATTAGGCATAACCAACACTTGTAACTGAACCTAATAGCCACCATTTGTTCGGTCCAGAACTGTTAACCCTTAACAATTTCGCGTTAGTGTAACCCCTCATTTTCGACCCTAGAGTCCTGCTCTAATGCGCCCACCATAGGGAAAAAGAAGATTAGGACAAGAGACTAAGTAACCTTATCCTATACAAGAGATAAAATAAAGAAAAGTTCAAAACTGCCATCCTATAGGGGGACACTCCCAGGGTGCCTCTAGGTGATGTGCAGTAACTTTATCCAACCTAACGAGAGAGACCGTGGGATATGCTGTCGCACGTCTTGCTCCCACTTACTACGAACATTCTCTCCATCCACCTTGATATTGACCTGCCTAAACACCATCCTTTAGGGGGACACTCCCAGGGTGACATGAGGCCAAGGATAGATCTCACAGTGTGGACAATAAAGGGAGAAACGTGAGAGGTTTAAATGAAGCATCAGATTCCCCAAGATCTCCCACTGAATGTTCTACCTAGGCGTTCATTAACCTAGACAATCTAGCTACTGATTTTAGTCTAAGTCGTTTTAATCCGCTCAAAAACAACTTTTGTTTTTTAAATGAAACAAGTTTAAGTAGTCACATTAAACTCTTTAATGGACTGTCCTTAACCTTGCGTGCATGCATCAAATCTATCTAATTCACCTTTCCAGGTAGGTTCCCATATAGGGGTGTTCCGTTTCCGTCACCTTAAATACCCCAGCCTAGACAGAACCCTCCTTAGACAAAAGGTCCCTTATAGATAGATTTGCTACACTTTAACCTTTTATTAACCAATTTAATCCTATTAAGCTAATTAAAAGATTAAAGCCTAAGGTTGCTAATCATATTAGAACCGTGATCTTAAGTCTATCTCATCCAAGTTTTAAAACATAAAACCATGATTTAAACCTAAGTGAGCATGCATGTCTTTCTTATAGATTTTAGTTCTAGTTTCCTTATAACTTTTATAAAAGAAACAACTAAAATCATACATTGCCACACAACTAGGTATTTATAACTCTTATAAATTTAACCTATGTGTCATGCTTCATGCAATGTCCGGTCATTGCTATACATAACTTTCACATACATGTAACAAACCAAGCACACATGCTCCATACACTCTTATACTATAACACTTATAATATAAAGATGATGCATGTTAATGCTTTATGCATGCATAAATATAACTATTATATTATATGATGCATTAGCATGCTCTTACGTAATTTAAATCATGCTTCTCTAAATCATAACACTTATAATAAAGAGATGATGTATGACCAATGCATAACCTAAGGTGGGATTTTTCTATATGGCATACCATATCACATATAAATAAAACATACATCTCCTGTACATTCATAAAGAAATTAATGGACCAGGATGAACTGCCTCTAAAACCGGAAAGAAAAAACTCCATCTATTACATTTTTCCATTGAGCAAACCGGTTCACAGGCAAATCGGTTCTTGAACCACCGGGCGAAACTCCCCATTGTTTAGTAAATGCGGCCAGGTACACGATTGTTTAGCACACAAGACAAAACCACGCGGATGCTAAACAATCGTTTAGATGACAACGAAGCTACGAAGCCCAATCTTCTAGATGGTCACTAAACAAGCGCTAAGCAAACAATTTACTCTGTGATCATGTAGTCAGTAACTAAGCGATGAAGCTTGTTGAGCTACACGATCGTCTAGTGTGCGCGCATAAAACCAGCTCCCGAGAATTCGATACTAAATCGTCTACCCCATCGTTTACACGTCCCGACCAACATTTGGTCGTCTTCATCCTCGAAGAACAACAACCCTTGCTACGAAGCTTCTTCACGAATGACTCACAGACTCAAACAATTTTGAAATTACAGATTCGACAGCAATTAATATGCCAAAAATGCAGAGGCCTTTACAATTAACTTCAAATGTAAAAGAATTAAACAATCCAGAGGCTTCATCCCAAAAACTCCATTAATCCATACATCCACAAACGATTTAACGCTTAAACAGAGAGTAGACATGCTTTTACCCACCAAGAATGTAAATGCAATTCTTTGCATCAATGAAATTGGAATATCAGAACGTGGCTCTGATACCAATTGAAGAAACTCTTATACAAGAGTACCTCTGAGCGGAAGCAGATCGTTCCAAATACATTGTGATAGAATTTCCACATCTACATTCAAACAGAACAGATATTCATCATACTACAAAATTACAAGCATGCTCTGAACAATAAACAACAAAGAGAAGAGCTACGTACTAATTGAAGAACCTTTCTTCACCGAAAACACGTTCTCTCTAACAGGGACTACTCTCGCTCTCACTGGAACGTCTAAGCAACCGTTCACCAACACCCGGTCGTCTACTCATGAATGGCCTCCACACAAACACAAGAATGGGGATGACACCACCACTTGGATCCCTCGGTATTCTCGGTGTGAGAATCCAAAGAGTGGGCTCTGTTGGAATTTGGTAGAGGGGAGGAGGATATAAAGATCGTATACAACGACCAAGCAAGTGGGAGAAGGGCACGGTCTATCATATAGATTATGCTTGATTGTTTAGAAGAAGTACACGATCATGTAGGAAATAGGCAGCGATCTTCTAGACAATCGTTTAGTAAAACTTATGTGATCGTTTAGAAAGATGTGCGATTGTATACTATCGTGTAGCAACATAGAGCTATCGTATAATCTATCGGTTAGATAAGCGATGAGCAGTATACACTATGCTTGAGAAAATTACGTGACATTTTGCAAAAATGAAAACAATTTTCATTTTATTCTTCAGTTACGAAAACTTATTGAAACTTCCCACTAACACACGGTTACGAGAAACTGTCGGCCCAATTAAACTATAGTTTAATATCACATATAAATCATAGTGTTTTCTCCTCGACTAGATATAAATCATATTTATATCATTTTCTTCCAATTAATGTATCTCATACATAAAGTCAATCATATCATATATAATTAACTAGTTCAATCATATCATATATAATCGAACTCCCTCTTTTCAATTTAAACACTTCAAACTGACCCAAAAGTTGATTCTCAACTTGAATCCATTGAGCTACCAATGGGACCTTATGGACCTATGGCTCGAAGCTCCAACGGTACGTGAATAGTTGACTAAACTCTTTAGTCACGAGATCCACCATCTGTTAACTATCAGGCATTCCACTAAAGACCGACAACTGAACTCTTCTTCCCACAGATATATTTCTGCTTCCATGGGATATAACCAATCAACAACACGATAACCCTTCACAGATGCTCGTAAGTACAGCTGGCCAATTTACCGTTTTACCCCTATAGTTACATCTAACTCCTTAAGTACCACTGATCCCTCTAATGAACAATACAACATAGTCCTACTATGTGTAGACACCTCTCGGGTCATGAGAAGGTGTGTGGCGCCACATTGTTCAAGCCTCGGGATCAGCTCTTAAGGAAGCAATCTATCTACTTACCCCTGCTTTGGGGAAGGAGTGAATTCCATCTTGGTAGCTGAGTTCCCAACTCCCAAATCAGACGAATCCCCAAAGTGGTAGGTTTGAGTCGGCGACCTAACCAATCACACCCATGCAAATCAAAGGACTGCCCTCAAGTGCAGCAGTTTTCAACTCACTCAGGATTGAGGTCATGTTACCTATGGTCATCCTAGTTAAGTGAAGTCTCTGTCATGAACGACTTTACATGACAAGACATTAATAGTTCATGGTCAGGTCTTATACAAACTCTTTATATAGGACCCCCCGCTCACATGTTCCCACATGAATGATCAGGATCAGACCATCTGTGGTAAGCCACACTATTCTACAAAGTGGGCTACATCTGTAGTGTACTAGGATAAGATTTCCCTCCTATATCCATATACTACAGACCATTTTGGTTATCACTTAAGACATGATCCACTTGTATGTCTCCACATACATGCTTAAGTTACATAATGACAACCAGAGATTTTAGTTTATTGGTTTATGGTAAAGGAAATAAAACATCCAATGTGATGGAACACGAGACATACACAGCGGAAAAAAGACCTAATTGCACTCTAATTGCTTTTAATTAAAAGGAAATTTAGCATACAATTTGAAGGAAAAATAGTAAATTAACTTACCTTTGAAGCTCCCGAAAACTGCTTTTCCTCGCTGAATCTCGACCCGAACTCTTCCGAACCACCACTAGAGTTGACCTACTATCCTTTGGACTCAGAACCAGGTTGTGGGACCCGATGGATGAAGAAAACCGAGAGAGAAAGAGATGGAAAAATAAGAATGAATTTGGGTTTGGGTTTTTAATTTTTCAGCCCATTTATGAAAACTAATTTTTTGCAAAAATGACAAAAGTCTTTAATCCAAATTCAAAAGCCCATTTTATAGAAAAAACCATGCAACATTTGCATGAAACAAATCCATAAAAACTCAACACCTAGAATCCACTATCTAAGTGGGCTTAATGTCTCCACTATAAGCCAAGACCTAGCCCACTATTTTGTTAGTGAAATTATCCAACAAAAGTTTGGATTTTCCCACTAACTATAGTCAAAGGGCAAAATAGTCATTTTGTCAAAGTCCAACTTTGACTAAAAAGTCAACATTTTGAATTTTTATGATTCTTTTGTGTTGACTAATTTTCACCTCTCGAGCATGAATTCGCATTCATTTTCTCGAAATTCAAATCATATTTGAATATAAGGTCGGTCAAAGTTTGACTTTTCAAAGTCAAAAGTCAACTCTTTGACTTTTTACATCTTTGACCATTTCCATTATTTCTGAGCTTCCGAATATGAACGTATTCATATTCTTGATACTTAAATCCTATTTAAATGTTAAAGCTATATCTCTAAACTGTAAAACTGACCGTCACATATACTTGTCGATTTCTCTCTCTTCATCTAATTCGAACAATTCGAATTATTCTATCATACTGTTCTAAGTTTATTCCATATGAGCTAGTAGAGAAACCTGATGGACCTATAAATCATGGGCTCCAATGATCCGAGATTAGCTGGCTAAACTCTTTTAGACAAAGCTAATCAACATTCATTAACTAACGGGTCATTCCACTATAGTCCCGTAGTTGCACTCCCCTCACTATAGATATATTTGTGTCCATTTGATACAACCATGATTAGTAAGCTAATCCTTCACAGGTTGTTCGTAATCTCGGCTAGGTCATAAAAATCGTTTTACCCCCAAGACTACATCTTGTTCCTTAAGTTCCACTGATCCTCAAATGAACAATTGGTTTAAGGTCCAACCTATAAACCGAACCCCTCTCAGGCCAAGGAGAGGGTGGGGCCCCTTGTTCAAGACTTGGATTTAGTATTAAAGGGAACAACCTATCTATTATCCCTATAACAGGTAGGAGTGAATTCCGTCTTGCACCCTATGTTCCCAGCTATCCACCTGATCTTACCCCTGAAATGGGAGGCTTATTGAGCTAGAGATGATGAGCTGCCCTCACCTATGCAGATCTAAGGATAATTCCGAGTGAACAGGAGTTCATAGTTAGCTCAGGATTAAGATTAAGTTACTTAGGTCATAAATTAACGAAATTGTTAGTTTTATATATAAAACGGCATTTAGAACATAAAAAGTGACTATTTCATGGTTCAGTCTTATGCAAACTCATTGTATAGGATGCCCCCACTCACATATCTCTATATAAACGGTTCAGGATCACATCATTTGCACTAACTACAAAGTGGGCTGCATCCATAGTGTCCCCAAAATAAGGCGCCCAACCTTATTCATATACTATAGACCATTTTGGCTATATATTTTAACTTGATCCACATTTATGTCACTACATAAAGTTCAAACTACATTAAATAGCCTCGGAACCTTAGTTTATTGGATTTAAGATTACAATTTCAATAACAACTTTATCGAAAAACAAAACAGAATATGTTTATTAATTTACAAACTACGAGTTTTAGGACATAAAATCCAAGAAACTCCCACTTGGACTAAAACTCCTAGTGGAGTATCACAATGTTGAATTTAAGTGAGAAACATATGAGTACAATAAATATATGAATACAATAAACTAGGGCATATACCCAAAAGTTCCCTCACTTGTCCTAGTTTACAAACTTCGTAGACCTAGACTCTGTAGGTGACCTTCAAACACTTTAGCCATGAGGGCCTTTGTAAAAGGATCAACAATGTTTTGCTCAGAAGATATCTAGGTTACTACAACGTCTCCACGATGTACAATCTCCTGGATCAGATGGTATTTGTGCTCAATATGCTTGCCGCGCTTGTGGCTCCTTGGTTCTCTTGTATTTGCAACTACACCACTATTATCACAATATAGGGTGATAGGCAGATGCATATTTGGAACGACTTCCAAATCTGTCAAGAATTTCCTTGACTATACTGCTTCTTTTGTTTCTTCACATGCAGCTACGTATTCAGCTTCTATGTGGAGTCTGCAATACAGTTTTGCTTCACACTTCTCCACACTACTGTTCCTCTATTCAAAATGAACACTGGTCCCGATGTAGATTTTCTTGCATCTTTATCGGTTTGAAAATCGGAGTCAGTGTATCCAATAAGAATCAAATCCTTAATACCATGCACGAGCATGTAGTTCCTCGTTCTCCTAAGATACTTGAGGATATTTTTAACGGCAGTCCAATGATCATATCCAGGATTGGACTGATACCTACTGACTATCCCTACTGCATAGCATATGTCAGGTCTAGTACGTAACATTGCATACATCAGGCTCCTTACAGCGAAAGCATAGGGAATGCATCTCATATCCTCAATCTCTTGAGGTGTCTTAGGACATTGATCCTTTGACAAATGAATTCCATATATGTAAGATAACAGACCTATTTTGGAATTCTGCATCTTATACCTAGACAACATTTTGTCTATATAAGTTGCTTGAGACATGGCTAATGTTCTGTTCTTGCGGTTCTGAATAATCTGAATCCCGAGAACATACTGCGCATTTCCCAAATCTTTCATTTGGAACTGCGTTGCTAGCCATTTCTTGATGTCAGTTAGGTAACCTACTTCATTCCCAATGAGTAGAATATCGTCAACATATAAAACTAAGAACGCTATAATAGAATTGACGATCTTCTTGTAAACACAAGGCTCGTCAATATTCTGTTCAAATCCATAAGATTTGATCGCAGTATCAAATCTTATATTCCAAGATCTAGAAACTTGTTTCAACCCATAAATGAATTTTTTAAGCTTACAAACATTTTGTTCTTCACCCTATATAATAAACCCCTCTGGTTGAGCCATATAGATACTCTACTCAAGATCGCCATTTAGAAAGGCTGTCTTGACATCCATCTGCCAAATTTCATAGTCATAAAAGGTGGCAATGGATAAGAGTATTCTAATCAACTTAAGCATGGCAACGGGAGAGAAAGTTTCTTCATAGTCCACTTTCTTTCTCTAGGTATAACCCTTTGCCACAAGTCGAGCCTTAAAATTCTGTACTTTACCAACTTGGTATCGTTTTCTCTTGTAGATCCACTTACAACCAACTAGCTTTACATCATTTGGTTGATCTACAAGTTCCCAGACAGAATTGAACTACATAGACTCCATTTCGAGGTCCATGGCTTTGACCCACTGATCACGGTCCACATCTTTTATCGCCTGTTTATAGGTCGATGGATCCTCTATGTCGTCATCAGGTATGACGATTTGTGTTTCTATTAAACCCAAGTAACGGTTAGGCTGATGACCAACCCTCCCACTACGTCGAGGCATTCTCAACTCTTGAGAAGGATGTGACTGACCAAATGTACTAGTTTTATCTACTACTTTAGTAGATGAACTAGCTCTATCTGTAGCGTTTTTGAAAATTCCATTCAATACTAGTCTACTACGAGGTTGATGACTTCTTATGTGGTCTTCCTCTAAGAATGTGGCATTTGTCGATACAAATACCTTATTCTCTTGAGGATCGTAAAATAGACCACCTTTTGTTTCTTTTGGATAACCTACAAATAGGCATAGTTTTGAACGACGTTCCAATTTTTTAGGATTTTGCACCAACACATGTGTCGGGCATCCCCAAATTCTAAAGTGACTTAAACTGCCTTTACACCCTTTTCATAGCTCATAAGTTGTTTCTGAAACACTTTTAGAGGGAACGTTATTCAAAATATAGACAGCAGTCTTTAATGCATGTCCCCAAAAGGAATCAGGTAACTTAGCAAAGCTCATCATTGAGCGAACCATGTCCAAAAGGTTCTATTTCTTCTTTCAGATACACCATTCTGCTGAGGCATATTAGGTACAGAGAGTTGTGTCTTGATTCCGTGTTCTATCATATAGTCCTGGAATCTTAAGTCCATGTACTCCCCAACTCGATCTGATCGTAGTGTCTTAATTGTTTTACCTAACTGGTTCTCAACCTCAGCCTTATATTCTTGAACTTTTCAAAAGAACCAGACTTGTGATGCATTAAGTAAATATGACCATACCTTGAATAATCATCAATAAAACTAATGAAATATTCATACCCACCTCGAGCTTTAACATTCATCGGTTCACAGAGGTTCGAATGTACGAGCTCTAAGGGTATTGTGGCTCTGAGACCTTTTCCAATAAAAGATCTCTTAGTCATTTTTCCCACAAGACAAGACTCACATGGAGGTAAAGAATTGTCTTCTAACTCATTTAGGAGTCCATTCTTGACCAATCTCTCAATCCTTTTGAGATTTATATGGCCAAGTCTTAAATGCCATAGATAGGCATTAGAAAAAACTTTTTGTCTTTTATTCTGAGTTTCGATTTTTCTAAGCATCTCAGTATTTAAGACAAATTTTGCTTTAGTTGGTCTTAACTTATATAAGTTGTTTTCAAGTATAACAGAAAAAATTTGAATACCTTTTCTGAAAATGAACGCTTCATTAACTTCAAAAGATATTTTATACATTTGTTCCAATATACATGTGATAGATATTAAATTTCATCTCATTTTAGGAGCATACAAAACATATTTAAGTATGATATATATATCGTTGAAAAACAACTTCAAGTCTCCCACTGCTTCGGCCGAGACAACCTCTCATGTTCCAACCTTGAGGGTGATCTCGCCTTATTCAAGCTTTTTCCAGGAACTAGTTTCCTGAAAAGAGAAGCAAATATGATTAGTGTATCCTGAATCCAATATCCAGGTTGAGGTATCATACTCCACCAAACATGTTTCAGAAACTAGTAAATCATATTTACCTTGTGCTTCTTTCGAGGTAGGGGCCTGAGGACATTCCTTAGTTAAAAAAAATCTCAGGTCATCTATTACTAGTGTTGAATTCAGATTTTTTTTTCCATGTTGAGTAGTTGTCGCCGTTAAGTTTTTCAGAAGCTAATATTTGATATAAAGAGCTAGTCATGCTGAAAAGAAAAACATATCCTTTTTAGTAAAAAAACATTAATCTTTTAAATCCAATCAAGTTTAGCAAAAAAAACTAATAATGTACCCTTCATTATTATATTTTGCAACGTATTTCAACGGTTTAGAATAACCTTCACCGAGGGGTGATCGACGATTCCTCCGTTGAACCAAAACTATCTTGACTAGATACTATCACCAGAATAACTCTTATTCCTATAGGAACTCAGTTATCGCTAATTTGGTCAAGAATTTACTAACACTTAGTAATTCTCGTAAGTGTGACCCTCCATTTTCAGACCTCAAAGATCAGAATCATTATGCTCCCGAAGTTGGAAAGACAAGAATGAAAATGGACCTGAGAGACCCTATCAATTTTTAGAGTTTGTGGAGTTCTGAATCCTATAATACAACCCTCCGATTAGTAAGGTCGCTCCAGGGCAAACATGCAGGCGCATTATAGGAATCTTACGGTGTGACCTAATGGAAGAGACCGCAGGATGTGTTGACACACTTCCTTCTCCCACTTACTATGGACAACTTCCCCTATTCACCTTGGTATTGACTCATGCAAACACTCTCCGAATGGAGTCCACTCCCAGGGCGGCCCAAAGCCAAGCATGAATCTCACAGTGTGAACTCTTAGGGACACTAGAGCTAAAAGTACATTATTCTCTCCAGCTAAAGTGTTCTAGACGGTTAGGGTATAAAATACTTAGCGATACATTTCGGCTAACTAAACATATCTTAAGTTTAGGTGATTCATCCGAGTATAACTTTTATACTGTATTTTTAACCTACGATGTCCAGGTGATAAACAAATTTTATTACCTCACACCTCTCACGCATGCTCATAAAATCGGTTTAATCTAACTCAAACACCGGCTCGATCTCCAGGTAGTAGATGTTTCGTGAACCGTCAACTTAAAAACCTTCAACCTTAGTCATCTTATCTGACTTTTTGCCAAGATCTTGCCGGGTGAGTTTTCTTGTAACATCGGTTTTACAAGATATCAACCTATTTTCTATGAAAATTGGGATTGCTCGATGGTTAACCCTAAATGAGCATGCATCTTATCTTTGTATAGATTTTAGAAGTCTAGGTTATTTTATAACAATTATAAAATAAATTATAACAATTATAACCCTAGAGCATTCATCTATAACATGCTTCATTCAATCAAACATGCTTTAATATAACACTTATATTAAAACTAAGCATGCATAGTATATATTTTATAACACTTATAACATATAACAAATGCATGTCACATGCTTTTCCTATGGTGGGGTTTTAAAACTATATGGCATACTATATGCACACATAATCAAACAACATTATACATCACATGCATAATAGGTAAGCAACACTAAAGTGGACCGATTTTTGCATTAAAAACAAACAAACAACTAATTTATTACATAAATCAGAAACCAGCTTCCCAGAACCGGCTTTAAACACTTTGAACCATCTGGAAACGCTCAGAAATCACTCAAACAAGCCCAAAACCACCAAAAACCAAGTTGAACCGATCAAATTGGCTTAATCAGGTCAAACGGACCGATCTAGACCGACTGGTCAACGTTCGCTGGTGCAGTCAACAGAGGCGTTGGGCGGGGTGGGTCGATGGAAGGCGTGGGTCATGGAGCACGAAAGCGCGAGCAGGCACACAGTTGAATCCAGGTGGGACAGGCATACGAAGCCAGGCGCTCGTGCGGGCTTCTCCGAATCGGGTCGGATCTCGGGCTGCGAGTTGGTTCTTAGAGTTTATCTTGGGTCTGGTGGCCAAATTCGGATCTGTGAGCAATTATTCCTTCATTTTGCTGTTGTCCTATCTCCCAGAATCAAGCAATTATAGCCTAATTTCAACTCTAATGACTCCAACAAATTTACAGACCCTTTTTCACACATTAATGCTCATAAACATGTGAGAATTACAAATTTCCACAAGAAATTTAGAGAAAAAAAATTCCAAAATCATAATAAGTCCACTTTAGTCCATATTTCATTCAACCTTTGAATAGAAAGGAAAAAACACCCACCAAAAGAAATTGAGCGTAATTAAAGCATGCTCTGATACCACATGTTGGAACATGAGGCATACACAGCCGAAAAAGGACCTAATTACACTCTAATTGCTTTTAATTAAAAAGAAGTTTAGTATGCTATTTGAAGGGAAAACAGTAAATTAACTTACCTTTGAAGCTCCCGAAAACCACTTTTCCTCGGTGAATCTTGACCTAAACTTTTACGAACCACCACTAGATTGACCTACTATCCTCTTGACTCAGAATCGGGTTGTGGGACCCGATTGATGAAGAAAACCTAGAGAGAGAAAGAGATGGAAAAATATGAATGAATTTGGGACATTTTAGCTAAGATTTTATGAGCTAAAATTTTATGGTAAGCTTCTTGAGACATTTTAGAACATGTTTTCAGAAGGAAGTATCCTAAAATAAGGTCTGGAACTGTGAGTAATCTAAGCTGATATTTGAATCTAGAATTTAGGATTCAAAAAAGAAACCAAGGATACCTAAGGAACTTCAGAAAGGAAAGTTCCTAACCAACCAAGGTGCGTGGTTATTGTGTGTTGTATTATTGATATAATTACTATATATAGGTAAATATATATAGGGTATAATATTAAATTGGCATGATCAGGGATATATGTTTATCTGATTACTATGCTTGTTAAGATATTACTTGTATATTTGTGTTGGAAACTGGAATTGTACCCGGGATATATAGTTAGCATGCTTGAAAAAGTACTTGGCAGGAAAATATAGTCGGCTTCGGTCGGCGGGAAATTATAGTCGGTGACGACCGACAAGAAATATAGTCAAGTTACCTAAACATAGCTAGCGGGAAAAATAGTCGATGTGCACATTGACAGGATAATAGGGTACAGGGAAAGTTTCCATAGGAATTGTTGTTGTCTTAGTATACGTGTGCAAGTACTGGGAAAAATGTAGGATCGTGCCAGGGATAAACAATGGTAGAGCTAGGGATTGTCTAGCGATAATGTTCTTATTAACTATGCATTGCTTTCCCAAAAATATATTTCTGTTGACAAAGTTATTTGTTTATCTAAAGGTACCACTCACTGGGCTTTATAGCTCATGTTTTCCATGTTTTATATTTTACCCCACCCCACCCCCCAGCGAAAAGTGAGAAGTTCTAGGGTGCTGCTAAAGTCAAGGTCTGCCACATGCCACAGTTACGCTTCCAGAGAGTTTTACAGTTGTTGTTGTAAACTTTGTTGTTAAGTCTTTGAGTTGAATAAATATTACATTGTTGTAATATAAAATGGGCCTACATAATCAGTTGATTTTTCAATTTGTACATTGGTATCAGAGTTATTTCTGCAAGAGTTATTAGGCAGTAAATGTCAGCAAAAGGGTTGATAACTACTGTAGTCACGCCCTTTCCTAGGCTAAGAGGGTGGTTTGGGGTGGGGTGTGACAACGAAAGACACCACTTCCCCTTTCATGGTCACCGCATCTTTGGTGCCATGGAGCCGTCCATTGTAGAAGTCTCGCACTACCGTTGGTATGACTATGGATGGGCACTGCCAAAATTTTTCCCATTCATGTTCTAAAATAAAAATTGTAATCAGGTCCAGTAGTGCTGTTGGTGCAAGGAAGAATCTCATCTCTATCATCATATCGTCATTTTCTTTCTTTCTTGATGGACATCCCTTGACCAACGCGGACTCACTACTCTCCACTACTGCTTTGCCCTCCTCCTTCGTCAACACAAGGCGGGATTTTTGTTTTTGTTTCCTTTCCCTTTCCTTGTGTTGTTCCTCTGTCTCCCTCTCGGCAATTTATTTGCCCTTCTTCTCTTTTATGCGCTGAACATTAGCTCGGCGCCTCTTCTCCTTCTCTTCCCTCTTCTTCCTTTCTTCTTCTGCCTCTTCTCTCAACTCTTTTTCAAATTCTTTTTCAAACTGCTCTAAGGCCAGCAAAATGCACTGTTCTTCCTCGAGCTTTTTCCTTTCCTCTTCTACTAATATCTCATTGTTGCAGCACACCTCCTCATCTTGTAATTTTCTTCTTCGACTACCTTCTGCGATGATTAGTTGTGCCCACAACATTTTCTCTTTCTTTTCTTCCTCCTCTTTTCTTCTCCTCTCCTTCTCTTCTAATGCATCTTGCAAAATTGGCGTGATGATTGACCCTTGCGGTGTATTCTCCTTGTGAAGCCGCATCAAGGGGGTGATGTCTGAATCTTCCCCATCATCAGTCGCAACCAATCCAACTTGCGTTGTTTCCTACTCGGGTTGTGCTGATTCTCTCAATTGCACTAACTCCCCCTTATCCTCCCTTACAGATGTGGATTCTCCATCCATTTCCGGGCTCTCGGCCCTCTTTCTCCTCTCTTCCTCCTTCTTCAGGCATCTCTCCTCCCACCTACGTTCCCTTCTTTCACTTCTTCTTTCTTCTTGATTGGACGGGCTTCCTCGTCTCCTTCAGCCCTCTTCTCTTTAATCTTATTCTTCTTCTCCTCGTCCTTAGCCACTTTAGGCTGTTTCTCCACCACCACTTCCTCTAAAGGAACTCTGGAGGGTCCTTCATAGGATTTTGTGGTAGCAGTTTCCTTAGGATCTAAGATTTCCAGAGCGCTTCTTCTTGATGCTTCCTCCATCTTCTCCTCTGAAGGTAGTGGCTGGTTTACAACCCCAGCTTCGGGTAGTCTTCCTTCCTTCTCCATGTTGCTCAAAATACTCCCGAACACCTCTCTATCATCTCTTCTCTTCTTTTCACTCTCAGAAGACAATGTTAAGAGTGGGGTGCTTTCCGAACTCTGCCCCCTTTTAAACTGGAGTGGTCTGACTGCTAAGTGCTTTCGCCGGGGTTTTTCGGCAATTCTAAAGATGGTTTGTGACTGGGCGGTGAGACGACGGCTTGCCACGAGGAATGTTGCCTCTCGTGCAGTGATGTAGGCTGACGAGGGTGATGAGGATGGTTGGGAAGACTGGTCGGCCATTGAAGAACTTAGTGAAAAAGGTCTGAAAACTTTTTAGGCTTTAGGAAGAAGAAAACAAGTCTGGTATGCAAAAGCTCTTAGGGTTTCCATTTGCAAAGATGACTCAAATAGGCTCTCAGACGAAGGAAACAAAATTTATAGGTTGGGCCTTGATGGGCTCAACACGGATTCTGCGGTGGCAGGCCTCTACTCAAAAGGCCTACCGCCACGCTCCTCACATTTATGAATTTGCAAAGACGTACGTCCTTTCATCTGCAGATTCATCATGTCCTTGGAAGCCGAAGCGATTGGACTTCCCAATTTGCAAAAAGAATTTTTCTTTGGTGTTTTATTCGGATGGGAGCAAGTTAAGAATTAACGCAATGAATCCATCAACGCAAATGCATCTTTGCAAAGGACAGGCAACAACCATCGCAACACACCCCTTAACTCAACGCATTTCTGGAGGACAGACGCACAGTATTTCTACCAGCGCAACACTATCTCAACATAGTGCATTTTTGCTAAGGACGGGCTAACAATACACACGAGCGCAACACACCCCTCAACGCAATGCATTTGGGTAGAATGGATGCAAAGTGTATCTTGTTATTACAAGATGCACCCATCATCGCAATGCATACCGGATGTGTTTTATTATTAAATTTTTTTTTTCATCAACGCAAGTCACAAGGAATTTGCGGTAATCAATTAATGTTAACCAATCATTCACCAATTTTAAGAATAACGCATTTAATACAGAAAAGTAAGGAAATTAAAGAGAACACGAAAATAAAAGCAAGTGAATTAAATGAGAATTGAATTCATAAATCATTGAAAGAAAATTTAAGGAAGCATTAAATAAAAAAATTCATGAAACAATAAATTCAGAAAGCAAGTAAACATTGAATTTAGAGATATGAACCGGAAGACAATTTTCTCCTGACGAACGCAATCCACACCTCCACAGGCGATCAAGCTTGCCTGCCCAATGCCATCACGGACATTTCTCCTTCCCGTGAGATCCAGGGGCTTCAAAATTGCTTGGCAACATGTCAGGTGTTCTATTGCGAAGTTCAGCTGCCCTACTTGAATCTCCAAATTTCTGATTGAAGATGCCTATGACTGCATTACTGCATCGTTTTTATCCATATATTGCTTGAGCAAGGACTCCAATGAATTTCCATAGGTGTTGGAGAAGGATGATTGGTTTTGCGGTTGTCTCTGTTGACCCTGATTCTGATTGTGGTGAAAAGGTAGAAGGTTTCCTCGATTCCCGGAGTTGCTGTTCTGATGGTTACTTGGCCCACCTTGGTTATGATTTCCTCCCAACCGAAGTTAGGGTGATTCCTCCAACCAGGATTATACGTGTTGCTGTAGGGATTATTCTAGATTGCACATACTTATTGTGGGTTTGATGGGCACATTTCCACCGCATGGCCCCCTCCACATTGGACGCAACTAATTGCGGCCACTTGTGCCAGTGCATTGGGTTGCGCTGATCCTTGGGAGAGGGCACCTTGATTAAGCGCCATCGACTGGAGGATAGAGGTTACCACAGCCATCTGTGCGGCCAAGGTTGTCATTATCTCAGCAGGTACAATGGCAGTATCATTTCTTCGTCTCTCGGAGCCTCTTCCTCCGTACCCGTCATCTACCCAGTCATCTATATTCCATGAGATGCGGTCAAGGATGACCTTGGCTTCAGTGTATATTTTGTCCATGAATCCTCCCACCGTGGATGCATCAGCAACAACCTGCGTTGATCTGTTCAAGCCATTATAGAAGGTTTCCATCAAAACGCAATCGGGTATCCCGATATGCGGACAATTCTTCACCTGTCTTTTGAATCGCATCCAGGCAGTGCTTAGGGTCTCATTATTCATCTACTCAAAGTTCAGCACGTCCTTTCATCTTCTTGCAATAACTGCCGGAGGGAAGAACTTCTTCATATACCATTCAACCAACTAATCCCAGGAAGTTATTTCATTCGGCTCTAGTGAATGAGCCCACCTCTTAGCCTCATCCCTCAAGGTGTAAGGGAAGAGATAAAGTCTAATACCTTTTGGGGTAACGCTAGGAATGGAGAAGTTACCGCACATCTCAACAAAACTGGTTAGATGGGCATGTGGGTCCTCAACTTGTAGACCACCCAACTGCCCCGTATTCTGAATCATTTAGAGCATGACCGGTTTAATCTTAAATCTTGCGTTCTCCTCAACTCCAAGCGAGAAGTCATACAGATTAGGCACCGTGTAGTTCCTCATTGGGATGTTGTGGTCAGCAGCAAGAAAAACGGGATCTTGCGCTGGTCGTCCCACCCCTTGATTCACTTCGGGTGCCTCGTTGTTATTGTTGTTTTCTGCCATGTTGGCTCTCTTTCGCCTCGCTTGGTTCTGGCGTGCCCTTGTGCGAAATGTACGCTCGATCTCTAGGTAAGCCTCGAATTCTGGATCAGTTCCAGTACTCCTAAATCGTCAGATTGCTCTCCGCGATAAGAAGTCAGTACAAAGAGATCTGTCCTGCAAAATATCACAAATGTACTCAACACTAACCATTACCAATCCCCAGCAATGGCGCCATAAACTTATGAACCAAAAATTGATTTCGTGTTGTGCATGCATGATAATGTGCTACAAGCTCATGTTTCCATAAACTTGTAACGCTATTTTTATATCTTACAGCATGTGAACAAATGTGAATATGAATGAATGAGCAAGTATATGCATTAAAGACATAAACTTGGTGACATAAAGAGGGAATGTTATGCTGTGTTATTGCTCATGCACACTTTATATGATACTACTTCTAAATATATGCGTTGTTAATAATATGCTTGCAGTATATGCAATGGAGTAATGCATGTCACAAGTTTCCTTGCGCTGAAACAAAGTATAATTCCAACGCAAGTTTCTCAGAATAATCCGAGGTCGAACACAGGGATTGTTTTCGTTAATGTGTTACTTTTGTGATACATGTGACCGGTTTGTACAATTAATAAAGAATTGGTTGTTTATATAAGAATTTAAAGTGCGGTAGAATAAAGTTGCGTTAATAAAATAAATTTCGATGAAAATAAATTCAAACTAACATGATACAAGATACAAGATACATGATATACTATACTGAGTTCGAGACTGACTGTAAAGTTATACAAAGGATCGTGGTATGTGATGGCAAGTCTTTATGGATGAATCAAAAATAGAAAGAATAATTAGTAAAAACAACGCAAGTTTGTTAATTTCGTTAAAGATACAACTAAGGTTCCGCTTTCCCTTGGCGTACACCTCTCGGTGATTGGCCGCGTTCCCATATCTCTATGGTGAAACAGGGATGAAGTGATGAATGCAAGGTTGCTTCCATCACTGGAAGTACTTCTCGCTTTAGTTAACGCATTCTTCCAACCCTCTCTCGGCGGAATAGCATCTCACTTCTGCTCTCACAGGTGAAGATGTCGTCTAGCATGCTTTGACTAAACATAATTATTTCCTTAACCCAATTAATTTACTTGCTTAATTCTTGCTACTTACCTAGAGGATTAAGAAAACGTCATGGAGAAAATGTTCTACCTAGGGGTTCATTAACCTAGACAATTTGGCTACTGATTTTAGTCTAAGTCGTCTTTTTAATTCCCGCTCATAAACAACTTTTGTCTATGAAATATAAACAAGTTCAAGTAGTCCAGGTAAATTCCCAGGTAGGGGTGTTACGTTTCCATCAACTTAAATACCTCAGTCTAGACAAAACCCACCTTAGTCAAAAGGTTCCTTATAGATAGATTTGCTACACTTTAACCTTTTATTAGTCAATTTAATCCTATTAAACTGAGTAAAATATTAAAGCCTTAGGGTTGCTAATCATTTTTGAACCGTGATCTTAGGTCTATGTGATCCAAGTTTTAAACATTTTAAAACCATGAATTAAACCTAAGTGAGCATGCATGTCTTTCTTATTTTTTTTAGTTCTAATTTCTCTTGAACTTTTAAAAAGAAACAACTAAAAAACCCATTGCGCACAACAAGGTGTTTATAATGCTTATAAAGTAACCTACGTGTCATGCTTCATGCAATGTCCGGTCATTACTATACATAACTTTTATATACGCGTAATAACCAAGAAAACATGCTTTCGATTCACCCTCATACTATAATAATTATAATATAAAGATGATGCATGTCAATGTTTTTTATGCATGCATAAATATAACTCTTATATTATATGATGCATGAGCATGCTCTTACATAATTAAATCATGCTTCTCTAAATTATAACATTTAAGATAAAGAGATGATGCATGACCAATGCATAATAAGGTGGGATTTACTATATGTGCATACCATATGACATATAAAAACCATACATCGCATGTAATAAACTAAGGATTAATGGATCGAGATGAGTCTTTCCAAAAATCGGAATGAAATAACCCTATCTATTACACTTTCCATCAAGCAAACCGAGTCTTGAACCACCAGGAGAAGTCCATCGTTTAGTAAACGTCGAAGGTAACGATCGCCCAGCGTGCACTAGATGATAGGCGCAAAAGCTAAACGATCGCTTAGACGACAATGAGGCTACGAAGCCTGATCGTCTAGGCAATTGCTCAACACGGTGAAAGCTAAACGATTTACCATGCATTGCTAAGCAATCATGTAGTAAGTTACTAATCGATGAAGCTTGTTGAGCTAAACGATCGTCTAGTGCGTGCATGCGTTAAATGATATGCAAGCATCCCATCGTCTACACGACCCGATACTCAGCATTCGCTTAGCCCATCATCTACACGACCAACCATTGATCGTCTCCTTCCTCGAAGAACTGAAACCCTTGCTCTGATCTTCTTCATGAACGACTCAAGACTCAAAGTGACTTTAAATTACAGACTTGATAATGATTAATAATGCCCAAAAACACAGGGGCCTTTACAATCAACCGAAAATGTAAAAGAATTAAATCAAACCGAGGCTAACATCCTAGAAAAAATCCATTAATCCACACATCCATAATAATTTAACAATTAAACAGAGCAGATATGCACCCACCTAGAATGTATATGCAATTCATTGCAACAATGAAATTGGAACATCATAACTTGGCTCTAATACCAATTGAAGGAACTCTTAACAAAGAGCATCCATGAGCGCGTTCGGATCTTTCCAATTTTATTGTGACTGAAATACAACACACATATTCTAACAGATAGTTATGCAAATTACACTAATTAATGGCATGCTTTGATAAATAAACTACAAGGGATTAAGTTCACATACCAGTTGAAGACTCTCTTCAAACTCAAACTCAACGCAATGGAAGAACCTCCACACGAACTCTATAGCCCAGCAAATTAGTCGGCTACAGCAGCACGATCACGAACGACAGCAATACGAACAAGCACAAACAAGTGAGAACACTACTGCAAGTGTTGATCCCTTTTTCTATAGATTTTTGGTTGAATATACCTTGCCTTGTATGTGTTTAATGTAGCTTTGTGTGCATAGGTATTATGAACGCCTATAGTTGGAAACAACAGAAATTGGAAAGCATTTCATTCTATTTCCCACAAGAATCAAGGAAATAAACAATTTGTCCCTTTTGGTATTGACTTTGAAAGTGGAAGTATTGCAAAAAATAATCCTCAACTACACCTTCAATGTAAGCAACTGACTTTACCATATATTTCTTTTGCACTGTTTAATGAATCTAAAAAAAGCCTTGTACAATATGAATGTTTGATTAATATGAATGTTTTAAGAAGATTCAAGGCAGTTCTTTTTGTTTTCCCTCTTGTAATGTTGTTCTTTGCAGAAGCGGAGAGATGTTGAAGCACTTAACTCAATTGAACAGATTCTTAGCAATGTGCATCTCTAATTAATTAAGACAAGTCCTCTTTGACAACGATTGGCAAGGCTAGAAAATTTTATGGTTTATATGTTATGCCATTCCTTCGTTACTGGCTGGTAGTTCATCACATTCATATATTACTTGCTCTAAGGTATCCTTTGATACTTGGTATTTTCGTCTAAGTCATCCTTCTATTAAGCATATGATTGTTGTCACACCCCGCCCCAGACCACCTTCTTAGCCTAGAGAAAGGCGTGACTGCAGCAGTTACCAACCCTTGGGCTGACACTTACTACCTAATAACTCTTGCGAAATAACTCTGATATCAATTATAATTTATATGCAATGGGACGTCTTTAGGCCCACAATTTATTAACTTAGAAACATAATATGTTTAGAGTCATTACAACACTAGATTTACAAGTCCAAAACCCACAAACCCTAGTTCTTATATGAACAACAGTAACATGTGTACAATATTAACAGTAACCACCTAGCAAACGGTTACAAGTCTTTTGGTCCTTTAGTGGTAGAGCAAATACTGAGCTATCTTCAGAGGATTTGACCATTATCTTGATTTCTTAGGAGCTTTTCACTCTAGTAGCTCCTCGGGCTCCTTTTCACCCCTAGAATCCAAATTCAACTTACTGCTTAGATTACTCATAGTTTTGAACCTTATTTGGAAATAATTCCTTCTACAAACGTATTCTAAAATGTCTCAGGAAGCTTACCCTAAAATTTCATCTTAGAAATCTTCGTGGTTTGGCCGAAATCACAGAATCTTCAAGTCTGACTCAGACTAATCCGACAGTCTGACCCTTCTACCTTCTTTTCAATCTCCAGCCCGGTTCCTTTGAGCTTTTTCCTCTAGCATCCCTATTCTAAAATCTAAACTTCTAGAGCTTTCAAATGGCTTTGAAATCACTCTAAACACACTAGTAGATTGGGAGATCTCCTCGTCCAAAATTGATGTGTTCTCCTCAGCCCTCACTACTCTCCCTCTCTTTTTATGAATTTTATGATTTTGGTAATTTGAAAATGAAATCCCAAAGGTTCTATTTATAGGTATCCAAATTTTTCCTGGTGTTGACACCACCTACTTGGTTGCATGGCCAAGTGTTTACCTCTCCCCTTATCAACGCAAGCTTGCATCATCTTGGCCCAAAGAGTCTTCTTCATATGCGTCCACCACAATTCCTTAGCCCTTAAGAATTTCTCTTAAGAAGACACATAATTTGGCTGACGTTTGCCCTTGCGACCTCACCCTCCGTATGTGTTCAATTTAGAGTTTTCAACGCATAATCCACAAGAATGCAGCCAAATTCATCGCATAGATGCTTGCCCGGCCGTTTGATGCATAGGCGAGGCTCTTCGATTGTGTGGGCGAGGCATTCAAATGCAGCACTGGACGAGGCGTTGCTGCACGCATAGGCTGCTCTCGCTCTCTCCACTCTCGCTGGTGTCGCTCTCTCCCACTTTCTCGCTCATAATCTCGCTCTCTCCAACTTTCTCGCTCAAAATCTCATTCTCTCCAATCTCGCTCTCTCCCTCTTTCTCGCTGGTCTCGCTCTCTCCCATTTTCTCTCCAACCTTGCTTTCTCCCATTTTCTCTCCAAAATCTCATTCTCTCCAATCTCACTCTCTCCCATTTTCTCTCCAATCTCGCTAACCTTGTTGTTAGCTACTGTGAACAACAATGTTCTCCGTGCAACTTCTACACGTTTTTTCCAGATTTTTTCCAAAATAATTTTCCATATTTTTCTCAGTTCCTCAATCCTTTCTTCAACCATAATGCATTTCACATAAATTCCATACTTAGCTAATTTTTCCCAAATTTCCCAAACTCAATTTCCATATTTTCCTTTTCAAATCTCCACTCCTTCTTCACCATTTCATACTAGCTTTTTCATCAACCTACCTATTATACAAATTTCATTACAATTTTACCAATTAAAACTCAACTTAAATTATTCAAGGAAAATCTACTTAACACTTAGAAATTTCCTTCCCTTTAACATAGGATTTAACTTTCACTTAGTTAATTCCTTTTATCACTTGCTTAAGTAAGGAAAATAGAAATCTGGGTTTCACAATTGCTCTTAAGGATGTTATTCCTATTGAAACTAAGAATTTGAATTTTTCAAACCTCTATCCCATTTGTCCTTTAGCCAAACAAAAGAAGCTATCTTTTGTATCATATAATTATGTTGCTTTACCTAGTTTTGATTTAACACATTGTGGCATTTGGGGTCCTTATCAACATCCTTCTCATGCTAGTTATCGTTATTTGTTTACTATAGTGGATGTTTTTTCTCGTTTCACATGGACTTTTATGAAGAAGTCAAAGAGTGAAGCTTTAATAATTGTTCCTGGTTCTTTACTGTGGTTGAAACTCAATTTAGTGTGCATATAAAGCAGTTTAGATCTGATTATGTTCCTAAATTAGCTTCCACATATTCTTTTAGTTCTAAAGGTGTAATTCATCAGTTTTCATATGTTGCTCTCCCTAAACAGAACTCTGTTATGGAAAGAAATCATCATCGCTTACTTAATACTGTAAGATCTTAGCTTTTTCAATCTCATGTACATATTAAATTTTGGGTTGATTGTGTTCTTACTACTGCATTCTTGATTAATCGCACATCTTTTTCTCTTTTAAAGTGCCAAACACCTTATGCTCGATGGTATGGCAAGATTCCTGATTATTCTATGATGAGATCATTTGGTTGCTTGTGCTTTGCTTCTACTTTGCATCTCAAAGAACAAAATTTCAGCCTCGAGCTATTCCAGCTGTGTTTATTGGTTATCCTGCCGGTATGAAAGCTTATAGATTATATGATAATGAATAACAGCGTTATTTTGTATCCTGTGATGTTGTGTTCCATGAGCACATTTATCCTTTTCATGTTGTTGTTAACGAAGAAGACCTTCATATGCCTTTTGATGACATTGTTTTGCCTAAGTCTTTTGATTTTGCTTGGTTACCTAATTAGAATTCGCTTGCTCATACTATTGATCATGCTTTTACTAATACTGTTGGTTGCTTGAATAATTGTGATGTTGATAGATCAATTTCGGGTATTGCTAATAATGGTGATGATAGTACATTGATTTCTTCTTAGCCAAATAATGTTCTTGATACATCTATAACTATTGATGAAATTGGTGTGCCATAGTTTGAATATTCACAGCCTAATACATTACCTATTAGTCAAGATTTAGTTACATCACAACCTACTAATCTCAGAAAGTCTTCTGGAGCTAGCCACCTTCTTGCTTGAAGGATTCTAACTGCAACTTGTTATATTCTCAAGATAATCTGTTACAAACTACTACTTCTTTTACCATATATCCTTTACAGAATTACTTGTCTTATGATCATTTGTCTGATGATTATCGTAGTTTTGTCTTACAGCTTTCAGCATCATATAAACCTCAGTTTTTAATCAAGGTGTCAAGTTTACACATTGGCAAAAGGCAAAGGATTCTGATTAGTTGCTATGGAGGCGAATCATACTTGGTTTGTTGTTCCACTTCCTTCAAACCAACATTCCATTGGATACAAGTGGGTTTATAAGGTGAAACAAAATTCTAATGGCACTGTAGAGCAAAATATATACTCAACAAAAAGATCTCGACAATATTTCAATCACTGGTCTTTAAGTCACAGATGTTTGATAAATCTGCAGGAACACGAACTTGCTGACTGGACTAAAGCAGAGGATCTGGCAAAGTCAGGAGACATAGCCGATGTGGAAGTAATAAGCTCGAGTACTCGAGGTTTTGTTGTAAGTATATTATAATCAGTTCATGTGTTTTGTCCTGCTTGTATTTGAAGTTAACTTATTTCTTTTTGACGTTACTTCTTCTTACTTTGATTTGTGAAGGTATCATTTGGCTCCCTAATAGGATTTATGACCTGGAAACAAAGTACGAGAGGTAAATTGCATGACCCTAAATTTTACACCAATTCATCCTTACTAGTGGACTTGATTGATGCACTTGATCGGCTTTGTACTGTTGAAGGTAAAGTTTAATCATCTAATATGAGAGTGGTTTATTTTATCTTATTTTCTTTATGACAGTGATATTGATTAGATGGGTGTATAAGATTATCATAATAAGTACCTATTGCTCTTATACAACAAGTGGAAAGGTGCTTCTTCTAGTTGAATATGGTTTTGATATTTTGTTTGTTTTTGCACATGCATACCCAGACTAGATATGTAAGATATGGCTATGGTTATCTTTATTGCACTAGTTGAGGCTACTACCACTTTTAGGTGTTTGGTTTTATTTTTCTCTTTAAGAATTACAGTTGAATTTATTCATGCTCTTTTAGGCGACATATTTGGCGTCCCTAAAGAAAATTTGGAAAGCATAATTGGTGCCACCATAGGTTCTTACCTTAAGTTGCTCTCTAGTGAGAAGGCTAGACTTGAAGAATTAAACAGACTTGTGTACCTTGCCAAAAGATATAGCTCATGTTCACAAGTCTTGGTAGTTGTAGCTGATTATTTGGATTTTATTTATGGGTAAGTTGGAAATTTTGCATTCTAGACAATTTTTTCTACCTTCTGTTCCAAATTAATACTTTTCTGTTTACAATTTGTTCATACTTTTCTGTTCCAAATTAATACTCTAATGCACTGATGCAGGGACATTATCATGATATATTCATGCTTTAGAAAAGTGTTCACTTTAATATTCATGCTTTGTATTTCTATGGCTCTTGTAATTGTTTCCTTGCTTTAGAAAAGTGCTCACTTTGGAATTTGGTTGTACAGTATTTTGGTTAATGGAATACCGTATGTGCGACAGCTTGTGATTATGTGCTTCACATGGCTCAAAGGGTGAGATGTAAATATATTTAATCAGTTTGTGCCATGGCTGATATGGAATGGGATATTGAGACGTTAGATACACTTGTTAGGTTTATAGTTGGTGGTTCATATGTGTGTGTTTTTTTTGGCCAAAGAACAAACTTTCCTTAATTAAAAGGAAGGTGGAAAGAATGATGTCGAAGTCTGCCCAACCCAAGTCAGAAAAGATTATTGCACCACTGGATTTCACTTTCTTTTTCCCCTTCAAATTTTTTTAGTTTTTCCTACAACTCTTTTACAGCCCTAGACTTGCATCAATTTAACTAGGGTACTAGCTTTTACACATTCACCGCAAGGAATCGTACCTAGTCAATTTCTAAGTGTCCTAACTGAAACAATCGATGAAGGTCCCATGTGGAAGTGTGATCTTTCCCAATTTTTGTTTTTCACGGGATCCCAATTTATAGAAAATAAAATTATGCATTATACAAAAAAAAAAAAAAAAAAAATACACCATGTTTTTAGAAGAGAAAATGAAATTAAGGTTAGAAAATAATCTTGAGAAAATGAAATTAAGGTTAGAAAATAATCCTACCCTTGAAGAACTCCAACGAGGAAGCTACCAAAAGAGAACCTCCCCTAATCTCTATTAGGGTTTGAGAATAAGTAGAAGGTGTGTGCTCTATAAATTTTGGAAGAGGGAAAGGAATTAAAAAGAGGAAAAATCTTTTATGTGGATTCTCTTAAATAATGAGAGAACGCACAAAAAAAAAAAAAAAAAACATTGATCTTCTATACATCTTTGAAGAAGATGAAGACCACACCATAAAACTGCCCACTATCATGTACGAATAAGAGATTCAAATTTTAATTTTAAATAAATATAATAAAATTTAATATAGATTTATATGATAACTAATTTATCATATAATATATATATTAAACCATATGTTATACCGTATATAGCACATAACTTATAGTTTTTATATTGTATTAGATACAATATAACCTATAGTTTTTATTTCTTTCATGCGTGCATAGTATTTAATATAAATCACATTTATACTAAATGTAATTATATGAATCTCATCCATTTAATTAATATTTGAATCATATTCATATATTTATTTTCTCTCAAATGAACTTTATATTATAATGTATCAAATACATTATATTAATTATATCATGTATAATTAATTCCCTTAATTAATTTGAACAATTCAAATTAATTCTCAATAATCCGTATTGAGCTACAGAAGGGGTCTTATAGACCTGTAGATTGAAGTTTAAATAATACTTGAATAATTAATTAAATTAACCAACATCCATTAATTGTCGGTCACTCCACTAAAGACTGACAGTTGTACTCTTCGCACTACAGACAGATTTTTGTGTCCATTGGATATAACCAGTCAACAATTCGATGCCTCTTCACAAATTGTTCCTAGATACAGCTAGGTCAAAATTTCCGTTTTATCCCTGTAGTTATATCTAACTCCTTAAGTACCATTGATCCCTCTAATGAACAATAAGTCATAGTTCAACTATAACCAAATCCCTCTCGGACCAAGAGAGGGTGTGGCCACATTGTTCAAGCCCCGAAATCAACCCTTAAGAAAGCAATTTATTTACTTATCCCGATATTAGGGAAGGAATGAATTTCGTCTTATGTAGTTGTGTTCCCAGCTCATCATTCAGAAGAATCCCAAAAATGGTAGGCATATTGAGTCTGCAATCTGGCCACTCTTATCCATGCAAATCAAAGGATTACCTTCATAGGCAGGAGTTCACAATTCACTAAGTATTCTGGTCATGTCACCTATGGTCATCCTAGTAAAATGTAAGTCTCTATTATTAATGGTGTTATATAATGAGACTAATAATTTTGTGGTCTGATCTTATTCAAACTCTTTGTATAGGATACCCTCGCTCACATGTCTCCACTTGAATGATCACAATCGGATCATTTGTGGCACTTTACAATATTTGTAACTTCTACAAAGTGAGTCGTATCCATAATATCACCAAGATAAGGTACCCAACCTTATCCATCTACTATAGATCATTTAGGTTATCACTCAAAAAGAATCAAACACAAATATAATTCAAAGAACTATTAAGCAAGAGAAAACATACCTTTTGATCAAACTCTCTACAGCACCGTTCTCCTCCTTTCCATATCTTCAATCTACCTCACGAGATCTTTCTCACTATGACTCTTGGCAAATATCGGCTTGTGGGAGCCTCTTGGGAAAATTGGAATTTTCGAAGGAGAGAGATTGTAGGGAAATTGAAAAACCTTTCAAAAAAAGATATCAGAAATAGCACTCTCGAGTTTTCACTTTTTAAAACTAGCACGTTTTTTGAAAACTCGTTAAACTGGTTTTTCTCGGTCCATTTTGGGCAAGATCGACCATCAATTTTGGATAAAAAAAAAATTAACTTTTTCTAACTTGCGATTGTTTTGGGCCTTTTCGGTACATCTCAGATATATTACATAATTTTACTAAGTTTTCTAAACATTATGTAATCTTCCCAAATCTTATACAAAATCTTATATATTTTCAAATTTTCTCCTAGTTAAGTTATCTTTACCAAATATTATATCGAATGATTATGTAATTTTACAAATCTTTACCCCAATTTTTGTCTATACAATTATATAAATTTCCAAACTTTCAAATGAATTTGCCAATTATCTAAATGGATTTCAAGTGATTGCATTTTGATTTTTAAATTTTGGAAAAGATTAAATTTTGCAAAAAAAAAAAATGTAATAGGTAAAATCTCGGTATTAATCATGGGCAGATTAACAACAATTCTATATATATCTCATATCTTAATTTTTCTTTTTGGCAAAATTTATTGATCTTTCTCAAATTTTAAAAATCACAAGTCAATCACTTGAAAATCATTTGGAATTTGGAAATTCATATAATTGTGGAAAAAATAATTGGGCTATAGATTTGAAAAGTTACATAAATATTTGATATAATATTTGGTAAAGATAACTAAATTTGTAGAAAACTTGAAAATATATAAGCTATGGTATAAGATTTGGGAAGATTACATAATATTTGAAAAAATTACTAAAATCTCAGTACCGAGATGTACCAAGAAGGTCTAAAAATAATCAATAAGTTAAAAAAGGTTAGTTTTTTAAATTTCGGTGGTCAATCTTGTCCGATATATAACAAAAAAAAAAACTAGTTGAATGAGTTTTTAAAAATTGTGCTAATTTTGAAGTACTATTTCTGACAATTTCCCAAACATTTTCTCCATTCTCAAAGTAGATATAAGAGGAACGGTGTTTTCTTTTTTAAAAAAAAAAAAATTAAAAATCATTTTTCCTTCCAATTGTAGAACCCAATTAGGTTAAAACCTAATTAATTATATTATTTATTTTAACATCTCATATTAAAATATTATTAGGATCATTCCTCAAATAAATGAATATAACTCTCATATTAAAATGATTTAAATATTTAGATCATATTTGAACATATTATTAATAATCACACCTTTATGCATTTTTAATATAAATCTTATTCATATATTAAATTCCTAATTTATTTGTACCATATTCAAAATAATTCTCATATATTATATATTTTTAATATGAATCTCATTTACAATTAACAATATAATAGTAATAATGTATATGAATATATAACTTATATTAATAGTATGTAATACAATAAATATATTTTTCACTTAATAATTTGAACACTTCAAATTATTCACTCACTATCTTGATCCTTTGTAATGATACAAGATAATTAATTAAACTCTTCAATTTAATTAACATCCATTCATTAACTATAGTTGCACTACACGTAAGTCGATCCTTAAGATGTTCCCACAAGTCTTTACAGGCACACTTTCACCCATGCAAATCAAAAAACAAGTCTTCATAGGAAGAGTTAGGATTAAGTTACATATGATCATTGTCGGATGTATAAATCTCATTCAATTAATGGATTTACAAAGACATTTTTGATAATTAACTGAATTCCCATTAAGGAATTTTCAAAAACAAAAAAACAAGGGAAATTATTTACACAAAATAAATTTAATATTTTTTTATAAAGGCTAATAGAGGTCGGATAGAAATCTATCCGTGTATATCGGTAGTGAAAGAAACTAATAGAAGGTCACCAATAAACGCTAATAAAAATCAATCAGTGTTTTTTCCCTTATTTTTGTAAATAGTTTGACATTTTTCTTTTGTTGAAAATTTTCTTTTTTTTTTTTTAAATATTAGGTAATCTATTCATTTTTTTTTTTAAAGACTTAAGACTCCATTTGATAACCATTTGTTTTTTTTGTTTCTGTTTTTGAAAATTTTGCTTAGACACTATATCCACCTCCAAATTTCTTTCTTTATTATCTACTTTTTATCAATGATTTAAAAACCAAACCAAATTTTAAAAACTAAAAAATGTGGGTTTTAAAAATTTATTTTTGTTTTTAGCATTTTGTTAAGAATTCAATTGTATTTAAAAAAGATGCAAATCATTATAAAAAATAGAGAAGTGTGCTTAATTTTAAAAATCAAAAACCAAAAATAAAAAAATTATCAAACAAGGCCTTAAAAGATTTTTTTTTTTTAATTTAAGAACCACATAAGATAATAGAGTTTTTTTCTTTTTTTTTTTTCTTTTGCTTTTGATCGCTAACGCATCTACGTGTGAGTCGAACAACACTTGTTTTTCTACTAAAAAAATGAGAGGAATTACTAAATTTGGGATTTTATTTTAGTTACTTTTCCTTTAAATTTTAATTATAAGGAGTTTTTCTTCCCCATCTTTTCTTTGATATTTTAATATTTTAATGTTATTTTAATTTTTTAAAATATACCATGTTATTTTGATCTTAAAATTACAAATTATTTTAATCATCTTCAACTAAAAATAATGAATTTTAGTTTTCTCATGTAAGTAATAATTTATATCAGACTAAATATAAATAGTTTAAATACATTAAAATTCAACAAATTTAGTTTGAAGATTAAATTATAAATTAAAAATTAAAAAACAAAAGTGGATTTGGAAAAGAGAAATTCTTATAAATAGAAAAATTCCAAAAATATTTACACTTTATAGTAAAAAGTTTCAAAAATGTTTTGTACCTTTAAAACTTTTTAAGTGTAAATATTTTTTAAATATTTTTTATATTTAAAAGGACCTCTTTGAAAAAATATATATATGTGAACATTTGTCTCATACAATGATAAAAAACTTGAGTGAATTTTGACCCCTACATATATTAAATTAAATGAAATAATATAATAATAATAATTTGCTATTCATTTTACAGAATAATAATAATGATGAATAATTAACTAATAATTGAAAACTAGAAATAGCTACCAAACATATATGGTTTTTATTTTAAAAAAACCAAAAACCAAAGAAAACGACTCATATGCTTGGAGCAAAATAAGCTTATTGGCCATCCGAAAATAAGATTGCAAATAATTAAGAACAAAATTGGTGATGTGCTCTTTGCTTACTACGATTTGTGAGATTCTTCAAGCTTACTCTTCCTATCCTCTAGAAGTTTATTACGATCCTTGTTCCTTCTTTGACAAATCTGGTAAGAAGAGAAATTTCTAACTCATAACAATAGAATACAAAATGAACTAAAAAAAACAAAACAAAAGAAGAATTCAAAAACATATTACCAAAAATAAGAATGCAAGTTTTTAAACCATTACTGGCAGCAAGTATGAGATTCTTAGTTAGTTTCATCTCAAGGCAAGGTTTAATAAGAGTAAATGCCAAAAGAAGTTTAAATATAGAAACTTGAATTTGTAAGGACAAAAAACGAAAGAATTGTGGTTCAAGCAGTATCAGAAACAGAACACAACAAAACAAGTAAACTACCTTCATAGCTTTATAAAGGCCTCTCTTCTTTCTTGGCATCAGAACCATTGACAAGTTAGCATTATCTTCAGCAATTTGTTGATAATCAGGGAGGTCGAAATAATCCTCGTCGGACAACTGCTTATCAACTTTTGAAATAGCTAAAGGATATTGTGCTCCTTGAAGCTCCAATTTTAATTCGTCATGATACTGTTTGTCAAGAGCCATCATCTGCATTAGGAATAATACACTACGGTTGGACTCGCCTCCATTTTCAGTCTGTAATATTAATCAAAAGTATACCTTTTGTTTCTTCTTAGTAGCTATGGTAGCCACAGTTCGATCATGACACCCTCAACCAATAAATAAATTCTGAGGATCATCCAATTCTTCTATCCCTAGTCCTGGCAATGGCAAGTCTTCAATTTTGGCAGAAACCTTCATATGGTTAAGGGTCTTGGCGTAATCGGGAATGTATCCTTCTGCCTCATTGTCAACAAAAGGTGATAAGTGCGGAGGAGGATTCCTAGCAAATTGATACGTTAATTTGGAGGTATAAATAATAAGAGTTAAAACCAAATATATATTATTTCTATTATTATGAAGTATGAGCTAACGTAGAGAAAAGTAGTGGATATATGGATTTAAGAAACCACTCGGTTTAGGACGCAAATCAAAAGTAAGGAAAATGCACTAATTTTTAAGAATAGGTTTTTAAATAATCTTTTAAATTCGAAAATATTAAGATGGTACAACTTGAAAAAAATTGAGTTCTGTATTTATAGAAAATTTTAATAATGTACACACACATATACATATACATATACATATACATATATTATACTTAGAGAAACAACAAATGACAACCTAAATACAGCAAAATAGGAGGTTCTTTTTCCTTCTGAGGATTGTTTTTTTTAACTTATGATACATAAAACTACTTTATATTGAAAGAGCATCGGAAATCTGAATACATTCCTGAAAAGAAAATTTGGATAATGTAGAATACTCCAGATTTTAAAATATGGAAGTACCTTCCCACCAAATAAACATCGGTTGGCAAGATGATTCATGTATTAACACAATCAAAAACCCATTGTGGCTGAACATAGTCTCTAGAGAGGAACTTGTAAGTAGTTGACTTGTCAACAATCTGCATTTAAAAAGGATCAGGAAGAGATGTAAAGACGTTGTAGGAGGCCATGTACTATAAAAAAAACATAAGTCACGTTGAAAACCTGATGAGTAATGGTTTCATCGGATTCCTTAAATGGTGTCTCATCTCCTTCCCAAGAAACAGTGCCACCAAAAGCAGGAATGATGAAAAGCAGTGATTCTCTAAAAACCTATTCCAACACAAAAAGACAGATCAAAGTATGATTTCAAAAGAAAGAATGGAGGATCATTAAGACAAGTAATATCTAGTATCCATGCCCATGGTAGTAGAGACATAAAACAACTAATCAAAAAGATGACAAGTTCTCCTATGTGAAAAAACTCATACAAAAATCAATTTCCAATATTGTTCCTACAAATTGTTGGGTTTTTTTTTTTTTTTGAACAAGCTGTAAGACCCCTAGTTATGGAAATAGTAGGATTATTAGTAAATATTATGATGGTTATTAGAATGGACATATTAGTAATTAGATAGTAAATTTGTTAGGACTTTTAGTATAAATGGAGGTAGTGGGTTGAGAGAAGGAATGTGAAGAATATTGTGGGATTTTCTTTGGGAATTTAGAGAGAGTCTAGCCCTCTTGAAAGGCTAGTGGTTACCTTGTGTACTTGTTCTTATGTTCTTATGATATATTGTAGTTTCTCCATTGATATTGTAGTATATATTTCTATCTTTAGTGTTTTTTGTGTTCTTGAGTACTCTTGTTAGGTGGTGTCCTAACACAATCACACATGCTTACATATATGATTTCTTTTCAAAAAAGTTTCTCATTTTAACATTTTGGAATTTATCTTATATTGAATTCTAAATTTACTGCTACAGTCTTCCTATAGAATTCCATCTCAAAATAGTATCTCTATTTTTAGTAACAATGCACAGAACATAAACACCAGATTTATAAGATGAAACATAAGCTTACCTCACGGCTTAAAAAGAACTTCATATTCTTAAAAAGTTTCTTGCACTCTTTAGTATCATCATCCTCATCCTCCCCATCATATTTACAAGTTGCATCTCCAACAAGATGCATCAATGCAACTGGCTCTTCTATTTCACTCGAACTTAAAGAATCAGAAGCTTTAGGATCTAACTGGGAAGATCTAGTGTTGACATCGAAGTATTTATACAAAGCATAAAGATCTGCAGATTTGAAATAATAGAAAATGAGGAAACAATGAAGACAGAAAAATCTAAGCTGATTAGAATTAGAGCAATAATAGTCTTTCAACTAAACGTTAAAATCACCTGCGGCCAAAGCCTCCAAATGAGGGTCCAAAATCGGTGGATACTTCAAATTAATCGATTTATATAAGTGATTGTTCACGGAGTCTAGAAGTTTCTGCACCCATAATAATTACAAGTATAACTAGTCAAATTCAAAACAAAGGGCTGAGCATATCAAATAGATAAACATTAACATGGTACATGAGAAGTGCAGTTTTTTCCCCTTCCCCATATTAGAATCGAACAATTAAGAGTCCTAAACAAATAAAACACTCAAGATTTTATCTATCATGTAGACAATCGGCTAGAGTGGAACAGGAGTCTCCAAGGTTAGGACTATTGACGGTTGTATCCATGCTATGCATTCAAGAATATTGCTTTTCTAAAAAATTCAACTACTTGTATCACACTTTTTTGTTATCTCAGGCCCTTTTCACGTGCTCTAAGAGAAACCGTGGGAGCTCTAATTACAGATATATAGTAGAACATTAGAATGGTTATAAGAAGGGACATATTAGTAATAGGTAGTAAGTTTGTTAGAGCTAAAGAGGGAGGGGTTGAGAAGAGGTGTCAATGAATTGTCCAAAAGTTTCTCTCCATTCATTCCACTAGAAAAACAACCAATGAAAAAAAATTTGAAACTTACTACAGAATAGCTGAAAAGAAAACAGACTCAAAATATTACCTCATAAGAGTCCACGAAGTTAAGAATAACAGTTAAGTCATCATCAATCACCTGACGAAATGAATGAGGAGCAAGCCATGTAATCTTTTGGCCTTCTACCTCAGCCTTTACAAACAACAAAATTAAGAAAATATCTTAGGAACATAAAATGCTTTACATGGTACTAGATACCATATAAATCACAATATACCTGATAATAAATTCCTTTCACGGATATAAAAACTTTTCGTAATTTATGAGTTCGAGAAATAAATGCTTGCCATTCGCAACTCAACCTAGCAAAAGATACAAAAAGAATATATATGATGAGTTATTGAAGTTGTCATTTTTATTACCATGCCAATAATACGAGACAAGTTGACAACATGGTGTTATAGTTCATAAAAATTTATTGTGACAAGTAAAGACCAACCTCCGACAATTACGAATACGCGTTGCCTCAACCATTACCCTCTCTTGAGGGGGTAATACCGCAAAAAGGTGCACCATTGAGAGGCAATCATCCAAATCTCTAAGTGCATCCATGAATTTTGGGTACCTAGAAAGCCGAACATAACATTCAACAATTGAAAAGAATTCATTATGGGAAAAAAAAAAAAACAGAACATATAGTTCTTGCATTAGGACCACAAAACAAAACAAGAGTTGCACGAACCTCTCCTTTAATATTCGCATTCTTTCTAATTCATCTGTAGGCCTATGATGTTTTAGAAAGTTTGCACGCTCCTTAGTCTTCTTTGCATCAGCTTTGTGTATCTTCCTATCATATGCTCTAATCTGTCTAAATTTCTCCAAGAGTGGTTCATGATGAAGAAAAGCAACATCCTTGACATGGTAATAAGTGTGATGATTTCCTTTAACTTTCTTCTTTGGCTCTCGAGGAAAAATTCCCTTAAAAATGCATAGCTTCCTGTGATAATAACAAAAAGTGCTCATTTTCAATATAACGTTGAGACACATATTTATATAAAAGAAAACCATGTTCACCAAAATCACCCTAAAATACAAATAGCAATCTATGATATGATATTAGGGTTTAAAAGCAAATACCTAAAAAGTGGCAAACTAAGTTGGAGGTGCTTTAGGGCCTGTGACCTGGTAACATATTTGGCTGCATTACCCTCCTTCTTCTTCCCCTAATAAACCGATAGAAAGAGAATAAAGAACAGTTCAACAATCCTTAATTAATAACAGTGATTATGCAATCCAACTTACCGGAGGCCTGTAATGCTTCTTCTTCGTAACTTTATTCACCATCGTTGCAGAAAAGATTGAAATTCTATCTATGAACACAAATATGAAATATATTTACATTCACGAGGAGGGAAGCCCAAGTGGCTGAACCCACAATATCTTAATTATCTAAAACAAAATGTGATTAACTTAGCCAACCAAATCAATTTTTCAAACAAATATATATAGTTAACAAATACGTAGAAAAGGACAACTAAAGAAAAATCGTAGACCGCTCGTGGTTTTGACGTGATCGTGCGGCAGGTTTATCTCGCCGGCCGTCCGGTCCTTCGTGATTTTCGTGCCCTCTCGTTGTGGTTTCCGGCGTCGGCTCTCTGTGTGCTGCAGGTTCAGGGGTTATTGCCGTCGTGATCCGTCAGTTTGTTGGGTTCTGGCGCCTGCTTTTTTCCGGCTGGGTTCGCTCGGCCGGTACCTAAGTACCAAGTTTATTTAATAAAGTAAAAACTTGTGAAATTTTCACGTGATAATTTATTTTTTTAATTATTTTATTTTATTTTATTTTGTGAGTAGAAAAAAGGAAATATAAACTAAATTGCAACACCTCCATTTGGATAAATATCTAAACAAAATGAAAATTTGAAATTTTGCTAAACTGATTTGTTTCTTAATTATAATTTCGTCTAATTTTTCTTTTTGTGCCCCTCGCCTCCTATATTTACCGATGGTATATTCATTTGGCTAAATAAATATATATATATATATTAAAAAAATGATATTTTCATCATCTAAATTCTTAATTATCTGGATTTTATTTTTAAAAAATTTACACATTAATATGAAACATTTCTAGATTATTTCCTATTTCCTAGATTGTTGAATAATTTATATTTAAATCATTTTTCAACTCTCAACGTCGGGTACACCTCAGCAAAATGGTGTAACGGAGAGGAGAAATAGAACCTTGTTGGACATGGTTCATTCGATGATGAGTTACGCTTCCTTACCGGACTCATTTTGGGGTTTCGAAGTGGAAACTACGGTATATATACTCAACTGTCTTCCCTCCAAGAGTGTTGCAAGAACAACTCTGGAGTTGTGGAACGGGTGTAAAGCTAATTTACGTCACTTCTGCATTTGAGGTTTCCCTACACATGTGCTTGAGGCTAATCCTAAGAAGTTGGAATCACGGTCGAGGTTATGCCTCTTTGTAGGCTACCTCAAAAGTACACAAAGGGGTTATTTTTATGATCCAATGAAAAATAGGGTGTTTGTTTCAACGAACACTACTTTCGTGGAGGAGGATCATATAAGGGAGCACAGTCCACAAAGTAAAGTCATGTTGTGTGAGCTTTCCAATGAAACTACTGAAACTTCAACAAGAGTTGTTGAAGAGCCTGCTACATCAGCAAGAGTTGTTGATGGGAGTTCATCTAGTAGGTTAGTTCCACCTCAAGAGTTGAGGGAACCTCGACGTAATGGGAGGGTTGCGAACTCGCCCATTCGCTATCTGGGTTTCACGAAAATCCTTGCTATAGTAGTAGATGGCGACGTTGAGGACCCATTGTCTTATCCGAAGGCAATGAAGGATGTAGACCGAGATGAATGGGTCAAAGCCATGGATCTCAGATGGAGTCGATGTACTTCAACTCAGTATGAGATCTTGTAGATCAGTCTGATGGGGTAAGACCTATAGGTTGTAAATGGATCTACAAGCGCAAACGGGGTGCTGATGGGAAGGTACAAACCTTCAAGGCTCGACTTATGGCAAAAAGTTATACCCAAGTAGAGGGAGTCGACTATGAGGAGACTTTCTCGACTATTGCCATGTTAAAGTTGATCTGCATCCTCTTATCCATTGCAGCTTATTATAATTATGAGATTTAGCAATGGACGTCAAGACAACCTTTCTAAATGGCAATCTTGAGGAGACCACTTATATGGTGCAACCTGAGAGATTCATAGCCCAAGATCAAGATCAAAAGGTTTGCAAGCTGAATCGGTCCATTTACGGGCTGACATAAACGTCTAGATCTTGGACATACGGTTTGATACTGAGATCAAGTCGTATGGCTTTGACCAAAATGTTGATGAGAAGATCATCAATGCTTCAGTAGTCTTCATAGTGTTATACATAGACGATATACTACTCATTGGGAATGATGTAGGTCTACTGACTGCAGTTAAGAACTGGCTAGCAACTCAATTCCAAATTAAAGATTTGGGAGAGGCTCAGTTTGTTCTAGGTATACAGATCTTTCGAGATCGTAAGAACAAAGTGCTAGTATTGTCTCAGGCATCGTACATTGACAAGATGTTACTCAAGTACTCGATGCAGGACTCCAAGAGGGGCCTACTGTTGTTCATGTATGGAGTCACTTTGTCTAAAGACATGTGTCCTAAGACGCCTCAAGAGGTTGAGGAGATGAAATGAGTCCCATATGCGTCTGCCATTGGTAGTTTGATGTACGCGATGCTCTGTACTCGTCCAGACATCTGCTACATTGTGGGCATAGTCGGTAGGTAAGTCTAACCCAGGCTAGGGTCACTGGACCATGGTGAAAAACATCCTAAAGTATCTTCGGAGAACGAGGGACTACATGCTCGTGTATGGATCTAGGGATTTGATCCTTATTAGATACATAGATTCTGACTTTCAGACTGATAAGGACTCTCGCAAGTCTACATCAGGGTCAGTCTTTACTCTTAATGGGGGAGCTGTAGTGTGGCGAAGCACTAAGCAGGGGTGCATCGCCGACTCCACTATGAGGGCGAAGTACGTAGCGGCTTGCAAAGCTGCTAAGGAGGCCATCTGGCTCAAGAAGTTCTTGATAGAACTGGAAGCTGTTCCAGATATGTCGAGGCCCATTACCCTTTATTATGATAATAGTGGGGTAGTGGCAAACTCCAAGGAGCCTAGGAGTCATAGGCGCGACAAACACATAGAGCGGAAGTATCATCTGATCCCCGAGATAGTGCATCGAGGGGACTTAATTGTCACGAAAATCGCTTCGGAGCACAATGTTGCTAACCCATTTACGAAGGCTCTCACGGCTACAGTGTTTGAGGGTAAAATTAAAGCATGGGTCTACAAGATCACCCGCGGCTAGACTAGGGCAAGTGGGTGATTTTCTTGTATTGGGCTTTTATGCCCTAGTTTATTATTATTTTTTTTTTGTACTAGTTTTATGTACACCCCACTTCGCTTTAGGACAAGTGGGAGATTGTTGGGGTTGATGCCTTAAAGTCTCGTGTTTTGTAGTTTGTAAACAGTTTGTATGAACGCTTGTGTTGTATAATATATGATATTTACTTCACATCTTGATTTTGCTCAGTTGTACGTTTTATTTGCTTTACCACAAACCAATAAATATAAAATCCCTGGTTATCTGCATGTAACTTAAGCATGTATGTGGTGACATACAAGTGAATATAACCAAAATGGTCTGTAGTATATGGATATAGGAGGGAAACCTTATCGTGGTAATGCTACGGATGCGGCCCCTTTGTAGAATGGTCATAAGTGTTGTAACTTATCAAGATGGTCTGATCCTGATCATTCGTATAGGGGACATGCGAGCGGGGGCATCCTATACAAAGAGTTTGTATAAGACCTAACCATGAAGTGTAAACATCTCGTTAGATAACACCGTTCATGACATAGACTTCACTTCACTAGGATGACCATAGGTAACATGACCTCAATCCTGAGTGAGTTGGGAACTCCTGCCATTGAGGGCGATACTTTGATTTGTATGGGTGCGAGTGGCCAGGTCGCTAATTCAAACCTACCATTTTGGGGATTCGTCTGATTTGGGAGCTGGGAACTCAGCTACACAAGATGGAATTCACTCCTTCCCCGAGGATGGGGCAAGTAGATAGATAGCTTTCTTAAAGGCTGATTCCAGGACTTGAACGAATTCTCTTGGCCCGAGAGGTGTTCACACATAGTTGGACTATGTTATATTGTTTATTAGAGGATTTAGTGGTACTTAAGAAGTGAGATGTAACTACAAAGTCAAAACGGTAAATTGGCCTAGCTGTACTTACGAGCATCTATGAAGGGCGTACTCATGATTGATTATATCCAATGGACACATAAATATATTTGTGGTAAGAAGAGTTCAACTGTTGGCCTTTAGTGGAATGCCTGGCAATTAATGGATGGTGGATTTCGTGGCTAAAGAGTTTAGTTAGCTATTCACATATCGTTGGAGCTTCAAGCCACAGGTCCATTAGGTCCCCTATGTAGCTTGGATAAAGTCAAGAACTAGTGTTTGGGTCAGTTTGAAATATTCAAATTGACAAGAGGGAGTTCGATTATATATGATATAATTGAACTGGTTAATTATGATATAATTGGCTAAATGTATGAGATAAATTATTTTGGAGGAAATTAGATATAAATATTGATTTATATCAAGTGGAGGAGAAATTACTATAGTAGATATGTGATATCAAACTATAGGGTAAGAATATAATATGATTATATTCATTTATTATTAAATTGGTTAATTATGAGATAATTGGCCGAATTATTCTCCTCAATCGTGCGTTAGTGGGAGCAACCGCATTCAGTTATGGTAACCAATGAATAAAATGAAAATTGGTTTAAATACATACTTTAAAATTCAACAAATTGGTTTAATGTGCAGTGATGACTATATAGTTAACATTTTGTAGTGAAGTCCATGTGTCAGTAGTAAGACAAACTCTTTGAGAGTTTTTAAGAAATTATTTCAACTTTTTTTTTCTCCTCAAGATAAAGTTGATGTACATCTCTAGCGATTATGACTCTCGATGGAACATCAAACTTAGGACACGAAACACTACAAAAACGTCTAAAACCCTCTGTCTCAACAAATTTGAACGACAACTCATTCACAATTATCATCTTAGCATATGCTAGTCTACATACTTGTTGGCTAAACAATGTCGTCACAAAATTACTAGCATTGACTCCTTTTCCATCATTTGAAGGTACGAGAGTTAGGGTGGATTGTCTTTTTTCTTCTTCTTTATATGAGTACTTTTTACATTGATTTCTTAAGTGCTTCCATAAAGTACTAGTTCCACAAGTATTACTACACATGCGTAATCTTCACCACAATAGTTACACTTGTACCTAACTCCATCATTAGCACTCGCTTCCATTTTTGTGAAATGATCCCACAGAGACGAAGTTGTTTTATTAGGTCTCTTTCGATTGGACTTGGGAGGTAGGGGAGGTATATTTTTAGGAGTTTCACTAACATTAGGAGGGGGAGGAGGATGAAGCATTTCATTATTACCGGTTCTACTTGCATTACCGCTACTGCTGTCCATCTATAAAATAAATGAAACTAGTAAACAACTAATTACAAAAAAAAAAAAAAAAAAAAAAAAAAAACAAACACTAACTAGCTTCTCAATTAACTCAAAACAACTCATGTATAAAGATCGATCATCAATCACACATAAACGGTATATATACACAATAAAAATTAAATTATTTTAAAGTTTGAAAATGGTGATTCGGCCGTGTCTGATTCTGTGTCCTCTGTGATGACTTTGAAGAATTTAAATGGTGATTCGGCCGTGTCAGACTCTATAGGATAGCTCTTTCTCTCCTACTTGCTTATCGTCTACGCGATCTGTCCTTTCTCCTAACTTTACCAAATTCACCAAAGACCACACTTTGGATTCTCACTCAGAGAATACCAAGAGCTCCAACTGGTGGTGTCTTCCTCGCTGTTTACTTGTTCGTGCTTGTTCGAGTTGCTACCATTCGTGTAGACGATTGTGCTGCTGCGGCCGACTGATTTGCTAGGGGATAGAGTTCGCATAGAGGTTCTTCCGCTGCTTTGAGTTCGACGTTTGAAGAGAGTCTTCAACTAGTATGAAAACTTTTTCCCTTATGTTTTATTGTTCGAAGCATGTCGTTAATTAGTGTTTATTTCCATAACTATCTGTTCGAATGTATTTGTTGTATATTGGTCACAATGAAATCGGAAAGATCCGAATGCACTCGTGGATGCTCTTCGTTAAGAGTTCCTTCACCATAATCGTTTAACTAATGGCCAGCTGAGTGAACTATCGTGTAGTGTCACTCTACGATCGTTTAGTCTCTTCAGCTATCATTTAGTGAATCCTATTCACTTGAAATTTAGGAAAACATTTTTCCTTTTATCTTACAGTTACCATGAAACTACCAATAACCTCCCATTCAATTGGTTATTAGAGAAAAAGAAATAAGTATCCAATAATTAATATTATTATAAATATATATGATAACCAACTTACCATATTATATTTATAACCTATGCAAATAAAAAACAAGTCTTCATAGGCAAGAGTTCATAACTCATCAATTAACGGATTACAAAGAAATTTTTGGTAATTAACTGAATTCTCATTAAGGGATTTTCAAAAACAGAAAAACAAGGAAAATTATTTCCACAAAATACAAAATTTTAATCTTCTTTGATAAAGGCTAATAGAGGCCAGATAGAAACTTATAGAAGGCTATCACTAATAAACGCTAATAGAAACAATCAGTGTTTTTTCCCCTATTATTGTAAATAATTTGACATTTTTTTATCAGGGAAATTTTTCCTTTTTTTTTTTTTTGTTTTGTGTTTTGGTTTTTTTTTTTTTAATATTAGGTAATCTATTCATATTAAAAAAAAAAAAGACTTAAGACACCATTTGGTAACCATTTTTTGTTTTTGTTTTTGAAAATTTTTCTTATAAACACTATTTTCACCTTCAAATTTCTTCCTTTATTATCTACTTTTTACCAATGATTTAAAAACCAAACCAAAGTTTAAAAACTAAAAAATGTAGGTTTTAAACACTTATTTTTGTTTTTAGAATTTCGCTAAGAATTCAATTGTACTTCAGAAAGATACAAATCATTATAAGAAATAGAGAAGAATTGTGCTTAATTTTCAAAACCAAAACCAAAAAAATAAAAAATTTATCAAACAATTCCTTAAAAGAACTTTTTTTAATTTAAAAACCACATAAATAATAGAGTTTTTTTTTTTCTTTTTCTTTTGATTGCTAACACATCTACTGTGAGTCGAACTACGCTTGGTTTTCTACTAAAAAAAAAGAGAGGAATCACTAAATTTGGGATTTTATTTTAGTTAGTTTTCCTTTAAATTTTAATTATGAGGGGGTTTTCTTCAGGAAAATTAAAAGGATATTGTCCTTTTAGAAACTATTTAGGAAAATATTGTTGTTTTCAAATTATTTGTAAAAATATTGTTGTTTTTTTTTTAAATAGGTCGAATTTTGAACGCTTGACCTTCCCCTTTCGTATTTTTTGTACGTCGAACTTTGAACCCTCGATCTTGCTCTAACATTATTATTGAGTCTGTTTAATTATCATTCTGGAGACCATCATCATAATTATTTGATTTGGAGAGAACGAAAGACCTTCCTCATTCCGGAGATATTCCTCATTCCGGAGACCTTCCTCATAACACTCATAATTATTTGATGTGTTAAAAATAATTTTGTATTGGGAGAGAACGAAAGAGGGAAGAGTAAGAAAGAGAGCGAGATATTGAGAGAAAGCAAGATCGGAGAGAGCGAAATCTGAGAGAGCGAGATATTGAGAGAGAGCGAGAGCGGAGAGAGCGAGATATTGAGAGAGAGCGAAATCTGAGAGAGCGAGATATTGAGAGGGAGCGAGAGCGGAGAGAGCGAGATATTGAGAGAGAGCGAGAGCAAAGAGAGTGAGATATTGAGAGAGAGCGAGATTGGAGAGAGCGAGAGTTTCCAGTTTTTTTCTTTTTAACTTGGGAGTTTCCAGCTTGATATGTTATTCTTTCTAACCCATTTGGAAACACACTCATTTGAATAAATCTTTTAGAATTCAACTGCTATTGCTCGTAGATGGGGCCATTTCATCTTTTTGGTTCATCATATTCTTATGCCTTTTTATTGTTGCTTGACATCATAAAGATTTTATTATTATTTATAATTTAAAAAAAAACACCATCAAAATCTTGACCTCACTACTGTGATATTTCTGTTCTTTATATCAATAATACAGTCTTATTTATAGACTTGTATGTGAAGGTTTTGAGTGTTGATTTGATTTATTATTTCCCCAAATTATATCTAAAATATGTAAATTTGAATATTGAATTTTTTTTTTACCTAACTTTTTAGATTTAGACTATCTGATGTTACTATTTATGTCAGTGATATTTAAAAGCTTCTATATCAAAATAATTACTATTCATAATATATAAAAAGAATAAATTAAAAAAATAATATCTCATAAAAATAAAAAAATTAAAATTAAATATCTCATTTATATAAAAATAATTACAAAAATCAATGTCCCATAAGGTGGACGTCGTCGATTTTGAGCTGGTTGTCGTCGTCGACTTCGAACTTGAGGTTGCTCGGGTTCTTCTTGATGTTGCTCTGGTACCTCAACAGGCGCTTCATAATATAAATATTCATTATGCTCTTCACGACCCCGACCATATCCATGCACGTATGAAGATGAAGGACCAGCCTCTGAGTCATAATGTCCTGAACCAAATGCTGGCATCATCGAACTAGCATAATCAGTTTGACTCTGCGTCTGCATCATAGGGGATAACTCTTCCACATTATGTGCAACCTCATCAAACTCATTCTCTTCCCGTAAAGGTCTTCTACGTCTAGGAGCTGGTGGAGGAACAATAGATATATCGTACATATAATGAATTTCCTCCATATAACTTTGGTTGTCACTACATATAACAAGAACCTGGTTCGGATCATTCGTAACCTCACGGAGTCTATGGTTGTTCGATCTCTGTGAATTATAAAAAAATTAGACAATATTTAAAATAAATTTAAATAAAAAATAATTAGATAATATTCATTTACCAGATGACCCACAGTTGCTCCCGGACGAGTGACGTAGCGCCTTGTGATATTATTATACCAAGGAATATATTATGGAGTGATATATGAGTCAAACTCTTCAAGAGAAACCCCTACTGTAATAAACCTTGCACGATAGTGCCATCGCACTACCAAATGTGCAACTTTTTCGAACCAATCTCCAGTCCTTAGGTCAATATCATGCAATATGGGTTCAGTATTACAAGGCGATGGGACATCCTGCTGAAAACCGAATTGTCTCATCACCCTATCAGGAAGATGCCACTCACCAATATGAAAACATATGAGAGGACTCATTGTCCACCATATGTTTTGACCATTTGTACAAAAATTAGGCAAAGTATGCATATGTTTTGACCATTCATACAAAAATTCGATAAAGTTGTTATTGAAATTGTAATCTTGAATCCAATAAACTAAGGTCCTGAGGCTATTTAATGTAGTTTGAACTTTATGTAGTGACATAAATGTAGATCAAGTTCAAATATATAGCCAAAATGGTCTATAGTATATGAATGAGGTTGGGCGCCTTATTCTAGGGACACTATGGATACGACCCACTTTGTAGTTAGTACAAACGATGTGATCATGAATCGTTCATATAGAGATATGTGAGTGGGGGCATCCTATGCAATGAGTTTGCATAAGACTGAACCATGAAATAGTCACTTTTTACGTTATAATGCCGTTTTAGGTATAAAACTGACTATTTCATTAATTGATGACCTAGGTAACTTAATCTTAATGTATAAAACCTAGGTCTTGAACAAGGGTCCCCACCTTCTCCTTGGCCCGAGAGGGATTCAATTTATAGGTTGGACCTTAAACCAATTGTTCCCCTACTAGTTAATAGAATAATTCAAATTATTCGAATTAGGTGAAGAGAGAGAAACCGACAAGTATATGTGATATAGTGGTCGGGTTTTCAATTTAGAGATACAACTTTAATATTTAAATGTGATTTAAATATCAATAATATGAATACGTTCATATTCGGAAGCTCGAAAATAATGGAAATGGTCAAAGATGTAAAAAGTCAAAGAATTGACTTTTTGACTTTGAAAAGTCAAACTTTGACCAATCTTATATTCAAATATGATTTGAATTTCAAGAAAATGAATAAAAATTCATGCTTGGGAGGTCAAAATGAGTCAACACGGAAAAAATCATAAAAAGTCAAAAGGTTGACTTTTTGGTCAAAGTTTGACCTTGACTAAATGACTATTTTGTCCTTTGACTATAGTTAGTGAGAAAATCTAAATTTTTGTTGGATAATTCCACTAACAAAATAGTGGACTAGGTGTTGGCTTATAGTGGAGACATTAAGCCCACTAAAATAGTGGATTATAGGTGTTGGGTTTTACATTAAGCCCACTAAGATAATTCCATTAAGACATTAAGCCCACTAAGTTTTCGGGAGCTTCAAAGGTAATTTAATTACTGTTTTTTTTACTTCAAATTGCATGTTTTTTCCTTTAAATTAAAAGCAATTAGAGTGTAATTAGGTCTTTTTACCGCTACGTATGTCTCGAGTTCCATCACAAACATGTATCTATACTGGCTGACTACATGTGTGGTTGTCCTAGTCACACAAAATTTGTCTCTTTACCTAAATTTTTAAATTGATAATTTATAATTTAAATATCAATTATCTGAAAACAGACTTCCACCCATCATTTGTAGAAAATCTCAATTTTGCTAAAAAATGAATGTGCACTTTCTATCAATTTTTGTAGAAGTATTCATGGGTTGAATCAATTTTGCTCCAAAATGAATGTGCCTTTGTAGAAATATGTTTTTCTAGAATCTAGAATGTTGTAGCAATTTGGCTTGAGTTAATTTTTTTTTTTTCATAAATACACAAAAATTAAGGAGTTTCATGTCATCTTTCAACTATTTTTTACCACTAAGATTATAAATGTCATCTATCAATTATTTTCTATTTTAAGTTCGATTTTATTATGTAAAAAACCAAATATATGAAATTTTAACTTAGGTTTAGGAGTTCAATAATTCTAAACGATGGGAATTATCGTCCAATATTGTATATGCATGACTGAAATAGCACCGAATGTATGATATTAGGGGTGTACATGGGCCGGATTGGAAGAATTTTGTAGATCACCCAAAATTCGGGTTGGTTAATAATGAATCCTATTGACCCACCCAAAATTCCCAGGTTGAGTCGGGTAGGGTCACCGATTTTTTTTTTTTTTAATAACTATTTTTACTTTTGATTCGTTGCTTCATTTTTAATTGAACAATTTGATTTTTGCGAGTTAATAAACCTTCATATTTACAAAAGTGAACTAATTTTAAATAAATTGCATCAATTAATAAAAAATTATAATAAAAAAGCATGTAATCTATGCGAAATTTTAGCATTTACATTAAAATACAACCACCATAAATTCAATATAAATTTCAAAAGAAACTTACTCAAATAATTCAATTCAAATGTTCAAGTTCAAAGTCTTTACTCAAAATATTCAAAGTCTACATTTAAAATCATTCAAAGTCTACATTTAAAATCATTCAAAATAGAAATAAAAAGTCCAAGTTTAATAATAACTATAGGCCTATTACATAAAACTCCAAGTTCAATAATAATCATTCAAAAGCACCATGAGACATGACGAATGACTTGAGGGAGTTTTCTTCTTCATCTTTGATCTTTTCACTTCTCAATGTCTGAAAAAATTACAAATACATTAAACCAAAAGAATCATTTATAAGTAATAACTATCCAAGTTCAATAATAATCATTTATAAGTAATAATTATCCAAGTTCAATAATGGTCCTCTTGGTTTAATGTATTTTTAATTTTTCCAGGCATTGATAAGTGAAAAGATCAAAGATGAAGAAGAAAACTCACTCAAGTCATTTGTCATGCCTCATGGTGCTTTTGAATGATTATTATTAAACTTGGAATTTTATGTAATATAGCAATAATTATTATTAAACTTGGGCTTTTTGTTTCTATTTTGAATGATTTTAAATGTAAACTTTGAATATTTTGAATAAAGACTTTGAACTTAAACATTTGAATTGAATTATTTGAGTATGTTTCTTTTGAAGTTTATATTAAATTTATGGTGGTTGTATTTTAATGTAAATGCTAAAATTTCGCGTAGATTACATGTTTTTTTATTATTAAATTTTTATTAATTGTTATTATTTATTTAGAATTAGTTCACTTTTGTAAATATGAAGGTTTATTAACCTGCAAAAATCAAATTGTTCAATAGAAAAGGAAGCAACCAAAAAACAGGTCAAAATAATTTTAAAAAAAAAACCGAAAAATTTTGGATTGGGTTGGGTTGACCGTTCAAAAATGAACTGATAGGATTCATTATTAAAACCCGAATTTTTGGGTGGTCCACAAAATTCTTTCAACCCGGCCTAACCTGACCCATGTACACTCCTAATATCATACATTCTGTGCTATATAAGTCATGCATATAGAATATTGGGCGATAATTCCCATCTTTTAGAATTATTGAACTCCTAAACCTAAGTTTTTTTGGCATAAAATTTCATATATTTGGTCTTTTACTTAATAAAATCAATAATTGATGGATGACATTTATAATCTTGTCAAAAATAGTTGAAAGATGATCAGAAACTCAAGTTTTGTGTATTTATGAAAAAAAATTAACTCAAGCCAAATTGCTACAACATTCTAGATTCTAGAACATATTTATGCAACAATGCAACTGGCAGCAATATGAAAGTGCACATTCATTTTTTTTTTTTAGCAAAATTGATTTTCTCTGGCAAATTAGGACAACCCATGAGCCTCCTATCTTCACTAACAACCATAACCTTTGAAGTTTGGAAATTGTCATCCAAAGCTCTCTAAAATGAGAATTCATCCACCATTTAACACAAAAAATTTTGTACTTGTATTTTTTTCTTTATCAATTTTAATTTATAAATAAAAAAACATAATTATTAAATTGAAACAAGCATTTTTTTAGATAAAAAAATATTATTAGATAAAATCGTCATTTTAATTAGAAAATTACATTATTGTCTATCAAGTAACACAAAGTGATCAAAATTATTTTAAATATCAATTTATACACATAATTAAGGTTAAATTGTAAATTAAGTATCCAGAGTTGGAGAAGGTTAAAATTTTAGTCCATATGATATAATAAAACTAGCATTCATAAACATAATAATCTACATTTTACACAAAATTATTATTTCTAATTTATGAAAACTAGTTATAAGTCAATATATTATTTCTAACACAAAAGAATTCTAAGTCAATATATTTCTAGAAAATAATAAGAAAACTAATAGGAGAGGACACTCATCTTTCTTTCTTTTTTATAGAAATTCCAATATAAATTAAATCAATATGAACATAGATTTTAGGACTAGTGGGAGAAATATCATTTTAAAATATTAATGGGTTATTAAAATAGAAAAACTTTTAAAATATTAATGGGTTATTAAAATAGAAAAACTAATTTATATTTAATTAATTACTGATTATTAAATTACAAAATGCTCCAAATAGTATACAATTAGTTTATTCCAAAATAACCTATTTTTAAAAACCATAACAACCTATATTTTATTAGAAGAGAGCAATATATTACCTAAACTTCAATTTTTTTTAGAAACTATTGGCAAAATTAGAGTAGTGGAATCGTGTAGTGGGTACACGATTTTCATGTGGCATACTCGTGTACCTGTACACGAGTACCGTTTAATCCAATCAGCACAAACTCGTGGACTCGGTCCATGATTTGCTTATATTTTTTTAAAAAAATTTGTTGACTATTTTTTTTAATTGTTAAACTTAATTATTAAACTAAATTCTTTAATTATTAAACTTAATTATATATTTAATCTACAATGAAAACATCTTACACTTATATTAAAAAAATAAATAATGGTCCATTGATTATATTTAAAATAATCATTGATTATATTTTAAATAATGTTGTTATTATAGATATTGTTGGGTGCAAATTTATTTTTAAAACGGTCTATTGATTATTTTTAAAATGGTCCATTGATTAATTTTTAAAACGATTTGATTAATTTTTAAAATGGCATTGATTATATTTAAAACGGTCAATTTCGATGCTGAAGGCCTAACAAACTTACTACCTATTACTAATATGTCCCTTCTTATTAATGTTCTACTATATATGATAGTTTCTAACAGAGCACATGAAAATGGCCTGAGCTAACAAAAAAGTGTGTTACAAGTAGTTGAATTTTTTAAAAAAGCAATATTCTTGAATGCATATCATGGATACAATAGTCAATACTCCTAACCTTGGAGACTCCTGTTCAACATTAGCCAATTGTCTACATGATAGATAAAATCTTGAGTGTTTTATTTATTTAGGACTCTTAATCGTTCGATTCTAATATGGTGAAGGGGAAAAACTGCACTCCTCATGTACCATGTTAATGTTTATCTATTTGATATTTAGCCCTTTGTTTTGAATTTGACTAGCTAATATTTGTAATCATTATGGGTGTAGAAACTTTTAGACTCTTTGAACAATCACTTATATAAATCGATTAATTTGAAATATCCACAGATTTTGGACTCTCATTTGGAGGTTTTGGCTGCAGATGATTTTAACTTTAGTTGAAAAGACTATCATTGCTCTAATTCTAATCAGCTTAGAGATTTTTTTGTCTTCATTGTTTCCTCGTTTTCTATTATTGCAAATCTGCAGATCTTTATGCTTTGTATAGATACTTCGATGACAACACTAGATCTTCCCAGTTAGATCTCAGGCTTCTGATTCTTTAAGATCTAGTGAAATAGAAGAGCCAGCTGCATTGATGCATTTTGTTGGAGATGCAACTTGTAAATATGATGAGGAGGATGATGATGATGATACTAAAAACTACAAGAAACTTTTTAAGAACATGAAGTTCTTTTTAAGCCGTGAGGTAAGCTTATGTTCCATCTTATAAATATGGTTTATGTTCTATGCATTGTTACTAAAAATATAGATGATATTTTGAGATGGAATTATGCAAGAAGACTGTAGCAGTAAATTCCGAATTCAGCATAAGATAAATTCCAAAATGTCAAAATGAGAAAATTTTTTAGAAAGAAATCATATATGTAAGCATATATGATTGTATCTATTAGGACACCACCTAACAAGAGTACTTAAGAACACAAAGAACACTAAAGATAGAAATATATACTACAATATCAATAGAGAAACTACAATATATCATAAGAACATAAGAACAAGTACACAAGGTAACCACTAGCCTTTCGAGAGGGCTAGACTCTCTCTAAATTCCCAAAGAAAATCCCACAATATTCTTCACATTCCTTCTCTCAACCCACTACCTCCATTTATACTAAAAGTCCTAACAAATTTACTATCTAATTACTAATATGTCCATTCTAATAACCATCATAATATTTACTAATAATCCTACTATTTCCATAACTAGGGGTCTTACAGCTTGTTCAAAAAAAAAAAAAAAAACCCAACAATTTGTAGGAACAATATTGGAAATTGATTTTTGTATGAGTTTTTTCACATAGGAGAACTTGTCATCTTTTTGATTAGTTGTTTTATGTCTCTACTACCATGGGCATGGATACTAGATATTACTTGTCTTAATGATCCTCCATTCTTTCTTTTGAAATCATACTTTGATCTGTCTTTTTGTGTTGGAATAGGTTTTTAGAGAATCACTGCTTTTCATCATTCCTGCTTTTGGTGGCACTGTTTCTTGGGAAGGAGATGAGACACCATTTAAGGAATCCGATGAAACCATTACTCATCAGGTTTTCAACGTGACTTATGTTTTTTTTATAGTACATGGCCTCCTACAACGTCTTTACATCTCTTCCTGATCCTTTTTAAATGCAGATTGTTGACAAGTCAACTACTTACAAGTTCCTCTCTAGAGACTATGTTCAGCCACAATGGGTTTTTGATTGTGTTAATACATGAATCATCTTGCCAACCGATGTTTATTTGCAGATTGATTGTGTTAACTATGCACTATGTTAGTGCATCAGGTTTTCAACCGATGTTCATCTTGCCAACCGATGTTTATGTTTTTTGTACTTTATGGAAGCACTTAAGAAATCAATGTAAAAAGTACTCATATAAAGAAGAAGAAAAAAGACAATCCACCCTAACTCTCGTACCTTCAAATGATGGAAAAGGAGTCAATGCTAGTAATTTTGTGACGACATTGTTTAGCCAACAAGTATGTAGACTAGCATATGCTAAGATGATAATTGTGAATGAGTTGTCGTTCAAATTTGTTGAGACAGAGGGTTTTAGACGTTTTTGTAGTGTTTCGTGTCCTAAGTTTGATGTTCCATCGAGAGTCATAATCGCTAGAGATGTACATCAACTTTATCTTGAGGAGAAAAAAAAAGTTGAAATAATTTCTTAAAAACTCTCAAAGAGTTTGTCTTACTACTGACACATGGACTTCACTACAAAATGTTAACTATATAGTCATCACTGCACATTAAACCAATTTGTTGAATTTTAAAGTATGTATTTAAACCAATTTTCATTTTATTCATTGGTTACCATAACTGAATGCGGTTGCTCCCACTAACGCACGATTGAGGAGAATAATTCGGCCAATTATCTCATAATTAACCAATTTAATAATAAATGAATATAATCATATTATATTCTTACCCTATAGTTTGATATCACATATCTACTATAGTAATTTCTCCTCCACTTGATATAAATCAATATTTATATCTAATTTCCTCCAAAATAATTTATCTCATACATTTAGCCAATTATATCATAATTAACCAGTTCAATTATATCATATATAATCGAACTCCCTCTTGTCAATTTGAATATTTCAAACTGACCCAAACACTAGTTCTTGACTTTATCCAAGCTACATAGGGGACCTAATGGACCTGTGGCTTGAAGCTCCAACGATATGTGAATAGCTGACTAAACTCTTTAGCCACGAAATCCACCATCCATTAATTGCCAGGCATTCCACTAAAGGCCAACAGTTGAACTCTTCTTACCACAAATATATTTATGTGTCCATTGGATATAATCAATCATGAGTACGCCCTTCATAGATGCTCGTAAGTACAGCTAGGCCAATTTACCGTTTTGACTTTGTAGTTACATCTCACTTCTTAAGTACCACTAAATCCTCTAATAAACAATATAACATAGTCCAACTATGTGTGAACACCTCTCGGGCCAAGAGAATTCGTTCAAGTCCTGGAATCAGCCTTTAAGAAAGCTATCTATCTACTTGCCCCATCCTCGGGGAAGGAGTGAATTCCATCTTGTGTAGCTGAGTTCCCAGCTCCCAAATCAGACGAATCCCCAAAATGGTAGGTTTGAATTAGCGACCTGGCCACTCGCACCCATACAAATCAAAGTATCGCCCTCAATGGCAGGAGTTCCCAACTCACTCAGGATTGAGGTCATGTTACCTATGGTCATCCTAGTGAAGTGAAGTCTATGTCATGAACGGTGTTATCTAACGAGATGTTTACACTTCATGGTTAGGTCTTATACAAACTCTTTGTATAGGATGCCCCCGCTCGCATGTCCCCTATACGAATGATCAGGATCAGACCATCTTGATAAGTTACAACACTTATGACCATTCTACAAAGGGGCCGCATCCGTAGCATTACCACGATAAGGTTTCCCTCCTATATCCATATACTACAGACCATTTTGGTTATATCCACTTGTATGTCACCACATACATGCTTAAGTTACATGCAGATAACCAGGGATTTTATATTTATTGGTTTGTGGTAAAGCAAATAAAACGTACAACTGAGCAAAATCAAGATGTGAAGTAAATATCATATATTATACAACACAAGCGTTCATACAAACTGTTTACAAACTACAAAACACGAGACTTTAAGGCATCAACCCCAACAATCTCCCACTTGTCCTAAAGCGAAGTGGGGTGTACATAAAACTAGTACAAAAAAAAAAAAAAATAATAAACTAGGGCATAAAAGCCCAATACAAGAAAATCACCCACTTGCCCTAGTCTAGCCGCGGGTGATCTTGTAGACCCATGCTTTAATTTTACCCTCAAACACTGTAGCCGTGAGAGCCTTCGTAAATGGGTTAGCAACATTGTGCTCCGAAGCGATTTTCGTGACAATTAAGTCCCCTCGATGCACTATCTCGGGGATCAGATGATACTTCCGCTCTATGTGTTTGTCGCGCCTATGACTCCTAGGCTCCTTGGAGTTTGCCACTACCCCACTATTATCATAATAAAGGGTAATGGGCCTCGACATATCTGGAACAGCTTCCAGTTCTATCAAGAACTTCTTGAGCCAGATGGCCTCCTTAGCAGCTTTGCAAGCCGCTACGTACTCCGCCCTCATAGTGGAGTCGGCGATGCACCCCTGCTTAGTGCTTCGCCACACTACAGCTCCCCCATTAAGAGTAAAGACTGACCCTGATGTAGACTTGCGAGAGTCCTTATCAGTCTGAAAGTCAGAATCTATGTATCTAATAAGGATCAAATCCCTAGATCCATACACGAGCATGTAGTCCCTCGTTCTCCGAAGATACTTTAGGATGTTTTTCACCATGGTCCAGTGACCCTAGCCTGGGTTAGACTTACCTACCGACTATGCCCACAATGTAGCAGATGTCTGGACGAGTACAGAGCATCGCGTACATCAAACTACCAATGGCAGACGCATATGGGACTCATTTCATCTCCTCAACCTCTTGAGGCGTCTTAGGACACATGTCTTTAGACAAAGTGACTCCATACATGAACAACAGTAGGCCCCTCTTGGAGTCCTGCATCGAGTACTTGAGTAACATCTTGTCAATGTACGATGCCTGAGACAATACTAGCACTTTGTTCTTACGATCTCGAAAGATCTGTATACCTAGAACAAACTGAGCCTCTCCCAAATCTTTAATTTGGAATTGAGTTGCTAGCCAGTTCTTAACTGCAGTCAGTAGACCTACATCATTCCCAATGAGTAGTATATCGTCTATGTATAACACTATGAAGACTACTGAAGCATTGATGATCTTCTCATCAACATTTTGGTCAAAGCCATACGACTTGATCTCAGTATCAAACCGTATGTCCAAGATCTAGACGTTTATGTCAGCCCGTAAATGGACCGATTCAGCTTGCAAACCTTTTGATCTTGATCTTGGGCTATGAATCTCTCAGGTTGCACCATATAAGTGGTCTCCTCAAGATTGCCATTTAGAAAGGTTGTCTTGACGTCCATTGCTAAATCTCATAATTATAATAAGCTGCAATGGATAAGAGGATGCAGATCAACTTTAACATGGCAATAGTCGAGAAAGTCTCCTCATAGTCGACTCCCTCTACTTGGGTATAACTTTTTGCCATAAGTCGAGCCTTGAAGGTTTGTACCTTCCCATCAGCACCCCGTTTGCGCTTGTAGATCCATTTACAACCTATAGGTCTTACCCCATCAGACTGATCTACAAGATCTCATACTGAGTTGAAGTACATCGACTCCATCTGAGATCCATGGCTTTGACCCATTCATCTCGGTCTACATCCTTCATTGCCTTCGGATAAGACAATGGGTCCTCAACGTCGCCATCTACTACTATAGCAAGGATTTTCGTGAAACCCAGATAGCGAATGGGCGAGTTCGCAACCCTCCCATTACGTCGAGGTTCCCTCAACTCTTGAGGTGGAACTAACCTACTAGATGAACTCCCATCAACAACTCTTGCTGATGTAGCAGGCTCTTCAACAACTCTTGTTGAAGTTTCAGTAGTTTCATTGGAAAGCTCACACAACATGACTTTACTTTGTGGACTGTGCTCCCTTATATGATCCTCCTCCACGAAAGTAGTGTTCGTTGAAACAAACACCCTATTTTTCATTGGATCATAAAAATAACCCCTTTGTGTACTTTTGAGGTAGCCTACAAAGAGGCATAACCTCGACCGTGATTCCAACTTCTTAGGATTAGCCTCAAGCACATGTGTAGGGAAACCTCAAATGCAGAAGTGACGTAAATTAGCTTTACACCCGTTCCACAACTCCAGAGTTGTTCTTGCAACACTCTTGGAGGGAAGACAGTTGAGTATATATACCGTAGTTTCCACTTCGAAACCCCAAAATGAGTCCGGTAAGGAAGCGTAACTCATCATCGAATGAACCATGTCCAACAAGGTTCTATTTCTCCTCTCCGTTACACCATTTTGCTGAGGTGTACCCGACGTTGAGAGTTGAAAAATGATTTAAATATAAATTATTCAACAATCTAGGAAATAGGAAATAATCTAGAAATGTTTCATATTAATGTGTAAATTTTTTAAAAATAAAATCCAGATAATTAAGAATTTAGATGATGAAAATATCATTTTTTTAATATATATATATATATTTATTTAGCCAAATGAATATACCATCGGTAAATATAGGAGGCGAGGGGCACAAAAAGAAAAATTAGACGAAATTATAATTAAGAAACAAATCAGTTTAGCAAAATTTCAAATTTTCATTTTGTTTAGATATTTATCCAAATGGAGGTGTTGCAATTTAGTTTATATTTCCTTTTTTCTACTCACAAAATAAAATAAAATAAAATAATTAAAAAAATAAATTATCACGTGAAAATTTCACAAGTTTTTACTTTATTAAATAAACTTGGTACTTAGGTACCGGCCGAGCGAACCCAGCCGGAAAAAAGCAGGCGCCAGAACCCAACAAACTGACGGATCACGACGGCAATAACCCCTGAACCTGCAGCACACAGAGAGCCGACGCCGGAAACCACAACGAGAGGGCACGAAAATCACGAAGGACCGGACGGCCGGCGAGATAAACCTGCCGCACGATCACGTCAAAACCACGAGCGGTCTACGATTTTTCTTTAGTTGTCCTTTTCTACGTATTTGTTAACTATATATATTTGTTTGAAAAATTGATTTGGTTGGCTAAGTTAATCACATTTTGTTTTAGATAATTAAGATATTGTGGGTTCAGCCACTTGGGCTTCCCTCCTCGTGAATGTAAATATATTTCATATTTGTGTTCATAGATAGAATTTCAATCTTTTCTGCAACGATGGTGAATAAAGTTACGAAGAAGAAGCATTACAGGCCTCCGGTAAGTTGGATTGCATAATCACTGTTATTAATTAAGGATTGTTGAACTGTTCTTTATTCTCTTTCTATCGGTTTATTAGGGGAAGAAGAAGGAGGGTAATGCAGCCAAATATGTTACCAGGTCACAGGCCCTAAAGCACCTCCAACTTAGTTTGCCACTTTTTAGGTATTTGCTTTTAAACCCTAATATCATATCATAGATTGCTATTTGTATTTTAGGGTGATTTTGGTGAACATGGTTTTCTTTTATATAAATATGTGTCTCAACGTTATATTGAAAATGAGCACTTTTTGTTATTATCACAGGAAGCTATGCATTTTTAAGGGAATTTTTCCTCGAGAGCCAAAGAAGAAAGTTAAAGGAAATCATCACACTTATTACCATGTCAAGGATGTTGCTTTTCTTCATCATGAACCACTCTTGGAGAAATTTAGACAGATTAGAGCATATGATAGGAAGATACACAAAGCTGATGCAAAGAAGACTAAGGAGCGTGCAAACTTTCTAAAACATCATAGGCCTACAGATGAATTAGAAAGAATGCGAATATTAAAGGAGAGGTTCGTGCAACTCTTGTTTTGTTTTGTGGTCCTAATGCAAGAACTATATGTTCTGTTTTTTTTTTTTTCCCATAATGAATTCTTTTCAATTGTTGAATGTTATGTTCGGCTTTCTAGGTACCCAAAATTCATGGATGCACTTAGAGATTTGGATGATTGCCTCTCAATGGTGCACCTTTTTGCGGTATTACCCCCTCAAGAGAGGGTAATGGTTGAGGCAACGCGTATTCGTAATTGTCGGAGGTTGGTCTTTACTTGTCACAATAAATTTTTATGAACTATAACACCATGTTGTCAACTTGTCTCGTATTATTGGCATGGTAATAAAAATGACAACTTCAATAACTCATCATATATATTCTTTTTGTATCTTTTGCTAGGTTGAGTTGCGAATGGCAAGCATTTATTTCTCGAACTCATAAATTACGAAAAGTTTTTATATCCGTGAAAGGAATTTATTATCAGGTATATTGTGATTTATATGGTATCTAGTACCATGTAAAGCATTTTATGTTCCTAAGATATTTTCTTAATTTTGTTGTTTGTAAAGGCTGAGGTAGAAGGCCAAAAGATTACATGGCTTGCTCCTCATTCATTTCGTCAGGTGATTGATGATGACTTAACTGTTATTCTTAACTTCGTGGACTCTTATGAGGTAATATTTTGAGTCTGTTTTCTTTTCAGCTATTCTGTAGTAAGTTTCAAATTTTTTTTCATTGGTTGTTTTTCTAGTGGAATGAATGGAGAGAAACTTTTGGACAATTCATTGACACCTCTTCTCAACCCCTCCCTCTTTAGCTCTAACAAACTTACTACCTATTACTAATATGTCCCTTCTTATAACCATTCTAATGTTCTACTATATATCTGTAATTAGAGCTCCCACGGTTTCTCTTAGAGCACGTGAAAAGGGCCTGAGATAACAAAAAAGTGTGATACAAGTAGTTGAATTTTTTAGAAAAGCAATATTCTTGAATGCATAGCATGGATACAACCGTCAATAGTCCTAACCTTGGAGACTCCTGTTCCACTCTAGCCGATTGTCTACATGATAGATAAAATCTTGAGTGTTTTATTTGTTTAGGACTCTTAATTGTTCGATTCTAATATGGGGAAGGGGAAAAAACTGCACTTCTCATGTACCATGTTAATGTTTATCTATTTGATATGCTCAGCCCTTTGTTTTGAATTTGACTAGTTATACTTGTAATTATTATGGGTGCAGAAACTTCTAGACTCCGTGAACAATCACTTATATAAATCGATTAATTTGAAGTATCCACCGATTTTGGACCCTCATTTGGAGGCTTTGGCCGCAGGTGATTTTAACGTTTAGTTGAAAGACTATTATTGCTCTAATTCTAATCAGCTTAGATTTTTCTGTCTTCATTGTTTCCTCATTTTCTATTATTTCAAATCTGCAGATCTTTATGCTTTGTATAAATACTTCGATGTCAACACTAGATCTTCCCAGTTAGATCCTAAAGCTTCTGATTCTTTAAGTTCGAGTGAAATAGAAGAGCCAGTTGCATTGATGCATCTTGTTGGAGATGCAACTTGTAAATATGATGGGGAGGATGAGGATGATGATACTAAAGAGTGCAAGAAACTTTTTAAGAATATGAAGTTCTTTTTAAGCCGTGAGGTAAGCTTATGTTTCATCTTATAAATCTGGTGTTTATGTTCTGTGCATTGTTACTAAAAATAGAGATACTATTTTGAGATGGAATTCTATAGGAAGACTGTAGCAGTAAATTTAGAAATCAATATAAGATAAATTCCAAAATGTTAAAATGAGAAACTTTTTTGAAAAGAAATCATATATGTAAGCATGTGTGATTGTGTTAGGACACCACCTAACAAGAGTACTCAAGAACACAAAAAACACTAAAGATAGAAATATATACTACAATATCAATGGAGAAACTACAATATATCATAAGAACATAAGAACAAGTACACAAGGTAACCACTAGCCTTTCAAGAGGGCTAGACTCTCTCTAAATTCCCAAAGAAAATCCCACAATATTCTTCACATTCCTTCTCTCAACCCACTACCTCCATTTATACTAAAAGTCCTAACAAATTTACTATCTAATTACTAATATGTCCATTCTAATAACCATCATAATATTTACTAATAATCCTACTATTTCCATAACTAGGGGTCTTACAGCTTGTTCAAAAAAAAAAAAAAACCCAACAATTTGTAGGAACAATATTGGAAATTGATTTTTGTATGAGTTTTTTCACATAGGAGAACTTGTCATCTTTTTGATTAGTTGTTTTATGTCTCTACTACCATGGGCATGGATACTAGATATTACTTGTCTTAATGATCCTCCATTCTTTCTTTTGAAATCATACTTTGATCTGTCTTTTTGTGTTGGAATAGGTTTTTAGAGAATCACTGCTTTTCATCATTCCTGCTTTTGGTGGCACTGTTTCTTGGGAAGGAGATGAGACACCATTTAAGGAATCCGATGAAACCATTACTCATCAGGTTTTCAACGTGACTTATGTTTTTTTTATAGTACATGGCCTCCTACAACGTCTTTACATCTCTTCCTGATCCTTTTTAAATGCAGATTGTTGACAAGTCAACTACTTACAAGTTCCTCTCTAGAGACTATGTTCAGCCACAATGGGTTTTTGATTGTGTTAATACATGAATCATCTTGCCAACCGATGTTTATTTGGTGGGAAGGTACTTCCATATTTTAAAATCTGGAGTATTCTACATTATCCAAATTTTCTTTTCAGGAATGTATTCAGATTTCCGATGCTCTTTCAATATAAAGTAGTTTTATGTATCATAAGTTAAAAAAAACAATCCTCAGAAGGAAAAAGAACCTCCTATTTTGCTGTATTTAGGTTGTCATTTGTTGTTTCTCTAAGTATAATATATGTATATGTATATGTATATGTATATGTGTGTGTACATTATTAAAATTTTCTATAAATACAGAACTCAATTTTTTTCAAGTTGTACCATCTTAATATTTTCGAATTTAAAAGATTATTTAAAAACCTATTCTTAAAAATTAGTGCATTTTCCTTACTTTTGATTTGCGTCCTAAACCGAGTGGTTTCTTAAATCCATATATCCACTACTTTTCTCTGCGTTAGCTCATACTTCATAATAATAGAAATAATATATATTTGGTTTTAACTCTTATTATTTATACCTCCAAATTAACGTATCAATTTGCTAGGAATCCTCCTCCGCACTTATCACCTTTTGTTGACAATGAGGCAGAAGGATACATTCCCGATTACGCCAAGACCCTTAACCATATGAAGGTTTCTGCCAAAATTGAAGACTTGCCATTGCCAGGACTAGGGATAGAAGAATTGGATGATCCTCAGAATTTATTTATTGGTTGAGGGTGTCATCGATCGAACTGTGGCTACCATAGCTACTAAGAAGAAACAAAAGGTATACTTTTGATTAATATTACAGACTGAAAATGGAGGCGAGTCCAACCGTAGTGTATTATTCCTAATGCAGATGATGGCTCTTGACAAACAGTATCATGACGAATTAAAATTGGAGCTTCAAGGAGCACAATATCCTTTAGCTATTTCAAAAGTTGATAAGCAGTTGTCCGACGAGGATTATTTCGACCTCCCTGATTATCAACAAATTGCTGAAGATAATGCTAACTTGTCAATGGTTCTGATGCCAAGAAAGAAGAGAGGCCTTTATAAAGCTATGAAGGTAGTTTACTTGTTTTGTTGTGTTCTGTTTCTGATACTGCTTGAACCACAATTCTTTCGTTTTTTGTCCTTACAAATTCAAGTTTCTATATTTAAACTTCTTTTGGCATTTACTCTTATTAAACCTTGCCTTGAGATGAAACTAACTAAGAATCTCATACTTGCTGCCAGTAATGGTTTAAAAACTTGCATTCTTATTTTTGGTAATATGTTTTTGAATTCTTCTTTTGTTTTGTTTTTTTTAGTTCATTTTGTATTCTATTGTTATGAGTTAGAAATTTCTCTTCTTACCAGATTTGTCAAAGAAGGAACAAGGATCGTAATAAACTTCTAGAGGATAGGAAGAGTAAGCTTGAAGAATCTCACAAATCGTAGTAAGCAAAGAGCACATCACCAATTTTGTTCTTAATTATTTGCAATCTTATTTTCGGATGGCCAATAAGCTTATTTTGCTCCAAGCGTATGAGTCGTTTTCTTTGGTTTTTGGTTTTTTTAAAATAAAAACCATATATGTTTGGTAGCTATTTCTAGTTTTCAATTATTAGTTAATTATTCATCATTATTATTATTCTGTAAAATGAATAGCAAATTATTATTATTATATTATTTCATTTAATTTAATATATGTAGGGGTCAAAATTCACTCAAGTTTTTTATCATTGTATGAGACAAATGTTCGCATATATATTTTTCCAAATCCACATTTTTTTAATTTTTTATTTATAATTTAATCTTCAAACTTTACTTGTAATAAATTTGTTGAATTTTAAAGTATGTATTTAAATTACTTATATTTAGTTTGATATATATTATTACTTACATGAGAAAATTAAAATTCATTATTTTTAGTTGAAAATAATTAGAATAATTTGTAATTTTAAGCTCAAAATAACATGGTATATTTTAAAAAAATTAAAATAACATTAAAATATTAAAATATCTAAAAGAAAAGATAGGGAAGAAAAACAGACCTTTAATATTAATATTGTTGTTTTCAAAACTTATTAAAGAAATATTGTTGTTTTGAAATTTATTAGAGAAATATTGTTGTTTTGGGAGTTCGAGGCTAGAGGTCGAACGTTGAGAACTCGACAAATAAAGAAAAACTTGAAAACAATACGTAAATTAGGGTTGTCGAAGGTTGAAGTTTCGACACACATAAGTTGAAACTTCAACCCTCGACAAGGAATGGGTGAAGCAGATTGTAGGAGAGAGCGATACTGGAAAAATAACAACAATAACAGAGATAGTATGAGAGCGAGATTCAAAGCGAGATAGTTGGAGAGAGCGAGATTCAAAGCGAGATTGTAGGAGATAGCGATATTTAAAGCGAGATTGTAGGAGATAGCGATATTCAAAGCGAGTTGTAGGAGGGAGCGAGATTTTAGGAGAGAGAAATTTAGAGAGCGAGATTGTTGGAGAGAGTGAGATCTATTGTATATTCAATATTTTTATTGTAATCAATAAAGTTTTACATTATTATTTACCCTCACACTTTTCTCTACTATTCAATTATAGTCTAATGATTATTCAATTATAGTATAATAATCTAATATATTCAATTTATTGTATGTTCAATTTTTTTTATAATAATCTATTGTATATTCAATTATAGTATAATAATCTAATATATTTGTTATTGTTGTGGATTTTGTAACCAATTAGGACAAATTCTGTTATTGTTGTTATTTTTTCATTAATGATTATTAGCTCTTTTTTCTCATTGGTGAAGACTATCTCTCTCTCTTTTTTTTTTTTATATATATATTTTAATGGAAAGTTCAAATAAAGTGAAGACTATCTCGTTCTCTCCTATAATCTCGCTATAAATCTCGTTCTCTCCTACAATCTCGCTATAAATCTCGCTCTCTCCTACAATCTCTCTATAAATATCGCTCTCTTCTACAATCTCGCTCTCTCCTACAATCTCGCTGAACATCTCACTCTCTCTGCTATTGTTGTTATTTTTTCATTAATGATTACTAGGTTTTTTTCTCATTGGTCATGTATATATGGAAAGTAATGATTACAATCTCGCTCTATCTATGGAAAGTAAATAAATTTATTGTATATTCAATTTTTTTTTATTATAAAGTTGTACATTTTTCTTTTCTTTTAATTAAGTTGTACATTATTCTTTTCTTTTAATTAAGTTATACATTATTCTTTTAATTAACTTGTACATTATTCTTTTAATTAAGTTGTACATTTTTTAATTGAGAAATAAATATTTTTTTTTTCAGATCATGGCTTTAAACCTAGGACCTGTTGATCCCAATGTTTTGTACGACCAGTCCATTAATCAATCATCTGTTGTATGGCGAGATCGTACTACTGGAGAAATATTTTGCAGGCGTCGAGAGAGGCAGTTCTCTAGCGCACTATCCCGCTCCACCCTCGAATACTATCGGTACTGCGCATATCTAGATTCTATGGGATTGCCAGATTAAGACTTATTCAGTTGGACTGGCATCTGATCATAGCCTTGGTCGAGAGATGGAGGCCCGAGACGCATACATTCCATATGTCTGCTGGAGAGTGCACTATCACTCTACAAGACATAGAAGTGTTGTTGGGGTTACCTGTTGACGGTGAGCCGGTCACTAGAGTGATGTACGATGACTGGTTAGAAGTTTGTCAATTGTACCTTGGTGCGACCCCACTTACCGACAAGATTAAAGGATCGAGGTTAAGTTTAATATGGTTAGGAACACAATTTCGTGAGCTCATAGATGATGCAGACGAGGAAACTGTCATAAGATATGCGCGAGCATATATACTACAAATGATGGGTGGAAGTCTGTTTTCAGATAATTGATATTTAAATTATAAATTATCAATTTAAAAATTTAGGTAGAGAGACAAATTTTGTGTGACTAGGACAACCACACATGTAGTCAGCCAGTATAGATACATGTTTGTGATGGAACTCGAGACATACGTAGCGGAAAAAAGACCTAATTACACTCTAATTGCTTTTAATTTAAAGGAAAAAAACATGCAATTTGAAGTAAAAAAAACAGTAATTAAATTACCTTTGAAGCTCCCGAAAACTTAGTGGGCTTAATGTCTTAATGGAATTATCTTAGTGGGCTTAATGTAAAACCCAACACCTATAATCCACTATTTTAGTGGGCTTAATGTCTCCACTATAAGCCAACACCTAGCCCACTATTTTGTTAGTGGAATTATCCAACAAAAATTTAGATTTTCTCACTAACTATAGTCAAAGGACAAAATAGTCATTTAGTCAAGGTCAAACTTTGACCAAAAAGTCAACCTTTTGACTTTTTATGATTTTTTCCGTGTTGACTCATTTTGACCTCCCAATCATGAATTTTTATTCATTTTCTTGAAATTCAAATCATATTTGAATATAAGATTGGTCAAAGTTTGACTTTTCAAAGTCAAAAAGTCAATTCTTTGACTTTTTACATCTTTGACCATTTCCATTATTTTCGAGCTTCCGAATATGAACGTATTCATATTATTGATATTTAAATCACATTTAAATATTAAAGTTGTATCTCTAAATTGAAAACCCGACCACTATATCACATATACTTGTCGGTTTCTCTCTCTTCACCTAATTCGAATAATTCGAATTATTCTATTAACTAGTAGGGGAACAATTGGTTTAAGGTCCAACCTATAAATCGAATCCCTCTCGAGCCAAGGAGAAGGTGGGGACCCTTGTTCAAGACCTAGGTTTTATACATTAAGATTAAGTTACCTAGGTCATCAATTAATGAAATAGTCAGTTTTATACCTAAAACGACATTATAATGTAAAAAGTGACTATTTCATGGTTCAGTCTTATGCAAACTCATTGCATAGGATGCCCCCACTCACATATCTCTATATGAACGATTCATGATCACATCGTTTGTACTAACTACAAAGTGGGTCGTATCCATAGTGTCCCTAGAATAAGGCGCCCAACCTCATTCATATACTATAGACCATTTTGGCTATATATTTGAACTTGATCTACATTTATGTCACTACATAAAGTTCAAACTACATTAAATAGCCTCAGGACCTTAGTTTATTGGATTCAAGATTACAATTTCAATAACAACTTTATCGAATTTTTGTATGAATGGTCAAAACATATGCATACTTTGCCTAATTTTTGTACAAATGGTCAAAACATATGGTGGACAATGAGTCCTCTCATATGTTTTCATATTGGTGAGTGGCATCTTCCTGATAGGGTGATGAGACAATTCGGTTTTCAGCAGGATGTCCCATCGCCTTGTAATACTGAACCCATATTGCATGATATTGACCTAAGGACTGGAGATTGGTTCGAAAAAGTTGCACATTTGGTAGTGCGATGACACTATCGTGCAAGGTTTATTACAGTAGGGGTTTCTCTTGAAGAGTTTGACTCATATATCACTCCATAATATATTCCTTGGTATAATAATATCACAAGGCGCTACGTCACTCGTCCGGGAGCAACTGTGGGTCATCTGGTAAATGAATATTATCTAATTATTTTTTATTTAAATTTATTTTAAATATTGTCTAATTTTTTTATAATTCACAGAGATCGAACAACCATAGACTCCGTGAGGTTACGAATGATCCGAACCAGGTTCTTGCTATATGTAGTGACAACCAAAGTTATATGGAGGAAATTCATTATATGTACGATATATCTATTGTTCCTCCACCAGCTCCTAGACGTAGAGGACCTTTACGGGAAGAGAATGAGTTTGATGAGGTTGCACATAATGTGGAAGAGTTATCCCCTATGATGCAGACGCAGAGTCAAACTGATTATGCTAGTTCGATGATGCCAGCATTTGGTTCAGGACATTATGACTCAGAGGCTGGTCTTTCATCTTCATACGTGCATGGATATGGTCGGGGTCGTGAAGAGCATAATGAATATTTATATTATGAAGCGCCTGTTGAGGTACCAGAGCAACATCAAGAAGAACCCGAGCAACCTCAAGTTCGAAGTCGACGACGACAACCAGCTCAAAATCGACGACGTCCACCTTATGGGACATTGATTTTTGTAATTATTTTTATATAAATGAGATATTTAATTTTAATTTTTTTATTTTTATGAGATATTATTTTTTTAATTTATTCTTTTTATATATTATGAATAGTAATTATTTTGATATAGAAGCTTTTAAATATCACTGACATAAATAGTAACATCAGATAGTCTAAATCTAAAAAGTTAGGTAAAAAAAAAATTCAATATTCAAATTTACATATTTTAGATATAATTTGGGGAAATAATAAATCAAATCAACACTCAAAACCTTCACATACAAGTCTATAAATAAGACTGTATTATTGATATAAAGAACAGAAATATCACAGTAGTGAGGTCAAGATTTTGATGGGGTTTTTTTTAAAATTATAAATAATAATAAAATCTTTATGATGTCAAGCAACAATAAAAAGGCATAAGAATATGATGAACCAAAAAGATGAAATGGCCCCATCTACGAGCAATAGCAGTTGAATTCTAAAAGATTTATTCAAATGAGTGTGTTTCCAAATGGGTTAGAAAGAATAACATATCAAGCTGGAAACTCCCAAGTTAAAAAGAAAAAAACTGGAAACTCTCGCTCTCTCCAATCTCGCTCTCTCTCAATATCTCACTCTCTTTGCTCTCGCTCTCTCTCAATATCTCGCTCTCTCCGCTCTCGCTCCCTCTCAATATCTCGCTCTCTCAGATTTCGCTCTCTCTCAATATCTCGCTCTCTCCGCTCTCGCTCTCTCTCAATATCTCGCTCTCTCAGATTTCGCTCTCTCCGATCTTGCTTTCTCTCAATATCTCGCTCTCTTTCTTACTCTTCCCTCTTTCGTTCTCTCCCAATACAAAATTATTTTTAACACATCAAATAATTATGAGTGTTATGAGGAAGGTCTCCGGAATGAGGAATATCTCCGGAATGAGGAAGGTCTTTCGTTCTCTCCAAATCAAATAATTATGATGATGGTCTCCAGAATGATAATTAAACAGACTCAATAATAATGTTAGAGCAAGGTCGAGGGTTCAAAGTTCGACGTACAAAAAATACGAAAGGGGAAGGTCAAGCGTTCAAAATTCGACCTATTTAAAAAAAAAACAACAATATTTTTACAAATAATTTGAAAACAACAATATTTTCCTAAATAGTTTCTAAAAGGACAATATCCTTTTAATTTTCCCGAAGAAAACCCTCTCATAATTAAAATTTAAAGGAAAACTAACTAAAATAAAATCCCAAATTTAGTGATTCCTCTCTTTTTTTTTAGTAGAAAACCAAGCGTAGTTCGACTCACAGTAGATGTGTTAGCAATCAAAAGAAAAAGAAAAAAAAAACTCTATTATTTATGTGGTTTTTAAATTAAAAAAAGTTCTTTTAAGGAATTGTTTGATAAATTTTTTATTTTTTTGGTTTTGGTTTTGAAAATTAAGCACAATTCTTCTCTATTTCTTATAATGATTTGTATCTTTCTGAAGTACAATTGAATTCTTAGCGAAATTCTAAAAACAAAAATAAGTGTTTAAAACCTACATTTTTTAGTTTTTAAACTTTGGTTTGGTTTTTAAATCATTGGTAAAAAGTAGATAATAAAGGAAGAAATTTGAAGGTGAAAATAGTGTTTATAAGAAAAATTTTCAAAAACAAAAACAAAAAATGGTTACCAAATGGTGTCTTAAGTCTTTTTTTTTTTTAATATGAATAGATTACCTAATATTAAAAAAAAAAAAACCAAAACACAAAACAAAAAAAAAAAAAAGGAAAAATTTCCCTGATAAAAAAATGTCAAATTATTTACAATAATAGGGGAAAAAACACTGATTGTTTCTATTAGCGTTTATTAGTGATAGCCTTCTATAAGTTTCTATCTGGCCTCTATTAGCCTTTATCAAAGAAGATTAAAATTTTGTATTTTGTGGAAATAATTTTCCTTGTTTTTCTGTTTTTGAAAATCCCTTAATGAGAATTCAGTTAATTACCAAAAATTTCTTTGTAATCCGTTAATTGATGAGTTATGAACTCTTGCCTATGAAGACTTGTTTTTTATTTGCATAGGTTATAAATATAATATGGTAAGTTGGTTATCATATATATTTATAATAATATTAATTATTGGATACTTATTTCTTTTTCTCTAATAACCAATTGAATGGGAGGTTATTGGTAGTTTCATGGTAACTGTAAGATAAAAGGAAAAATGTTTTCCTAAATTTCAAGTGAATAGGATTCACTAAATGATAGCTGAAGAGACTAAACGATCGTAGAGTGACACTACACGATAGTTCACTCAGCTGGCCATTAGTTAAACGATTATGGTGAAGGAACTCTTAACGAAGAGCATCCACGAGTGCATTCGGATCTTTCCGATTTCATTGTGACCAATATACAACAAATACATTCGAACAGATAGTTATGGAAATAAACACTAATTAACGACATGCTTCGAACAATAAAACATAAGGGAAAAAGTTTTCATACTAGTTGAAGACTCTCTTCAAACGTCGAACTCAAAGCAGCGGAAGAACCTCTATGCGAACTCTATCCCCTAGCAAATCAGTCGGCCGCAGCAGCACAATCGTCTACACGAATGGTAGCAACTCGAACAAGCACGAACAAGTAAACAGCGAGGAAGACACCACCAGTTGGAGCTCTTGGTATTCTCTGAGTGAGAATCCAAAGTGTGGTCTTTGGTGAATTTGGTAAAGTTAGGAGAAAGGACAGATCGCGTAGACGATAAGCAAGTAGGAGAGAAAGAGCTATCCTATAGAGTCTGACACGGCCGAATCACCATTTAAATTCTTCAAAGTCATCACAGAGGACACAGAATCAGACACGGCCGAATCACCATTTTCAAACTTTAAAATAATTTAATTTTTATTGTGTATATATACCGTTTATGTGTGATTGATGATCGATCTTTATACATGAGTTGTTTTGAGTTAATTGAGAAGCTAGTGTTTGTTTTTTTTTTTTTTTTTTTTTTTTGTAATTGTATAGGTAGGTGTAATTAGTTGTTTACTAGTTTCATTTATTTTATAGATGGACAGCAGTAGCGGTAATGCAAGTAGAACCGGTAATAATGAAATGCTTCATCCTCCTCCCCCTCCTAATGTTAGTGAAACTCCTAAAAATATACCTCCCCTACCTCCCAAGTCCAATCGAAAGAGACCTAATAAAACAACTTCGTCTCTGTGGGATCATTTCACAAAAATGGAAGCGAGTGCTAATGATGGAGTTAGGTACAAGTGTAACTATTGTGGTGAAGATTACGCATGTGTAGTAATACTTATGGAACTAGTACTTTATGGAAGCACTTAAGAAATCAATGTAAAAAGTACTCATATAAAGAAGAAGAAAAAAGACAATCCACCCTAACTCTCGTACCTTCAAATGATGGAAAAGGAGTCAATGCTAGTAATTTTGTGACGACATTGTTTAGCCAACAAGTATGTAGACTAGCATATGCTAAGATGATAATTATGAATGAGTTGTCGTTCAAATTTGTTGAGACAGAGGGTTTTAGACGTTTTTGTAGTGTTTCGTGTCCTAATTTTGATGTTCCATCGAGAGTCATAATCGCTAGAGATGTACATCAACTTTATCTTGAGGAGAAAAAAAAAGTTGAAATAATTTCTTAAAAACTCTCAAAGAGTTTGTCTTACTACTGACACATGGACTTCACTACAAAATGTTAACTATATAGTCATCACTGCACATTAAACCAATTTGTTGAATTTTAAAGTATGTATTTAAACCAATTTTCATTTTATTCATTGGTTACCATAACTGAATGCGGTTGCTCCCACTAACGCACGATTGAGGAGAATAATTCGGCCAATTATCTCATAATTAACCAATTTAATAATAAATGAATATAATCATATTATATTCTTACCCTATAGTTTGATATCACATATCTACTATAGTAATTTCTCCTCCACTTGATATAAATCAATATTTATATCTAATTTCCTCCAAAATAATTTATCTCATACATTTAGCCAATTATATCATATATAATTAACCAGTTCAATTATATCATATATAATCGAACTCCCTCTTGTCAATTTGAATATTTCAAACTGACCCAAACACTAGTTCTTGACTTTATCCAAGCTACATAGGGGACCTAATGGACCTGTGGCTTGAAGCTCCAACGATATGTGAATAGCTGACTAAACTCTTTAGCCAAGAAATCCACCATCCATTAATTACCAGGCATTCCACTAAAGGCCAACAGTTGAACTCTTCTTACCACAAATATATTTATGTGTCCATTGGATATAATCAATCATGAGTACGCCCTTCATAGATGCTCGTAAGTACAGCTAGGCCAATTTACCGTTTTGACTTTGTAGTTATATCTCACTTCTTAAGTACCACTAAATCCTCTAATAAACAATATAACATAGTCCAACTATGTGTGAACACCTCTCGGGCCAAGAGAATTCGTTCAAGTCCTGGAATCAGCCTTTAAGAAAGCTATCTATCTACTTGCCCCATCCTCGGGGAAGGAGTGAATTCCATCTTGTGTAGCTGAGTTCCCAGCTCCCAAATCAGACGAATCCCCAAAATGGTAGGTTTGAATTAGCAACCTGGCCACTCGCACCCATACAAATCAAAGTATCGCCCTCAATGGCAGGAGTTCCCAACTCACTCAGGATTGAGGTCATGTTACCTATGGTCATCCTAGTGAAGTGAAGTCTATGTCATGAACGGTGTTATCTAACGAGATGTTTACACTTCATGGTTAGGTCTTATACAAACTCTTTGTATAGGATGCCCCCGCTCGCATGTCCCCTATACGAATGATCAGGATCAGACCATCTTGATAAGTTACAACACTTATGACCATTCTACAAAGGGGCCGCATCCGTAGCATTACCACAATAAGGTTTCCCTCCTATATCCATATACTACAGACCATTTTGGTTATATCCACTTGTATGTCACCACATACATGCTTAAGTTACATGCAGATAACCAGGGATTTTATATTTATTGGTTTGTGGTAAAGCAAATAAAACGTACAACTGAGCAAAATCAAGATGTGAAGTAAATATCATATATTATACAACACAAGCGTTCATACAAACTGTTTACAAACTACAAAACACGAGACTTTAAGGCATCAACCCCAACAATCTCCCACTTGTCCTAAAGCGAAGTGGGGTGTACATAAAACTTGTACAAAAAAAAAATAATAATAAACTAGGGCATAAAAGCCCAATACAAGAAAATCACCCACTTGCCCTAGTCTAGCCGCGGGTGATCTTGTAGACCCATGCTTTAATTTTACCCTCAAACACTGTAGCCGTGAGAGCTTTCGTAAATGGGTTAGCAACATTGTGCTCCGAAGCGATTTTCGTGACAATTAAGTCCCCTCGATGCACTATCTCGGGGATCAGATGATACTTTCGCTCTATGTGTTTGTCGCGCCTATGACTCCTAGGCTCCTTGGAGTTTGCCACTACCCCACTATTATCATAATAAAGGGTAATGGGCCTCGACATATCTGGAACAGCTTCCAGTTCTATCAAGAACTTCTTGAGCCAGATGGCCTCCTTAGCAGCTTTGCAAGCCGCTACGTACTCCGCCCTCATAGTGGAGTCGGCGATGCACCCCTGCTTAGTGCTTCGCCACACTACAGCTCCCCCATTAAGAGTAAAGACTGACCCTGATGTAGACTTGCGAGAGTCCTTATCAGTCTGAAAGTCAGAATCTATGTATCTAATAAGGATCAAATCCCTAGATCCATACACGAGCATGTAGTCCCTCGTTCTCCGAAGATACTTTAGGATGTTTTTCACCATGGTCCAGTGACCCTAGCCTGGGTTAGACTTACCTACCGACTATGCCCACAATGTAGCAGATGTCTGGACGAGTACAGAGCATCGCGTACATCAAACTACCAATGGCAGACGCATATGGGACTCATTTCATCTCCTCAACCTCTTGAGGCGTCTTAGGACACATGTCTTTAGACAAAGTGACTCCATACATGAACAACAGTAGGCCCCTCTTGGAGTCCTGCATCGAGTACTTGAGTAACATCTTGTCAATGTACGATGCCTGAGACAATACTAGCACTTTGTTCTTACGATCTCGAAAGATCTGTATACCTAGAACAAACTGAGCCTCTCCCAAATCTTTAATTTGGAATTGAGTTGCTAGCCAGTTCTTAACTGCAGTCAGTAGACCTACATCATTCCCAATGAGTAGTATATCGTCTATGTATAACACTATGAAGACTACTGAAGCATTGATGATCTTCTCATCAACATTTTGGTCAAAGCCATACGACTTGATCTCAGTATCAAACCGTATGTCCAAGATCTAGACGTTTATGTCAGCCCGTAAATGGACCGATTCAGCTTGCAAACCTTTTGATCTTGATCTTGGGCTATGAATCTCTCAGGTTGCACCATATAAGTGGTCTCCTCAAGATTGCCATTTAGAAAGGTCGTCTTGACGTCCATTGCTAAATCTCATAATTATAATAAGCTGCAATGGATAAGAGGATGCAGATCAACTTTAACATGGCAATAGTCGAGAAAGTCTCCTCATAGTCGACTCCCTCTACTTGGGTATAACTTTTTGCCATAAGTCGAGCCTTGAAGGTTTGTACCTTCCCATCAGCACCCCGTTTGCGCTTGTAGATCCATTTACAACCTATAGGTCTTACCCCATCAGACTGATCTACAAGATCTCATACTGAGTTGAAGTACATCGACTCCATCTGAGATCCATGGCTTTGACCCATTCATCTCGGTCTACATCCTTCATTGCCTTCGGATAAGACAATGGGTCCTCAACGTCGCCATCTACTACTATAGCAAGGATTTTCGTGAAACCCAGATAGCGAATGGGCGAGTTCGCAACCCTCCCATTACGTCGAGGTTCCCTCAACTCTTGAGGTGGAACTAACCTACTAGATGAACTCCCATCAACAACTCTTGCTGATGTAGCAGGCTCTTCAACAACTCTTGTTGAAGTTTCAGTAGTTTCATTGGAAAGCTCACACAACATGACTTTACTTTGTGGACTGTGCTCCCTTATATGATCCTCCTCCACGAAAGTAGTGTTCGTTGAAACAAACACCCTATTTTTCATTGGATCATAAAAATAACCCCTTTGTGTACTTTTGAGGTAGCCTACAAAGAGGCATAACCTCGACCGTGATTCCAACTTCTTAGGATTAGCCTCAAGCACATGTGTAGGGAAACCTCAAATGCAGAAGTGACGTAAATTAGCTTTACACCCGTTCTACAACTCCAGAGTTGTTCTTGCAACACTCTTGGAGGGAACACAGTTGAGTATATATACCGTAGTTTCCACTTCGAAACCCTAAAATGAGTCCGGGAAGGAAGCGTAACTCATCATCGAATGAACCATGTCCAACAAGGTTCTATTTCTCCTCTCCGTTACACCATTTTGCTGAGGTGTACCTGACGTTGAGAGTTGAAAAATGATTCCATGTTCTATCAAATAGTCTTAGAATCTCGAGTCTAAAAACTCTCCACCTTGATCCGATTGAAGTGTTTTAATCCATCTATCCAATGCGTCTTCAATTTCAGCCTTGAACTCTTTGAACTTTTCAAAGGATTTAGACTTCCGTTGCATAAAATAAACATACCCGTATCTAGAGTAATCATCAATAAAACTGATAAAATACTCATAGCCACCTCGGGCTCGCACATTCATAAGATAAACATACTCGTATCTAGAGTAATCATCGTGTAGGTTTTACTAAGTGATCGTTTAATAAAAGGTAGACGATCGTTTAGAAAACGTGGCATGCTATGCAATCATTTAGGAAAGCTAAATGATCGTTTAGGGAAAGGCGTGCAATCATTTAGACGCTGGTGTGCGATTATTTAGATGATGAGATACTATCGTATAGGCTCTCAAGCTAGGCGATCGTTATGTTTTCACACCGATTGCGAATTTTCGAACTCTTTGCAAAATGATACCAATTTTCATTTTATTCATTGGTTACCATAACCGAATGCGGTTGCTCCCACTAAAGCACGATTGAGGAGAATAATTCGGCCAATTATCTCAGAATTAACCAATTTAATAATAAATGAATATAATCATATTATATTCTTACCTTGTAGTTTGATATCACAAATCTACTATAGCAATTTCTCCTCCACTTGATATGAATCATATTTATATCTAATTTCCTCCAAAATAATGTATCTCATACATTTAACCAATTATATCATATATAATCGAACTCCCTCTTGTCAATTTGAACATTTCAAACTGACTCAAACATTGATTCTCGAATCCAAGCTACCCAAGGGACCTAATGAACCTGTGGCTCAAAGCTCCAATGGTACGTGAATAGCTGACTAAACTCTTTAACCACGAAATCCACCATCTGCTAACTACCAGACATTCCACTAAAAACAAACAGTTGAACTCTTTTTACCATAGATATATTTCTGTGTCCATCAGATATAACCAATCATGAGTACTATGACCCTTCACAGATGCTCGTAAGTATAGCTGGGCCAATTTACCGTTTTAACCGTATAGTTACATCTCACTCCTTAAGTACCATTGATTCCTCTAATGAACAATACAACATAGTCCAACTATGTGTGAACATCTCTCGAACCAAGAGAAGGTGTGTGGCGCCACATCATTCAAGCCCTGGAATCAACCCTTAAGGGAGCTATCTATCTACTTGCCCATACCTTTGGGAAAAAGTGAATTCCATCTTGTGTAGCTGAGTTCCCAGCTCTTAAATAAGATAAATCCCCAAAATGGTAGGTTTGAATCGGCGATCTGGCCACTCGCATCCATACAAATCAAAGGACCGCCCTCAATAGCAGGAGTTCCCAACTCACTCAGGATTGAGGTCAAGTTACCTATGGTCATCCTAGTGAAGTGAAGTCTCTATCATTAACAGTGTTATAACGAGACGTTAGCACTTCATGGTCAGATTTTATACAAACTCTTTGTATAGAACGCCCCCGCTCGCATGTCCCCTACACGAATGATTAGGATCAAACTGTCTATGACAAGTAACAACACTTTTGACCATTCCACAAAGCGGGCCGCATCCGTAGCTTTAACAGAATAAGGTTTCCCTCCTATATCCATATACTACAGACCATTGTGTGGACAATCCCGGACCAACCTTTTAAACCTCGCTCAGGCATCGCTGAGCGATTCATCCATGTCTTGTTCAAAATTTGTTATGAGTTTCCTTCATCTAGCGTTTTCAGTAGGCGAAAAATATTTCTTCATAAATTTCTCTATGACTTGTTCCTATGAAGTGATCTCTCCCGGCTCGAGGGAATACGCCTATTTTCTTGCCTGATCACAAAGAAAAAATGGGAACAAAGTTAGTCGAACTTCTTCGGTAGAGATATTAGGGAACATAAAAGTATTGCAGATTTTGATAAAGCTACGAAGGTGGGCGTGCGAGTCCTTGCCACGCCGTCCTCCGAATTGTCCTGTAGTCTGGATCATCTTCAGTATCACCAGTTTCATTTCGAATCGACTTCCATCAAGGGCAGACTTCATGATTCCTAGAGAGAAATCATAGAGGTTTTGCGATGCATAGTCCCTAATGGGTCTATTGCGATCGTTAGCCAAAAGGATTGAATTCGCCATGTCGTTGTTTTCGTTTAGTGCTCCGTTTCCAGGTTGCTCCACCATTTCTTCTTTATCTGATCGTTGTTGTTGGTGGTCTCTTAATCTCTGTTTGAATGTCCTCTCAATCCTTGGGTTGTAATTCGCTAGAGATTGAGAGTCTGCAAAGAAATTAGAAAAATTACCGTTAGCACACTATTTTGCCGAAGTCCCCAGCAACGGCGCCAAAAACTTAATGCGTTATTTTTATGATGTGGAATTGTGGATGATACGCGATGATGGAATTGCGTTGAGCACTCAAGTTTCCTTAGTAAAATCCAAGTGTAATCCCCACTGAGTTTCTTGGTAAGTCCAGGGTCGAACTCAGGGACTTGGGAAAACAGGTTGTGATGGTAATTTTTAGGAAAACTTTGCGGTAACCAAATAAATCAATAGTTGTTTAGATTTTTTGTTTGCGGTAATGAGAAATAAACAAATGCGGCAGATTTAAGAAAATTCAGTTGTGTGATAGATGCATTGAGTATGCGGATGAATAGGTTGAGAAGGTCTTTAGCTAGCGTTACTTGGGAATGCGTCAAACTATGCGATCATGCTATAACCATGCACAACAAGTCATTTTCCAATGCAAATGTGATGCTCCTAAGTCTAGGACGCATATGTTGAATGCAAAAGTGTCCATAAAGCTTATTCCTAAGTCTCTACTCTTTTCCTATGCGATGATGCATGATGCACAAAAGCAAGGTGACCGCATACAATCATATCCTATCTCTAAGATGCATGCGATGCATTGATAGAAAATAGTGCTTATTCCTAAGCTCCTATCTCTTGATTATGCATTCTAATTTGACTGTCCCGAGGCTAGATTCTAACTTGACTTTCCCAAGCCTAGATCCTATCCTTAGACTACCCTCTCGAGTATCTCTAATGGACGAATGAAGCATACATAATACAAGATAATCGCATAGAATGAAGATTCCCAGTTGTGCTAGCTAAATGCTTCTCAACCCATTCAACAGATTTAGTTACTCATGTGTAAATAACAGAAAGTGAACAGATATAAAGAAGTAAATTCCATTTCTATAAATGAGTTTGAGTAACAAACAAAAATGGAAGTTAAAGGTAGAGAGTCTGGTAGCAATTTCTTGCTGACTGACGCTTTTACATTGTCAATCTCTATTCGGTTCAAAAGATATTCCTGCTTCCGCAGGAGTCGGCCCTATGTCTGTTCTTGAAGCTTCCAGCGTTCTCCCAAGCTTACCGAAACAATCTGCCAACACAATCTCCTTCTCTCACGTCCGCCTTAAGATAAAAGAAAATTTAAACTATGAACAAAACTTGTGAACTCGTGAGATGGTGAATTTGTGAACTGGTGGAGCCCCTTCTCTGAAGGATGTCTCTGGTATTTATAGAGCTTCGAGGTGAAGGCGGCTTCTCTCTCATGATTGCACCGATGGGATGACTTTAATTCCTTGACTGATGTGTCGAATATTTGTTATCGAAAAGCTGAATGTACTTGTTATCGTTAATAGCTGTCAGCTTAATTCTGATTCGACCGTCATTAGCTTTCTATCCCATCGTGATTAATTATGCCTTACACCCAGATGCACCCACCAAGTTGTGCCGACCAGGTTGCGAAAATCCTTCTTGGGCAAATGTTTGCGAACACAATCACCGCAAAGCCTTGCGGTAATACTGTGCTTGACCAATGATTTCCTATTATCACAATTTTCGCCTTGCGTCAACGCATATTCTGCATAAAATACAAAAATCAACTGTTCCTATGCGATGAACGCATATGACCACAATATTATGAATTTGATGCTTTTGAACGCAATCTAACATATTTTATCAATGCAAACCAGTATTGTTTAAGACCTTAGCACTATGATAACGTGCATTTCTTCTCGTTATCACACCCCCAAATTTAAACAATGCTTGTCCTTAAGCGTAAGCTAAAGATTTCCTTTAGCAAGTCGACCATAATGTTCTTTTCCTAGATTTCTCAATGATACTGTGTTCAAATCCTATATATCAATGTTTCCTTAAGTCTTATTCAAATCTCCTCTTAAAATATTTCTAAGACCTAGAAACCGCAAGCTTATCCTTCAAAAGGACTTTACTAAATTCCGAGACATCGCATGATTTATTTCAAAAAGAAAACTTTTCCACCGGGTTGTCAAATGATTTTATCCTTGCATATTTCTTGACATTATTATTTTTTTTTCTGACCTTGCACTGATCCAAGTGCCTTGCCTTCATTTTGGCTTGCCCCCACGTGTCATGTAGACATCCAACTATGAGCAATGCGCTTTTTCTCAAACTAAACTCATACCTATTTGGCAGCAGAGTTGCGGTCATTTATTTATGCATTGATCCTGGTGACTTACTTTCATTTTGGCTTGCCCCCATGTGTGTCATGCAGACATCCAACTACGGGTAAGTGCCTTTCACAACTTAACTCTTATCAACATGGGTTTCCCATTGCGTTGATAGTAGAGTTGTTATTTTCCTCTTTTCTTCTTCTTTTTTTTTTCAAAATAGCAAGGTCGAAAATAAATACCTCACCCCCAAATTTAAAATGCGGCAATGTCCTCATTGCCAAAAGATTGAAAGAAGTCATGCGATGTTCTTAGAAAGCTTCATAAAGAGAGTTTGAAAGAAAGCTAGCAGACCCCTAACTTCTAGAAATATTTCATGAGGTGACTAACTTAAAGTTAAATTGACTCTAGTATATACGAAAGGAATAGAAGTATGTTTTTCATCATTGAAAGCATAATTGGCAAAGCGACAGCATGCGGTAACTCACTAAATTCATCAATATTAAATGATTGCGATAATCAAAGAGGATGTGATGATAGAATTTTTAAGACTAAAATGCATTGCGATAGTGCAAAATTTGAAATAGAGATAAGGAAGAATACACCCCCAAATTTTCGTTGTCGCCCGCATTGTGTATTGATGCATCATTCTTTGCGGTGATCTATCTTCTTTGGATTACGGTGACGGAGTAAGATAAATTGCTTCTTCGTGCAACACCTCCGCAATCCTGTACCTCAATCGTTGTAAGGAAAAAAATAGTGAGAGGGTCAAATGATTTTAAACAAAACAACATTTTTTTTTTATAATAAGAATAGATAAATTTGAAAAGATATGGTGTAAAGAAAATTCAGAGTAGTAGAGAAAAGTTAAAGATTTCATGATTCCCAAAACTTGCATCCCTGATGAATTTCGATCGTCTGATAGTGCAGGGACCACCTACTTCCTTCTTCATTCAAGGTTTCTTAGTTCCATGGACTCGACTTGGCGATGCCAGCCTTCTCCATGATACGTTTTTACTGTTGCTCATTAACTTTAAACGTTCGACTCCCGTCTTCGGTAATCAGCTCCACCGCACCATGTTGGAATATTTCTTTAATGATGAATGGTCTGGACCAGCGCGATTTTAACTTGCCAAGAAAGAGTCGTAGCCGTGAATTGAAGAGCAAGACCTTTTGTCCGACTTGGAGGTTTTTACCGCATACGTGTTTGTCGTGCCAATGCTTGGTGCGCTTCTTATAAATCTTTGTGTTCTCATATGCGTTAATCCTCAATTCTTTTAGCTCGACCAGTTGCATTTTTCACGCTTCTGCTTTCTTCAAATCGAAGTTCAACTTCTTTATCGCCTAGTGCCTTATATTCCATCTCCAAAGGAAAATGACATGCCTTACCAAATACCAACGCATATGGGGACATACCTATGGGTGTTTTAAATGCAGTCTGGTATACTCACAACGCATCGTCGAGCTTTGTTGCCCAATCTTTTCGTGAAGACCTTACTACCTTCTCGAGTATCAGCTTAATTTCCCGATTGGACACCTCGACTTGAGCATTTGTCTGTGGATGGTATGCAGTGGCCACTTTATGGAGAATGTTGTATTTGCACAGCAACTCCTTAACAGTATGATTGACAAAGTGAAACCCCTCATCATTTATTATGGCACATAGGGTGCCAAAACGAGTGAAAATGTTTTTCTTTAGGAATTGGAAGACTACCGCCGCATCACTTACAACGCATGCCACTACCTCTACCCACTTGGATACATAATCGACGACTAATAAAATGTAATGTTTACCATTCGAGGGAGGGAATGGTCCCATGAAGTCAATACCCCATATGTCAAGCAACTCAAGCTCCAAGATGATGTTCATTGGCATTGCATGTTTCCATGAAATGTTACCTGTGCGCTGGCACCAATCACACTTCATTACGTAGTCAGCTGCATCTTTAAACAATGTTGGCCAAAAGAATCCACTCTGTAAAACCGTGGCTACGGTGCACTGTCCTCCAAAGTGCCCACCATATGGTGAGTCATGACATTGCAATAAAATGCGTTGCTGAGCAGCATTGGTATGAATAGTCACAGGATTTGATCTACCTCCCTTTTGTATAGATTCGGCTCATCCCAATAATAATATCGGCATTCATGCTTGAGCTTCCTCTGTTGGTGGTAGGTATAATCTTCCAGAAATTGTCCACAAACCAAATAGTTGACTATGTTAGCATACCAAGGCAATTCTTCAATATGGAACAACTGCTCATCCGAGAACACTGCACTCACCTCTGACTCATTGCAGTCAACCTCAGGATTTTCCAATCTGGACAAGTGATCCGCAACTTGATTCTCCGTCCTCTTTCGATTAATTATTTCAATGTCAAATTCTTGAAGGAGGAGAACCCATTTGATCAACATCGGCTTTGCATCCTTCTTTTTCATTAAGTATTTTATCGTCGAATGATCAGTATGGATGAGTACCTTCGTACCCAACAGATATGCTCAAAAATTTTCCAACGCAAAATTACCGCAAGAAGCTCTTTCTCTATGGTGGTATAATTGATCTGAGCAGGATTTAACGTCTTACGCGCATATGCGATGGGATGTAAAATTTTTTTCCTCTTTTGTGTCAAAGTTGCTCCCATCACATACCCACTTGCATCGCACATTATTTCAAAAGGAAGTGTCCAGCCTGGTGCAATCAACACAGGTGCGATAATCAACGCATTTTTCAAAATTCTGAATACGTTGAGGCAATTGTCGTCAAAATCAAATTTTCTATCAGCCTCTAACAATGCACTCAGTGGTCATGCTATTTTCGAGAAATCCTTGACAAAGCGTCTGTAGAATCTAGCGTGCCCCAAGAAACATCGTACAACCTTCACACTTGTTGGAGGTGGGAGTTTTTCAATTGCTTCGATTTTTGCTTTATCCACCTCCAGCCCATCCCGGGAAACCTTGTGCCCCAACACGATGCCCTCCTTAACCATAAAATGACATTTTTCCTAGTTAAGAACCAGATTCGTCTCTTTGCTTCTCTTCAGTATCTTCTCTAGGTCTGCTAGATAGACTTCATAGGTGTTCCCATAAACAGAGAAGTCGTCCATAAATATTTCAACATAATCCTTAAGATAATCTGAAAAAATGGCCATCATGCACCTTTGAAACGTGCTGGGCACATTGCAGAGGCCAAACGACATGCAGCGAAAAGCAAAGGTCCCATATGGGCAAGTGAATGTGGTCTTTTCTTGGTCTTTTAGAGCTATCATAATCTGGTTATACCCGGTATAGCTGTCCAGAAAGCAGTAAAAGTCATTTCCAGCTAGACGGTCTAGCATTTGATCAATGAATGGTAGGGGAAATGATCTTTCTTTGTGGCCGCATTTAGCTTGCGATAGTCCATGCAAATAATCCCTTTTTCGGCATACACTGCACGGGGCATTGCCATGCGTTATTATGGCAAACCATTGTGTGAACAGTCCTGGACCAACCTTTTAAACCACGCCCAGGCGTCGCTGAGTGATTTGTCCATATCTTGTTCAAAATTTGTTATGAGTTTCCTTTGTCTAGCATTCTCAGTAGGCGGAAAATATTTCTTCATAAATTTCTCTACGACCTGTTCCCACGAAGTGATCTCTCCTGGCTTGAGGGAATACGCCCATTTTCTTGCCTGATCACAAAGAGAAAATGGGAACAAAGTTAGTTGAACTTCTTCGGCAGAGATATTCGGGAACACAAAAGTATTGCAGATTTTGATAAAGCTATGGAGGTAGGCGTGCGGGTCCTCGCCACGCCATCCTCCAAATTGTCCTGAAGTTTGGATCATCTACAGCATCACCGGTTTCATTTCGAATCGGCTTCCATCAAGTGCAGGCCTCATGATTTCTGGAGAGAAATCATAGAGGTTTGGCGATGCATAGTCCTGAATGGGTCTATTGTGATCGTTAGCCAAAAGGATTGGATTCGCCATGACGTTGTTTTCGTTTGGTGCTCCGTTTCCAGGCTACTCTGCCATCTCTTCTTTATCTGACTGTTGTTGTTGGCTGTCTCCTAATCTCCATCTGAATGTCCTCTCAATCTTCGAGTCGTAATTTGCCAGAGATTGAGAGTCTACAAAGAAATCAGAAAAATTACCATTACACACTATTTTGCGGAAGTCTCTGGCAACAGCGCTAAAAACTTGGTGCATTATTTTTATGATGTGGAATTGTGGATAATATGTGATAACTTGTAGAAATACAAGTTATTTGTGCCACCTTATCTAGATATTATGGCCAAAAGTAAGGAATTATGCGCTAATTGTAGGGAAATTAACTCAGTTTGATAATAATTTCAAATGCTTGCAATAAAATTCACTAACGCCAAAAGATGGAGAATATGGCGAAAATTTACTCTATTTTACAGGAGGATCAGAGTCACCACTTGCACCCAAGGCTCGTGAGAACTTCATCAACGCATCTCTATCACCATTACACCCATCGAACGTCATCACACAGACATTCATTGAAGAAACGGCATAATGCGATGGTCAATCCTGATCTACATGACAACCGCATGTGGTTATAAAAGCAAACGCCGCATGCGAATCAATGATCGAGTGATGCAAAGAAGCAACGCAAGATTGGGGGATCAAGACACGTGTACAACTAATGGAGTGCATAATTGACGTTCTGATTGCATAACAAAAGGAATAAAATTCCTCCATCTTCGAAATTGCCATAACCAAAAGTGGGGACCACTTGGCCAGAGTCAAAGGAACTTTCCCTATAAATACCCCAGAGGATTCAATGAAGAATTATGCTATTCGATCTGGGAAAAGTGCTGCAGGATTAAAGAGAGAAAAGGGCTTAGCTGAGTGCTACAAAGTAAGATCAGGGAAGAAGAAGAGATAATGCCGAAAGGTATAATCTCAGATCCATCCTATACATATCCCCGAGCGAATCTCTATTAAGGGATTCTGCTACTAGAGGAGCCAGCCTGAGAGGGAAGCTCTCCCTACCATCATTCCAACCACAACCAACAAGTAGATCTTCATCGATCGGTGACCAAGACATTGGCGCCTGATTATCCTTCCTTTACCCTTCTCTACGTATTTCATGTTCCTTTCATCTTTCTGTTCAATCATCATGTATTACACTTTTAATAGAAATATTAGTAGTTTCGATCATATTCATTACTCCTCTTCTGTCTTTCACCGTGCACACGTTATTCACTTTATCCATTATGTTTTCTTAATCTTTTGATCAGTACTATGAATATTCATAGACTTAATGTAAATTAACGTTATGTAATACGTTTAGCTAAAGCATGTTGGACGACATCTTCACCTGTGAGAGCAGAAGTGAAAATGTCATTCTGATCTATCGAGAGAAGGTCAGGAGAGTGCGTTAACTAAAGCGAGTAGTACTTCTAGATATGGAAGCAACCTTGCGTTCATTACGTCGGACTCTAGTTTCAATGCAAACATGTGGGAGACGTGGCCGATCACTGAAAGGTGTACGCCATGAAAAAAACGGACAGTATTTGTATCTTTACTTTCATTAAGAACTTGCGATAATTTGTACACTTATCTTTCTTTTCTTTTCTCACCACAAGTCTTGTCACCACAATCCATGTTCTTGCACAGCCTTCACAACTAGCCCCACTCTTAGCATCTTATACGTAGAACCTGTATCGAATACATCTAGCTTAGGTTTACTGTATTTTCAATGCATTTTACTTTCCTTTTATTTTATGTAATTACTTTTGTACAAAACACTTTATCAAAGTATTGAAAAACCAGTCGCATAATATCATGAAATTATCGCATTAACCGATACCGTAATTCCCCGTGTTCGACCTCGGATCACACCAAGAAACTTGCGATGGAATTATACTTGGTTACATCGTAAGGGAACTTGTGACATAGCAGGACATACTAACTAATCTTAATAAACATCGCATAATCAGTAGTAGTATCGCATTGCATGAGCATAGAATTGCATATATAGCATATCGTTATGCCAACAAGTTTATGGCAATTTTATGTGTCAATAATACAATTCATAAAGTTTATGGCGTTGTTGCCGGGGAATTGACTGGTCAACGGTTTATTGTTTTGTGTGTTTTTTGGTGTTTTGTAGGACAGATCCCATTGTACTGGTTGCTCAATGTGGAGAGCAGCCTGACGGTGTATGAGTTCTGGTGCTGAACCAGAATTTATTGCAGACCCTGAGATCGAGCGAACCTTCTACGCAAGGGATCGTCAGAACAGGAATCTGCGTAAGAGAGCAGCAATGGCGAATAACGAGGCAATGCTTGAGAACTAAGGGATTGCGCGGCCAACCCGAAACCCTGTATTCCTGACAGTTGATCGCAATATCCCAATGAGGGACTATGCAACACCTAATCTCTATGACTTCTCGCCAGGCATCTCGAGGCCAACTGTTGAGGAGAATGCCAGATTTGAAATCAAGCCGGTCATGCTTCAAATGATCCAGAATGCGGGCCAGTTTGGGGGTTTGTAAGGTGAAGATCCCCATGCCCACCTGACCAGTTTTGTAGAAATGTGCGATAAGTTCTCCGTTCCTGGCGTCACTCCTGAGAATATTAGGTTATATTTGTTCCCTTACACCTTAAGGGACGAGGCAAAGAAGTGGTCATACTTACTGGAGCCCAACGAGATTACATCATGGGGGCAGTTGGTAGAAAAGTTCATGAAGAAGTTCTTCCCACCAGCCATTAACCCAAGAAGACGGAAGGATGTGTTGAACTTTGAGCAGAAGGAGAATGAGACCCTGAGCACTGCCTGGGTGCGATTTAGGAGGTTGGTGAAACATTGTTCGCATATCGAGATCACGATTGCGTTCTGATGGAGACCTTCTATAATGGCCTAGACAGAGCAACGCAGGCTGTTGCTGATGCCTCCGCTGCAGAAGGATTCATGGACAAGACCTATACTAAAGCTAAGGTCATCCTTGACCGTATCTCGTGGAACATGGATGACTGGATTGGTGATGGATATGTAGGAAGAGGAAATAATCAAAGGAAAAATGAGATGGCCATTGTCCCTGCTGAGACAATGACTGCACTGGCCGCCCAAATGGTCATAGTGACCTCTATTCTCCAGAAAATGGCCGTGAATCAAGAAGCCATTGCCCCACAATCAGCACAACTTGCTGGACCGGCTCAAGTGGGCACAATTAGTTGCATCAATTGTGGTGGGGCTCATGGGGCTGATAGTTGCCCGTTGAACCTGCAGCAGGTTTGTGCAATCTAAGGTAATTCCTTCAGCAACACCTACAACCCAGGTTGGAGAAGTCATCCTAATTTTGGATGGGGTGGCAATCCTAACCTAGGGGGGCCGATGAACCATTAGGGAGGCAATAGGGGCAACTTTCACCAACAGCAAGGGCAATCAAGACCTCAGAACCAACAACCCTTGTCATCAACATCGAATGCCTGGGGAGGATCCTTAGAGTCGTTGCTGAAGCAATACATGGACAAAAACGATGCGGTGATGCAGGCTCAAGCATCCTCCATACGGAACTTAGAGATCCAGATGGGCCAGCTGGCGTCAGAATTAAGAAGCCGTGCACTAGGGATGCTGCCCAGCAACTCAGAAGCCCCGAAATCTAATGGAAAAGAACAATGTCAGTGAAGACATTAAACAGGTAAGTTTGTAGAGATGAGGACTGCGACCATTTAGAACGACGCATCTTTCCGGTCCTATCTTGATCAACCTTCTTTTACCCTTCAATTAACTTATTATTTCTTTTGGAACTTTACATCTTTGCGTTAATTCTTTTAAGCATTTAATTCAGACTTTATGATGACATTGCAATTTTATTCTTTTTGTTATTTTTAGCATTCAATTTATTCTCGCATTTAAGTTTCTGTTTGGTAGTTAGGGTATACATTGATGATTGAATGATTGGGTTCAAAGAAAATTAATTATAAAAAGACAGAAAAGTGTAGATAGAAATAAATGAAGTAATAAATGAGAGAGCATAATTTTTAATGGACGCATCTTGTTTATATTAGGAATGCATTGCAATCATTTGACTCAACTATACTAAGTTGAAGGTTACGCGCGCATACAATTTTTGCCCCACCTTGATCGATTGCACTATGTTGAGGTATCCTCCAGAAATGCGTCAATTAAGGAAGTGTGTTGTGGGGTCATATGCGTTGTTACCGTCTTTAACAGAAATATAGTTGTGTTAATGAATGCAATGCGTTGCAGTCAATCTTGCGTCCATTCAAATAAAACATTAAAGAAAATTGTTTGGTAAAGTAGTGGGAAAGAAGTCCAAACGATTCGTATCTCCGGGCATTTAAAGCTTGGCAGGCGAAAGGACTACTTTTCTGAAAAATTCCATAATTACAAGAGGTGGAAGGACGCGCCTGATGGACTGCCCGAAGCCAGGCGCCGCATAAATCGCAGTGGACCCCACACGGACCAGCCTATAAGTAGGGCCACCCCCTTCATTTGAAACTCTTTACTTGCACTCAAAACCCTCAAGGCATTCTTGCTCTCAAACTCCCAGAACCCTAAACCCTACGTTTAGAACTCCCTTTTTCTTCCCAAACGATTTCAATGGCCGATCAAACCTTAAATCGTTCATCCTCACCTTCTGCCCATGAACAGGTAGCTATACGAGAGGTAGCATTCTTGGCTGCCAATCACCGGCTGGCCACCCAAGCCCGCTCTGCCCCACGACTCACCAGAAGATATTGGAGACACACATGGCCCCCCAGACCCACTATATTCCAAAGAGGAGGAAGCGACGAAAGTTTGCCAACTCCGGCCATCTTTACTGAAAGCGAAAGGAAGAGAAGAGACGACATAAAGGTGTTCGGCAACATTTTGAAAACTTTGGAGCAAGGAGAAGGCTTACCCGAGGCAAGGGTTGTAAACCAGCCGCTGCCTACGGAGTAGAAGATGGTGGTTGCGATGGAGGAAGCCACCAAGGATGGAGTAGTGGTGGTGGAAGAAGAAGTGGTGGATGGAGTTATGGAAGAAGTAGTGAAAGCAGTAGATGATGTGATCATGAAAGCAGTTGATGTTGAGATCGCAAGGAAGTAACAAAGGAAGTGGTTGTTACGACGATAACGCCTGAAGTTGCAGTGATGGAGGTGGCAACAGAATCACAGCCTCAAGAGGCCCTACTTGAAGAGTTGAAGCCTGCAGATGTGGAGGCAGCAGTTGGAGTTGAAAAAGAAGGAAAGAAGAGGAAGAGGAAAAGGGAGCACAAGGAAGGAAGGGCTAAGTCTTCACGTCATCGCAAATCAAAGGAAGACAAAGATAAGAAAAATGATGATGAAGATGAGGAAGCCAAGAAAAAAACAAGAGAAGAGAAGGAAGAAAGACGGATGCGCCGTAGGGAAAGAAGGCGCTTGAGAGAAGAAGAGAAAGCAGCGCACAAGGCTGCTAGCCCTACGAAGGATGGAGAATCAACCTTCGTAAGGGAGGATTAGAGGGAACAGGTGCAACCAATGGAACCAACGCAACCGGAAGCAACGCAAGTGCTTGCGATGGATGAAGGTGAAGAAACTAAAGGAACCCCCCCTGATGCGGCGTCGTAAGGAGAATGCGCCGCAAGGGTTTGAAATCGATCCTCAAAGATTAATTTTGGCACTGGAAGAGAAAGAAACAAAAAGAAAAGAGGAAGAAGAAAGGAAAGAAAAGATGGAGCGCGGCAGGCCCATAATTGCATAAGGGGATAGGCGAAGAAGAATCGAATTTGAAGAAATGAAGAAAAACAATGAGCTTGCTCGTTTGGAGGCAATCAGGAAGCACGAGGAGGATCAATGCCTATTGCTAGCCTCTGAGCAGTTTGAAGAAGAATTTGAGAGGGAAGAGAAGGAAGAAGAAGAAAAAGAAAGTAGGAAGAAGGAGGAAGAAGATAGGATATTGAAAGAAGAGAAAAAGAGGAAGCGCAAGGCCAATAATCGGCGCTTGCTTAAAAGCAAGGAACAAGAAAAGAGGGAAAGACAAACAGCCCGTCTTGCACAAGCGTAAAGCCAGGATCCAGCAGTTAATGAGCCCGCAGCGGCCAGGAAGAGATCAGTCAAGAGGAAAGAAAACGATGATATGCTGATCGAGATGGGTTTCTATCCTGCACCGACCCCACTGCCTGACCTAATCACAAGTGTAATAGTTGAGCATAGGTGGGACACTTTCTATCAGTGCCCATCCATTATAGTGCCTCAGGTAGTGCGGGAATTTTACCAAGGGCGACTACACGACGACATAAATGCGGTGACCTTCAGGGGGACGTCTGTGCTCTTCAGCGCAAAAGAAATAAATGAATTGTTTCAAATGAGGGAAAATCCTGAGCACCAGGAAACACAATCATTGAAGACCCCTCAAAAGAAACGATGGATGATGCGCTGAAGGTATTAGCACAACTGGGGACGAGATGGACTATCTCCCCAAAAGGCATTCGCACAATGTAGTCCAAATTTTTGCTACTTGAAGGAAGAATTTGGGTGTACTTGGTCAGGAAGCGGATGATCCCAACAACACATGATCGAACCGTGTCAAGGGATCGGGTGATGGCTGCATACTGTATTGCGCGCGGCATCCCCATTGATGTGGGCAGATTGATCGCAGGACAAATCAGAGCCTTGGTGGGGCATATAAGAGGGCAATACTTCTTCCCATGGATAGTCTCCAGCTTATGCCTAAGTACGGGAGTAGGCATTGACGATGAACTTATGCCTGAAGTTCATGGCCTCATCAACATGAAGATTCTGAGGATGCTCCTCAAAGACTCCCCCCACTGCCCAGAGTTACCTGCTAAGAGGCCTGCGATTGACCTAAATACGCCGCAAGAGCCAAGACCCTAATGATGATGAGAAGAAAAAGGAAAGGAAAAGGTTCCTGAATCTCCAGAGCCTAAGCCCTTAATCAGAAGGCCTCGTTAATTAAGAATCAGATCCCCCGACCAGCCTAGCTCACCAGTGCAACCCTTCTCTCCTTCTTCTGAGCTTAGTGATCCTCTTCCCCTTAACCTTGACTCTCCCCCTCAGCCAGCCGCCCCAAATTCACCAATAATTCCCTTTCCACTTTCCATACTCCCACCCCGCAAGTTGATGCCCACACGGTTTGGGTGAGGGCACATCAGCCCAACCTTAAAACGATGCTGGCGAGACTTCGCAGGCACAATCTGCACCCACTTCCCTGGCTGCTGAGCTTGCTGAAATGAGACAACTTTTTGCCCAATAGCAAGAGCTTATCAATCAACAGCAGCTTTTCTTCAACCAACAGTTCGAGGTCGTTATGGAGCGCATCAATGAGATTCAGTGCAACGCTGCTTTTTTAAGGGAAGCACTAATTAACACCCAGCGCAACTCATATCGCATATTCCAACACCAGCGCATGATAGCAGAGTATAATCATGAATACTTTAATTTTCTCACCGCCTATCTGCATGGTCCAATGGTGCCTCCCCACTTAAGGCAGCCATTTGTATTTGAAGATGGCTCAGCCTCAATGCCTCAACCACCACCGCAAGATCCTCTAGCTCCACAGACTTAATTCCTTTCTTTCTTTCATTCAATTTTTGTATTCTTCATTGCGCACATTCTTTTTGTATACTACATTCTTTCTCTTGTAACTTAATATTTCTTTGTCTCTTGTACAGGCCCTAAGTAACTAAGTTTGCGTTCATTTGTAATTATTTGTAAACTTCTTTAATCTTCAATACAATGCAAGTACATAATCATTTCACCTTTTTGCCTTTGCCTCTTCCTTTATCTTCCTTTGTGAATCTATGCTTTATTTTACTCTTACATTTTCATGTTCTTCATTGTGTTGCTATGATGTACTATATGTGAAACTTAGAAATATTTCTTATACTTAGTAGATTATGACTAACACTTAGTTAACTCTTAATTAGCAGTACTTTACCTTTTACCTTTCAAGTCCTGCCCAAACCTTCTTTTTGAACTTTTCTTCTAAGTGTTTGTCTAGTCTATCCAAACAAAGCAATGAGGACCTTGCTCATCTTTAAATTTGGGGGTGGGAAAGGTCTAAGCAGATGGATGCAAAAATATGTAGTGTTAAAAGAAAATGCGTCCTTTGTTTAGCATTTTATCCAAAAAAAAAATGATAAAAGATACTTATTTTATGAGAAACTCCAATGTCAATGCAAAGGATTGCAAAATATTGTTCCCAGCCCAATAAGAGTTTAGTTGTGAAAGGAGCCTGCTCGTAGTTGGATGTTCGTATGACACCCATAGGAACAAGCCAAAACGAAGGTGGGTTACCAGGAACAACACAACATAGAAACAAAAAGAAAGAGAAAGAAAGTAAGGGACAACTCCTCTGAATAACATGAGTTAAGTTGAAACTGGCACACCACCGTAGTTGGATGTTTGCATGAAACCCATGGGGGCAAGCCAAAATGAAGAGTGTAACCAAGAACAACTGTCTCTAAGTGAATAAACGACGCAAAATTTTTACTCACAACGTATAGCTTTATCAAGTTGTTTTGCTACAAAGAGATAAACATTCTACCTTGAAAACTAGAAAAGTGTCTTTGAGCAGAATTTTGTTAAGTAAAAGAATAAAGTAGGGCTTGCTAAGAGTTAGCAAAGATAGAAGGAAATGTGATGTTCAAAAATATGCTTAAGGGTTACATTCGGAGCAACCAGTATTTTCGTAAAAATATAAGATAAGATTGGAGCATGATTTCTTTAGTAGAAGATATACTTGAGGACAAGCATATATCTAAATTTGGGGGTGTGATAACTTGTAGAAATACAAGTTATTTGTGCCACCTTATCTAGATATTGCGGCCAAAAGTAAGGAATTATGTGCTAATTGTAGGGAAATTAACTCAGTTTGATAATAATTTCAAATGCTTGCAATAAAATCCACTAATGCCAAAAGATGGAGAATATGGCAAAAATTTACTCTATTTTGCAGGAGGATCAGAGTTACCACTTACGCCCAAGGCTCGTGAGAACTTCATCAATGCATCTCTATCACCATTATGCCCATCGAATGTCATCACGCAGACATTCATTGAAGAAACGGCGCAATGCGATGGTCGATCCTGATCTACATGACAACCGCATGCGATTATAAAAGCAAACGCCGCATGCGAATCAATGATCGAGTGATGCAAAGGAGCAACGCAAGATTGGGGGATCAAGACACGTGTACAACTAACGGTTGTGCACAATTGATGGTCTGATTGCATAACAGAAGGAATAAAATCCCTCCATCTTCGAAATTTCCATAACCAAAAGTGGGGTCCACTTGGCCGGAGTCAAAGAAACTTTCCCTATAAATACCCCAGAGGATTCAATGAAGAATTATGCTATTCGATCTGGGCAAAGTGCTGTAGGATTAAAGAGAGAAAAGGGCTTAACTGAGTACTAAAAAGTAAGATCTAGGAAGAAGAAGAGATAAGGCCGAAAGGTGTAATCTCAGATCCATCCTATCCATATCCCCAAGCAAAGCTCTGTTCAGGGACTCTGCTACCGGAGGAGCCAGCCTGAGAGGGAAGTTCTCCCTACCATCATTCCAACCACAACCAGCAAGCAGATCTTCATTGATCGGTGACCAAGACATTGGTGCCTGATTGTCCTTCCTCTACCCTTCTCTACGTATTTCATGTTTCTTTCATCTTTCTATTTAATCATCATGTATCAAATTTTTAATAGAAATATTAGTAGTTTTGATCATATTCATTACTCCTCTTCTGTATTTCACCGTGCACCCGTTATTCACTTTCTCCACTATGTTTTCTTAATCTTTTGATAAGTACTATGAATATCCATAGACTTAATGTAAATTAAATTTATGTAATACGTTTAGCTAAAGCATGCTGGACGACATCTTCACCTGTGAGAGCAGAAGTGAAGATGTCATTCTGATCTATCGAGAGAAGGACAGAAGAGTGCGTTAACTAAAGCGAGTAGTACTTCCAGACATGGAAGCAACCTTGCGTTCATTATGTCGGATTCTAGTTTCAACGCAGACATGTGGGAGACGCGGCCGATCACTGAAAGATGTACGTCATGAGAAAACCGGAACAGTTTTTGTATCTTTACTTTCATTTAGAACTTACGATAATTTGTACACTTATCTTTCTTTTCTTTTCTCACCACAAGTCTTGTCGCAACAATCCATGTTCTTGCATAATCTTCACAGCTAGCCCCACTCTTAGCATCTTGTATGTAGAACATGTATCGAATACATCTAGCTTAGGTTTACTGTATTTTCAATGCATTTTACTTTCCTTTTATTTTATGTAATTAATTTTGTACAAAACACTTTATCAAAGTATTGAAAAACCAGTCGCATAACATCATGAAATTATTGCATTAACCGGTACCGTAATTCCCCGTGTTCGACCTCGGATCACACCGAGAAACTTGCAATGAAATTATACTTGGTTACATTGTAAGGAAACTTGTGACACAGTAAGGCATACTACCTAATCTTAATAAACATCGCATAATCAGTAGTAGTATCGCATTGCATGAGCATAGAATTGCATATATAGCATATTGTTATGCCAATAAGTTTATGGAAATTTTATGTGTCAATAATAAAAGTCATCAATATGCGATGATGGAATTGCGTTGAGCACTCAAGTTTCCTCAGCAGAATCCAAGTGTAAACCCCACTGAGTTTCCTAGTAAGTTTAGGGTCGAACTCAGGGACTTGGAAAAACAGGTTGCGATGATAATTTTTAGGAAAACTTTGCGGTAAACAAATAAATCAATAGTTGTTGAGGTTTGTTGTTTGCGGTAATTAGAAATAAAAAAATGCGGCGGATTTAAGAAAAGTTAGTTGTGTGATAGATGCACTAAGTATGCGGATGAACAGGTTAAGAAGGTATTTAGCTAGCGTTACTTGGGAATGCGTCAAACTATGCGATCATGCTACAACCATGCACAACAAGTCATTTTCCAATGCAAATGTGATGCTCCTAAGTCTAGGATGCATGTGTTGAATGCAAAAGTGTCCATAAAGCTTATTTCTAAGTCTCTACTCTTTTCCTATGCGATGATGCATGATGCACAAAGGCAAGGTGATCGCATACAATCACATCCTATCTCTAGGATGCATGCGATGCGTTGATAGCAAATAGTGCTTATTTCTAAGCTCCTATCTCTTGATTATGCATTCTAATTTGACTCTCTCGAGTCTAGATTCTAACCTGACTTTCCCAAGCCTAGATCCTGTCCTTAGACTACCCTCTCGAATATCTCTAATGAACGAATGAAGCATACATAATACAGGATAATCACATAGAATGAAGATTCCCAGTTGTGCTAGCTAAATGCTTCTCAACCCATTCAACAGATTTAGCTACTCATGTGTAAATAACAGAGAGTGAACAGATATAGAGAAGTAAATTCCATTTCTATAAATGAGTACAAAATAACAATGGAAGTTAAAGGTAGAGAGCCTGGTAGAAATTCCTTGTTGATCGAGGTTTTTACACTGTCAATCTCTATTCGATTCAAAAGATATTCCTGCTTTTGCAGGAGTCGGCCCTCTCTGCTTTTGAAGCTTTCGATGCTCTCCCAAACTTATCGGAACGATCTACCGGCACAATCTCCTTCTCTCACGTCCGCCTTAAGATAAAAGAAAATCTAAACTATGAACAAAACTTATGGACTCGTGAGATGATGAATTCGTGAATTGGTGGAACCCCTTTTATGGAGGATGCCTCTAGTATTTATAGAGCTTCGGGGTGAAGGCGGCTTCTCTCTCATGATTGCACAGATGGAATGGCTTTAATTCCTTGACTGATGTGCCGAATATTTGTCACTGTAAAGCTGAATGTACTTGTTATCGTTAGCTGCTGTCAGCTTAATTTGGATTCGACCGTCATCAGTTTTCTATCCCATCGTGATTAATTATGCCTTTCACCTAGATGCGCCCACCAAGTTGCACCGACCAGGTTGTGACAATCCTTCCTAGGTAAATGTTTGCGAACACAATCATCGCAAAGCCTTGCGGTAATGCTGCCCTCGACCAATGATTTCCTATGATTGCAATTTCGCCTTATGTCAATGCATATTCTGCATAAAAATACAAAAATCAACTGTTCCTATGCGATGAACCATGCAACCACAATATTATGAATTTGATGCTTTTTGGATGCAGTCTAACATATTTTATCAATGCAAGCCAGTATTGTTTAAGAACTTAGCACTATGATAACATGCATTTCTGCCCGTTATCAGCGTTGACCTCCAAAGTGTCCACCATAAGGTGAGTCATGGCATTGGGAAAGTATGCACTGATAAGTAGTCTCTGAACACATAGTCACGAGATCTGGTCTAACCCCCTCTTGTAAAGATTTGTCTCATCCCAATAGTAGGATTTACACTCATGCATAAGCCGCCTCTTTTGGTGGGCTATGTAGTTTTCCAGAAATTGCTCACAGACCAGGTAATTGACGACATCTGCGTACCATGGTAATTTTTGAAGTTTGAATAGCTGCTCATCTGGAAAGGATGCGTTCACCTTCGACTGATTGTGGTCTACTTCCGGATTCTCTAATCTTGATAGATGGTCTGCAACCTGGTTCTCTGTTCCCTTACGGTCAATTATTTCCATGTTGAATTCTTGGAGGAGGAGAAACCATCGGATTAACCTCAGCTTTGCATCTTTCTTGGTTGTTAAATATGTGATTGCCGAGTGGTCGGTGTGAACTATCACTTTAGATCCCAGCAAGTAAGCTCTAAATTTTTCTAGCGTAAAGATCACCGCAAGAAGCTCATTTTCAGTGGTAGTGTAATTTGCTTGGGCAGGGTTCAATGTTCTACTCGTATATGCGATGAGGTGTAGCATTTTTTTTTCTTCTGTGCTAGCACTGCCCCCATCGCATAATCGCTAGCATCGCACATTAGCTCAAATGGCTTTGTCCAGTTAGGTGCGATCAACACAGGCGCGGTAATTAATGCGTTCTTCAGTATTTTGAATGCGTTGAGGCACTGTGTATCAAAGTAAGAAGTTTGGTCGGCCTCTAGCAATGCATTGAATGGTCGAAGTTTGGTCGGCCTCTAGCAATGCACTGAATGGTCGAGCTATCTTCGAAAAGTCTTTCACAAAACAACGGTAGAATCCTGCATGTCCCAAGAAACTCTTTACAGCCTTCACATTTGTTGAAGGTGGAAGCTTTTCAATGGCCTCAATTTTCGCTTTATCCACCTCCAGCCCTTCCTTGGAAACCTTGTGCCCGAGCATAATACCTTCGTTACCATGATGTGGCACTTCTCTCAATTCAGCACAAGATTTGTCTCTTCGCATCTTCTTAATATCTTCTCCTAGTTGTTCAGACATACTTCATATGTTTGCCCGTAAACTGAGAAGTCGTCCATAAAAATTTCCACTGAATCCTCGAGATACTCGGAGAAGATAGCCATCATGCACCTCTGAAATGTGCTCGGCACATTGCATAATCTGAACGACATGCGACGAAAAGCAAATGTTCCGTAGGGGCAAGTGAATGTGGTTTTCTCTTGGTTTTCAAGAGCGATCATTATTTGGTTGTAGCCCACATACCCGTCTAGAACATAGAAGTAATTATTTCCTGCCAGGCGATCTAGCATCTGGTCAATAAAAGGCAAGGGGAAATGGTCCTTCTTCGTCGTCGCATTGAGCTTGCAATAGTCCATGCAAATCCGCCAACCAGTGACGGTTCTCATTGGTATTAACTCATTGTTTGCATTTGGGACTACCGCCATTCCTCCCTTCTTGGGCATGCATTGCACGGGGCTGACCCACATGCTATCGGCGATTGGGTATATGTGATAATGGGCAGAAATGCACGTTATTACAGTGCAAAGTTATAAAACAATGAAGGAGTGCGATGGTAAAAATATATGAAATTCTGTTCAAAATTATAACATTGTGATCGCATGCGTCCATCGCATTAAAAACAGTTAACTTATGTATTTTGTGCAGAAAATGCATTGGCGCAAGGCGAAATTGCGATCCAAAGAAATTAACGTCCGAATGATAACTTATAGAAATACAAGTTATTTATGTCACCTTATCTAGATATTGCGGCCAAAAGTTAGTAATTATGTGCCAATTGTATGAAAATTAACCTAGTATGACAATAATTATAAATGTTTCCAATTACACCCACTAACGCCAAAAAGATGGAGGACAAGCCAAACTTTACTCTGTTTTGCAGGAGACCAAGTCACCGCTTGTGCTCAAGGCTCATGAGAAACTAATCAATGCATCTCTGTCACATTGCGCCCGTCGATCAACCATGAATAGATGATTACCGAAGTAACGGTGCAATGTGACAGTCGGTCCAGAGCTATGCTTCGACCGCATGCGGTAATAAAAAAAAACACCGAATGCGAACCCATGATCGAAAGATGCAGCTGAGCAATGCGAAGGCGGAGGATTGTGACACGTGTACAACTAACTGTTGTGCAGATTTGACGTTCCGATTTCATAACAGAAGGAATAATATCCCTCCATCTTCAGAACTTCCTTAACAAAAGTGGGGACCACAAGGCCGGAGTCAAAGATCTTCACCTATAAATACCTCAGAGATTTAAGAGAAAACATATGCTATTTGATACTAGGCTAAGTGCTGTAAGATTTTAGAGAGAAAAGGCTGACTTGAGTGCTGAAGAGAAGAAATTTGGTAAGAGAATGAGATAAGGCCGAAAGGTAAATCTCAGATCTGACCTGTCATATACCCGATCGAAGCTCTGTGTAGAGACCCCTGCTACCGGTGGAATAAGGATAGAGGGAAGCTCTTCCTGCCATCGAAACCATCCGATCTGGAAAGTAGATCTCCATCGAATCTGTGCCAAGACATTTGCACCGGATCGTATCTGTTCTATCTCTCTTTCATTGTATTCCATATTTTCTTTATCTCTTTATTCACACATCATGTATCAAACACTTAGTAGAAATATTAAATGTTTCGATAGATTTCGTTTACCATTTTCTGTCTATTTTCGTTCACCCATTAATCACTTTCTTCATGATGTTTTCTTAATCCCTTGATGAGCAATATGAATCACCAAGAACTTAATATGCATTAAAGTTATAAAATACGTTTAGCTAAAGCATGCTAGACGGAATCTTCACCTGTGAGAGCAGAAGTGAAGATGTCATTCTGATCTATCGAGAGAAGGCAGAAGAGTGTGTTAACTAAAGCGAGTAGTACTTCCAGACATGGAAGCAACCTTGTGTTCATTATGTTAGACTCTGTTTCACCACAGACATGTAGGAAACACGGCCGATAACTGAGAGGTGTACGCCAAGAGAAGAGCGGAACAGTATTTGTACCTTCAATTTAATTAAGAACTTGCGTTGTTTGTAATACTTATCTTTCTCTTTCTAATCTATTCACAAGACTTGTTGTCGCATCCCACGTCTTTCCATAACCTTCACAGCCAGCCTTAATCCTATTATCTTGCACATAAAGCCTGTATCTTGTAACATCTAGCTTAGGTTTATTGTATTTTTATGTCTTATCGCATCTTTACCGCTTTCCTTTATTTTATTGCAATTTACATGCTGTACACACCATTTATAAAGAATTAAAAACCTGGTCGCATATACCATGAACATACCGCAATAACCGGCACCACTTCCCCGTGTTTGACCTCGAATCACATCGAGAAACTTGCGGTGGAATTACACTTGGTTCCATCGTAAGGAAACTTGTGACAACGTAGGGCATACTACCTGAGCAATCCCTAATTAACGCATAAATAGCAGTAGTATCGCATCATTGTGAGCATTTAATATCATACATACGAAAAGCAAATGTTCCGTAGGGGCAGGTGAATGTGGTTTTCCCTTGGTCTTCAAGAGCAATCATTATTTGGTTGTAGCCCACATACTCGTCCAGAAAATAGAAGTAATCATTTCCTACTAGGCGATCTAGCATCTGGTCAATAAAAGGCAAGGGGAAATGGTCCTTCTTCGTCGCCGCATTGAGCTTGTGGTAGTCCATGCAAATCCACCAACCAGTGACGGTTCTCATTGGTATTAACTCATTGTTTGCATTTGGGACTACCGCCATTCCTCCCTTCTTGGGCATGCATTGCACAGGGCTGACCCACATACTATCGGCGATTGGGTATATGTGATAATGGGCAGAAATGCACGTTATTACAGCGCAAAGTTATAAAACAATGAAGGATTGCGATGGTAAAAATATATAAAATTGCGTTCAAAAGCGTTAAGTTTATAACATTGCAATTGCATGCGTCCATCGCATTAAAAACAGTTAACTTATGTATTTTGTGCAGAAAATTCATTGGCGGAAGGCAGAATTGCGATCCAAAGAAATTAACGTCCGAGCGCATTAAGAGATTGCGATCGCAAGGCTATGCGATCGTTTGCGTTTGTGAAAATCTACTCAAGAAGGTGGCCGCATAAAGCCATCGCATCAAGGTGAAAGCTTAATAAATCACGATGGGAACAAAAGCTGATGACGGTCAATTCCGAATTAAGTTGACAAGCCGTTAACGACACTATAGCAAGTACATTCAACTTTTTGGTGACAATTATTCAGCGCATCAAACAGAGAATTAATGACATCCCATCAGTGCAATCATTCGAAAGAAAAAGTTCTTCACCTTGAAGCTTTATAAATACCGAAGGCCACCTTCGTTTAAGGAATTCGGTCAAGTTCTCCAAGTACGGAGAGTTCACCATATAGAAGATAGTTAGCCTTTGTTCTTAGTTTCCATATACTTAGAAGGCGAAAGCGAGAGAAGGGAAAAGACGTTGAAAGATCGTTCTAGATAGCTCGAGAGAATGCCAGGGAGCGTGGAAAACAGAGAGAGGGCCGACTCTTGCGAGAGCAAGAATATCTTTTGAGCAGAGTAGAGAAGAACAGTGTAAAAGCCTTAGGAAGCAAGAAATTGCTACCAGGCTCTTTATCCTTATTTCACATTGTCATTCTGTATTTTGATTTCATATATAGAATGGAACTTACATTTCTACATCTGTTTACTCTCTGTAAAATACGCATGAGTAACTAAACCTTCGAATGGGTTGAGGAGTACTTAGCTAACATGACCTACGATCTTCATTGCATGCGATCATTTTATCTTATGTTGTGTCCATCACCCTTTAGAGCTACTCGAGAGAGAGTCTAAAGAAAAAACCTAAGACTTGAGAGAGCTAGGTTAGAATCTAGACTCGAGAGAGCAAGATTAGATCTACATAAGCAAGAGATAGAGACTTAGAGATAAGCTCTGTTTGCCAACATGCATCGCATGCACCCTAAAGATAGGTTATGGTAGTATGTGGTCACCTTGTGTATGTGTGTGCATTCGTCATCGCATAGACAAGAATAGAGGCTTAGATGTAAGTCCTATAGACATCATCGCATACATCGCATGCGTTCTAAACCTAGAAGCCATAGCATTTGCATTGAGAGATGACTTGCTGTTGTATGTATGCAGCATGATCGCATAACATGAATGCAATCTTAGGAAGTGTTGGCTAAATCTCTTCTCAACCTGTTCCCTCGCATACTCATCGCATCTTTCGTATTATTAACTCTTTTCTCAAATCCACCGCATAGATTTTATACCTTAAACAACAAACCAACCAACGCATTGCTTTATTTGTTACCGCAAAATAATCGAAAACTACCATCGCATATTGTTTTCTTAGTGCCTGTGTTCGACCTTGAGCTTACCAGGCAACTCGGTAGGATTTATACTTGAATCCTTCTGAGAAAACTTGCATGTACAACCCATATTCCACCATCGCATTCTACACCATTATTTCATCGCATTACACAATGCACAAGCTTTTGGCACCGTTGATGGGGACTACGGCAATACATTGTGCTAACGATAATTTTTTTAATTTTCTTTATAGCTTTCAATCTCTGGCGAATTACGACCCAGAGATTGAAAGAACGTTCCGACGAAGATTGAGAAACAACTACTAACAACAACAAGACAGAACTCCAAGAATGGTAGAACAACCGGAAGAGAGGGCCACGAACGCAAATAATATAATGGCCAACCCCATCCTCCGCGAATGACCACAATAGACCCATTCGGGACTATGCATCGCCCAACCTATATGATTTCTCCCTAGGAATCATGAGGCCAGCTCTAAACGGAACGAGGTTTGAAATGAAATCAATTATGTTGTAGATGATTCAAACGTTCGGATAGTTTGGTGGTAGGCGTGGTGAGGATCCACACGCCCATCTCCAGAGTTTTATTGAAATCTGCAACACTTTTGTGTTCCCAAATATCTTTGCTAAGGAGGTTCGACTAATGTTGTTCCCATTTTCCTTATGCGATCAAGCAAGGAAATGGGCTTATTCTCTCGAACCAGGGGAAATAACATCGTGGGAACAAGTAGTGGAAAAGTTCATGAAGAAATACTTCCCTCCAACAGAGAACGCAAGAAGGAGGAAGTTAATTATGAATTTTTAACAGGAAATTGACGAATCGCTCAGTGATGCCTGAGCGAGATTTAAGAGAATGGTAAGAGATTGTCCGCATAACGGCTTACCAGATTGTCTACAGATGGAAATTTTCTACCACGAATTGAACCCTGCATCGCAGACAGCTGCCAATGCGATAGCAGCTGGTGGTTTGCTCGATAAGACATATGATGAGGCGAAAAATATACTTAATCACATTTCCAAAAATCACGAGGACTGGAGAGAAAGCGATCAACGATTGAGGATCAAAGACAATGACGCAAATAAAGGGGCCATCGCATCCCTACAAACCCAAATGAACACGATGATGAGTTTGATACAAGGCATCACAATCAATAGCATGGGAACGCAAAAAGGGCAGGTCAACGCAATTGCTCAAACTACCACGAGTTGTGTCATTTGTGGAGAAGCACATCCGATTGAAGAATGCCCAAGGCATCCGCAGTCAGTATGCTTCGTAAAGAATAACCCTTTCTCTGATACGTACAACCTCGGGTGGAGAAACCACCCTAACTTCGCATGGAAAAATCAACAACACAATTTTCAACCAGTAGCACAAAAGGAAAGGCCACCATAATTTTTCCCACAAACAAACGGTCAACCGCAAAACCAAGCCAGCAGTTCGCAGGCATCGCAATCTTCATCCTTAGAGAGTTTGCTTAAGCAATATATTGAAAAGAATGAAACAGTGCTTTAGAATCAAGCGACATCCATCCGCAATCTTGAAATTCAGATGGGATAGATTGCGGGTGAATTAAAAAATAGACCGAAAGTAGCGTTGCCAAGCTCAATTGAGCTCCCTTGCAATTCTGGGGGTACAGGAAAGGAACAATGCCTAGCAGTCTCCTTGCTAAGCGAAAAAAATGACCGAGGAAGAAAGGGAAGAGCCCACCAGGATCAACCCGAATGCGGTGACAATCGAGGACCCGTTGACATATGATTTAGAAGAGCCTGAGAAGATGAACCTAGAAGTTACGTCCACCTTCATGCCTCTAGAACACGCAATAGAAGAAGTACAGCTATCACCATTCCCGCAATGATTGAAAAAGAAACAGAATGATGAAGAAAAGATTGCTATAGTGGCAGTAATGCAAGGGTTACATACTATGGTCCCACAAAAAATGTGCGACCCAGGAAGCTTCACGATACCTTGCTCAATTTGAGGGGTCTATATTGGTCAAGCACTATGCGAACTTGGGGCAAGTATAAACTTAATGTCGCTATCAATCTTCAAACGATTGAATATGGGCAAACTAACGCCCACGACGGAGGCCCTCCTACTTGCGGATAGATCTCGAATACATCCCGAGGGAGAGTTGAAAGATGTTGCAGTCTCAATTTACAAATTCATCCTACTGGCAGACTTCATCATTCTGGACTATAAAGCAGACGAAGATACGCCCATCATATTGGGACGATCATTCCTCTTGATTGGTCGCGCTCAAATTGATGTGCACAAGGGGGAAATCATAATGAACATCAATGGGGAAAAGCTCCGGATTAAGGTAGTAAAGATCCCAAAAGACCGAGAAAAGAAGAAGAAGCCGCCTTGGACGTAAAAAGCCCAAATTGAAATAAGAAATCCGTGCGTTACTATGCGACTCAAACTCATCAGGGACGCAATTCTTTTGGAATATCCTTTTTTCCTATCAATGATTCTTGAACTTTCATTACCTTTCTTTTATCTGTTATCGTATATTTGTCTTTTTGCATTTCTATAAAAAAAATGGCGCCGCAATCGCGTTGAACGATCGTGGTAAATAATTTTGCTAACTCTGTCTGTTATTTGACCCTCTTAATGTTTTCGTTACAATGATCGTGGTGAACGATTGCAAAGGAGCTACATGAAAGACGCAACCAGCTTAGTCTGCCACTGCAATCGAAGAGAGCAGATCACCGCAAAGAAGGATGCGTTCACAATTAATGCGGGCGACAAAGCAAATTTGGGGGTTGTATCTCTCTTTGACTTTGTTTATTTCAAATTTTGCTCTATCGCATATCATTTTAACTGTGATAATTTTATCATCGGATCCTCTTTAGTCGGCGCAATCATTACACGTTGATTAATTTAGTAAGTCACTACATTATTTTTCTTTGCCAATTATGATTTCAATGATGAAACGCATGCCTCTATTTTTCGTATATACTAGAGTCAACTTAATTTTAAGACATTCAACTCATGAAATATTTCTAGAAGTTAGTGGTCCACCAGCTTTCTTTCAAACTGACTTTTACGTAATTTCCTAAGAGCATCGCATGACTTCTTTCAATCTTTCAGCAATGAGGGCATTGCTGCATTTAAATTTAGAGGTGCGGTATTCATTTTCACCCTTGCTATTTTTAGGCTCTATATAAAAAAAATCATTATTTCATTGCATTTCACCATTTTCACCCTTGCTATTCCACCATCGCATTCTACACCATTATTTCATCGCATTACACAATGCATCAATATGATGCCTGCGTCCAACCATTTAATTATCTCCTTTTTCACAACCTCCTTCATAGCAGGGTTCAGTCTGCATTGTGGTTTGATAGACCCTTTTTGGTTTTCTTCAAGACGTATTCTGTGAATGCAGTATGTTGGGTTGATTCCTCTTATATCTGCTAGCGTCCACCCGATTGCTTTTATGTACTTCTTCAGGATGCTAAACATCGCATTTTCTTGTACTTCTTGTAGTGCAGAGGAAATTATCACGGGCAAAGTTTCATTTTTCCCCAGGAAAACATATTTCAAATGACTTGGTAGAGTTTTTAATTCCATGGTAGGTGGTTGTTCTAAGGAAGGTTTTTGTGTTTTTCTCTCTTCATTCAAATTTAATTTTTCTTCTTTGTTTGTTATTTCCATGATCATATTGCAGGTTTCTACAAATGCGGTCGCATCCTCTCTTTCATCTTCTTCTTCGAACTCTACTTCTTCATTACAACTATGTTCATTGTCAGAATCGGATAGGTCTTCATCTTTTGGATACTTCATGGCTTTAATTATGTTAAACCTGACCTTCTTCCCATTTATACTCATCATGATCTCTCCTTTGTATACATCAATTTGGGCATGACAAGTAGATAAAAATGGTCATCCCAAAATGATGGGTACATCTTTGACCGCCTCGTAGTCAAGAATGATGAAGTCTGTTGTTCCGCTTTTTGCTTTCGTGTGGTGCGTTAGGAGTGTCTAGAGTAAAACAAATTGGAAAATAAATTCTAAGTATGGGTGTTGTGTTGTGCCTTAATGCGTTCAAATATGTGCAACGCGTCAGTGCGTTACAATTATAAACAGAGAGCACACAACTCCTTAAAATGGTGTTCAAGTTTTCCTAGATTAAACCCAAGTATAAATCTAATCTAAGTTCCTGGCAAGTCCAGGGTCGAACACAGGGATTCAGTTCACTGAACACAGAGAATGTGTTGTACTTGCAGTAGGGATTTTCCTAAATAAATGTAAAAGATGTATTATCTACACTAATATGCTATGCCTGTGCAACACGATACAAAAGAATTGAGTAGAAAATGATGGTTCATGCGAAAATGGAATTTTAGTAAGTGGACGTGTCGGTTAAAGATACTTGTATACAACTTATGTAGTGTGAATGAAATGGAATGGTTTGTTTATCTTTCTATTCATGCATTAGACTTCATTTAACATTTCTCAATGCGAATGACATATAAGTCTATCTCTAGGTTGTATGCGTCTAACTTAGAATGCAAGAAACACCATTAAGTCTATTTCTAGCAGTACTAGGCGTTCTACTTCATGCGACTTAGTTATTCTCTCAAACAACTAAGTTAAATATGCTTTCACCAAGTTGCCAAGTTGGTTTAGACGTTGGAACAGAATTATGCATGCAGTACTAATGCGTTCAACATAAACAGAGGATAATCAATAGCAAAAGTGATGATCAAATATATGAATTTTATAAAGGACCAAATGAGTCTTTTATAAAGAACTATATTCAATCGAGATGAAATGGAAATGATGTTAAGAAGAAAACTACGTCAAGCCAAAGAATACAATCTCTTGTAGTTCTTTGGCTCAATTTTTGTTGTGCACAATCATTTTTAAGAGTAGTGGACAGAGTATCTCTCTCGAGAATGGCTTTCTCCACACCCTGGGCAGTGATGGTGGTGGTTCTCAGCTCCTTCGATCGTCTTGCACTGTGGCACAACTTCTACAACTAAGATTAAGTCTACAAATTTACAGAATGTGGAGTTTCTAATTGTCTGAACTCTTCTTTTCTTTTGGAGGGTCTTCAAGTATTTATAGGCGTTGGTCTCGTCTACTTGGAGGATGGGCTGCATTTAAGTCCATGCCCTGGTCAGCATTAAATTCCATATCCTAGTTGGCCACCTGACCTCTGGAAACTTTTTAGACGCCGCCTATTACTGGAAGCTTTTCAGATGCCGCCTGTTGCAGGTGCCCATGCTTGCAAGTGGTGATGTGACACAATCAGCCCCGAGCAATGAATCTTCGATGCGTTGAATTCCTTCTGATGCATGGCTCATGCATCCGTGTTTTCCCTGCGGCACGCCTTAACGAGTTGATGTTAATACTTGCATCCAAATTCTGCAAAACAATGCGTTAATGCCACGATAATTAATGATAAAACTTCTTTTACATGATTTTCTATTGTTCAAGTAAATCCATGTGTTTCTATTAAAAATGAGGAGAATTTATTATTAAAAACCCCAATTGTCCTAATTTAAGAGCAAAGATAACTTGTATTTTTACAAGTTATCATCTGCCGGTAGAATGAATTTATTAATAGTGACCAGGACATCCTTCAACTTTTCCTCTGGGTAAACTAGAGACCTATCCGCAAGCTGGATAGCCACCGTCGTGGGCGCCAGTTGCCCCACATTCAACTTTCCATCTTTGTCTCTTAGCTCGTCTTCGTCTTCTAAGTATGAACAGACTAACGACTCTCTATCTTGTATATCATCCTCTTTTAACAATGGTGGCCTTCAGTATTTATAGACCTCAAGGTGAAGCAGCCTTTCTCTCTAATGAATGCAATGATGGGCAGTCATTAAATCTTCTGCTTTGATGCGTTGATTAATGGTCACCGAAAGTTGAGTGTACTTACTATAGTGTGGCGTTAACGAGTTGTCAACTAAATTCGGATTTGACTGTCATCAGCTTTTCGTCTCATCATGATTTATTATGCTGTCATCTTGATGCATAGTCTTTATGCGGCCACCTTTTTTAGCAACTTCTCACGATCGCATATGATCGCATGACTTTGCGATCGCAATCTTTCAATGCGTGCGGACGCCTAATTCCTTGGATCGCAATTTTACTTGCGCCAACGCATTTTTCCTACACAAAATAAGTAAATTAGCTGCTTTTATGCGATGGGCGCATGTGATCGCAATTTTCTCAGTTTAACACTTTTGGACATGGTTTTATATATTTTTACCGTCGCATTCCCTCATTGTTTTACTTATTTGCGCTGTGATAACATGTAGTTCTACCGTTATCAATGAGCACATTCTCGAGTAATTCTCTCTACTGTCTCATGGGATTGCTAGCACAGCAAGCCGAGAATCAGCCTAAGCAGCAAGCGAAATGATGACCCTAACAATCCCAAACTCTTCCAGAGCCTGTTCAGCAAAAAAAGCGAAAGGTGGCTATTTCACCAAGCGTTGAAGAGAGGGTGATCACATCACCTCAAGTGAAGAAGCCTCCTTCCCACCGAAGCCAAACCTTCTTGTCTAAACCTAGGACAGACCCTCCTCCACATCCAGACGACTTTGATGATCTACCAGAAGAGTCCCCTAGATTAGATGTCGACCTAAATAAGCATCCTTTATCCCTTGAAGGACTTACACTCCCCATTTTTCCCATCGCAACCAAATTACCAACACCTCCACCTTCCCTTAAATCCAAACAAAGCCCATCAAACATTTCTCTCAACCATTCCCACTGCTGATAACCCTAGTCTACCGATGCCTACACTTAAAGTAGGCAGTGGATCAGGCATTGGTGAGGCCAGCGAACACCAAACTGATGAAAGAAGCTGTAAACCTCGAATCCTACATTCTCTACCTAAGTATGTTTAGCCATGAGAATATTATGTTAAATAAGTAATAAGTGAAATTTATGGTTTAATACAAAGAAGAAGAAGGAAGAAAAGAAGAAATCAGGAATGAAGAAGTTAAGTTAAGAAAAAAATATTAGTTAATTAAACTTAAATTAAGTTTAATCAGTCGACAACACTAAACCCATTAGTGGACAAGGTGGCGGTCGATGATTTCATGCATGAAAAGGCAGCCAGTTGAATAAAAAGAAAGAAGAAGTTCAAAGACTTGGTTTAGACAACTGACTCGTGCAATCTAAGTGAAATTGGTGCCATTTGAAAGCTGAAAGAGCCTAGTTTTTGGAGGTAGGGCTTTTGGAGAAAGATCAAATAGGAAGAAAGTTGAAAAGTGAAGAAATTGCAGAAGAGCCAAGTTCTCGGATTAATCAGGGCCAGTGGTAAAGATAGAAAGCTCCAGGCCAAACCACGATAAATTTAGGGTGTAAATTTTAAGGTTAACTCAATTGAAACAAGTTTGTAGAAGAAAGTTTCTTGAAATGAGTTCTGACTTTCGAGTTATAAAATTTTGAAATTGAAATAGAAATTTGTTGCATAAGCAGGCAGCTGGTTGGGAAGATCAAGCAAGCAGCTCACCCGAGGGAGTGAGAGCGAGACAAGGATTGTCTAAATCTCGTTGATCACTCAAATATCGTTGGTTTTTTGCCTAGTCTTGCTCATGAGGATGAACATCTCGCTAGTGATGATCTCCTTGGTGATGATCTTGCTAGTGTCGATCTCGCTAGTGATGATCCCGCTAGTAAAGGTCTTGCTAGTAAGCAAACGATTTAAAGCATCTCCATGAGAATTCTAAGGAATCTAACAAGGAATTATGTGTTTCAAGACAAGAGGAGCTAGGAGAAGCCTACAAACCATTAAGAGTCCAGACGAGTAGTGAGTGACTAAAATAAACTTAATGTTTTTCAATGTTTTGTGCATAAAAGACCATGCGATTTCAATGATGTTTGATGATAAGTTTATACGTTTTCAAGCAACCAAGTTTTACGAATTGCATAGCATTTCTTCTCCAGCATGTTATGTTTTATTGCATGCCAAGGTTATATGTTAATTCATTATAAAAGCTAAGTATCTATGATGAAGCATGCGCTTTTAAGATAGAAGTTATATTTCTACAAATGAATGGAATGATTCTTAATGTATATGTTTTTTCTTAAGTATGATATGTTTAGTAAGTTGGATACTGAAGGTATAGAAGGTATACAAAAAGTACCTAAGGTGTTGACGACACTTAGAAACTCCACGTGCACGTAGGTAGTTCTAAATGAGAGGCCGAAGTATGAGTCTCTTGGCCAGATACAGACATTGGAAGCTAGAGCAATGTATGCTCATTCTCAACTAAGGTTTAACGAGATTTATTAATGATCGATGAGTTTTCCTTCATAAAGTATGAGATTATGATTATATTTATTTTTTATCAGAAGTTGCTTGAAACGTTTTTCAGTATGTTTATATGTTTTATAATAATGTGAAGCATGACATAAAACATCAAAAATAGGAGAAAAAAGATCAAATTAATTTGATCATAATGTGTATAAAGTAATGAAAAATATTTAGATAAAATCAAATTTGATAATAAAAAATAAATTCAAATATAAATTTGAGAAAAAAATCATGAAGTTTTTGTTTATTGTGATTAATTCGATAAATAGTTAGATAAAATCTAATTTGATAATAAAATATAAATTCAAATATAATTCAAGGGAGAAAAATCAGAAAGAGAACTTGTTTATTTACAATTACACTGTATTCATAATCTCATTTTCATTTAAGTTTCAACAATTACACTGTATTTATAACTCCATCAACCACAAAATCTATGAAAGAAACCTAACTCATTGTAGAGGTATAGCAAAAATAACAAGATTGCAAAAGTGAATACTTATTTGTTTGTCAAAAAGACAAATTAATGATATAATAATATAATAAGATGATAATGAATAAAAGGTAATTAAAAATACAAAAAAATGATAAAATTTAAATGAAATATACAGTTTGTTAGATGATAGTATGTATAAAATATTTAGTAAAATCTTAATCAGGATAAAAAAATTTAATTCAAATTTTAAAATAATTAACCAATAAAATAGTGTAAAATCTAAAGATATATTATAAATTAAAATCAAAATGGTGATAAACAAATCAAAGATTGATTAATTTTGAATATTTTCGAAAATGGTTAAATCAAATCAAAATAAAGATGAAACCGTCCATTCAAATTTTAAAAAGGAAGAACAATTCGATACCTTTTATCCCTTGAATTCGTTAGGTTGAAGTCTGACGCGTGGTTAATTCGATGAAATATTGGTGTATGGGTTGTGCATGCAAGTTTTCTTAGCAAGATCCAAGTATAAATCCTACTAAGTTGCTTGGTAAGCCTAGGGTCGAACACAGGGACTTGGAAAATAGTATGCGATGGTAATTTTAGATCTCCTTGCAGTGACAAATAAAACAATGCATTGGTTGGTATGTTAAGGTATAAAGTCTATGCAGTGGAATTGAGAAAAGAGTTAATAATACGAAAACTACAATAAGTATGCGTGGGAACGGGTTGAGAAGGGGTTCAGCTAACACTTCCTAAGATTGCGTTCACGTTATGCGATATGCTACATACATACAACAACAAGTCATTTCTCAATGAAAATGCTATAGCTCCTAGTTTTAGAACGCATGCGATGTATGGGATAATGTCTATAGGACTTATGTCTAAGCCTCTACTCTTGTCTATGCGATGATGGATGACATACATACATAAGGCGACCACATACTACCATAACCTATTTCTAAGGTGCATGCGATGCATGTTAGCAAATAGAGCTTATTTCTAAGTCTCTATCTCTTACTTATGCAGATCTAATCTTGCTTTCTCAAGTCTAGATTCTAACTTAGCTCTCTCAAGTCTTAGGTTCTTTCTTTAGACTCTCTCTCGAGTAGCTCTAAAGGGGTGATGGACGCAACATAAGATAAGATGATCGCATGCAATGAAGATCTTAGGTCATGCTAGCTAAGTGCTTCTCAACCCATTCGAAAGTTTAGTTACTCATGCATAATGTAAAGAGAGTGAACAGATGTAGAAATGCAGGTTCCATTCTATAAATGAAATCGAAATACAGAATGACAATGGGAAATAAAGATAAGGAGCATGGTAGCAATTTCTTGCTTCCCAAGAATTTTACATTGTTTTTCTATACTCTGCTCCAAGAATATTCTTGCTTTCGCAAGAGTCGACCCTCTTTGTTTTCCACGCTCCTTGGCACTCTTTCGAGCTGACCAGGAGGATCTTCCGACGTCTTCTCTTTTCTCTTGCCTTCTAAGTATAAGAAAACTATGAACAAAGGCTAACTATTTTCTATATGGTGAACTCTCTGTATGGCTCAGCTAGAATCGAACCAAACTCCTTTAATGAAGGTGGCCTTCGGTATTTATAGAGCTTCAGAGTGAAAAGCTTTTTCTCTCAAATGATTGCACTGATGGGATATCATTAATTCTCTGTCTGATGTGCCGAATAATTGTCACCGAAAATTTGAGTGTACTTGTTATAGTGTGACATTAACGACTTGTCAACTAAATTCAGATTTGACCGTCATCAGCTTTCTATCCCATCATGATTTATTAAGCTTTCACCTTGATGTGCCGGCTCTATGCGTCCACCTTCTTGAGCAGATTTTCGCGAACGCATATGATTGCATAACCTTGCTGTCGCAATCTGTTAATGCGCTCGGATGCTAAATTCCTTGGATCGCAACTCTGCCTTGCGCCAACGCATTTTTCTGCACAAAATACATAAATTAATTGCTTTAATGCGATGGACGCATGTGATCACAATGTTCTAAACTTAATGCTTTTGGACACGATTTTATATATTTTTACCGTCGCAATCATACATTGTTTTATATCTTTGCGTTGTAATAATGTGCATTTCTGCCCGTTATCAAAGTTTCATAATCGATGATTTCCTTTACACTGTATTTCTATTGAGAATTTATACTTGGTATAGCAATTAGTACTCGAAAAAACTGTCAATCGACCATACCAGAGGCAATTTAGGAGACTAAAAAAATATGTCATGTATGCGATGAGCTTTTGCCAAAAATGTTATTATTTTTATTTTGTTTTGTTTTGTTTTTGTTATTATTATTTTTTTTTTGACAAAGATCAAAAGGCACCCTCCAATTTTTCTTAAAATTTTTTATTTCGAACACTCAAATATGGGCTTGCCCTCTAATTTCGAACTCATGGATCAAACACCCTATAGGACTTTAGGGCATGGTGAAGGGCTAAAACCCAAAACTCCACAGCAGATAGCGGTTTCAATATGAGGTCTCTGAAACAGCCGCCGTTTCAGATAGCGGTCTCAGTACTTCAACTCGTCCAAACCCGCGAGTTTCATAGTTGACATCCACTAATCCTTGCGGGATTTCAAACCCAGATAACCATCACGCTTCACCAATTTTCCTATACTGTTTAACGGATACTCGTAGTCGGACTCAGCGGTTTCTCTTATATCGTCATTTTCTGGCGAAACCCATCGAAAAGAGGTGAAGCCATCCAAAACTAGCGATCTTTCCAAGGTAATTTCAAATCCACAGGTTTTTATTCTATTTTTGAACATGTTTGCTGTGTTTGTCTAATGGAGTCTCTATGCACGTGCTTATTTTCATTTCATGTCAGGGAATCAATTGTTAAAGTTCTTGTTTGGATTCTGTATTTTGTTGGAACATTGATTTAGTTACTCATTGAGTAAAGATTTAGTTCTTTTAGTGTAAAATGTGTCATGATTTAGTTCCTGTAGATTTATGTAATGATTTTGTCCATTTCAATTTGAAATACGTTGCTTCATAGACTGAATCATTACATACTCGAAGTTAGGGACTAAATCGTGACTTCTACGAACCAATGGTGTTTCTTAAATTACAAGGACCAATGGTGTTTATAAACTACATGGACCAATCATGACATATCAAAATTGTAGCCCCAAGAACTGTACATGGATTTTTGTGGGGTTCTAGCTCAAACCCGAAGTATACTGACCTTTAGTGATTTTTTCAATTTTTGTACATAAAGAATACTGCCCAAGCATAGTTAATGTGACTTTCTTGCATTTGTTGACATGTGGTCTGTGAAATACTTATTTTGGAGTCAAGAGGTTGTTATGGTTTGAATGGTTTATCTTGAGGTGAATTTAATTTTGGGCGGTCAAGAGCTCTCTTTTAGTTCCTCTGCTATTCATCTTTTTATGGCTCTTTCCAAGCAGAGTTTAATTTAGGATTTGGAACCCTCTAATTTTTCAACTGGTAACCACATCATTAAATTTAGGGAACCTTTGAAGAGCAATGTCTTGCTTTGAAGGAATTGCTATCGACAAGTTTGATGGGACAAATTTTGATTACTAGAAGATGCAAATAAATGATTATCTGCATATCATGGGCAAGGAGTTTCATCTACCATTGATTGGAAAACAAGAAAGTATGAAAGAAGAAGATTGGAGGATTCTTGACAGAAAAGTACTAGGGATTATTTGCTTGACTGTGTCAAGGAATGTTTTTGACCATGTGGCAAATGAGAAGACAACAATTGGTCTGATGAAAACCTTGTCAAATATATATGAGAAGCCTTATTTGAACAAGTTATACCTTATTAATAAACTCATGGATTTGAAAATGGCTGAAGGTGTGTCTTTTGCAGAACATTTGAATGAATTCAATAGGATCGTTCAAAAGTTATGCTTGGTGAAGGTTGAGTTCAACGAAGAAGTGACTTCTATCCTTTTGTTTACTTCTTTACCTGATAGTTGGGAATCTCTGAAAGTATCTTTACCTTTCTCTTTAGGTACAAGAAAATTGAAAATTGAAGATGTTATAGATGCAGCTTTTGCATAAGAGATTCACAGAAGACATTTTGGTGTGACTTCTACTCCAAATTCAAGCTTCAAAGTTGGAGAGAGAGGGAAAACTATCAACAAAGCACCTCATAAAGGCACAGACAACAAAGGTAGAGAAAAGAAGAAGCAGAAAATTCAGTTCTACTACTGCCACAAGCAGGGTCACATAAAACCATTTTATAGAAAGTCGAAGAAAGAGCAAAAAGATAACTCCTAACTCCTAAGTAGCATGTTGGGTTAGCTTAGTTGGAGGCACTCTTCTTGTTTCTCTGATGGAAAGCACATAATTTGGATTGATGCATATATAGAGGAAGTAGAGAGGATTTTATTTTTTAAGCTCGTTTTTTAAGGCAAGACAATTTTGAGAGTTGTGTGTTTGAGTTTTCTCTTGTTTGTTTTTTTATGATCTTCATTCTCATAGTAAACATATAGAGCTTGTGAAAGATTGGACATAGCTATTCGAAGTGTGCTATACTCTAAACCCTAATACTGCTGAACACCTGCAACTTTGAGTGACATATATTCTCTCTCGCCTTCTTCGTGTATCATGTGTCAGTGCAGTTGTAAATCTCCAGCTCATCTTTTTGTACATTGTTCTTTTGCTTCTTGCTTTTGACACTTTGTTATGGATGCTTTTGGTTGGTCCTTGGCATGGTCCGATATTATCTTTGATATTTTGGTTTCTGATTGGTCATCCTTTGGTAGTACAAAAATGATTTGGTTAGCTCTTACGCATGCATTCTTTTGGACTCTTTGGTTCGAGCACAACGATCATCTTTTTGGGGACTCTTTTTCCTCTTTTGATAGGTTTATGAATTTGGTTTTGTCTACTGCTTTTTATTGGTGCAAAGATAAGTACCCGTAATCTTTTCAACTTGTCTTATTTAATGTTTCTTGTAATGACCTTTTGGCTTCTGGGTTTTCTCCAATGTCATTAATCAATGAAATGTTTCTTAGTAAAAAAAAAAAGAGATGCAATTATTTCTCCACTTTTCCTTCCTTTGTTATATATATTTTTATTGTTTTGAATTCCCCTATTATAATTTTCCAGCAACATATTGATCGGCCTTGTCCAACAACTATATCTATGATTAGATGGCAAGGAAACAAGCGAAGTTTAGAGAGCTTCCCACCTCTCTCAGTCCTTATAGAGAATATCCAAAACAACAATTAGCAAAAAGGTACTTTTCTTCAACGGATATCAACTATATACTTAGTTCATTGTACCCCGACCTGTTCCCCAAATAACCACCTTGTCCTCGAGGTGGAAGTCAAGAAATTGAAGGGAAATAGAGGAAGTGAGTTCCCATTTGGCATCTTCTCTAAGGGTATTTTTCCGAATGAAGGCCTCCAAAGCACCCTCATAAGTAGCAAATTGTTAGGCCATTGATACTATTTCATTATCAACGTAGGGGTAAGAAGGTAATTGAAGGGTAGTGGGGACCACCAAATGAGTGAATGAGAGAGATTGTAAATAAATAACAGATTTGGGTAAGGGGGATTTAGGTTGGTATTTTGGAAGGCTTTCTCGAGAGTGAGAAGGTAGGGATTATACTGCCTTCGGGCTGTTATCTTTCAATTGAATGACATTGTAAAGGAAACCTTACAAATTGGTATTGGAGCTTTCATCCTAGGAAAGCTAGGGAAAATGGCGCAGTGGAAGATTGAAGAACAATTGGAAGTGATGGATCAAGAGACCGGAATGATGAAAATGGAATTGATGCGATTACCTAAGATCGACGATACACTTACGTTGTTAGCCAAGAGCATTGAGAAGTTGAGTGTTCAAGCAAATAGTCAGCAGAAGATGATTTTGCAAATCATTGCGGATCGATCAAACGATTCTTCGAATTTGCAAGAATCAACCGACGAAACGAAGAAAGGTGCAGATGCGAGGAAATCTTCAGAAACGACCGATGAACAAGGAAGTAAGACAGAAGATCAGACTAAATTTAAGAAGGTAGAGATGCCGGTCTTCAAGGGTATGGATTCGGGTTTGTGGTTATTTCATGCAGATCGGTATTTTCAGATCCATAAGCTGATCGATTTCGAGAAATTAAAAGTTGCAATGATTAATTTTGAAGATGTGGCATTGGATTGGTATATATCAAAATAGCAACGCAAACCGTTCAAGGATTGACATGATCGTAAGATGAGATTTCTTACACGATTTCATTCTTCACGCAAAGGAACAGTGTGCGGTCAATTTTTGGCAATTAAACAAGAAACCATCGTGGAAGCTTATCGAAATCTGTTCGATAAATGGGTTGCTTCACTACCACACCTATCAGAGGGAGTTCTTGAGAATACTTTCATAAATGGGCATGAATCGTGGATCAAGGCAGAAGTAGAGTGCTGGGAATTGGTTGGGCTGGTTAGCATGATGCGGATAGCCCAATTAATAGAGGATCGGGAATTGGCTCAAACTAAGGCTGGCGCAATGGGCCCAACGACAAGTAAGGCCGGCTGAGGATGAGGTAGTGTCAATTCGAACGATTACGTTGTGAGGGAGTTCACCGACTGGAGTTAAGCGAAAAGATTTGGTGAAACGACTGTCTGACGTTGAATTCCAATCCAGAAAAGATCGAGGACTGTGTTTTTGTTATGACGAATGTTATTCTCCGAGACATCAATGCAAAACGAAGGATGTTCAGGAGTTGCGAGTATTGGTTGTGCGACCTAATAACAAAGAATTCGAGGTCGCTGAAGAAAACGATGAGGAGAATACAAGTGTGGAGTTAAAGACTCTAGAAATAGTACAACCAGTGGTAGAATTATCTTTGAACTCGATGGTGGGTTGACAAATCTAGGAACGATGAAGTTGAAAGGGAAGATCGAAGAACAATTAGTGGTTGTCTTCCAAGATTGTGGAGCAACTCACAATTTCATTGCTCTGAAATTAGTGGATCAATTGGGGTTACCGGTAGTAGAGACTGCCAATTATGGAGTGATTATGGGAACGGGAACTGCTGTGAAGGGAAAAAGTGTATGTAGTGAGGTAGAATTAACGATAGGTGATATGAGAATAATTGAGAGTTTTCTACCATTAGAGCTTGGCGGAGTGGATGTTATTCTGGGAATGCAATGGTTGTATAAGTTGGGAATTATTGAGATAGATTGGTGCACACTCTCAATGAAGGTTGTGCACGGGGGAAGACAAATTGAATTGAAAGGGGATTCGAGTTTATCAAGAACTCAAATAAGTTTGAAGTGAATGGTGAAGTGTGGGGATGGAAAGGATCAGGGATATCTGATTGAATGTAGAGCGATGAGTATCGAATTGGTGGAAGGTGAACATGTGGAAATGTCAAGCAGTATTGTAGTAGAATTGAATGAGTTGGCTCAAAGGGGTTCATCTGTTGGTCCTGTACTTGATGATTATAACAGTGCGTTTCAATGGCCCGGGGAGTTGTCTTTGAGTAGGGGAATCGATCATCACATACATTCGAAAATCGGAGTTGGACCAATCAATGTGAGGCCGTATTGTTATGCCTATGCTCAAAAAGAAGAGATTGAAAAATTGGTTGACGAGATGTTAATTGCTGGCATTATACGACCAAGTAGGAGTCCTTATTCAAGTCTAGTGCTACTTGTTCAAAAGAAAGATGAGAGCTGGAGGTTTTGCGTTGACTATAGAGCTTTAAATAATGTCACAGTGCCAGATAAGTTTCCTATACTAGTTGTGGAAGAGTTGAGTTGAATGGAGTGACTATTTTTTCGAAGATCGACTTGAAAGCGAGATATTATCAGATTTGTATGAGTCCCAAGAACATGGAGAGAACAGCTTTCAAGACGCATGAAGGACATTAGGAGTTCTTAGTAATGCCCTTTTGATTAACAAATGCTCCCTCAACTTTCTGGGCCTTGATGAACAAGGTATTTTGACCTTATTTGTGCAAGTTCATATTGGTATTCTTTTTATGATATTCTAATATATAGCCCGAATTATGAAGAACATCTTAAGCATCTAGATGTTGTCCTTCATACTCTTCAAGAGAATGAGTCGTATGTGAATAAAAATAAATGTCAGTTTGCTAGAGAAAGAGTAGAGTACCTTGGGCATTTAATTTTGCAAGAAGGGATAGAGGTTGATCCGGAGAAATTACGAGCTATGTTGGAATGGCCGTGAGCTCAAAATATCCGTGGAGTAAGGGGTTTTCTGGGGTTGATTGGCTATTATCGTCGTTCTATGCAGAATTATGGGAGTGTGGTTACCCTATTGAGTAATTTACTCAAGCGAGGGGCTTTTGAGTGGATTGACGTTTGAGGAACTTAAGCGAGCAATGGTGTCCCTACCGGTGTTGGCACTTCTTGATTTTAGCCTTTGAAGTGGAAACTGATGCCTCAGGGACGGGATAGGTGCTTTGTTGGGCCAGAAGGGAAGACCAATTGCTTTTTGTAGTCATGTTTTGGCGGCTCAAGCTAGAGCAAAACCAATTTATGTGCGGCAATTGATGGCTGTCGTGTTAGCAGTACAGTGTTGGAGACCGTACTTGTGGAAACATTTTATAGTGAAGATAGATAAAAAAGCGTTGAAGTTCTTGTTGGAGCAGAGGGTTATTCAACCTCATCATCAAAGATGGGTATCAAAGTTATTGGGGTATGATTTTGAAGTACAATAAAAGCTAGAGGCCAAAAATAGAGTTGCTGATGCTCTTTCACGATAGCCTCTAGTAGCAGACCTTGACCATTTGTCAGTACCTTCATTGATAAATGTGGGAAGTATACAAGAAGAAGTGGAGAAGGATCCTAAGTTGGTAGAGGTTATTCAACAGTTGAAAGAGGATGGTGAGAGTGTCCCTCGATTTTCTTTGAATCAGGGGCGATTGTTGTATAAAGGAAGAATGGTGATATCGAAAACCTCCTCCTTGTTGCTAACTATTTTACACACATATCATGATTCAGTGATTGGTGGTCATTTAGGATTTTTACGTACTTACAAGAGGTTGATAGGAGAGTTGTATTGGGAAGGGATGAAGTCGGATATCAAGTGATATGTTGAGGAATGCATTGTGTGTAAACGAAATAAACTATTGGCTGCATCTTCTGCAGGTTTGTTGATGCCGTTGGGGATTCTTGATCGAGTGTGGGATAACATTTCAATGGATTTTATTGAAGGCTTATCGAAAGCTAAGGGGTTTGACGTGATCTTCGTGGTAGTCAATAGACTGAGTAAATATGTTCACTTCTTGGAATTGAAACATCTTTTTAATGCTAAAACTGTGGCTGATGTTTTCGTTAAGGAGATTGTCCGCTGCATGGTTTTCCTAAGTCCCTTGTGTCTAATCAGGATAAGGTATTTTGAGTGGTTTCTGGGATGAAATGTTCAAAATGGCTGGAAGACGGTTGCATAGGAGTACTGCGTATCATCCCCAATCGGACGGCCAAACGAAAGTGTTGAATAAGTGTATAGAAACTTATCTGAGATGTTTTTGTAGTGAGAAATCGACCCGTGGGTGTTGTGGATTCGGCAGAGTATTGGTACAATACTCAATTTCATGAATCGATTGGAATAACTCCTTTTCAGGCATTGTATGGAAGAACACCTTATCCATTACTCTTTTATGGAGACTGTTAAACACCAAATTCGGCTCTTGATCATCAGTTTCAGGAGAGGGATGTTATTATTGATAGGCTGAAAGAGCATTTGAGTGGTGCTCAAGATAGAATGAAGAAATTTGTTGATCGGGAGCATTCTGAATTAGAATTCTCTGTTGGTGATTGGGTATATTTGAAGTTACGACCATTTAGACAAGTTTCTGTGGCGAAAAAGAGGAATGAGAAGCTTACTCCGAAGTATTTTGGACTGTATTTTTGGTGCTAGAGCGAATTGGCAAGGTGGCAAGTTACAATTACCGGCTGAGGCGATGATAAACCCTGTTTTTCATGTTTCTGAGCTTAAAAAAGTTTTGGGAAATCGTCATGAGGTACATTCTGCGTTAGCATATTGGAAGAATGATAAGACTAGGGATTGGGAAGTATTGATTCGTTGGGAAGGACTGTCTGAAGCTACTTGGGAGGATGTTGCTGATATGAAGTGTCAATTTCCTACTTTCCATCTTGAGGACAAGGTGTCTTTAGAAGCCAGGAGTAATGTTAGGCCACCGATACTATTTCATTATCAACATAGGGGTAAGAAGGTAATTAAAGGGTAGTGGGGACCACCAAATGAGTGAATGAGAGAGAGATTGTAAATAAATAACAGATTTGGGTAAGGGGGAGTTAGGCTGGTATCTTGGAAGGCTTTCTCGAGAGTGAGAATGGAGGGATTGTACTGTCTTCGGGCTGTTTTCTTTCAATTGAATAACATTGTAAGGGAAATCTTACAGACTTTCTCAAACCAACTAACTTAGTTGGCTAGAATTTGAATTTTATATTGACTTTCAACTCTGGAGGAGTGGGCAGAAAGGGCATGGTCTACCCCATCGCCTTACGCAAGACTAATGAAAGATAGGGTGTCTATCGGTGTAGAGGGTGTCACTTGATATGCAATGCAACCAACTCATGCAATAAAAAAATGTGAAGGAGAGTTCTAGTTTTGAGTGAAACTTGATCGGCATTATTCTTTCTGCCCATGGTCCTTTCCTAGTGAAGCGAGTGGGTAGCATCCTCATGTTGTCGGTCGGAGTTGTTCAAACAGAAGTGTGCAAAATTCTCCTGGCTATTCATCAGTGTTCGTTCTTCTTCCTATTAGTTCCAATTTAATACCTCTTGTAGGTAGTGCAATGCTCCCTCCAATTTGTCTCTTTAGTTAATCGATTCAAAACAAAATAGCGCTCAACTCGATGTGACCAACCATCTAGATCTTCACCTTTTCTCCTTTATAATTTGACTGCTTGAACTTCCTTAATCTCATATCAAACAGAGAAAGTATCAATTACCAGGTGCAAGCATACCTTTGTTGCTCGTGGTACTCTTTTCTTGGCCTTCCCTTCCTTTTCTTTGGATTCATCATCAATTACATACTTACCTTATCTGATTGTGTCCCTTCTGATGAAGTTGATCCCTCTCTCCATGTTCATCCATACTTTAGCTCAAGAAATTACCATTTTAAGCTCTTAAATCAACTTAATTTCAAAATCCATCTTCACTTCGAGGGCTGCGATCCTTCCCAAGTTTTTGCGAAATGAGAATCCATTTTTGCTCCCATCTCTGACTGCTCAACTCCAACCTCAACCACCTACTCTCATTATGCCTTCTATCTTACATGCCTTTCCTCGGAATTTACTGCTTCAATGCCAAAAATGATGGGTCTTGCCCAACAATTTTATTTATGATCAGATAACAAGGAAACAAAGGGATTTTTTTTCCACATCTTCCAAATCTCACAGAGAATACCCAAAACAACAATTAGCAAAAAGATACCCCCTCAACTAACAACTATATAACTCAGCTGTCTGCTCCCCCCTTCTAACTAAAAAAATTCCTCAAGCCTGCATAATCACCTGAGTACACTCTTCTCACATACCCGTACACTTTCTCATGTGCGTACATGCATATACTCTTGCAATTGGGGTTTATCAAGTATCAAATATACTTTAGATGGAATATTTATTTCATCTTTTGGGAAAGTGTTGGAAATTATCAATTTTAAATTAACATTTTACTTAGAAGAGAAAGAAACAGAGATGAAATGCATGCTCGTTACCCTAAATTTGACAATAGTGTCTATTTTGTTATGTAGTTTTTTATGCAAATAAGAATAAATTTAATTTATAGGCCATTGCATTCTTAGCCTTCTTATATATTGTTGAAAATGTCTGTCTTCCATTCCAGTTACTTTTAGGGGCTGTTTGGGGGACTGGAATGTAATCGGGATTATCGGGAATCTGAGGGGTATTGGGATGCGTGAGAAATCGAAGGCCGAATAGAAACGGGAACATGAAGCGAGAAAACGGTAGGAAAGAGGGTTAGGTTGAAAACTGTGGGAACAAAATGAGTTTAGTATTACAAATCGGGCCAAAATGTTCAATCCAAACATGAGTTTTGAATTACATTACATTACAATCCCATTCCATTACGGTACCTGAAACAACTCCTTAATGTTATGTAATTAGGATGAGCTGGAATGTAATCAAGATTACTGGAAATCTGAGGGGTGTTAGAATGCGTGAGGAATCGAAGGCGGAACAGAAATGGGATCATGAAGTGAGAAAATGGTAGGAAAGAGGGCTGGATTGAAAACTGTGGGAACGGAATGAGTTTAGTATTACAAATCGGACCCAAAACGTTCAATCCAAATATGGGTTTTGGATTACAGTACATTGCAATCCCATTCCATTATGGTACCCCAAACAACTCCATATTGTTATGTAATCCCACCATTTTGGCCCCATTTTCCTAATTTACTTAGATTTGCTGCTTGCTGCTTGTGCCTGATGAGCGTGAGTTTCTCAGAAATTTGAAGGGCAAAATTCATTGTAACATTCTTGTTGGTTTGATAATATTTTTCTATTCTATATTCCTCGTGTTCATGAAACCTCATGCTCATTTGAGACTTGGGTAGTAAACAAAGTTAATGCAGTTTGTAGTTACATCTCGTGGCTCTCTCATTTTGTGTGAATGTTTGATCCTGCATTGGTTGGAAACGTCCATGTTGTTTCAATAGTGGCATTTGCTTGGATTACATTTTCTTAAAATAGTGAATGGGAGACGATGAGTAGGCAAGGTGTTACACTCATGTGTTACTGGAATGGGACAACGATGAGGGGACCACATGGCATTTCCTATGAAGGTGCTGCACCAAAGCCCATCCGAGTTGGCTATGGGATAACGCATAATGAGTTGGTTGATAGGATATATAGCGTTACCGGATTCGACAAGCAATCCTTCAAACTGAAGATCATATGTAGGTATCCGGCATGTAGAGAATACATACCTGTGCCAATAGATGATGATGAGTCTATAGATATCATGTTTGACGTGGTACGACAACCGGGAACTAATTGTCTAGAACTATATGTTGAAAGACAGCCACTGTGCAACCATAATTCAATGAATGCTCCAGAACCAACCATTGTTGATAACCAGGTATATTCCAAATTGTTTGTGTTATATAAAATTGTTTCTAATTCTTTTTAACATGCTGGCTAACCGAACTTCTATATTTTCTTTTTAGTTATTTTATTGTTCACCGAGTTTTGCACTATGTTTTGCAGATGACAGATGAGATAGCCACAGATGATGCCCAAGTCGATAGCTTTTTGGATCCGGGACCAGTAGACAATTCGATTCTTGTTCTACAAAGTCAGCATAGATCTGAAGCCATATGGATGGGGGAGGTTCGATCTACTTATGTAGTTTCTTGTAGATTGCATTAATCAAATATAAATTTTCATATTTCGAAATAGGCAAATTGACAAGCTTCCTAACTTGTAGGACCCTAGTGTGTTAACCTGTAGACAACGGCTGGCAGCAATGATGAAAGATTGGCAATTAGATCCCCGTGTCCGTCAACTTATCATCAAGGCTGGATTTTATGGGGTATATAGGGTTGGAATCTTACAAATTGATTGGCCCTTGATTACGGCATTGGTCGAGAGGTGGCGGCAAGAAACCCACACTTTCCATTTTACTGTTGGTGAGAGTACTGTCACGCTACAAGATGTAGCATTGTTGTTAGGTCTACCAGTAAATGGCTGGGTAGTGACTGGCAATACTGATCTCCAATGGGAAGATTTATGTGAGGAGCTATTAGGGCTCAGGCCGGACTCGAGTGTGCTCCATGGCTCAGCCCTTAAGGTTAGTTGGTTGCGAACTCATTTTCAAGAACCTCCATCTGATGCAAATGATGTTACATTACAACGCTATGCCAGAGCGTATATTTTAAGCTTGATGGGTAGTGTTCTCTTTGCGGATAAGTCTGGAGCCGATGTCCAGTTGATGTTCCTACCTTTTTTAAGAGATTTGGCAAATGTTGAGCAATTTAGTTGGGGAAGTGCAGTACTTGCACATTTATATAGAGAGCTTTGCCGAGCCAGCAAGAAAGGGGCCAATGAGATTTCTGGCCCTCTTGTTCTGTTGCAGGTGTGAGTATGCAATGCAAATTCAGTTATTTCTTGAATCAAAACCATGTATAATATCCTATAAATTAAAGGAATATCTCGATTACAATCTGTTATTATTATGTATGCATGTTTTGCAGCGAAGCTGGAAATTTTCATAGAAAGGGACAAAATACTACATTCTAATTTATGAGGGGAAATTAAAAATAAAACTTTAAAATTTTTAACTTCTTTGTATAATTTTCTCAATCAATGGCGAACTATGGAAGAAATTGTCCCTCCATCCATGCTTTATGGTTTATCCTTATAACTTTATTGCTTTTTTTTTGGGTTTTTTTTTCTCTTTTAATTATTGTTTCTGTAGATATGGGCATGGGAACGCCTAGATATTAGCCGGCCAGAGAGGTTGGCATATAAAGGTCGAAAATCAATTATACCAGATAGAAAGGCAGAGGAGGAGAGAGGTTCCATTGAAGGGGATGCTATTGTAGATGACGAACAATTACCAGCAGATCCTTTAGGATGCAGGTATGTGATAGGATCCCCATTACTAGAACAGTAAAAGTTGAAACTAGAGTGGAATATTAAAGAAAACTTGCAATGCTAATAGCCTTTTGAAAAAGTTCATAGAATAACTAATGTTCAAATTTTTTTTCCTTCTAACCCAAACTCTCCAACTCTCAAATATCTATAACTCTCCACCCTAACAATTTTTCAACTAATTAAAAATATACCACTGTTAATACCCTTAATAGTCTTTCCACTATTATCCTATTAATACTCAATATGTTTCTTTATTCGTTCTACTGAAGTTTATTTTCTTTTGTATTTAGATGGAAGGCAGCTGTGATTCGTAGAGATAATCCCCACAGAGCACTCATATTTTACAGGGACCTGCTGGATCAGCAAACAGAGAACCAGGTTCCTTATTTTACCCGTTCTCATGTTCTTTGTCCACAATCATACTGATTATATGTACATTATATTAATGCTTCAAGAAATAATTCTATTGATGTATAAAATTACAAAATAGGTGACAAAGATCCCAAACCAAAGGAGTTACAAAAGACTTCTCCAACTGATAACAAGAGGTCCAAAAGTAAAAGATTTAAAAAGAGGTCACAATTTAGACCAAGATATAGTTAAGTAGGTGATACTATCCATAAAGTGTTCGAAAGGTCTCTCCTTGCTTCGAAAAGTTAACGGACCCAAAAGAAGGCTTTGATGATGTTGACTCAAAGATGCTTCTTCTTGTTTTTAAAGCCCCGGTAAAGTTGAAGTGAGTAGAAGATGAACATGTTATGGTAGGAAAGCCAACCATCTGACCTTCAGAAGGCTTGTCCAAAAAGAGGAGACAGAAGGGCAAAGAGAGGAGGAGGTGGTCTTGTGAGAATGCTGCTGTAAGAGACCTAGTTAGAGATATAATGGGAGTATTAATAGAATATTAGTATGATTATTAGAAAGGGCATATTAATAAATAGGTAGTAAGTTTGTTAGGTTTTTAGTTTTAGTTATAAATAGAAGGAATGTGTTGGGAGCAAGTGTGAAGATTTTGTTGTGATTTCCTAATTGGGAATTTGGGAGAGGATTCTCAGCCCTCTAGAATGTGCTGAGGTATATTGGCTCTTTTTATTTTATCAATGAAAAGTATTGTGTCATTTTTTTTTTTTAAAAAAAAGAATGTGCTGATGTATATTGTAGTATATTATAGTTTCTTTATTGATATTGCAATATAATTCTATCTTTTAGTGTTTTTATTTATTCTTGGTGTTCTTTGAGTATTCTTATTAGGAGGTATCCTAACAGCTGCATTCTATGCAATGTGCAAGAGTGGTGAGCTAGCCTTGTACAGCCTGTGACGCTGAAGTTTCTCTTGAATATCAATAGCATAGTGAGCAATTTCCAAAAAGGAAGAATTATATATATATTTTCGGACGGGGCCAAGATAAAATTTGACATTCGGAGGATACCATTGGCCTTCTAGGGCTTGTAAGGGTCCTAGTTAGGGTTAGTATAGTATTAGTAAAGGTGTTGGTGTAATTAGTTAAGGAGTTAATATATACAAGAGAGAGGGCTGAGGGACAATAGGCATTTTGTGGAGTGATCTAAGGTTTGAGTTAGCATATTCAAGAGGGAGGCTCCGAGTGCCTTGATACTTGGTTTGTCTTGTAGCTATTCCTTTATATTTCAATATATTCCAGACATTAATTCTAGTCTGGAAGTATCCTCCAAGAAATCCAGCTAATAACAAACTTCCAGAGAATTTGGTTTTGGAGCTTTGCCAGTCATTTTTTTAGTTGGCCCTTCATTAAATTTCAGACTCAATCTTTGTGCGCGGTTGTGGTGGAAGCTCCTTTCCTATTCGTTTAGGGTTTGCTTGAGTTAAAATCTTATCTTGTTCTCTATCTAAGCTCTTTGCTGTTTATTCATAGTGAGATATTTGTTCAATTGGAATGTTTTCTAATTTTTCTCCAGAGCTTTAGTATTTATGTTGTCATTTGTTCTAGCCTTGTATTGACAAGTTTGAAGTCTTTTGTTTTTGTTTTCTCTCGTGTACTTCGAGCATTAGACTCATTCATTATTTCAATGAAAAGTCTTGTTTTCTTTCTTTTTTCTTTTTTTTTTCTTTTTTTTTTTTAAAAAAAAAAAATTAAGAAGTATCCTAACTAATGCCCCTGTGAGGATTGTATATTTGATGGATCCCAGTGTAATGCCATGAATGACTAGACTCAAATTTTGCTTCAATCAACCTTCTCCAAATTGCTGTTTACTCAATTTGGAACCTCGGAACTCATTTAGCAAGGAGAGCACTATTCTTTTCGTGCATTTTTTGCATGGCAAGGCCACCTAAAGTTACGGGGAGAATAACTCTTCAGTGTTCATAAATAATGAGGTTTATCCCTTTGTTTTCCGATTCTTCCTCTCCAGAAATTTTTTTGACCTTTCTACAGAGGCAGCCACCATCTTTAGTATTTGGAACAATGGTAAGTAGTAGGTGGGGAGGTTTGTTAGGACACTTTGGATAAGAGTAAGGCAAGATTGCAGTCTCCTCACAAAAATTGTCTAATGATCCTTTCTATTGCCTTAGGCTTTCCTTTTTTTCCGGTTCATTTCGTCTTCCCTCAGTCGTCGTCTTAACTTTTTGTGGGCCTTAGTTGTCCTTTCGCTGATCACGAGTCTTTGGAGGTGGTAGACCTTTTTCCTACTAATAAGTGCTTGTTTTTTTAGTTATTGTAGGTATTCTCTTGAGGAATTCATATATTTTTGTTCATTACTTGATTTCTAGATAACAAAACAGTTAAAGTGGAATGACATAAGAACTAGTCCATAAAAGATATATTTTTTATAAGAAATTGCCTAATTAATCATTTATCTCCAGGTTTTTACTCTGGTGTTTTTACTAAGTGCAGATGATCTGGCAACCTTATACTTCTGAGCGTCTTGCATCCTTACCAGATTCCTTGCTCAGAGATCAACATGTGTGGCAGACGGTTGCTCCGCTTATTTGTTTTGATATTGTTGAATGGCATCATCCAGAACGAGTTCTACGCCAGTTTGGTCTTCGCCAAGAAATCCCAGTGCCTTGTGATACAGAAACAAAGCTGCATATAATTGACAGGCGAGGAAAACATCATTATGATTGGAAGGCCTATCACGGACAGTATATTAAATTATGGGAGGCTCGAGAGACGAACATTGCAATGGGCAAGTTAGAAGAACAGCCAATGCAGTACCATGATCCTTACATGGTGTGGTATAGAAATGTTACTCGACGTTTGATCACCCCTCTCACCCAAAGGTCACATATGCGGTTTCAGCCTTCGAGTGGAACGTCACATTTACTTGTACAAAGTTTGACAACTATTCATAATCAGTGTGCATGTGCACTTGATTCTTTTACTAGTGATGGAGCTATGAAATCATTGGAGTGCATTCAAACAACCTGCATTCGAGTTTTGCAGATGATTGGAGAAACTCGACACCTGAAAGGAAAACAATCAGTCATTTCAACTAAACCAATCACAATCATTCCAAGTTCTGCTAATGATGCTAACAATATAGAAAACCAACCACGCGACGGGTGTGCTTCTCCATCTGTACATATGGTAACAGTTCTAACTAAAGCTCCATTGGTCAGGGGACATGGAAGAGGTAGAGGTAGAGGCCGTACCAGAGGCAGCATCAATGGTCGAGATGGAGGTTACTGCAAGGTTCAAAGCGTTGTGGTAGAGACATCTCCACAGTCATCACTATCAACACATTCGACTTCAAAAGCCCTGCAGCCAGATAACTGTTGGGATAGACAGTTGCATATGAAAGACGTCGAGGTTGGCCCAATGGTCGAACCAGTGGACTTGGTTTCTGCTGAAACTTCACCAGAGAGTGAGAAAGAAACATGTGTGAGAGAAAAATCACCAGTACAATCATTCCTGATGTACAAGGAAAGTAAAAGAGACGCTGATGTATTGCCATCAATTAAACCGATGCATCTGTCGAAGGAGAATGAAATGGCACACTCCATACGCATACTAGAATCGGAAGAGGAGGCAATGCACCTTTCGGGCAAGGCAGATCTTGAGAGAACAGCTGCTTTACCTAAGGTTGGATCAAAATCTGAATCATGTAATCTTAGTCATGAGCAGTCTAACCATCCTACTTTTTCTAAGAAGAAACGGAAGCACAACAAAAGTGATTTGTAGCTTATGATATATTGAAAGAGGTTATTTCTAACCCTTCTTGTTCATGATTGATAGTGAACTTGAAGCACATTCGGGGACATAAGTCATCAATCATGTGTAAGATACACTTCACTTAGGATTATTGTCTAAAATGTGTATGTATCTCAGGTTTAGAATGTCGATTTCGATGGAAATATCAATGTCATAGTTTTATAGAAATTTCGATAGAAATATTAATAAAATTTCGATTTCGATGTATGTTTTTGGAAAAATTATAAAAATAAATTTAAATTAGAAAATAAATATTTAATAATTCTTAAACAAGTTAACATGTCTATTAATTATATCTATATAATTGATATTTTGTTGCTTAATTTTTATTTTTCTTAGATTTTTATACGATATAATGATCAATTCGTCTCTCATGTCGATAATATCATGGAAACATTGATGAAAATGTCAATTTATTTTCTTAATATGTGTACTTCAATGAGTACTCTTGCTCGTTGGTAAACCAATTAATATTTTGCATCGCTATCCACATCACTAATGAAGCAGACATTTTTGCTGCATTGATTTTTATGCAAATTTGGTTGATCCATATCACAATGTAAGAGGATATATAACAATGGAAACTTCATGAAAAAAAATGGACAAATGTCAATTTATATTCTAAATTTTGTCGTTGTATCAATTTAAATTTTAAACTAATAATTGTCTTAATTTAAAATGTGAACTTTCATAAGTGTATCAATTTAACTTTTTCATTATATTTTATTTGGATAAATATCGTGTGAGATTTGTAATTTTATCAATTAAACATTTAAATTTACATAAGTGAATCAATTTAAACTCTCAGATTAAAATTTATTTGATAATTGTTCATTCAAATTGAAATAGTCAATCGAGTTAAAGGGCTATAAGGGAAAAATAGTTTATAATTCGCGTAAATTTAATTGGTTTAAAATTTGATTATCTCTAATATTTGATTCTAATAGTTCATAATTCACGTGAATTTTATTGGTTTACAGTTTGGTTATTCTAATATTTGATATAAGATGCAAAATTTACCATTAAAAAGCATATCATTCATGTGGATAAAAAAAGATTTTGTTAACTTACTCTCCCTATTTATTATTATATTTTTTTTGCTTTAGTTTTCCATAGAATTTTTTTGTTGCAATCAAGTATTTTTTTTTTTAAATTTCATTATTCCAACATTTCGTGTTTTTTTTTTCTTATTCTTTAAATCTTCTAAGTATCTTTCGGGGGTAGCCATTGTCTACAATTTTTCTATTTCAAGTATCTCTTATTTTTCAAGGTTTTCTTCCTCTCTTTAATTATTCTTCTTTTTTAGGTCTAGGAATTTTTTCTTTTCTTTTTTTTTTTTTAAATATTTGTGTAAGGTATGTTGGTTTTAAATAAAGTTTGAAATGAGGGAGAATCATTACAAAATCTCTGCAAATAATAAGTTTTTAATATTTTCTTTAAATTAAAGTACTATTTAAAAGATAATCAAATCATCCCAATCAAAATAAAAAACGATTATTTTAAACTAAAGGAAGATATTTACAAATAATAATAATAATAATAATAATAATAATAATAATAATAATAATAATTATTATTATTATTATTTTAAAATTAAAGTTTGAATTTAAAAAGATAAATCATGGATTATCATGAAATCTAAAAAAATATATATTTATAATAAAATCATCAAATCAAAATAAAAAAGATATTTAGATTGAATTGAGAGAGGACTATCACATAGTTAAAAAAACATCATGGTTGAAATGAAAGTTTAAAGTTAGGAAGATAATTAAAGCTTCAAATCAAAAGAACAAATACATTCTTTTGACTAAGTGTGCACTAACTTAAAATAATAATAATAATAATTTTGTTTAGATTAAAGTTCAAAATTAAGAAAATAATCAAATCATCCCAATCAAAATAGGGATTTTTTTTTACTCATTTGTGATTACCACAAAATTTTAAAAAGAATAGCATAAAATACTTATAAAATTGAAAATCGTTTTTAATCTAATTTTATTTATATAAACTTTTTATAAATTGATTTTGTGAAATTTTTTTTGAAATTAGATTTTTTTTTAGTTTAAGAGAATCTTAACTTATTGATTATAAAATTAAATACCAGAATAGGATCTAACAAAAAACAACTTTACAACATAATTTTTGTTTTTATATTGCATTTTGTTTTTGTATTTTTTTAAGAAAAAGAAAGAAAAAATTCGATATCTTCCCAAAATATTTTTCTTTGCTTCAATCTTCCAAAAGCAAAATTTTCGAACCTAATTTTGAAATACAAATATTGAAATAGAACTTGAGCAGCAAATAGATAATATATTAAATATAAGAATTATTGAATATTTATCAGTTTACATAAATAATTATGAAACTAAAGATTTTGATACTAAATAGATAATAAAATAATTAAAACAATCTTGTAAAAAAAAGGAGGTGCTTAAATGTGGGAGTTTAATTTAACCAAGGGTTCTCTACCTAGAAGACCTTAATTATAGCCACATATTACATAAATGCCCCTTTACATCCAACTTTTTTCAGAAATGACCTAAAGTGCTTGTTTTTTTCACTTATGCTAGGTCTCCTCCACTTTTCTATACAAAATAAAATAATAGGAAAATTAAACCATAGTAGTTTTTACAGTTTTTTCTCTTCATCCACTCTTAAGAACAAGTGTGCTTTATTTTTTATTTTTTTAATGTAAATGTGTGATTTTGATACATGTATATACCTTTGTTATTTTGTTCTTCTCAAATATTATTAAGATTAACATAGATAATTTTGGTATAATGTATATATACTATTGTTTATGTATCATTTTCAAGTTCTTGTTTTAGTAGGTCATACATCATTGCCATAAATATGTGACTATATACATCATGTAACATGATATTTTTATATTGCATTTTATAATTTTCAATATGAGCAAATATACATCTGTTGATATGATATATAATACTATATAATGATTGATTATTTATTGAATTATAAATATGCCCTAGTTATTTTGTTCTATTCAATTTTATATTGAAATGATTAGAAGAACAATTTACACAATTTTGTTATAATGTATATGTTGTTGTTTAAATATATCCTTTTCAAAAATTCACTATTTTAGTAGGTTCATAAACCATTGCTATAAATATGTAGTATAAGGTAATGGGCTATAAATTGGTTTATATCTAAGTTTATTATAAATAAATATGTGTGTATATCTAAAAATAAATATAATACTTACTAATACATTCAAATTAAATTTTGCAGGATGAAGAATAAATTCCAGAAGTTAAACATGTGAAATAAGAACATGTGGGAGTGTCAACTTCATCATACTTTTATAACTACTTATTCAGATAGATAAAAAATAGATTCATATCATTAAAGTAGTACTACCAAGATAAAAAATTCAAGAAGAAAAGGAAATACAAACACAAATAGTTCCAATGGGAATATAATTTAAATATACCGATGAGTATATGAGTATGAAATACACGACAATATAGAATATAAGAACTTATACAAAATGTTGGAAGTATATTCTGTATATAGAGCATGATACCTAAATATTTAACTTCCTATATATACATAAGTATACATTGGAAAAAATTAATGTAACATTAGAATATTTGGCATTAAGAATACATAAAAGTAAATCTACAAAATATACAGTAGAATATAATGTGACACACTATAATTGAATAATATGATATCTCTAACATACATAACCTAAATATACTCATGTATACACGAAATATTAGCTAATATTTGATAATAATCTGGGCCTGTTTGGTAACTAATCAACATACATATATATGCTGGTACATAATAATTTAATTGCATATACGGATATATTGTATATACACATAGTAATATACTCATTTAATTCAACTCATATATAAACTATGTTACATGTTAATCACACGAGAATTTGATAAGACAAAGAAGAAATATGCAAAAATGAAATAGAGCAAATAATTATGAAAAAGAAATGGAAGATCGCACCATAAGTGAAATGAAGATTTAATAAATTTTTATGAAAACCTTCTAAAATCAAATCTCTAGGATTGCAAACCAAAAATCTTCTATAATTAAATCTTTCACAATTTAAAAACAAGCTTCTAAAATTAACTCTTTCCTAACTTTCCATATCTAATTTAATGTCAAATTAAATTTAGGGGCGATCGAACAAAGGATCAAAATAATACGACGTTTTTGAAAAAAATGGTCAAACGTATTTTTCTTTTGAAAATGACTAATTTTGATACTAATTAAAATTTAATAATGGACATAAATACCCCTACAACCTAATTCTTATAATTATGTTGTATTTTAAAAAAGAACACTAATAGTCTAAAACAAGATCTAACAAACTTAATTAACCAAAATCTAACCTTAATTCTAAAAAAATACTATCTAAAATAATATCAATCGCAATCAGACGAATAGATGCAAAATCTAATATATATGTTGCAGTGATGTGCATGGGGCGGTATAAATAAAAGAAAGGAGGGGTTATTGTTAAATTAATCCTACTCCTACTCCTATCTAACAGACAATGCAATGTGAATATGCATGAAAGGTAGAGATGCGAAAAACCTTGACATGAAATAAATGTATGGGAAAATGGATAAAATGTGGAGATGTTTTCATTGAAACCCTTAAGAGTGACCGTAAGGGCAACCCTAGACAACGCAAACTAATGCGATCATACAACACTTATACAATAGTAAACCGTCTCTCGGTGCGAATGCTATGGCTTCTAATGCTAGAACGCATGCGATGTATGTGCAGAGGTGTCTATAGGACCTACACATAAGCCTCTAATTCTTGTCTATGTGATGGTGCACAAATAAGGCCACCATATGCTATCATTCCTATTCCTAATATGCATGCAATGCAGTGTTGACAAACAGAGCTTATCTCTAAGTCCCTATCTCTTGTTTATGCCGATCTAATCTCGCTCTCTCGAGTCTAGATTCTAAACTAGCTCTCTCGAGTCATTAGGTTCTTTCTTTAGACTCTCTCTCGAGTAGCTCTAAAGGGGTGTAGGGCACAACTAAGACAAGACAAACGCATGAACTTGGTTGACGCAAGGTTATTACTATCGCTAGTGAACAACACATACATTACTTAATGCGACCAACCACTTACCCTCTCGGGCAGTTGATTGTTTCTGACTTCACTCATAGACAAGCAATGCGTTAGCCTATAGACAGGCATTACAACAGCTTCACACTAAGCAAATAAGGTTACTCACATACTCGCACAACGCATACCTCTCGGTAGTTTGCTACATGCTTCATATCGCTAATCCACATGACTAAGTATGCAATACCCAAGAAATCCCACTAAGTGTTGCAATGAAAGTAAAGATGCTAAGCAAGAAGATGGAGATGAAGTCGAAGGAAAAGAAAAATGCATTGAAAACACATTGTATTAATTTCTTAATTCCAAATGTTATACAATACAATATGAGAAAAGAAAGGAAACAAAATGACCGGCTGGAAGCAAAGATTTGCTTCCAGTGGATGAGTGTCAAGGCTGCCGGTGGCGCCATGGATGGGCGGAGAAGCTGACTCTCTTGCGATCTAATTTCGATCGAAGGCCCCGTTCGTCACTCGGAATGGATGAAGGAGGTGAAGAACTTTCAGCCATCTTCTCATGCAGTTTGTCTGGATCGTGGGGAAAATCCTCGGTTGAGGGACAATCTCCGGATCCAAGGATCCTCCCCGGATGATTTGAATTTCTGCTCATTCGGCTGCTATTTATAGAGTTTGGATCGCCGATAGCATTAATTGGACTGCTCTGAGTCTGACGTTCGACGGGTTAGTCCTTTCTGAACCTCTGCCACCAACGGCACGATAGGTGAAATATCAGCATCAACTTTGGATTTTCTCGAGGTAGATGCGTTGATGCGTTCATTCTACCTACCTTGCGTTGATCCCATTAGTTGCATTGTCATGCAGTCCCAATCATTCAATGACCGCATTCGCTTAATACCGCAACTCTACATGATGACCGCATTCGCTTGACGAGCGCAACTCCCATGCGATGGACGCATACGGCTGATTACCGCAACATCCATGTGTTGATCGATGCGTTTGCCTTTGCAATGGAGTGTTTCTTCGCATGTGGTCGTCTATGCGATGGTCCGGTTTTCACGTTTGCATTCATTTCCTGTATTGGCTACAAAAATAGAACATTGAACGCACAATTAAAGCAAAGTAATGGGTTAGCTGAGATTCGACATGCTGATCGACGCAAACTCTTTTTCTCATGAATTCCTAGCACGATCGACACAATTTCTGCCTAACAACCTTCATAATTCTAAGAAAAAGGACTAAGATGACATGCATATCTGCATGTCATCAGCCGCATGCCGTTCGACCTCTACAATGCGCCAAGCATGTTCCAAATGTACATGATGGCCATCTTTTTAGAATATCTTAAGGACTCCGTCGAAATATTTATGGACGACTTCTCTGTCTATGGGCACACCTATGAAGTCTGTCTGGCCAACCTAGAGAAGATACTGAAAAGATGCAAAGAGACGAATCTCGTTCTTAACTGGGAAAAATTCCATTTTATGGTAAAGGAGGGCATCGTGTTGGGGCACAAGATTTCTCGAGACGGGCTGGAGGTGGATAAAGCAAAAATAAAAGCAATTGAAAAACTTCCACCTCCAACAAGTGTGAAAGCTGTACGAAGTTTCTTGGGGCATGTTGGATTTTACAGATGCTTTGTCAAGGACTTTTCGAAAATAGCACGACCACTGAGTGCGTTGATGGAGGCTAACAGAAAATTTGATTTTGATAACAATTGCCTCAACGCATTCAGAATTTTGAAGAATGCACTGACTACCGTACTCGTGTTAATTGCACCTGATTGGACACTTCCTTTTTAATTAATGTGCGATGCAAAGGGTATGCGATGGGAGCAACTTTGGCATAGAAGAGAAAAACAATCTTACATCCCATCGCATATGCGAGTAAGGTGTTAAATCCTGCTCAGACCAATTATACCACCACAGAGAAAGAGCTACTTGCGGTAATTTTTGCGTTGGAAAAATTTAGAGCATATCTGCTGGGAACAAAGGTATTCATCCATATTGATCATTCAGCAATAAAGTATTTAATGACAAAAAAGGATGCAAAGCCGAGGTTGATCAGATGGGTTTTCCTCCTCCAAGAATTTGACATAGAAATAATCTATCGAAAGGGGACGGAGAACCAAGTTACGGACCACTTGTCTAGATTGGAAAACCCTGAGGTTGACCGTAATGAGTCAGAGGTGAGTGCGGTGTTCCCAGATGAGCAGCTGTTCCATATTGAAGAATTGCCATGGTATGCTGACATAGTCAACTATCTGGTTTGTGAGCAATTTCCAGAGGAATATAATGACCACTAGAAGAGGAGGCTCAAGCACGAATGCAGATCATATTTATGGGATGAGCTGAATCTGTAAAAAAGGGGGGTAGACCAGATTCTGTGGCTATGCATACCAAATGCTGCTCAACAACGCATATTATCGCAATGTCATGACTCACCATGGTGGACACTTGGGAGGACAGCGCACCACAACTAAGGTTTTACAGAGTGGATTCTTTTGGCCAACATTTTTTAAGGTTGCAGCTGATTATGTAATGAAGTGTAATCGGTGCAAACGCACAGGTAACATTTCATGGAAACATGCAATGCCGATGAACATCATCTTGGAGCTTGAGTTGTTCGACGTATGAGGTATTGACTTCATGGGACCATTCCCTCCATCGAATAGTGAAAATTATATTTTGATAGCTGTCGACTATGTATCCAGGTGGGTAGAGGCAATGGCATGCGCCACAAACGATGCGGCAGTGGTCTCTCAATTCCTGAAGAAAAACATTTTCACTCGTTTTGGCACTCCGCGTGCCATAATAAGTGATGAAGGGTCTCACTTTGTCAATCATACTATCAAGGAACTGCTACGTAAATATAACATTCTCAACAAAGTGGACACCACATACCATCTGCAGATGAATGGTCAGGCTGAGGTGTCCAATCGGGAGATCAAGCTGATACTCGAGAAGGTAGTAAGGTCTTCACAAAAAGATTGGGCAATAAAGCTCGACGATGCGTTGTGGGTATACCAGATTGCATTTAAAACACCCATAGGTATGTCCCCATATGCGTTGGTATTGGTAAGGCCGGACCATTTATAGTTAGAAAGGTATTTCCGCACGGTGCGGTTGAATTATCAAATGATGACGGAACCAACATATTCAAAGTTAATGGGCAGCGAGTAAAAGTGTATCATGGAGAAGGCTGGCATCGCCAAGTTGACTCTGTGGAACTGAGGAATTTTGAATAAAGAAGGAAGTAGGTGGTCCTTGCGCTATCAGACGATCAAAATTCATCAGGGACGTAAGTTTTGGGAATCATGGAATCTTCAACTTTTCTGTACTATTCTGAATTTTCATTCCACTATATCTTTTCAGCGCTTTATCTATTCTATATTCTACAAAAACAAAAAAAAAAAAAAATTGGAGATTGCGGTAAAAGAATTTTGTTTTGTTTAAAATCATTTGACCCTCTCACTGTTTTTCTTACAACGATTGAGGCACAGGATTGCGGAGGTATTACACGAAGAAGCAACTTATCTTATTCTGTCACCACAATCCAAAGAAGATAGATCGCCGCAAAGAAGGATGCATCAACACACAATGCGGGCGACAACGCAAATTTGGGGGTTGTATTCTTCCTTAACTTTATTTCAAATTTTGCACTATCACTGCATTTTGATTTTAAAAGTTTTATCACTGCATCCTCTTTGACTACCACAATCATTTAATATTAATAAATTTAGTGATTCGCCGCATGAGTTCTTTGCCAATTATGATTTCAATGATGAAACACATGCTTTTATTTTTTTCGTATATACTAGAGTCAACTTAATCTTAGAAAAGTCACCTCATGAAATATTTCTAGAAGTTAGGGGTCTGCTAGCTTTCTTTCAAATTGACCCTTTACCAAATCTCCTAAGAACATCGCATGAATTCTTTCAATCTTTTGACAATGAGGACATTGCCGCATTTTAAATTTGGGGGTGAGGTATTTATTTTCGACCTTGCTATTTTTAGCTTTACACAAAAAAAAAAAAAAAAAATTGAGAATAACAACTCCACTGTCAACGCAATGGGAAAACCTATGTTTATATGAGTTAAGTTGTGAAAGGCACTTACCCATAGTTGGATGTCCGCATGACACACATGGGGGCAAGCCAAAATGAAAGTAAGTCGCCAGGATCAATGCTTAAATACAATGACCGCAACTTTGCTGCCAAGAAGGTATGAGTTTAGTCTGAGAAAGAGCGCATTGCTCGAAGTTGGATGTCTGCATGACACACGTGGGGGCAAGCCAAAATGAAGGCAAGGCACTTGGATCAGCGCAAGGTCAGGAAAAAATAATAATGTCAATAAATATGCAAGGATAAAAATCATTTGACACCCCGGTGGAAAAGTTTTCTTTTTGAAATAAATCATGCGATATCCCGGAAGTTAGTAAAGTTCTTTTGAAGGTTAAGCTTGCAGTCCCTAGGTCTTAGAAATATTTTCAGAGGAGACATGAATAAGACTTGAGGAAATTTTGGTGTATAGGATTGGAATGAACTTGATAAATCTAGGAAAAAAGAATTGCAGTCGATTTGCTAAAGGAAATCTTTAGCTTATGCTTGAGGACAAGGATTGTTTAAATTTGGGGGTGTGATAATGGGCAGAAATGCACATTATTACAGTGCTAAGTTCTTAACAATGCTGGCTTGTATTGATAAAATATGTTAGATTGCGTCCAAAAGGATTGATAAAATATGTTAGATTGCATTGATCAACCTCTATACCATGCTCAGAAATGATATGTCCTAGTACAATTCCATACGAGGCCATAAAATGACATTTTTCGAAATTAAGCACAAGGTTAGACTCAATACATCATTCAAGCACTATAGACAAATTTGACAAGCAATCATGAAATGAGTCTCCATAAATAGTGAAATCATCCATAAAACCCCCATGCAATTTTCAATTAATTCATAGAAGATATTAAACATGTAGCGATGGAAAGTGCAAGAAGCATTACATAGCCCAAATGACATCCTTCTGAAAGCAAAGGTGGCATAGGGGCATGTAAAGGTCGCTTCTGTTGATTTTCCTGGTTAATCGAGATCTGATAGAAACCCAAAAACCATCAAGAAAACAAAAGAAAGGCTTTCCAACTAGCCTCTTAAGCATCTGATTTATGAATGGAATGAGTAAGTGGTCCTTTCTATTGATAGCATTTAACTTTCTAAAGTCTATACAAATTCTCCATCCATTTTGTACTCTTACTGGAATTAAACTACCTTCTTCATTTTTTACTACAGTAACATCTATTTTCTTAGCTCCCTCTTCAGCACAAATCCGATGCATACACACAGCAGGATTAATACCTTTGATGCCGGCCAGTGTCCACCCATGGCCAGCTTGTATTTTTGCAAGACTTCCACCAACTGTTGGTAACGGGTAGAGATACACGTTATTACAGTTGAAATAAGTAAAACAATGAGAGAATGCGATAGTAAAATAAGCAATATCATGTCCAAAAGTGATAAACTGAAAGGATTTGCGATCGCATGGGCCCATCGCATAAAAGCAGCTAATTTACTTATTTCGTGCAGGAAAAATGCGATGGTGCAAGTAAAATTGCGATCCAAAGGAACTAGGCGTCAGCGCGCTTGAAGATTGCGATCGTGAGAAGTTTCCTAAAAAGGTGGCTGCATAAAGACTTGCATCAAGGTGACAACATAATAAATCATGATGGGACGGAAAGCTGATGACGGTTGAACCCAAATTTAGTTGACAAGCCGTTAAAGCCACACTGTAGCAAGTACACTCAACTTTCGGTGACCATTAATCGGCACATCAGAGCAGGAGAATTAATGACTGCCCATCATTGCAATCATTAGAGAGAAAGGCTGCTTCACCTTGAGCTCTATAAATACCGAAGGCCACTAGTGTAAAAGGGTTAAGAAATAAGTTAACAAGGATATATATTTCTACTTCTGTTCACGCACATACTCGTAGATATACTTAGAAGATGGAGACGAACAAGGAGACGAGGAAGCCGAGAGATCATTCCCAGACAGATCAAGAGATTGTCGGAAAGCGTTACAAAGGAGAGAGAGCCAACACTTGCGAGAGCAAGAATACACATCGAGAACAGAGTTGGAGTGAAAAAGAACAGTGTAAAAGGCAACGGGAAGCAAGACATTGCTTACCGGGCTTCTTATCTCTCAATTCCATTTGTTATTTTGTATTCAGTACTTTATTTATAGAAAATGGAAATCTCATTTCAATATATGTTCTATCTCTCCATATTCCACATGAGTAGCTAAATTTCTAAATGGGTTGAGAAGTACTTAGCTAGCATGACTTAAGATTTACATTTTATGCGATCATCTTCTCTTATGTATGCGTCATTCACCCAGAGATACTTGAGAGAGTAGTCTAAAGATAGAATCTAGACTTGAGAGAGTCAAACTAGAATCTAGGCTTGAGAGAGTTAGATTAGAACCGCATAAGCAAGAAATACAAACTTAGACATAAGTTCTATTGCTATTAACACATCACATTGACCCTAGAAATAGGATATGATAGTATGCGGTCCCCTTGTTTATGTGTGCATCATTCATCATCGCATAGACAAGAATAGAGGCTTAGACATAAGTCCTATCGACTTTTTCGTATACATCGCATGCGTCCTAGAAATAGGAATTATGGCATTCTGCATTGAGAGATGACGTGCTGTTATTTGTGTGTAGTGTGATCGCATAACTTGTGCATAATCTTAGGAAGTGTTAGCTAAACCCCTTATCAACCCCTTCGTCGCATACTCATTGTAACTCTCGATTTCATCAACTCTGCATTCAACTCCGTCGCATAGGAAAAATTCTTAATCAAAACACCATCCACTCATTTGCTTTCATCACCGCAAGAGAATCAAAGTGACTGTCGCGTATTTACTTAGTAGTCCCTGTGTTCGACCCTAGACTTACCAGGAAACCAATAAGGCTTATACTTGGGTCTTGTTAGGAAAACTTGCACTAACAATTAAACCTCTTTGATTTTCTTTGCAGCTTTTGACCTCTGTGCACTGCCATTCCTGCGATAAGGGAAGAAGTAGGTGTCGCATGAGCGAAGGACACGCTCTAAGCCCAATTACGACCCAGAGATCGAAAGAACATTCTGAATAAGACAGAGACACAACCGCCGACAACAACAAGAAAGAACTCCCAGAATGGCGGAACAACCAGAAGAAAGAGTCGCAAATGCAAACAACATCATGGCAAACCCCATTCTCTTGGCGAATGACCGCAATAAACCCATCAGGGACTATGTGTCACCTAACCTATATGATTTCTTCCCAGGAATCATGAGGCCAACTTTGGACGGATCAAGGTTTGAAATGAAGCCAGTTATGTTACAGATGATCCAGACAGCCGAACAGTTTGGTGGAAGGCATGGCAAAGATCCGCACGCCCATCTCCGGAGTTTTATTGAAATTTGTAACACTTTTGTGTTCCCAAATATCTCTGCTGAAAAAGTTCGACTCACACTATTCCCATTTTCATTATGCGATCAAGCAAGGAAATGGGTATATTCCCTCGAACCAAGGGAAATAACTTCGTGGGAACAGGTTGTCGAGAAGTTCATGAAGAAATACTACCCCTCCTACAGAGAATGCAAGAAGAAGGAAGTTAATCACAAACTTTGAACAGGAAGAAGACGAATTGCTCAGCGACACGTGGGCAAGGTTTAAGAGATTAATGCGAGATTGTCCGCACAATGGATTACCAAACTGCCTCCAGATGGAGATATTTTACCATGGATTAAATCCTACATCGCAGAAAGTTGCCAACGCGGCAGCAGCAGGCGGTCTACTAGATATGATGAGGCTAAAAACATTCTTGATTGCATATCAAAGAATCATGAAGATTGGCAGGAAAGCGATCAACGAGTAAAACCAAAAAAAGGTAATGCAAACAACGGTGCCATCGCATCTTTGCAAAATCAAATGAATGCGATGATTGGTTTGTTACAGGGAATCGCAATCAACAACCCTGGAACACAAAGAGGGCAAGTCAACGCAATTGAACAGACAAGCACAAATTGTGCTACATGTGGAGAGTCGCATTTGATTGATGCATGTCCACAGAACCTGCAATCAATCTATTTTGTGATGAACAACCCTTTCTCAAATATATGCAACCCCGGGTGGAGAAACCACCCTAATTTCACTTGGAAAAATAACCAACAACAAAGTTACCAACCTATGGCACAAAAAGAAGGACCACCAGGATTTTTCCAATGAACTAACGGTCAACAGCAACAACAAGCTAGCAACTCGCAAGAACCGCCATCATCCTCTTTGGAGAACCTATTAAAGCAGTACATTGAAAATAATTAGACGGTCCTCTAGAACCAGGTGACTTCCATCCGCAATCTAGAAATCCAAATAGGACAGATTGCAGGAGAGCTGAAAAATAGACCGCAAGGGACGCTGTCAAGCTCAACTGAGCTCCCATGCAACCCGGGGAACACAGGGAAAGAGCACTGCCAAGCAATCACCCTACAAAGTGGAAAGACGACAGCGGAAGAAAGGAAAGAGCCTAGCAGGACCAATCCGAATGCGATGGAATCCAGTAACCCGTTGACGTAAAATGAATCAGAGGAGCTCGAGACGATGGAACAAGAAGTTGCGTCCACCTCTAAGCCTATAGAACATGGAGCAGTGAAGGTACAGCTGCCACCATTCCTGCAAAGACTAAAGAAGAAGCAAAATGATGAAGTTCAGTATCATCGCTTCATGGAAATGTTAAAACAACTCCACATCAATATCCCATTTACAGAAGCGATAGAACAAATGCCAAAATATGCTAAGTTTTTGAAGGACATGGTGTCAAAGAAAAGAAGCACAGGAAAGTTCGCTACGGTGGTATTAACGCAAAAATCAAACATTACAATCCCACTGAAGATGCGCGACCCAGGTAGCTTTATGATACCTTGATCAATTGGTGGGATCTATATCGGTCATGCACTATGCGATCTTGGGGCCAACATAAATTTAATACCCCTTCCAATTTTCAAACAGTTGAATGCGAGGTAGCTGATGCCCATGACGGTGACTCTCTAGCTTGTGGACAGGTCCCTAGTACACTGATAACGTGCAGAAATGCACGTTATTACAGTTCTAAGTTCTTAAACAATGTTGGCTTGCATTGATAAAATATATAAGATTGCGTCCAAAAAGCATTAAGTTTATAACATTGCGGTCACATGCGTTCATTGCATAGAAACAGTTAATTTTTGTGTTTTTATGCAGAATATGCGTTAACGCAAGGTGGAAAGCGCGATCATAAGAAATCAACAGTCGAGCGCAGCATTACCACAAGGCTTTATGGTGATTTGTGCTCGCAAACATCTGCTCAAGAAGGATTGCCGCATAGAGCTGACGCAACTTGGTGGGCGCATCTGTGTGAAAGGCATAATTAATCACGATGGGACAGAAAGCTGATGACGATTGAATCTGAATTAAGTTGACAAGCCGCTAACGATAACAAGTATACTCAGCTTTTTGGTGACAAATATTCGGCACATCAGTTAGAGAATTAAAGTAATCTCATCTGTGTAATCATAAGAGAGAAGCCACATTTCACCCCGAAGCTTTATAAATACAGTAGGAAACCTTAAGAAAAGGGGTTCAGTTAGTTCAGCGAGTTCGGATAATTAGATAATTTTCTCCTTAGATAATTTAGCCTTGTTCTTAGATTTTCTTTTATTTTAAGGCGGAAGCGAGAGAAGGAGATTGTGCCGATAGATTTTTCCAGTGAACTTGGGAGAGTGTCGGAAGCTTTAAGATCAGATAGAGGGCCAGCTTCTGCGGAAGCAGGAATATCTTTTGAACCGAATAGAGTTGACAGTGTACAAGCCTTGGGAAGCAAGGGATTGCTACCAGGCTCTCTATCCTTATCATCCATTTTTATTTTGTACTCAAACTCATCTATATAAATGGAATTTACTTTTCTATTTCTGTTCACTCTCTGGTTATTACGCATGAGTAGCTAAATCTGTTGAATGGGTTGAGAAGCACTTAGCTAGCATAACTGGTGATCTTCATTCTATGCGATTATCTTGTATTATGTATGCTTCATTCGTCTATTAGAGATACTCGGGATGGTAGTCTAAGGACAGGATCTAGACTTGAAAAAGTCAGGTTAGAATCTAGGCTCGGGAGAGTCAGATTAGAATGCATAATCAAGAGATAGAAGCTTAGAAATAAGCACTGTTTTCTATTAACGCATCACATGCATCCTAGAAATAGGATATGATTGTGTGCAGTCACCTTGTAACGACCCGACCACCTAGGACTTAATTTAGGCCGTTACTAAATATATGCATGCATGGAACTTAAAACGACACTCTTTTATGGTGAAATAAATGCTAAACAAATAAGGTAAGTGCAAAAAGCTTTCATTAAATTCAAATATTAAAAACAACAATAGGGTACCCATAAATCATAAATGATGATAAATAAGTCTGAAAACGATTCTTAATAGTAAGTTTCAAACATCAAAACTGAAAGTTAAGAAAAACATGAAAAGAAATCTAATCTCATGAGCGGAAGCATAAAACTAGTCCCAGTGGCTCAATCACGAATTCCGCTTGTCCATCACCGGTGCATCTTTACCCTTAACTGAAACAACAACATGAGAAAGAATGAGTATAAAATACTCAATAAGTAATCCCACTATTGGGGTCAGGTTAGGCATCCATGTCCTCTAGATGCCTACCTCTGGTGGAACATATAAACTGTCCTAGTTCTCATGGGACACATACATACATGAAAAATTGAGTTCTATCCTACTGTAGCTAAATATGCCCACTACCTTTGGTGAATCCCGAAGGAAACACAATCCGTGAATCCCAAAGGAAACACAAACTGGTGAATCCTAAAGGAAACACAATAACTTGTGAATCCCGAAGGAAACACAATATCTGGTGAATCCCGAAGGAAACACAAACTGGTGAATCTCGAAAGAAACAAAATATCTGGTGAATCTCAAAGGAAACACAATATCTGGTGAATCCCAAAGGAAACACAATATCTGGTGAATCCCGAAGGAAACACAAACTGGTGAATCCCAAAGCAAACACAAACTGGTGAATCTCGAAGGAAACACAATATCTGGTGAATCACGAAGGAAACACAAACTGATGAATCCCGAAGGAAACACAAACTGGTGGGCATTCTAACTAATCAGTAAAATCACTATCACAATCTCAACATGGTTCTATAACATACATATACATCTCATCATCATGATTCTACAATATACATATAAATTTCTTCATCATAGCTTTGCAACATATGTATGCATCTCATCCTTCTCAGATTCAGCAGGATCTCCAATAAAAATAATATACTCAAATCATACTAGTATTCAAACATCTCTAGGTGCAAATAGCCTTTTAAACTCTCATATCAGCAAGGCATACATAAACATCAAACTATCAATATATCCTCAGTAAATCATATTTGTCAGTTCCTGACTCCAGTCATTTCAAACCTCAGTCAATGAAGGCAGACATAAATATCATACTAACTAATAATCCTCAATAAATCATAATTATCATTGTCGGGCACTAGGGCAGTTCCAGTAGTAAAATTACTTACCTCAACTTGGTAAAAAACGCAAAACAAAATCTCCTTAGAACTTCTTTAGCACACTTGAATCAACCTAAAGTTGTGGCTTGATCCAAGACAAATTCCAATACTCGATTTAATTAGTCAATTTGATCATGAATTAAATCCAAAATCAATAACTTAATTTCCCCACTATTACTCTCAATCCAAAAGAATAACCATCCAACAACTTACAAAACTTATCGATCTTCACCAATTTTCTACAAAACAAAATGGTATCTAGCTTGATGGTTAATGCCTCAATACTTCCAAACCTTGAATCTAAGTTTCAAACCAAAGAAAGGTTACTAATTTAACCTAAAATCAAAGAGGTGAACTTTACCTCCCAAATTATATGGAAAAATAAGTCTTTCCCAAGGTTTTCCTCAAAATTCCGGCAAAGATCGGGGCAATGGCGGCTGACGGCATGTCGACTTGTGGCTTCCATAGATAGGCAGTGTGTGTTGCTATCGGATAGCCTAAATTGTTTAGGCTAGCGGCTGGTAGTGAGGGTTTTGCATGAGGAGGGTTTGCGAGAGTGGGAGAGAAGGGGAATTTCTAGTTTACAGATTTTATTCAGCAGCGATTATGAATAAAGAAGAGCTTAAATCAACAATCTAGCCGTTCAAAATGAAATTCTATATTTCTCGAATAGATTGATAAAATTTAAGCACGATCCAACGGTTCAAACTCTAGGAATTGACAATTTTGTGGAAGCTGTCGCTGAAAAACTGAATTGCTTTCTCCCCAATTTTTGTCCTCTTTTCACTCTCATTTAATTTCGAAAAAATCTCAATTCTTTTATTTTCCAAATTTTGAAAAGATAAATAAAATATTTTATCACAATATCTCCAAAATATCCAAAGATTCTATTAAATTTAGAAATCAATTAACTTTTCAAATTATCTTAATTTAGGCTTCAAAAACCAAAATTAAAGGGCATAAGATCCATCAATTTTATACAAATTAAATCCTTCCAAATATTTAAATCAATTCAAAACCACATGAAATTAATTATCTCTTTTAATTTTTTTTTAAAGTTGGCTCTAAAATCCAAAATCAAAGGGAAGCAAAATTCAATATTTTCAAGATAATCAGTTCGAATATCTAATCAATTAAATTCAATTTAACAAATAAAAGTTTTTCAATTATTTCAATTTAACCAATTTTTCAAATGAAAGGAAAATTTAAACTTAATAATTTTAGATAATTAACTTAAATTTTTCTGAAATTCGGGATGTTACACACCTTGTCTTTGTATGCATCTTGCATCATCGCATAGGAAAAGAGTAGAGACTTAGGATTAATCTCTATGGACATTGTTGCATTCAACACATGCATCCTAGAGTTAGGAGCACCACATTTGCATTGGAAAATGAATTGTTATTGCATGAGTGTAGCATGATCGCATCGTTTGACCATTCCCAGGAAACGCTAGCTAAAGACCTTCTCAACCTGTTCCTCCGCATACTTAGTGTATCTACCGCATAATTGAAATTTTCTCAAATCCGCCACATTTATTTATTTTATCACCACAAACAACAACCCAAATAACTATTGATTTATTTGGTTATCACAAAGTCTTCTGATAAATTACCACCGCATATTGTTTTCCCAAGTCCCTGAGTTCGACCCTGGACTTACCAGGAAACTCAGTGGGGTCTATACTTGGATTCCACTGAGAAAACTTATTGCTCAACGCAATTTCATCACTGCATTTCATTCCACATTTTCACTTCATAAAATAACGTATCAAGTTTTTGGCGCCGTTGCCGGGGACTTCGGCAAATTAACTGTCATCTTTAGCAGAAATGCATGTCATCTTAGGATTTTTATTTAGAATTATGACGGCTGTTAAGCAGAATATGCGGCAATTATGTTAGGAATTCATGAGAAAATGAGCTTGCGTCATTCAGCATGATGAATCTCGGCTAATCCATTATTATGCGTTATTATGTATTCAATGTTCTATTTTTGTAGCTAACGTAAGAAGTGGACGCAAACGCGGAAGCCGGACCACCGCATAGACGACCGCATATGGAGAAACTCTCTATCGCAAAGGCGAACGCGTTCGATCAACGCCTGGGTGTTGTGGTATCAACCGCATGTGTCCATCGCATGGGATTTGCACTCGTCAAGCAATTGCGGTCATCGTGTAGAGTTTCGGTATGAAGCAAATGCGGTCACTACATGATTGCAGCTACTCGATAACGCATACTAATGGGATCAACGCAAGGTTGGTGGAATGAACGCATCAACGTACATCTCGGGAGAATCAAAAGCGGATGTTGACATTTCACCTATCACGCCGTTAGCAGCAGAGATTTAGAAAGGACTAAATGCGCCGAAAATGTCAGAATCAGAGCAGTCCATTAATTATATCGGCGATCCAAGCTCTATATAAAGAAGCCGATGAGCAGAATTCCAACTGGTCCGAGGATTATCCCTGCAACTCAGGGTCTATCTCTGCAATCCAGACAAATGCGTGAGAAGAAGCTTGAGAGTTCTTCACCTCCTTCATCCATTCCGAGTGATGATCGAAGCCTTCGAACAGAGCTAGATCTCGAGAAAGTCAGCTCCTCCGTCTATCCATGGCACCACCAACAGCCTTGACACACATCCGCTGGAAGCAAGTCATTGCTTCTAGTTGGTTATTTCATTTTCTCTTCTTTTCTTATATTGTATTGTATACATTTTGTGATTAAGGAATTAATACATGATGTGTTCAATGCATTCCTATGTTTCCTTCGACTCCATTTCCATCTTCTTTACTTAGCATCTTTAACTTTCATTGCATTACTTAGTGAGATTGCTAGAGTATCGCATACTTAGTCATGTGGATTAGGGATATGAAACATGTAGAAAACCACCAAGAAGTGTGTATTGCGTGAGTGTGTGAGTAAACCTTATTTGCTTAGTGTGAAGCTATAGCAACGCCTGTCTATAGGCGAATGCAACGCTTGTCTATGAGTAAAGTCAACAATAACTAACTACCCGAGAGGGTAAGTAGTTGGTCGCATTAAGCAATGTAAGCTATTGTTCACTAGAGATAGGAATAATCTTATGTCAGCCAAGTTCATGCGGTTACCTTGTTTTATGAGCGCATCATTCATCATTTAGGCATACTTGATAGAGTAGTCTAAAACCCAATCTAAGACTCGAGAGAGCAGATTGGAACGCATAGGCAAGAATGGGGAACTTAGAGATAAGCTCCATTTTCTTTCACACAATGTATGCACCCTACGGATAGGATATTGCATGCGTCCAGGAAGTAGGATATGGTGGTATGTAGCTAGCACGCTCATGCAGTGAGAGCACGTGAGTGGGTCATGGAGGTTTAGGCAGGCATAGGCTTCCCGACAATATAGCAGATACATTGCATACGTCCTAGAGTTAGGCTCAAGTGTGTGTAGCATGATCGTATGGCTTGCGTTGACTAAGGTTGCCCTTGCGGTCACTCTTAAGGGTTGCAATGAAATCATCTCCACATTTTATCTATTTTCCCATCCATTTACTTCATATCAATAGTTGTCGTGTCTCTACCTCTCATTCATATTCTCATTGCGTTGTCTGTTAGCTAGGAGTAGGAGTAGTGTTAGCTTAGCAACCTCCCACCCATTCTTTTATTCAACCGTCGCATGCACATTACCGCATTCATCTAGCTACAAGTCCCTGTGTTTGACCTCGGATCACTCGAGAAACTTGCGTTCGCGTTATACTTGGCATGAGCATAAGAAAACATGTGACAGGACGCATGGTCATCGCATACATTCGTTAACGCATAGTCATTCCAACGCATGACCATCGACGCATGATAATCAACACATACTTCAAGAACATGCATCGCATACTTAAACAATGCTTGTCCTCAAGCATAAGCTAAAGATTTCCTTTAGAAGTTACCGCAATTCTCTTTTCTTAGATTTCTCAAGGATACTTCATTCAAATCCTATACACCAAAATTTTCTCAATTCTTATTCAAGTCTCCTCTTAAAATATTTCTAAGATCTAGGGACCACAAGTTTAACTTCAAAAGTACTTTACTAAATTCCGGGACATCGCATGATTTATTTCAAAAAACATTTCCACCGGGGTGTCAAATGATTTTTATCCTTGCATATTTTTGACATTATTATTTTTTTCTGACCTTGCGCTGATCCAAGTGCCTTGCCTTCGTTTTGGTTTGCCTTCACGTGTGTCATGTGGACATCCAACTACGAGTAAGGCATTCTTTCTCAGACTAAACTCATACCTATTTGACAGCGGAGTTGTGGTCATTTATTTATGCGTTGATCCTGGCGACTTACTTTCGTTTTGGCTTGCCCCCACGTGTGTCATGTGGACATCCAACTACGGGTAAGTGCCCTTCACAACTTAACTCTTATCAACATGGGTTTCCCCATTGCGTTGACAGTGGAGTTGTTATTCTCAAAATTTTCCTTCTTTTTTTCCTAAATTTTTATAGAGCTAAAAATAGCAAGGTCAAAAATAAATACCTCACCCTCAAATTTAAAATGCGGTAATGTCCCCATTGCCAAAAGATTGAAAGAAGTCATGCGATGTTCTTAGGAAGTTTGGTAAAGGGTTAGTTTGAAAGAAAGCTAGCAGACCACTAGCTTCTAGAAATATTTTATGAGGTGACTTGTCCTAAAATTAAGTTGACTCTAGTATATATGAAAAAAAATAGAAGCATGTGTTTCATCATTGAAATCATAATTGGCAAAGAGATAGCATGCGACAACTTACTAAATTTATCAATGTTAAATGATTGTGGTAATCAAAGAGGGTGCGGTGATAAAACTTTCAAAATTAAAATGCGATGCGATAGTATAGAATTTGGAATAAAGTTAAAGAAGAATACAACCCCCAAATTTGCGCTGTCGCCCGCATTGTTTGTTCACGCATCCTGCTTTGTGGCGATCTTCTTCATTTGGATTGTTGTGACGGAATGAAGTAGTTGCATCTTCATGTGACACCTCCACAATTGTTCGCCTCGATTGTTTGCAAGAAGAACATCAAGAGGGTTAAATGATTTTAAACAAAACAAAATCTTTTACCACAATCGTTCAACATGATTGCATTTTTTTAAAAGAAAAGTGCAGATAGATAAACAATAACAAAGTGATTGCGATAATAGATAATAATGAGTGATGAAAGTTCATGAAGTATTGATGAATGAAAAATGATATTCAAAAGAGTTGCGTCCCTAATGAGGTTGAGTTATATAGTAACTCAGGGACTGCTTATTCCAAGCTGGTCTTTTCTCATCCACGGTGGCTTTTCCCTCTCTTCTTTGTCCTCTGGGATCTTGATTGCCTTAATCCAAAGCTTTTCCTCATGAATGTTCATTACAATCTCCCCCTTACGCACATCAATTTGAGCACGACCGGTCGAAAGGAATGGTCGTCCTAATATGATGGGCGCATCTTTGTCCATTTTATAATCCAAAATGAGGAAGTCTGCCGGCAAGATGAATTTATCAATTGAGATTGCGACATTTTTCAGCTCTTCTTCAGGATGTATTCAGGATCTATCCGCAAGTAGGAGAGCCTCTGTCGTGGGCGTGAGTGTGCCAATATTCTATCGTTTGAAGATTGATAGCGGCATGATGTTTATACTCGCCCCAAGATCACATAGTGCTTGGCCACTGTAGACCCTTCCAATGGAACATGGTATCGTGAAGATTCCTAGGTTGCTCATTTTTGGTGGGATCATAGCATTTTACGTTGCAGCCACTGTTGCGATCTTTTCTTCATCATTTTGTTTTTCTTTCAATCTTTGCGGAGTTGGTGGTAGCTGGACTTCTTCTGTCTCATGTTCTAAAGGCTTGAGGATGGACGCAACTTCGGGGTTCATTTTCTCGAGCTTTTTCGAACTATAGGTCAACGGGTCCTCGGTTGTCACCGCATTCAAGTTGGTCACGATGGGTTCCTCCCTAACTTCTGCAGTCATTTTGTTGCTTAGCACGGAGACTGGTAAGCATTGTTCCTTTCCGGTACCCCCAGCGTTGCGAGGAAGCACAGTTGCGCTCGACAACGCTCTTTGCGGTCTATTTTCCAGCTCGCCTGCGATTTGTCGCAGCTGAATTTCGAGATTGTGGATGGATGTTGCTTGATTCTGAAGCACTAATTCGTTTTTCTCGATGTACTACTTCAATAAGCTCTCTAAGGACGAAGATTGCGGTGTTTGTGAGCTGCTAGCTTGATTATGCGTTGGACCATTGTTTTGCGGGAAAAATTCGGGTGGCCTTCCTTTTTACGCCACTGGTTGGAAGTCTTGTTGTTGATTTTTCCACGTAAAATTTGGGTGGTTTCTCCACCTGGGGTTGTATGTATCATAGTAGTGATTATTCTTTATAAAGCACACTGATTGCGGGTTTGCTGGGCATTCTTACATCGAATGAGCGTCTCCCAAATGACACAACTTACAGTTGTTTGAGCAATTGTGTTGACCTACCCTTTCTTCGCTCCCGTGTTATTAATTGCGATGCCTTGAATCAAACTCATCATCGCAGTCATTTGGTTTTGTAGGGATGTGATGGCCCCGTTGTTTACGTCATTATCTTTTATTCTTAATCTCTGATCGCTTTCCCGCCAATCCTCGTGATTTTTGGAAATGCGATCAAGTATACTCTTTTCCTTTTCATATGTTTTGTCAAGCAGACCACGAGCTGCTGTCGCATTGGCAGCGATCTGCGAAGCAAGGTTGAGTCCTTGGTAAAAAATCTCCATCTGCAAGCAGTCTGGTAAGCCATTATGTGGATAGTCTCTTACCAACCGCTTAAACCTCGCCCAAACATCGTTGAGCGATTCATCATCTTTTTATTCAAAATTTGTTATTAATTTCCTTCTCCTAGCATTCTTAGTTGGTGAGAAATACTTCTTCATAAACTTTTCCACCACTTGTTCCCACGAAGTGCTCTCCTGGCTCGAGGGAATATGCCAATTTTCTTGCCTGATCACACAGAGAAAATGGAAACAAAGTTAGTCGAACTTCTTTGGTAGAGATGTTCGGGAACACAAAAGTGTTGCAAATTTCTATGAAGCTGTGGAGTTGAGCGTGCGGGCCTCGCAACACCTTCCTCCAAACTGACCAGCAGCCTGGATCATCTGCAACATTACTGGCTTCATTTCAAACCTCGATCCATCTAACGCTGGCCTCATGATTTCTGGAGAGAAATCGTAGAGGTTGGGTGATGCATAGTCCCGAATGGGTCTGTTGCGGTCATTCGCCAGAAGGATGGGGTTGGCCATAATATTGTTCGCATTTGCGGCCCTTTCTTCCGGTTGTTCTGCCATTCTTGGTGTTCTCTCTTGTTGTTGGCGGTTGTCTTTTAGTCTGCGTCAAAATGTTCTCTCAATCTCCAGGTCGTAATTCGCCAGAGATTGAGAGCTACAAAAAAATCAGAAAAATCACCGTTAGCACACTGATTTGCCAAAGTCCCCGGATAAAAAACTTGATGCATTATTTTATGAAGTGAAAATGTGGAATGAAATGTGGTGATGAAATTACATTGAGCAATAATTTTTCTCAGTGGAATCCAAGTATAAACCCCACTGAGTTTCCTGGTACGTCCAGGGTCGAACTCAGGGACTTGGGAAAATAATATGCGGTGGTAATTTCTCAAAAGACTACGGTAACCAAATAAATCAATAGTTGTTTGGGTTGTTGTTTGCGGTGATAAAATAAATAAATGTGGCGAATTTGAGAAAAGTTCAATTATGCAGTACATACACTGAGTATGTGGAGGAACGGGTTGAGAAGGTCTTTAGCTACACTCATGCAACAACAATTCATTTTCCAATGCAAATGTGGTGCTCCTAAGTCTAGGACGTATGTGTTGAATGCAACAATGTCCATAGAGCTTATTCCTAACTCTCTACTCTTTTCCTATGTGATGATGCAAGATGCATACAAAGACAAAGTGACTGCACAATCATATCCTATTTCTAGGACGCATGCGATACGTTAATAGCAAACAGTTCTTATTCCTAAGCTCCTATCTTTTGATTATGCATTCTAATCTGACTCTCCCGAGCCTAGATTCTAACCTTACTTTTCCAAGCCTAGATCCTATCTTAGACTACCCTCCTGAGTATCTCTAATGGATGAATGAAGCATACATAATACAAGATAATCGCATAGAATGAAGATCCCCAGTTATGCTAGCTAAGTGCTTCTCAACCCATTCAACAGATTTAGCTACTCATGCGTAATAACCAGAGAGTGAACAGATATAGAGAAGTAAATTCAATTTATATAGATGAGTTTGAGTACAAAATAACAATGGAAGATAAGGATAGAGAGCCTGGTAGCAATCCCTTGCTTCCTAAGGCCTTTACACTGTCAACTCTATTCAGTTCAAAAGATATTTCTACTTCCGTAGGAGCTGGCCCTCTCTCTGATCTTGAAGCTTCTGGCACTCTCCCAAGTTCACCGGAAAGATCTATCGGCACAATCTCCTCCTCTCACTTCCGCCTTAAAATAAAAGAAAATATAAGAACAAGGCTAAACTATCTAAGGAGAAAATTATCTAATTATCCGAACTCGCTGAACTAGCTAAACCCCTTTTCTGAAAGTTGCATTTGGTATTTATAGAGCTTCGGGGTGAAAGGTGGCTTCTCTCTTATGTTTGCACAGATGGGATGGCTTTAATTCTCTAACTGATGCGCTGAATATTTGTCACCGAAAAGCTGAGTGTACTTGTTATCGTTAGCAGCTTGTCGACTTAATTCGGATTCGACCATCATCAGCTTTCTGTCCCATCGTGATTAATTATGCCTTTCACCTAGATGCGCCCACCAAGTTGCGTCAACTCTATGCGTCAATCCTTCTTGAGTAGAAGTTTGCGAGCACAAATCACTGCAAAGCCTTGCGGTAATCCTGCGCTCGACCGTTGATTTCTTGTGATCGCACTTTCTGCCTTGCGTTAACACATATTCTGCATAAAAACACAAAAATTAACTATTTCTATGCGATGAACACATGTAACCGCAATGTTATAAACTTAATGCTTTTTGGATGCAATCTTATATATTTTATTAACGCAAGCAAGCATTGTTTAAGAACTTAGCACTGTAATAACGTGCATTTCTACCCGTTATCATACACCCTGAGGGATAGTTGAAGGATGTCTTGGTCTCAATTTATAAATTCATTCTACCAGTAGACTTCATCATTCTAGAATATGAGGCGGACAAAGATGTGCCTATCATATTGGGACGGCCATTTTTATCTACTGGTCGTGCTCAAATTGATGTACAAAGGAGAGATCACGATGAGTATAAATCGGAAGAAGCTCAGGTTTAACATCATCAAAGCAATGAAGTATCCAAAAGATGAAGACCTATCAGAATCTTACAATGAACAAAGTTACGATGAAGAATCAGAGTTCGAAGAAGAAGATGAAAGAGAGGATGCGATGGCGTCCGTGGAAACCTGCCATGTAATCACGGAGACAGTCAACAATGAAGAAAATTTGAATTTGAATGAAGAGAGAAAAACACAAAAACCTTCCTTAGAACAACCACCTACCTTGGAGCTGAAAACTCTACCAAGTCATTTGAAGTATGTTTTCCTTGGGCAGAATGAGATGTTTTCCTTGGGCAGAATGAGACCTTGCCGGTGATAATATCCTCTGCGCTACAAGAAGAACAAGAAAATGCGCTGCTTAGCATCCTGAAGAAGTACATAAAAGAAATTGGGTGGACGCTAGCAGATATAAGAGGAATTAGCCCAAAATACTGCATGGACATAATTCGTCTCGAAGCAAACCAAAAAGGGTCTATCGAACCTCAACGCAGACTCAACCCTGCGATGAAGAAGGTTGTAAAAAAGGAGATCATTAAGTGGTTGGACACAGGCATCATATACCCAATCGCCGATAGCACGTGGGTTAGCCCCGTGCAATTCGTTCCTAAGAAGGGAGGAATGATAGTACTCCCGAATGCAAAGAACGAGTTAATACCAATGAGGACCGTCACTGGCTGGCGAATTTGTATGGACTACCGGAAGCTTAATGCGGCGACGAAGAAGGGCCATTTCCCTTTGCCTTTTATTGATCAAATGCTAGACCGACTAGCAGGAAATGACTACTTCTGTTTTCTTGATGGGTATGCGAGCTACAACCAGATAATGATCACACTTGAAGACCAAGAAAAGATCACATTCACCTGCCCATATGGAACGTTTGCTTTTTGCCGCATGTCGTTCAGATTATGCAATGTGTCGAGCACGTTTTAGAGGTGCATGATGGCAATCTTCTTCGAGTATCTCGAGGATTTAGTAGAATTTTTATGGACGATTTCTCAGTTTACGGGCAAATGTATGAAGTCTGTCTAAAAAATTTGGAGAAGATACTAAAAAGATGCGAAGACAAATCTGGTGCTGAATTGGGAGAAATGCCATTTCATGGTTAACGAAGGAATTGTGCTTGGGCACAAGGTTTCCAAGGAAGAGCTGGAGGTGGATAAAGCGAAAATTGAGGCCATTGAAAAACTTCCACCTCCAGCAAATGTGAAGGCTGTAAGGAGTTTCTTGGGACATGCAGGATTCTACCATCGATTTGTGAAGGACTTCTTGAAGCTAGCTTGACCATTGAGTGCATTGCTAGAGGCATACAAAACTTTCGACTTTGATGCACAATGCCTCAACACATTCAAAGTACTGAAGAACGCATTAATTACTGCGCCTATTTTGACCGCATCTAGCTGGACAAAGCCATTCGAGCTAATGTGCGATGCCAGCGGTTATGCGATGAGGGTAGTGTTAGCATAGAAGGAAAAGACAATATTACACCCCATTGCATATGCGAGCAGAACATTGAACTCACCCAGGCTAACTACACTACCACAGAGAAGGAGCTTCTTGCGGTTATCTTTGCGCTTGATAAATTTAGATCTTACTTATTGGGATCAAAGTGATAGTTCACACCAACCACTTAGCAATAAAATATTTAATGACCAAAAAAGATGCAAAGTCGAGGCTAATTCGATGGGTTCTCCTCCTCTAAAAATTCAACATAGAGATAATTGACTGCAAGGGAATGGAGAACCAGGTCGCGGACCACCTATCGAGATTAGAGAATCCGGAAGTAGACTGCATTCGGTCAGAGGTGAACGCATACTTTCCAGACGAGCAGTTATTCAAACTTAAAGAATTACCATGGTACGCAAATCTTGTCAATTTTCTAGTCTGCGAGCAATTTCCAAAAAAGTACACAGCCCACCAAAATAGGCGGCTTATGCATGAGTGTAAATCCTACTGCTGGGACGAGTCAAATTTTTACAAGAGGGGGTCAGACCAGATCTTGCGACTATGTGTGCTAGAGACTGCTTTTCAGTGCATACTTTCTCAATGTCATGACTCACCCTATGGCAGACATTTTGAAGGTCAACGCACAGCAGCAAAAGTATTACAGAGCGGGTATTATTGGCCAACTCTATTTAAGGATGCGCGAGACTATTCTATGAAATGCGACGAGTGCCAACGCACAGGAAACATTTCATGGAAGAATGCGATGCCGATGAACATTATATTGGAATTGGAACTCTTCAACGTATGGGGCATAGACTTCATGGGACCATTCACACCATCAAATGGTCACAAGTACATTCTGTTGGCCGTCGATTATGTCTCCAAGTGGATTGAAGCGGTATCATGCGTCACAAACAATGCAGCGACAGTCTCCAGATTCTTGCGAAGAAACATTTTCACTCGTTTTGGCACCCCACGTGCCATAATAAGTGATAAAGGCTCCCACTTTGTCAATGGCATCATTAACAGACTATTGCTCCAGTACAATGTCCATCATAAGATCGCCACTGCATATCACTCCCAGACAAATGGCCAAGCCGAGGTGTTTAATAGGGAAATCGAGCTGATTCTAGAAAAGGTGGTGAATCCCTCACGAAAGGATTGGGCCATGAAGCTTGACGATGCCTTGTGGGCATATAGAACTGCCTATAAAACACCCATAGGCATGTCCTTATATGCGCTGGTGTTTGGGAAGGCATGTCATTTACCATTGGAATTAGAGCATAAGGCGTTGTGGGCAATGAAAAAGCTTAACTTTGATTTGAAGACTGCAGGGGAGGAGAGAAAACTTCAGTTGTTCGAGCTAGATGTAACGCGTATTTTTTGTATGTATGTAAGTCCATGCCATAAACTTGATGACATAGATTTTATGCGATGATATGTGATACTAGTTAGATATGCATTATTAATGAATGTTCTTGTAGTATGCTGTGCATTGTCATAAGTTTCCTTGCGTTGAAACCAAGTATAATTTCACTGCAAGTTTCTCGGTGTGATCCAAGGTCAAACATAGGGACTGTTTGAGGTTATTGCATTATGTTTGTGATATATGCAACCAGGGATTTTTCAATTTATAAAAGAGGTTTATGTACAAGTAATTAAACATGCGATAAAGTAAAGTAAAGTTGTAAAAATGAGATAATAACATAAATCTAAGCTAAGATGATACAAGATACAGGTTTCATGATACAAGATACTGAGGTCAAGGCTGGCTGTGAAGATTATACAAAGATCGTGTAATGTAGTGACAAGTCTTATGTGTGAAGTAGAAACAGATAGGACAATTAATACAAACATCGCAAGTTCCTTAATTGCGTTAAGGATATAAGTACGGTTTCGCTTTTCCTTTGGCGTACACCTCTCGATGATCGGCCGCATTCCCACATCTTTGTGGTGAAACAGGGACGAACGTAGTGAACGCAAGGTTGCTTCCATCTCTGGAAGTACTACTTGCTTTAGTTAACGCATTCTTCTAATCTTCTCTCGACAGATCAAGTTACTCATTGAATCCATATTAATTACCAAGGTATTAAGAAAACTTCATGGAGAAAACGATTAATGGAGGAACGGAAATAGATAGAAAAGTGGAAATGAAAGTGATCGAGACATTCAATAACACTATTTAACGTCTGATACATGATTTGTGAATGAAGGGATTAAGAGAATGAAATACAACTGATGAAATAGAGTTAGAAACAAATACAAATAAATGCCAACGTCTTGGCACTGATCTGGATGGGAGATTTGCTTGCCGGCGTGGATGGATCATGTGGAAGGATGAGCTTCCCTCTCAGGCTTGCTCAACTGGTAGCAAGGATCTAAGCATAGAGCTTCACAGTGGGGATCTGGCTGAATCGCACTGAGACTCACCTTTCGGCCTTGTCTATTCTCTTCCTGGATTTCTTCCGATCAGTACTCAGCTCAGCCTTTCTCTCAATAATCTAGCATCAATTAGCCCTCGTATCAAGTATATCTTCTCTGAATTCTATGGGGGTATTTATAGGCGAAAAGCTTTGACTCTTGGCTTGTGGACTCGACTTCTTGTTATGGAAATTCCGAAGACGATGGAATAAATATTCCTTTTGTTATGCAATCAGACCGTCAAATCTGCACAACGGTTTAGTTGTACACGTGTCACAATCCTCCACGTTTGCATTGCTCAGCTGCAACTTTCGATCGGTTGCTCGCATGCGGTGTTGTTTTTATTATTGCATGCGGTTGAAATTCAGCTCGGGATCGACTATCGCATTGCGCCGTCATTGCATTAATCGTCTCTTCATTGTTGATTGATGGGCACAATGTGATAGAGATGCATTGTTTAGTTTCTCATTGAGCCTTGATCGCAAGCGGTGACTTGGTTTCCTGCAAAACAGTAGTAGAAATATCCTCTTCTACCATCTTAATGATGTTAGTGGGTGTAATTGCGATAATTTATATTTATCGTATTTTTGAGCTAATTTTCATACAATCGACACATATTCCTTCTCTTTTGGCTGCAATATCTGAATAAGGCAGCATAAATAACTTGTATTTCTACAAGTTATCACATCCCCAAATTTAGATATATGCTTGTCCTCAAGCATATCTTCTACTAAGGCAATAATGCTCAATTCCTATCCTATATTTTTGCGTCGATTGGTTGCTCCGAATGTTACACTTAGGCACATTTCTTAACAATGCAATTTCCTTCTATCCTTGCTAATTCTTAACAAAGCCCTACTTTATTCTTCTAAATAACAAATTTCTGCTCAAAGATGCTTTTCTAGTTTTTTAAAATAGAATGTTTATCTCTTCTTTATGAAAACAACTCGATATGTCTATATGCGGTGGTCAAACTTTGCTTCATTTATTAGAGACTGTTGGTCATGGTTACACCCTTCGTTTTGGTTTGTTCCCACGGGTGTCATGAACATCCAACTATGGTTGTGTGCCAATTTCAACTTTAACAAATAACTAAACTTTTATCAGGTTGGGAACATGTTTTAGGTTTTTCCTTGCACTGACATTGGAGTTTTGTATAAAAAAATAATTTTTTTTTGGAAAATGGACACATTTTCTTAAATACTGCATATTCTTGATCTTATCTGCTCAGACCTTCCTCACCACTCAAATTTAAAGATGAGTAAGGTCCTCATTGCGTTGTTTGGATAGATTAGACAAACACTTAGAAGAAAATATCAAAAAGAAGGTTTGAGCAGAACTTTGAAAGATAAAAGGTAAAGTACTGCTAAACTAAGAATTAACTAAGTGTTAGTCACAATTTACAAGGTATGGGAAATGTTTCTAAGTATAGATATATTATACATCATGGCAACGCAATGAATAACGCAAAAAAATAAAAGGTCAGAACATCGCAAATATTGTCAAAGGATGATAACGAAAAAGGCACAGGCAAAAAGGAGCGAAATGTACTCATTTGTATTGAATATTGACAAAGTATACAAATAATTAAAAATTAACGCAACACAAAATTGTTGCCTGTACAAAGAATCAAAGAATTTAATGAAATAATGAATTGAATAATAAAAAAAAATATTGCAGAATGGCCGCATAAAAAAAAAAGAATGTCAGGATTATTGCTGAGGAGCCGGAGGGTTCTGGAGGAGGGTTTCGCGGTGATGCAAAAGAAGTTTCTTCAAACAGCAAGTGTTGCCTGAGATTGGGGGCACCAATGGACCATGAAGGTATGCTGTGAGAAAAGTTAAAGTATTCATGGTTGTGCTCCTGCAAGTTATCTTTGGTGGCGGTTGATCGTGTGAGTGTTGCGATGTATGTTGATCAACGTTTCCCTTGATGTGGCAACACTGCGCTGAATACTATCAACTTATTCCATGACTGCATCAAACCGCTGGTCGAAGTAGGCTTGTTGTTGATTGAAGAGTTACTGCTGTTGGAAGAGAAGTTGTTGTTGTTGGGTCAAGAAGTGACCGCATTTCTACTAACTCAGCAGCTAGAGAGGTTATGGAGGGTTTTGTCTGTGATGTCTCACCAACATGCCAGCATCGTGTGGGTCATCAACTTGCGGCGGTGTAATGGAAGGTTGCGGTGATGAGGTTGAAGGGTGAAGTTAGGGCTGCTGGGTGAACAGTTGGAGAATTGGGAACGAGGAGAAGATTGGTAAAGTGTTCATGAAGTGGAGAAAAAGGTTGTGCGGGATTGGAGGGCTTGGAGGGGAGGGCGAATTACCAAGGGAAAAGGGTCCAAAGGATTTGGATCATGTGTTGTTGACTCTTGGACCTTTTCTTTTCCTTGTCTTCTTCTGCGTGGTCTCTTAGGCTTTGGTCCCTACGGCACATTGAGGTCGATTGCAGGCCTCTTTAAGGGTAGCTCAGAGCAATGTGGGGAGTCTTTGAGGAGCAACCTCAAGATCTTTATGTTGATGAGGCCGTGGACTTCAGGCATAGGTTCTTCATCAACGCCTATGCCCATTGACAGGCACAAACTTGAAACAGTCCATGGAAAGAAGTACTGTCCTCGAATATGCCCCACCAGTGCTCTGAGCTGTCTTGCGATCAGTCTGCCCTACGTTCAATCGGTATGCTGCGCATAATGTAATATGCGGCCATGACTTCGATCCCTTGATACAGTCTTGTCATATGTGGTTGGGATCAGCCGCTTCTTGACAAAGTAGACCCAAAGCCATTCCCTCCGGAAGCAAAGATTTGGATGCAAGGTGCGAATGCCCTTGAGTGAAACTGATCCATTCGTGCTCGGTTGCATTAATACTTGCAAGTGCGTCCTCCATATGCTGCTCAGTAGGATCATCAATAATTTTGTTCCTCGGTGCTTCTGGGTTATCCTTCATTTGGTATATCTCATTGATGTCCCTTGCGCTGAAGGACACCTGTTTCTCCTTTGAAGGTCACCGCATCCCTGGTTCTGTGTAGACGCACTCTGTAGAAGTCTCTCACTACCTGCGGCACAATAATGCCTGGGCATTGGCAAAACTATCACAGCCATGTTCCACAATCACAACTTGTGATGAGGTCAGGTAGTGGCATTGGCGCAGGATAGAAGCCCATCTCTATCAGCATGTCATCATTCTCTTTTCTCTTCGATGGACACTTCCTTGCCAACACGAGCTTGCTACTTTCTGCGATTGCTTTGCCTTTCTTTTGCCAACGCAAGGTGGGCTGCTTCCTTTGTCTCTTCTCCCGCTCTCTGCGTTGTTCTTCCTCGCGTTTTATGAGTTCTTTACCCTTCTTGTTGCTGTAAACGCCTTCTATTAGCTTCGCGCATACTTCTCCTTCTCTTCTTCCAATCACCTCTCCTCTTCTTCCTTCTTCTTTTTTCTCTTTCTCTTCTTCTTCTCTTTCTTCTCTCTCGAACTCTTCTACAAACTGCTCGGAAGGCCAGCAACAGACTCTGTTCCTCCTCACGCCTCCTTATCCCTTCGAGCCTTGCGAGCTCATTATTACTTCGCATTTCCTCTTCTTGTAGTCTTCTTTGCGATTTCCTTCTGCCATGATGAGCTTTGCGCGCTTCCATTTTCTCATGTTTCTCCTCCTCTTCTTTTCTTCTTCTTTCCTATTCTTCTAATGCAATGATTAATCTTTGAGGGTCAATGCGACGCCGCATTAGGGGGGTATCTTCTTCTTCTTCGCCTTACTCCGTCGCAACCATTTGCGTTGTTTCAGGTTGCACCTGGCTCCATCAATTGCGTTGTTTCCCTCCTGTCCTTCCTTACAGAGGTCGACTCTCCATCCTTTTATGGGCTCGCAGCCCTCTACTTCTTTTCTTCATCTTTTCTTAGGCGCCTTTTTTCACGCCAGCGCATTCTTCTTTCTTCCTTCTTTTTCTTCTTCCTTTCCTTCTTTTCTTCCTCATCTTCGTCATCATCCTTCTTTTTCTCCTTGCGATGATGAGGAGACTCCGCCTCTTCCAGCCTTTCTCCCTTTGCTTTTCTTTTTCCTCTTTTTCTCTTCAACTACTTCTGGTTGTGTCTCCACTGCAACCTCATCCACCACAACTTCAGCCACCACAATCTCCTCCACCGCAACTTTTGAGGTTCCGTCATTGGTTTCTGCATTGGCAGTTACCTCAGGAGTCTCTAAGGCCAGAGTGCCTCGTTCTACCTCTTCTTTATTCACCACTGCCTCTGGCACCACCACCTCTTCATTCACCACCACCGCCACCTCCTCCGATAGTTTACACCCTTGCCTCGGGTAATCCCCCTCCTTGGTTGGTTTACAACCCCTACCTCGGGTAATCCCTCTCCTTGCTCCAGATTACTCAGAATGTTACCAAACACCTCTGTATCATCACGTCTCTTCTTCTCACTCTCAATTGAGATGGAAGAAGTTGGAACTAGTATGCTCTCAGTGTTTTGCCCCCTCTTGAACGGAGGAGGTCTGACCACTAAGTGGTTTCTCCAGGTTCTACTGGCGATTCTCGGGATGGTGTGGGGTTGGGCAATAAGTCTGCGACTGGTAGCGAGGAATGCTGCCTCTCACATGGCGATTTGGTCAGAGGAAGGGGTTGATGGTGAAGCAGAGTTTTAGGAAGCTTGGTTGGCCATGGATGATAAGCTTGGGAGGACTGGAAAAAAATCGCTAGGGTTTTGGGAAGAAGAAAGCTTCGTATGTGGGCTCTAGGGTTTTTAGTTTGCAAAATGGTGACAAGTCTCGAGACATTCAAAAGGCCCATCGCTCAAACTTCCATCATTTATGAAATTTCAGAAAAACATCCTTTCATCTACAGAATCATCATTGCTTTGGGATACAAAACGATTGGACTCTTCAAATGAAAAAAAGATTTTTCTTTAATGTTTTATTCAAATGGACGCAATGTAAAGATTAACGCAATGTGTTCACCAACGCAACTGCATCTTCACAGAGGACGGGCAACAACACATGCATCCCCGCAACATACCCCTTAACTAAACACATTTCTAGAGGATCGGGCGCACGGCATTGATACCAGTGCAACACTACCTCAACATAGTGCATTTTGCTAAAGACGGGCAAAGGACACACACGTGCGCAACACACCCCTCAGTTTCAACGCATTTGAGTTGGATGAATGCAAAGTGTATCTTGCTTGGTTCAAGATGAGTCCATTATCGCCTTGCATACTAGATGTTGATTATTTCATTTATTTATTTTATTTATTTTTCATCAACGCAAGTTGCTATGACTTGCGGCAATAAATTTTCTCTTTATTTCTCAATCATTCACAAATTATGGATTAACGCATTAATTACAGAAAAGTTAAAAGAATTAAAGAAAGTACAAAAATAAATGCAAAGGAAATAAATGAAGAATTAAATTCATAAAGTCAAGGAACGAATTAAATGAAGAAGTAAAGATAAAATTCAGGAATTCAATAAGACGGGAATTTAAAGAAAGCATTAAACATAGATGTGAGATATGGACCAGAAGATGCGTTTCTTTGAGTGAGCGCAATCCACATCCCTGCAGGCGATCCGACTTGTCTGCCCAATGTCCTAGGGACATTGCTCCTTTCCATTGGATCTTGGGGCTTCAGAGTTGCTAGGCAACGTTCCTGGTGCTCTATTTCTCAGCTCAGATGCCAGTTGGCCCACTTGGATCTCCAAGTTTCGAATTGAAGATGCCTGCGCTTGCATTACTACATCATTTTTGTCCATATATTGTTTAAGCAGGGCCTCCAATGAGCTTCCAGAGGTATTTGAAGATGAGGGTTGTTGGTTATGTGATTGCCTTGGTTGCCTTTTGTTCGAATTGTGGTGAAAAGGAGGATTTCCTCGACTGCCACTCTGATGGTTGATTGGCCCCCCTTGGTTAGGATTGCCTCCCCAACCGAAGTTAGGATGGCTCCTCTAGCCAGGATTGTAGGTGTTGTTGAAGGGGTTGTTTTGGATGGCGCATACTTGCTGAAGATTCGATGGGCATAGTTCTGCTACATGAGCCCCTCCACAATTAACGCAACTTATTGCAGCCACTTGAGCCGATGCAGCGGGTTGCACTGATTGTTTGGGGATGGCTCCTTGATTGATTGCCATCGATTGAAGGATGGAGGTCACCGTGGCCATTTGAGCGGCCAACGTGGTCATTGTCTTCGCAGCGACAATGGCAGTTTCATTCTTTCTTCATTCGGCGCCTCGGCCTCCATAGCCATCATCAATCTAGTCAACCATATTCCGCGATATGTGGTCAAGGATGACTTTAGCCTCAGTATACGTTTTGGCCATAAAACCTTCTGCGGGCAGTTATAAAAGGTCTCCATCAAAATCCAATCGGGTATCCCGATATGCGGGCAGTTTTTCACCAATCTTCTAAATCACACCCAGGCGGTGCTCAGGGTCTCATTCTCCATTTGCTCAAAGTTCAACATGTCCTTTTGTCGCCTTGCGTTGACAGCCAGTGGGAAGAACTTCTTCATGAATCACTCCACCAGTTGATCCCATGATGTGATCTCGTTTAGCTTCAATGAGTGAGCCCACCTCTTGGCTTCGTCCCTCAAGGTGTAAGGGAACAAATACAATCTAATACTCTCTGGGGTAATGCCAGGTAGTGAGAAGTTGCCACATATTTCGACAAAGCTGGTCAAGTGGGTATGCGGGTCTTCACCTTGCAGACCCCCAAATTACCCTTCATTTTGGATCATTTATAGCATGACCGGCTTTATTTCGAACCTTGCGTTCTCCTCAACAATATGCCTCGAAATCCTAGGCGAAAAATCATACAGGTTGGGTGCCGTATAATTCCTCATGGGGATGTTGCGATCAGCAGCAAGGAAAATAGGATCCTGCACTGGCCTAACAACCTCTTGATTTACTACAGGAACCGCATTGTCGTTATTATCTACCATACTCGCTGCTTTCTTCTGCCTTATCCAATTCTGACGTGCCCGTGAGGTACGCTCAATCTCAGGGTCAGCTTCGAATTCTGGTTCAGCATCAGTACTCAAAAACCGTCAAGCTACTCTCCGCATTGAACAGCCAGTACAACGAGATCTGTCCTGCAAAACACCACAAACACACTAAAACAATAAACTGTTAACCAGTCCCCGGCAATGGCGCCATAAACTTGTAACGCATATTTTTTGTATGTATGCAAGTCCATGCCATAAACTTGATGACATAGATTTTATGCGATGATATGTGATACTACTTCTAGGTATGCATTATTAATGAATGTTCTTATAGTATGTTGTGTGTTGTCACAAGTTTCCTTGCATTAAAACCAAGTATAATTTCACCGCAAGTTTCTCGGTGTGATTCGAGGTCGAACACAGGGACTGTTTGAGGTTATGGCGTTATGTTTGTGACATATGTGACCAAGGGTTTCTCAATTTATAAAAGAGTTTTGTGTACAAGTAATTAAACATGCGATAAAGTAAAGTAAAGCAGTAAAAATGCGATAATAACATAAATTGCGTTAAAGTAAATCTAAGCTAAGATGATACAAGATACAGGTTTCATGATACAAGATACTGAGGTTAAGGCTGGTTGTGAAGATTATACAAAGATCGTGTAATGTGGTAACAAGTCTTATGTGTGAAGTAGAAACAGAGAAGATAATTAATACAAACATCGCAAGTTCCTTAATTGCGTTAAAGATATAAGTACGGTTCCGCTTTTCCCTTGGCGTACACCTCTCGGTGATCGACCACGTTCCCACATCTCTGTGGTGAAACAGGGACGAATGTAGTGAAAGCAAGGTTGCTTCCATCTTTGGAAGTACTACTTGCTTTAGTTAACACATTCTTCTAACCTTCTCTCAACAGATCAGAATGACATCTTCACTTCTGCTCTCACAGGTGAAGATGCCGTCTAGCATGCCTTAGCTAAACGAATTTATCTCTTAGCATAGATTAAGTTACTCGTTTAATCTATATTAATTACCAAGGTATTAAGAAAACTTCATGGAGAAAACTATTAATGGAGGAACAGAAATAGATAAAAAAGTGGAAATGAAAGTGATCGAGACATTCAATAACACTATTTAACGTCTGATACATGATTTTTTAATGAAGGGATTAAGAGAATGAAATACAACTGATGAAATAGAGTTAGAAAAAAATACAAATAAACCCTAACATCTTGGTGCTGATCTGGATGGAAATTTGCTTGCCGGCATGGATGGATCATGCCGAAGGATGAGTTTCCCTCTCAGGCTTGCTCAATAGGTAGCAGGGATCTAAGCACAGAGCTTCACGGTGGGGATCTGACCGAATCACACTGAGACTCACCTCTCAGCCTTGTCTCTTTTCTTCCCAGATTTCTTCCGATCAGTACTCAGCTCAGCCTCTCTCTCAATAATCTAGCATCAATTAGCCCTCGTATCAAGTATATCTTCTTTGAATTCTATGGGGGTATTTATAGGTGAAAAGCTTTGACTCTTGGCTTGTGGACCCCACTTTCTATTATGGAAATTCCAAAGATGGAGGAATAAATATTCCTTCTGTTATGCAATCAGACTGTCAAATCTACACAACGGTTAGTTGTACACGTGTCACAATCCTCCGCGTTTGCGTTGCTCAGCTACATCTTCCAATCGGTTGCTCGCATGCGACATTGTTTTTATTACCGCATGAGGTTGAAATTCAGCTCGGGATCGACTGTCGCATTGCGCTGTCATTGCTTTAATCGTCTCTTCATTGTTGATTGACGAGCACAATGTGACAGAGATGTGTTGTTCAGTTTCTCGTTGAGCCTTGATCACAAAGGATGACTTGGTTTCCTGCAAAACAGTAGTAGAAATATCCTCTTCTACCATCTTAATGATGTTAGTGGGTGTAATTGCGTTAATTTATATTTATTTTATTTCTGAGCTAATTTTCATAAAATCAACGCATATTCCTTCTCTGTTGGCCGCAATATCTGAATAAGGCAGTATATATAACTTGTATTTCTACAAGTTATCACTAGACGAATGGAGAATTCAAGCATATGAAAATGCCAAGATCTACAAAAAACGTGTAAAGTGTTGGCATGACAAACGACTGTGAGAAAAGAATCTCCAGGTTGGTCAGAAGGTCTTGCTATTCAATTTTAGGCTACGACTCTTTTCGGGAAAATTAAAATCATGCTGCTCCGGACCATTGATAAATAAAGAAGTATTCCTGCACAGTGCGGTCGAATTAACTAATGAAGAAGGGACCAGCACATTCAAGGTCAATGGGTAAAGAGTCAGATGTATCACTGAGGAGATTTTCATCATGAGAAAACCTTCGTGGACCTGAGGAATTCAGACTGAAGAAGAAACGAGCAGTCCATGCATTGATATGCGACACAAACTCATCAGGGACGCATCTTTTTTTTTTTTTAGTATCCTTTTGATATTTTTCTTTCATAAACTTACCTTACTTTTTATATAACCACTACTCTTTAGAATTTCCAACTCTTTCGTTCACACTTTTTACCCTCTTGATAATTAACAATGATCGTAGTGAACGATTATGATGGAGTTATGCGATAACCTCAAACACGTGACTAGTTCGATCAGCCCATCGCAATCGAGGAATCAGCACACTGCAAGCAAGGATGCGATCAAAGATGATGCGGGTAATAGAGAAAATTTGGGGGTTGTGTCCTTCCTTGACTCATTTTATTTCAATTTTGAACTTCTCGCATTTCATTTTAAGATTGCTAAATTCTACTATCGCATCCTCTTTAGTTTGACGCAATCATTGAATTTTGATTACTTTATTTAGTCACCGCATTCTTATGATTCCAATGATGAAATTCATGCCTTTATTTCTTACCGCATGTACTAAAGTCAAATTAATTTTAGGACAGTCAATTCATTAAACATTTCTAAAAATTAGCGGGCTACCAAATTTCCTTCAAAACGATTTTTACGAAATTTCCTAAGTTCATCGCATGAGTTATTTCACCTATCGGCAATGAGGACATTGCTGTGTATAAATTTGGGGGTGCTAGTATTATTATTTTCGACCTTGCTACTTTTTGAATTTTAATTAAAAAATGGCAAAAAAAAAAATCATAACGTTGAGATCGGATCCCGCTCGTAGTTGGATGTCCGCATGATGCCCCTGGGGACAAGCCAAAACGAAGGTGGGAATCGTGATCAACGCATAAACCAAGTGATCGCAACTCCGCTGCCAAATAAAATGGGCATGAGTTTAGACTGAGAAAGAGCGCCTTGCTCGTAGTTGGATGCTCGATGACATTCGTGGGGACAAGCCAAAGAGAAAGCTAAGCACTTGGATCAATGCAAGATCATAAAAAGAATATCTAAATCGAGCAAGGATAAAAATCACTTGGAAACACCCTGATTGGAGAAATTTTGAAATAAATCATGCCATGTCCTAGAAATAAAGTTTTTTTTTAAGGTTAAACTTGCGATCCCTAAAGATTAGAAATATTTTAGGAAGAGATCAGGATAGAAATTAAGAAGGCATTGGTTCATGAAATTTGAATAAGGCACCTTAAGAAGTCTAGGTAGGGTACAAGCGGTTGACTTTTTAAAAAAAAATCTTTAGTTTATGCTTGAGGACAAGCATTGTTTTAAACTCAAAGGTGTGATAACGGGTAGAAATACACGTTATTACAACTCAAATAAGTAAAACAATGAGAGAATGCGATGGTAAAATAAGCAATATCATGTCCAAAAGCGCTAAATTGAAAGTAATTGAATTGCATGCACCCATCATATAAAAGCAGCTAATTTACTTATTTCGTGCATGAAAAATGCGATGGCAGAAGTAAAATTGCGATCCAAAGGAACTAGGCGTCAGTGCGCTTGAAGATTGCGATAACAAAGTCATGCGATCGTGAGAAGTTTCCTAAAAAGTTGCCGCATAAAGACTGCACATCAAGGTGACAACATAATAAATCATGATGGGACAGAAAGCTGATAACTGTCGAATTTGAATATAGTTGACAAGCCGTTAAAGCCACACTGTAGAAAGTACACTAAACTTTCGGTGACCATTAATCGGCGTATCAAAGAAGGAAAATTAATGACAACCCATCATTGCAATCATTAAAGAGAAAGGCTACTTCATCTTGAGCTCTATAAATACCGAAGGCCACCAGTGTAAAAGGGTTAAGAAATTAGTTAACAAGGATATATACTTCTGCTTCCATTCACGCACATACTCATAGATATACTTAGAAGACGAAGATGAACAAGGAGACGAGGAAGCTGAGAGATCATTCTCAGATAGATCGAGAGACTGTCGGAAAGCGTTACAAAGGAGAGAGGGGGCCACGAGAGCAAGAATACACATCGAGAACAGAATTGGAGTGAAAAAGAACAGTGTAAAAGGCAACGGGAAGCAAGACATTACTTACTGAGCTTCTTATCTCTCAATTCCATTTGTTATTTTGTATTCAGTACTTTATTTATAGAAAATGGAAATCTCATTTCAATCTATGTTCTATCTCTCCATATTCCGCATGAGTAGCTAAATTTCTGAATGGGTTGAGAAGTACTTAGCTAGCATGACTTAAGATTTACATTTTATGCAATCATCTTCTCTTATATATGTGTCATTCACCCTTTAGAGATACTTGAGAGAGTAGTCTAAAGATAGAATTTAGACTTGAGAGAGTCAAATTAGAATCTAGGCTTGAGAGAGTCAGATTAAAACCGCATAATCAAGAAATAGAAACCTAGACATAAGTTTTATTGCTATTAACACATCGCATGCACCTTAGAAATAGGATATGATAGTATGCGGTCACCTTGTTTATGTGCGCATCATTCATCATCGCATAGACAAGAATAGAGGCTTAGACATAAGTCCTATCGACTTTTTCGTATACATCGCATGTGTCTTAGAAACAGGAATTATGGTATTTTGCATTGAGAGATGACGTACTGTTATTTGTGTGTAGCGTGATCACATAACTTGTACATAATCTTAGGAAGTGTTAGCTAAACCTCTTCTCAACCCCTTCGTCGCATACTCATTGTAACTATTGATTTCATTAACTCTACGTTCAACTCCATAACATAGGAAAAATTCTTAATCAAAACACCATCCACTCATTTGCTTTCATCACCGCAAGAGAATCAAAGTGACTGTCACGTATTTACTTAGTAGTCCCTATGTTCAACCCTGGACTTACCAGGAAACCTAATAAGGCTTATACTTGGGTCTTGTTAGGAAAAATTGTATGATCACCACATAACACATATCACCGCAAAATCACATCATAATTGCACGCATCAACTATTCCTCTTGTTCACAAGTCAAGTTCTTCAAAATAATCATGGGCAAAGTTTTAGCTTCTCCCAGATAGGCATACTTCAAATTATCAGAAAGCTCTTTCAGTTCCACTTTAGGTGCCTACATGACAAAAGGAAGGATCTTTTCAGATGAATCATTCTTAGAACAAGAAGGCATCCTTATTGGTTCTGTCATGGATAAAGTGGGAAGCTCCTCTAGTGAGATCAGTTCGCCTGAATCATCCTCGTCATCATTATATACATCCCAAACTACTTCTTGCTCAAGACAATCAAACACATCAATTTGGCATAAAGACTATACATGCCCAACGATGTGAGATTTCATAGCATAAAAAATGTTAAACTTAACTACCTCACTGTCAAACTCAACAGACAAAGTACCTTCATCCACATAGATCTTGGTTTTGGCTATTTTTATGAAAGACTGACCAAGCAAGATCGATGCAGATGAAATCGACGTGGGTTCTTCCATTTTAAGAATATAAAAATCAGCAGGAAAAAGAAGATCATTAACTTGCACTAGGACATCTTCTATGATTCCTAGTTGATGAATGATAGACCTATCAGCTAAGTGAATTATAACACCAAATTTAGTCAGGTCTTTTAATTTTTGTTTTTGGTAAATTGAATATGGCACAAGATCTAACATAGCTTTTTCAATTTTTTTTCTTTCCAATAACACAAGGTAGGGAGAACATACCTAGATCCTTTTGTTTTTTAGGCAAGTTCTTCTGAAGGATCACAGACACAGATTGACTTACCACCATCTTCTCATTCTCTTTTGCTTGCCTCTTCCTCGTGCATAATTCTTTAAGAAACTTGGAATATTTGGGAATTTTCTTCATAGCATCAAGAATAGGTATGTTGATCTCCACCTTCTTTGATGTTTTTAGTAGATCCTTATCCTTGTCTCCCATGGGCTTCTTTGGTCTTGCAAGCCTGGAAGGAAAAGGTGCTTTAGGCATATAAGAATTTAATGGAGGAAGAGGGTTAAAAGATATTGATACTCTTTTTTTCTTGTCTTGTATTGTTTTTGTTGCAGAATCTGAGGAAGTTCTTTCTTGCACTTTTATCTCTGGATTTTTTGGTTCAACAGGTGGCTCCAACTCCTTGCCACTCTTGAGCGTTATTGAACTCACATTCTCCCTCGAGTTCGACTCCAATTGAGATGGAAACTTTCCAGACTGTCTTTCCAATTTGCTCATTGAGGTAGCTAATTGAGAGACTTGGGTCCTCAAAGAGTCAAGGGTGTTCTTTGGGTCCCATTGAAATTTAAGAGAATGATCAACTAGACTTTTCACAATATCTTCCATGGACATATATGAGCTAGATAAAGGTCTGACTGAATGGGTCTCGCTGTCTGTTTTGCCCATTGAAATTATAGCCTCCAACAACATTTACCTTGGGTATTTCACTCCGTGGAGCACTCAAAAAAACGTCGGTTGTGTGTCCCGTTCCATGGAACACTTGGCAAACAACAACGATCTGGCTCTTTTTCACATTGGCTCACTGTTTCACAACATAAACCTGGCCAGATATCTCTTTTTGCAATTCACTTACCTCATTGGCTGATTTTACATCGACTGGAGCCATTGTGCCAAATAGTTGGTTTAAATTTGATGGTGGGGGAACTTTGCACAGGTTTTCTTGAATTGTTCCCAATACTCGTGAAGCATCTTTCCATCGAACTGCATAATACTGTAGATTTCCTTTCTAATATTGGCAGCTCGAGATGCTGGGAAGAAATTTTCCAAAAACTACCTCTGCAACTCCTCCAAGGATGTGATGCTCCCTGGTGGAAGGATATAGAGACATTCCTTGGAATCTTCCTTCAACGAGAAGAGGAATGCCCTTATATTAATTTGTTGTTGAATCACCCTGTTTCGTCTCATACCATCGCACACCACATAAAATTCCTTCAAGTGCTTGTGCGGGTCTTCACCTGGTAGACCAGAAAAGGAAGGGAGTAAGTGAATTAGTCTAGACATTAGTTCAAAATCACCTATTGTTTTTGGATAGGCAATGAAAAGAGGCTACTAAGTGAAATCAGGTGTCATGAGCTCCCTAAGAATTTTCTCACGTTCAACCATGATTATCGGTGCGTTTTCAGGTACATCTTCTTCTTTAGACTCTTCTTCCAATGTGTCATCAATACAAATATTTCATTGAAGCGTAGCTTGTTGTCTCTTTTCTCTCCTAATTCTCCGCTCTTCCTGATAGATTTCTACAAAATAGAATAATCTAGAGTCTCCGGGAGTACTGGTCATGCATCAAAAGAGAAAATTGATTAGCAAGAAAGGCACTATAAGCCTGAGAAATCAATTGGCTCCCCAACAGCGATGCCAAATTTGGTCAAACGCTTGCAACTTATCGTCGCTTATAAACCCTTGCTGACAAAATAAAATTTATAAATCTCTGTACAAGCAACTCATACTAACCAGTAGTACAATTTAGAAACTTATAGGAAGTAACCATGGGGGTTTTGTTAAGATAATCTACATATTTGCATGAAAATTAAAGTGTGCGAGTGAATTAAAATGTGTAGAGTGAGTTGTGTGAATTTTGTGCAAAAAAAAAAAAAAAAAAAAAAAAAAAAAATCAATCAAACAAAAAATGTAGCTTGGGTCATCTTCTTATCAATTATTTGAGCGAGATCAATCTACGTTAGAAAGTAATTCTTATTAAATGGGACTCCAAATTAACTTCACAAAATTACTTAACGTTTGCCTCAATGTAATTAACTACCTAACGACTATAAACTAGGGTCAATAAAGGCAATTAATCAAACCATCGTAGCTTAATTTGTCAGGTTATCCATGAAGGGGAGATTGAAGAGTAATTCAAGATGAAATTCTCAATAAATTAAAACAAGCCTCGGTAAAATACAACCAAATCTCAAGAATCAAGTAGGAATGAAAAGAAACTACAAACCCAAGCTAAGTTCTTACCTCCTAGCCACATATCATGCTCTAAATTCAGTAATATCCTTTAATAATGGAAAAAGTGGTAAAATATTTTAGGAATTCGAGTTAAGGAGAAGGAAAATTGAGCTAAAAATGGAAAAACAATGTTACGACCTATGTTTCCGACGAAAATTTAATATATAGCAATTGTCGCAGCGTTGCAACGCTGCGCAAAAGCACTGCAATGCTGTGCAACGCAATACGCGCGCTTTCACTTCAACTTTGTAGCATTGCAATGCTACCCTATTTCTTCACGAAATAGGTAGCATCTGTCTTCTAGCATTGCGCAACGCTCCAACTGGGGCCAATTTTGTACAATTTCACTCCTATCTTGGCTGTTTTATCGTCTTTTTGTCCCAAACGCTTCATTCGACCTCTTGTACACTTGAGACGTACAAATTCATCAATTAGATGAATTAAATAGCCAAACGATCTTGAATCAAGCAGAGGGAGATAATACATTTTCGGTGCTATCAAAATTATCATTAATTTGATCTTATTTTCACTCAATTATAATTTTCTTATTATAATTATAAATTACTCAATAAATTATCAAGTTCTTTTTCATTTTTTTTTTTTCATTATCTTTAACGTTTAAAACAATGTGTGGAAAAAATCCATATTATTAATGGCATAAAATTGAAACGTCATTATTTTTGTTTAGATTTTAATGTCTTTTGGGTGAGAGCTGTTTTTATTTAGATTTTAACATGGGTTACAAGCCTTTGCTACATGGCTCGACGATGGTGTTTCTTCAGACTTCAATACATAAACAATTACGTAGTTTGATAATTTTCAAATGTGGGAAGAGTATGAAAATGGAAGTCAATGTTCTTCTCTCAAACTTGCAATCGCTTTTTTTTTTAAAAAAACACCACAAGTATATCGCATAAGTCGTCACAAGAATAAAAAAATTTTCTACTTTGGCGCCATAAATACATTTATTATATGAAAAAAAAAAAATACCATTAAAAGTCCAGAATTGAAACTGTTGTTAACATCAATACATGGAACAACAAATAATTTGAAAATTCATATGCCTGAGGTATTTATTTATTTTATTTGTTTAGTCGAAAGGAGGAAAAAATGGTTGTTGCGTTTAGAACATCCTACAAGGGAATATTGGGCTTTAGTAGAACTTGCTCGTTATCTGTCCACTGACGAGAGTAGGAGGTGACGTTGCTCTGTAAAGCCAGCCTCACGCAGTTTCCTCCGATCTAAAGGCAATGCACTCTAGGCTTTCGTCAAGAATGCATGTCAACGCCCGTCTGAAAATGTGGCGAGCAATAGAACTCTTCCTAGTCCTATCCAAGTGGAAGGAACAAACCTCTAACCACCTTACTGCCCCCACATTGGATACAAGCCTTTGCTACAGGCTCGGCGAGGGTGTTTCTTCAGACTTCATACATAAACAAATTACGAAAAAAAAAAAAAAAAAAAAAAAAAAAAAAAGAAAAAAAAAAAAATAAAAAAAAAAAAAAAAAAAAAAAAAAAAAAAAAAAAAAAATAAGTTTGATAATTTTCAAATGTGGGACAAGTATGACAATGGAAGTCAATGTTCTTCTCTCAAACTTGCAATCGCTTTTTTTTTTTAAAAAAACACCACAAGTATATCGCATAAGTCGTCACAAGAATAAAATTATGAAAAAAAAATGCCATGAAAAGTCAAGAATTCAAACTGTTGTTAACAACAATACATGGAACAACAAATAATTTGAAAATTCATATGCCTGAGGTATTTATTTATTTTATTTGTTTAGTCGAAAGGAGAAAAAAATGGTTGTCGCGTTTAGAACATCCTACAAGGGAATATTGGGCTTTAGTAGAACTTGCTCGTTATCCGTCCACTGACAAGAGTAGGAGGGACGTTGCTCTGTAAAGCCAGCCTCACGCAGTTTCCTCCGATCTAAAGGCAATGCACTCTAGGCTTTCGTCAAGAATGCAATGTCCAACTCTCGTCTTGAAATGGGCGAGCAAGTAGAACTCTTCCTAGTCCCATCCAAGTGGAAGGAACAAACCTCCAACCACCTTAAATCCCCCACATGGGTTACAAGCCTTTGCTACATGGCTCGGCGATGGTGTTTCTTCAGACTTCAATACATAAACAATTACGTAGTTTGATAATTTTAAAATGTGGGACAAGTATGACAATGGAAGTCAATGTTCTTCTCTCAAACTTGCAATCGCTTTTTTTTAAGAAAGAACCACAAGTATATCGCATAAGTCATCACAAGAATAAAATTTTCTACTTTGGCGCCATAAATACATTTATTATATGAAAAAAGAAATACCATTAAAAGTCCAGAATTGAAACTGTTGTTAACATCATCAATACATGGAACAACAAATAATTTGAAAATTCATATGCCTGAGGTATTTATTTGTTTTATGTGTTTAGTCGAAAGGAGGAAAAAATGGTTGTCGCGTTTAGAACATCCTACAAGGGAATATTGGGCTTTAGTAGAACTTGCTCGTTATCCGTCCACTGACGAGAGTAGGAGGGACGTTGCACTGTAAATGCCAGCCACACGCAGTTTCTCCGATCTAAAAAGGCAATGCACTCTAGTCTTTCGTCAAGAATGCAAATGTCCAACTCCGTCTTGAAATGGGCAGCAAGTAGAAGCTCTTACCCTATCCCATCAAGTAGAAGGAACAAACCACCAACCACCTTAAAGCCCTCACATGGGTTACAAGCCTTTGCTACATGGCTCGGCGATGGTGTTTTCTTCAGACTTCAATACATAAACAATTACGTAGTTTGATAATTTTCAAATGTGGGACAAGTATGACAATGGAAGTCAATGTTCTTCTCTCAAACTTGCAATCGCTTTTTTTTGAAAAAGCACCACAAGTATATCGCATAAGTCCTCACAAGAATAAAATTTTCTACTTTGGCGCCATAAATACATTTATTATATGAAAAAAGAAATACCATTAAAAGTCCAGAATTGAAACTGTTGTTAACATCAATACATGGAACAACAAATAATTTGAAAATTCATATGCCTGAGGTATTTATTTGTTTTATTTGTTTAGTCGAAAGGAGGAAAAAATGGTTGTCGCGTTTAGAACATCCTACAAGGGAATATTGGGCTTTAGTAGAACTTGCTCGTTATCCGTCTACTGACGAGAGTAGGAGGTGACGTTGCTCTATAAAGCCAACCTCACGAAGTTTCCTCCGACCTAAAGGCAATGCACTCTAGGCTTTCGTCAAGAATGCAATGTCCAACTCCCGTCTTGAAATGGGCGAGCAAGTAGAACTCTTCCTAGTCCCATCCAAGTGGAAGGATAAACCTCCAACCACCTTAAAGCCCCCACATGGGTTACAAGCCTTTGCTACATGGCTCGGCGATGGTGTTTCTTCAGACTTCAATACATAAACAATTACGTAGTTTGATAATTTGCCAATGTGGGACAAGTATGACAATGGAAGTTAATGTTCTTCTCTCAAACTTGCAATCGCTTTTTTTAAAAAAAACAACACAAGTATATCGCATAAGTCGTCACAAGAATAAAATTTTCTACTTTGGCGCCATAAATACATTTATTATATGAAAAAAAAAATACCATTAAAAGTCCAGAATTGAAACTGTTGTTAACATCAATACATGTGAACAACAAATAATTTGAAAATCATATGCCCTGAGTAATTTATTTGTTTTTATTGTTTAGTCGAAAGGAGGAAAAAATGTGATGACGTGTTAGAACATCCTACAAGGGAATATTAGGGCTTTATAGTAAACTTGCTCGTTATCCGTCCACTGACGAGAGTAGGAGGTGACGTACTCTATAAAGCCAGCCTCACGCAGTTTCCTCCGATCTAAAGGTAATGCACTCTAGGCTTTCGTCAAGAATGCAATGCCCAACTCTCGTCTTGAAATGGGCGAGCAAGTAGAACTCTTCCTAGTCCCATCCAAGTGGAAGGATAAACCTCCAACCACCTTAAAGCCCCCACATGGGTTACAAGCCTTTGCTACATGGCTCGGCGATGGTGTTTCTTCAGACTTCAATACATAAACAATTACGTAGTTTGATAATTTTCCAATGTGGGACAAGTATGACAATGGAAGTGAATGTTCTTCTCTCAAACTTGCAATCGCATTTTTTAAAAAAAACACCACAAGTATATCGCATAAGTCGTCACAAGAATAAAATTTTCTACTTTGGCGCCATAAATACATTTATTATATGAAAAAAAAATACCATTAAAAGTCCAGAATTGAAACTATTGTTAACATCAATACATGGAACAACAAATAATTTGAAAATTCATATGCCTGAGGTATTTATTTATTTTATTTGTTTAGTCGAAAGGAGGAAAAAATGGTTGTCGCATTTAGAACATCCTACAAGGGAATATTGGGCTTTAGTAGAACTTGCTCGTTATCCGTCCACTGACGAGAGTAGGAGGGACGTTGCTCTGTAAAGCCAGCCTCACGCAGTTTCCTCCGATCTAAAGGCAATGCACTCTAGGCTTTCGTCAAGAATGCAATGCCCAACTCTCGTCTTGAAATGGGCGAGCAAGTAGAACTCTTCCTAGTCCCATCCAAGTGGAAGGATAAACCTCCAACCACCTTAAAGGCCCCACATGGGTTACAAGCCTTTGCTACATGGCTCGGCGATGGTGTTTCTTCAGACTTCAATACATAAACAATTACGTAGTTTGATAATTTTCCAATGTGGGACAAGTATGACAATGGAAGTTAATGTTCTTCTCTCAAACTTGCAATCGCTTTTTTTAAAAAAAACACCACAAGTATATTGCATAAGTCGTCACAAGAATAAAATTTTCTACTTTGGCGCCATAAATACATTTATTATATGAAAAAAAAAATACCATTAAAAGTCCAGAATTGAAACTATTGTTAACATCAATACATGGAACAACAAATAATTTGAAAATTCATATGCCTGAGGTATATATTTATTTTATTTGTTTAGTCGAAAGGAGGAAAAAAATGGTTGTCGCGTTTAGAACATCCTACAAGGGAATATTGGGCTTTAGTAGAACTTGCTCGTTATTCGTCCACTGACGAGAGTAGGAGGTGACGTTGCTCTGTAAAGCCAGCCTCACGCAGTTTCCTCCGATCTAAAGGTAATGCACTCTAGGCTTTCGTCAAGAATGCAATGCCCAACTCTCGTCTTGAAATGGGCGAGCAAGTAGAACTCTTCCTAGTCCCATCCAAGTGGAAGGATAAACCTCCAACCACCTTAAAGCCCCCACATGGGTTACAAGCCTTTGCTACATGGCTCGGCGATGGTGTTTCTTCAGACTTCAATACATAAACAATTACGTAGTTTGATAATTTTCCAATGTGGGACAAGTATGACAATGGAAGTGAATGTTCTTCTCTCAAACTTGCAATCGCATTTTTTAAAAAAAACACCACAAGTATATCGCATAAGTCGTCACAAGAATAAAATTTTCTACTTTGGCGCCATAAATACATTTATTATATGAAAAAAAAATACCATTAAATGGTTGTCGCGTTTAGAACATCCAAGGGAATATTAGAACTTGCTCGTTACGTTGCTCTGTATAGCCAGCCTCACGCAGTTCCTCGATCTAAATGCAATGCACTCTAGGCTTTCGTCAAGAATGCAATGCCCAACTCTCGTCTTGAAATGGGCGAGCAAGTAGAACTCTTCCAAGTCCCATCCAAGTGGAAGGAACAAACCTCTAACCACCTTAAAGCCCCCACATGGGTTACAAGCCTTTGCTACATGGCTCGGCGATGGTGTTTCTTCAGACTTCAATACATAAACAATTACGTAGTTTGATAATTTTCCAATGTGGGACAAGTATGACAATGGAAGTTAATGTTCTTCTCTCAAACTTGAAATCGCTTATTTAAAAAAAAACGCCACAAGTATATCGCATAAGTCGTCACAAGAATAAAATTTTCTACTTTGGCGCCATAAATACATTTATTATATGAACAAAAAAATACCATTAAAAGTCCAGAATTGAAACTGTTGTTAACATCAATACATGGAACAACAAATAATTTGAAAAAAATTCATATGCCTGAGGTATTTATTTATTTTATTTGTTTAGTGGAAAGGAGGAAAAAATGGTTGTCACGTTCAAGCTAGCCTCATGCAGTTTCCTCCGATCTAAAGGCAATGCACTCTAGGCTTTCGTCAAGAATGCAATGTCCAACTCCCGTCTTGAAATGGGCGAGCAAGTAGAACTCTTCCAAGTCCCATCCAAGTGGAAGGAACAAACCTCCAACCACCTTAAAGCCCCCACATGTGTTACTAGCCTTTGCTATATGGCTCAGCGATGGTGTTTCTTCAGACTTCAATACATAAACAATTACGTAGTTTGATAATTTTCCAATGTGGGACAAGTGTGACAATGGATGTTAATGTTCTTCTCTCAAACTTGCAATCGCTTTTTTAAAAAAATACACCACAATTATATCGCATAAGTCATCACAAGAATAAAATTTTCTACTTTGGTGCCATAAATACATTTATTATATAAAAAAAAATGCCATGAAAAGTCAAGAATTGAAACTGTTGTTAACAACAATACATGGAACAACAAATAATTTGAAAATTCATATGCCTGAGGTCGAATGATTTATTAATTTTGTTTAGAAAGGAGAAAAAAATGGTTGTCGCGTTTAGAACATCCTACAAGGGAATATTGGGCTTTAGTAGAACTTGCTTGTTATCCGTCTCTACTGACGAGAGTAGGAAGTGACAGTGCTCTGTAAAGCCAGCCTCACGCAGTTTCCTCCGATCTAAAGGCAATGCACTCTAGGCTTTCGTCAAGAATGCAATGTCCAAATCCCATCTTGCAATGGGCGAGCAAGTATAACTCTTCCAAGTCCCATCCAAGTGGAACGAACAAACCTTCAACCACCTTAAAGCCCCCACATGGGTTACAAGCCTTTGCTATATGGATCGGCGATGGTGTTTCTTCTGACTTCAATACATAAACAATTATGTAGTTTGATAATTTTCAAATGTGGGACAAGTATGACAATGGAAGTTAATGTTCTTCTCTCAAACTTGCAATAGCTTTTTTTCAAAAAACACAACAAGTATATCGCATAAGTTGTCACAAGAATCTACTTTGGCGCCATAAATACATTTATTATATGAAAAAAAAATGCCATGAAAAGTCAAGATTTGAAACTGTTGTTAACAACAGGTGATTTTTTATTTTTTTTTTACCAATAATGAAATTGACCTTTATAAATAAAGAAATATATGGAACAACAAATAATTTAAAAATTCATATGTGAGGTCGAACAATTTATTAACTTTGTTTGTTTAGAAAGGAGAAAACAATGGTTTTCGAGTTTAACATGCTACAAGGCAATATTGGGCTTTAGTAGAACTTGCTCGTTATCCGTCCAATGACGAGAGTAGGAGGTGACATTGCTTTGTAAAGCCAGCTTCACGCAGTTTCCTCCAATCTAAAGGCAATGCACTCTAATCTTTCGACAAGAATGCAATGTCCAACTCCTGTCTTGAAATGGGCTAGGAAGTAGAAGGAACAAACCACCAACCACCTTAAAGCCCCCACATGAGTTACAAGCCTTTGCTACGTGGCTCCACGATGGTCTTTCTTCACACTTCAATACATAGACAATTATGTAGTTTGATAATTTTACAATTTGGGACAAGTATGACAATGGAAATTAATGTTCTCTTCCCAAACTTGCAATGGCTTTTTTTAAAAAAACACCACAAGTACATCGTATAAGTCGTCACAAGAATAACATTATCTCCGTTGCCGCAATAAATACATTTATTATATGAAAACAAAATTCCATGGAAAGTAAAGATGTGAAACTATTGTTAACAACCGGTGAATTTTTTTTTTCCCATAATGAAATTGACCTTTATAAATAAAGAAATACATGGAACAACAAATAATTTGAAAATTCATAGGCCTGAGGTCGAATGATTTATTAATTCTCATGCTAAGTGTTAGAAACTATGATTTCTTTGAAGATATTTGTCATGCTAAGTGTTTAAATGAAGTGCCAAGCAACGTATTTGTGAAACTGTTTCTCATGCTAAGTAAAGCATGTTTTCCATGGAATTGACATGATTTAAATATTTTATCTTGTCCAAATACTTTCAGCATGTCTTAGTAACTCCATTTTCACGATGTTTACTAGTGTATGGGTTTTCCAAGTATGTTTTCCATGTCTAACGCATGCTAGTGGTTTTTATAAGCTGGTTCAGTATGTTTTAAGCCAACTGATTTCACAAAGTATGAAGCATGTGTTAGGGTTAAAGCTAAGGTTGAATGAAGCTTGATGTACTATGTTTTAAATACCTAAGGTTGTCAAAGTACATGCGTTGGTATTCCTAAACTCAATGAAAAGGGGATACTGAAGGTAAGGAAGTATCCTAAAGAGTTTTCTATGTTATATTTGAAAACTATTCTTTTAATGCTCTTCGAGAACTTGATAGCTTAAGTGAGCCGGATACTGAAGGTAAGAAAGGTATTTGAATAAATATACCGAAAGTGTTGACAATACATAGAAAACACCACGTGCACATTGGTAATACGACGTTGAGCGATTGAGCAAAAAGGGTTCTCCCCGACTAAGGTTGACGTTGAGGGATTGAGCAAAAGGGTTCTCCCTGACTAATGTTGACGTTGAGAGATTGAGCAAAAGGGTTCTCCCTGACTAAGGTTGATGTTGAGGGATTGAGCAAAAGGGTTCTCCCCGACTAAGGTTGACGTTGAGGGTTAGATCGAATAGTTCACTCTCAACTAAGGATAAAGGGAGGTCGAAGTATGGGTCTCATAGGTTATATACCAGCAAAGGGAGGCTGAGGTATGGGTCTCTTGGCCGGTAACAGACGTTGGGAGCTAGAGCGATGTATGCTCGTTCTCAACTAAGGAATAATGATGCTTAATGATGGTTTTAAAGGTTTTGTGTACACGTTTTCCTGGTACATTTTAGTTCGAATATTATGTTTTTGAGCTTTCAGTTTAAGCATGAAATTTATGTTTTTATTGTCACTCACTGGGCTTCTAGCTCACTTTTTCAAATGTTTTCCTTTTCAGGTAGCGGTCAGTTCCCAAAAGACTTTTCTGCTTCTGGTCTGCCACTCAAAGAAACAAGTTGAAGGAAGTGTAATTGAAAACCTGTATTAGTTAGTACACATGTGTCTGTCTAGTGACTAGTATTCTAGATGGGGCTCACTAAGTTGTAATATTCATGTATGAACAATGCTGCGAAACCCTGCAATGTAAATGTGTTAAGTTCCGAGTTAATATGTTGGTATATTGATGATATATATGTATTCAGGGTTTGAGTAAAAGTTAACAGGTTTGTTAGGTAGTAAGTGCCAGCAAAAGGGTTCGTAACTGCTGCAGTCACAATTCCATCCAAGTTAAAAGGGTAATCTGAAGTTGGGTGTGACAAATAGTCTTAGAACATGAAGATTGTTTTCCACTTTAAAAAAACAAATATTAATACCATTCTTTGAAATAAACACTTTATTGATATAGAATTGAATACAATAGTTTTGTTATAATAATCACTTTACATAAATTAAGTTCCTTTTCAAACCAGGAACAACATATATATTTTCAAGTAAAACATATTTGTTCTACAAAGTCAACTGAAGTCCTCCCACTACCACAACTGAGACGACGTGCCCAGTTCCAACAAGCATCGTCATCTCTCTAGCTTCCAGTTGCCGCTAGGAACTAATTCCGTAAAATAAAGAACAAATATGGTTAGTGGTGCCTAAATCAATTATCCAGGCAGAATCATCATTCTCCACTAAACAGGTCTCTAATACAAGTAAATCATATTTACCTTGCTTGACCTTATTCTTTTCTGCCAAGTATTTGGGACAGTTTCTCTTCCAATGTCCCTCCTGGTTGCAATGGAAACAAATTCTCAGTCTTAGCCTTCTTTCCCCTTCCGGCAGCAGCTACTAGGCATAGACTTTGTTCTAGAATGCAGTTTGTAGTAGTTACGAGTACCTATTTATTATACACTCTCTTTTATTTCCTAGCTTGACATTCTCCACATGTACTTCCATTATAGCTACCAATATTTGGAAGCCCAATCACAACATTTCTCATCACAACCTTCTGTATAGTTTTAACACTGAGATGCTCAAGTCGTTTATACCATAGAACAAATTCATCTTACTTAAGCACAAGACAACTTTGCTTTAAGTCAGTAGGGGTCCACAGATAGCAGTTGTTAGATGAACGTTTTCCAGTCATGACAAAAGTTTTAGCACTATTCGTGACAACACAACGATCTTTGGTAAAATTCACATTCAGCCCCTAATCACACTATTGGCTTATACTAATAAGATTTTCTTTCAAGCCTTTGACAAACATTACATCATTAAGAACACACCCTAGATATTTTAATTTTCCTTTGCCAATAATCTTCCCTGTAGCTCCATCACTAAATGTGACATGACCAGATCCAACAACCTTAATGTTAGGAATATAGCTCTTTTCACCTATCATGTGCTAGGAGCAGCCACTATAAAAAAACAATCACCTTTAGTTGAGGACCAAAGAGATCTAAGAAAAACATTACAACAATTTCGGTTTGATTTTACTTTCTAGACTTGCTTAACCGTATGAAAACCTAATCTTCTATTATAGACATGCTTAAAGATCCTAGTATGGTTTGTACATTTATGATATGTACCTATGCAATTTGTAGCAATAGGGTCTAATACGACCCATTTTTCGATAGAAATGACACGTCCATCACATCTATTTTGATCATTTTTGTTTTGAGGTTGACTAAGGATAGAAAATTCAATCTGAGATTTTTTCCAAGGCTTTTTCTCTTTAACAAAAACAATTTTATGTTTTCCTTTCTCTAAATACTATTTTCCTTTTGAGAAACTGGGACTAGAGAATTCAATACCACAAAAATCCCTAGATTGTTTACGTTTAGAAATAATTTGTTCAAGATGATCAGTTCCTAAATTAAGCATCCTTATAGATTTGCATATTGATTCTTTCTCAGCTTTGACTTTATTGTGTTCACGCTTCAAATCAGAGATAACAGTCATGAGTTGAGTATTGTCAACAATAAGAGATTATATTTATCCCTTTTGAACATCTAGAGCCTTAGCATCCTCACATCATTTTTTCCACTGAACATGATATATAGAAGCAATTGATGAGTCATAGGATCCACCATCACCACTAATAGCAATAAATTCATCAATGAGTTTTTGTCCTTAGAGCTTTCAAATGAAATGCAACTGACAAAGGCTTTGACATCTTTTTTCCAGATTACTGAAAAGGTCATCACATAACTCTTGTTCTATTTGTTCAGATAAGTTAGACATCTGACTGATAGTGGCCAAATCTGTCACATTCTATGCATCCAAAAAACTTATCTTTATTTATATCAGTTCCCCCTTAGTTGTCAATGTCCCTTTTTGCATGTTGAGATCTTTGAGAGTTAGACCCGAAATTGTTACGATTCGTAGACATTCTTCGAGAGTAAAGTCCAAACTTCTTCTCAAATTTTTCATAGCACGGGAAAACTGTTTTGATAATAACGATGTTCCATCAGCTGAATTTTCTTTAGGTTCCTCTCAAGATACAAAAGGGTGTTTGTAATTGAAGATTGTAGAGCAATTCTGTTGTTTCTCTTCTCATGTCTGTCATTAAGTGACATTTCAAAGGTAAGTAATAATCCAAAGAGATCATCAAATTTTATAGTGGAGATATTCTGAGCTTCTTCTATGATAGTGACCTTCATGTCGAATCTCTTCGGTAGAGATCTAAGAATTTTTCAAACAAGCCATTCTTCGAAGATCTTTTCTCCTGGGAAAAAAGAATCATTTTCAATATCAAGAAATCAATGACATTGATCTCAGCAAAAGTCTCATCATTTTTCATTTTTAGAGTTTCAAATTTTGTAGCCAACAATTGTAGTCTTGACATCTTGACTTTGGATGTTCCATTGTAAGCAATAGCAAGAATATTTTAGGCTTCTTTAGCAGACATACAGGTGTTAACTAGGAGAAATATGTTTTTGTTGGGGTTGATGCCCTAAATTCTCGTTGGATCTTGTAGTTTGTAAACACCTGTATTAAACCAGTGCTTGTGATGTAATAATATGAGATATTTTTTTCATTGTTGTTTATGAAACATGAGATGTTTTGATTGCTTTACCACAAAACAATAAACTAAGATCCCTGGTTGTCGTTGTAACTTAAGCATGTATGTGGAGACATACAAGTCGATCATGCCTTAAGTGATCACAAAAATGGTCTATAGTATATGGATATAGGAGGGAAACTTTATCCATGTGACACTACAGATGCGGCCCGCTTTGTAGATAGTTACAAGTGTTGTGACGTGCTACAGATGGTCTGATCCTGATCATTCATGTGGAGACATGCGAGTGGGGGTTCCTATACAAAGGAGTTTGTATAAGACCAGACCACAAAGTGTTTAGTCTCGTTATATAATACCATTCATGACAGAGACTTCAATTCACTAGGATGACCATAGGTAACATGACCTTAATCCTGAGTGAGATGGGAACTCCTGCCTTTGAGGGCGGTCCTTTGATTTGCATGGGTGGGAGTGGCCAGATTGCCGACTTAAACCTTCCGCTTTGGGGATTCTTCTGATTGGGGAGCTGAGAACTCAGTTAAACAAGATGGAATTCACAACTTCCCCGAACCAGGGGTAAGTAGATAGATTTCTCCCTTAAGGGCTGATTTAGGGACTTGAACACTGTGGCGCCACACACCTTTTCAGGCCCGAAAGGTGTCTACTCATAGTAGGACTATGATGTATTGTTCATTAGAGGGATCAATGGTACATAAGAATTTAGATGTAACTACAGGGGAAAATGGTAAATTGGCTCAGCTGTACTTACAAGCATCTGTGAGAGGTTATCATACTGTTGACTGGTTATATCCGATGGACACATAAATATATCTATGGTGAGAAGAGTGCAGCTATCAGTCTTTAGTGGAGTGTTCGAAAGTTAATGGATGGTGAATCTCATGACTAAAGAGTTTAGTCAGCTATTCATGTACCGTTGGAACTTCAAGTTACAGGTCTATAAGGTCCCTTTGGTAGCTCAATGGATTCAAGTTGAGAATCAGTTTTTGGGTCAGTTTGAAGTGTTCAAATTGACAAGAAGAAGTTTGATTATATATGATATGATTAAACTGGTTCAATTATATATGATATGGTTGACATGATGTATGGGATACAATAATTGGAGGAATTTGATGTAAATATAATTTATATCAAGTAAAGGAGAAAAGGACAATGGTTTAAATGTTGCATATGATGTGATATTAAAACTATAGGTTATAAATATAATATGATAAGTTAGTTATTATATTTATTTATAATTAAAACAATTATGAGATAATTGTTGGTGGTTTCTCCTTAACCGTGCGTGAAAGTGGGAGGTTATATTCAGTTTTCTTAATTGAAGGATAAAATGAAAAATGTTTTCATTTTGAAAGAATCGCTAGAATCGCTTCATTCGAAGTACACTGCCAATTGTTTAGCTCGCGAGAGACTACAAGACAACATTAAGTGTTTGTCTAAATGATCGTGTACATGCATATTTGTCTAAACGATCGTATAATCTTTTACTAAACAATCGTGTGCCTGAGCGATATTCTGTCTCTCATCCCTTTGTATTTATTTATGGAAGCATGTCGTAATTTGTTAGAAGATGTATAACTAGCTCGTATATTTTTGAATGCTTGTAATTCTATCACAATGAATTTGGAACGATCTTACTTCCACTCATAGGTGCTCTTTGATAAGAGTTACTTCAATTGGTATCAGAGCCAGGTTATGATATTCCAAATCCATTGATGTATAGAATAGCATTCACTTTCTTGGTCGGTGTAAGCATGTTTGCATTCTGTTTAACTGTTTAATATGTTTGTGGATGTGGATTAATGGATTTTTTAGGATGATTTCCTCTGGTTATTAGTTCTTTTACATTCAAAGTTAATTGTAAGGGTCCCTGCGTTTTTGGGCATATTAACTTGCTATCGAGTCTGTAAATTCAAAGTGTTTGAGTTAGTGTGAGTCACTCGTGATGAAGCTTCAAGGCAAGGAGTTGCACTGTACTTTGAGGAAGAAGAAGACCAAGCGTTGGTCAAATTGTGTAAATGATGGGTAAGCAATTGTTGAGTATGGGATACTCGGCAACAAAGTGAATGCGCGCACACTAAATGATCGTGTGGCTTAGCAAGCTTCATTGCTTGGTCACTGACTACACGATCGTGTAGTAAAAGTTACATCAGAGCTTGTTCTTCGATCATCTGGACATTCATGCCTCACAGCATAGTCGTCGTCTAAACGATTGTTTAGACTTGCGTGTTTAAATTTAGTGCGCGCTTTTTCAGTTGAAATTTAATTGTGCAAAAGCTTGTTGAATGAATTTTAATTGTGACGGACGAAACGTAATGCATAATACAAAGCAATGTAATACCGCCACAAGATGGAGAAAATGGAGAATGGATGGTGATGTGTGGAGTGATGGTATGGATGATGACGTGTGGATGATGTGTATGCACTTCACGTTAATAAATGTGATACTATGTTCTAAAATAATGTATGTGATGATGCTAATATGCGTTCATGTAGTACGCGCATGTCACAAGTTTTCTTGCACTGGAACCAAGTATAATTCCAACGCAAGTTTCTCAGAGTGATCTGAGGTCGAACACAGGGATTACGATGATCAATGCGATATTAATGTGATATATGCGATCGTAATCAAAATAATACTGAATTGGTTTGGAAACATAAAATGTGATGAAAAAGTAAACTGTGATGATAAACTAAAATACGATGATAAATAGAATGCAGTGACAAATAAATAAATAAATAATTAAATAAAAAAATTGAGGACTGTCTATGAAGATGTGCAAGTATCTGATGGAATGCGATGGCAAGTCTTGTAAAATGTGTCAGAAAGAGAATTGGTTGGGGGAAAAGACATCGCAAGTTCGTCAATCCTGTTGAGGATGCAACTAAGGTTCCGCTTTCCCTTGGTTTACACCTCTCAGTGATCGGCCGCGTTCCCATATGTCTATGGTGAATCAGGGATGAACATTGTGAATGCAAGGTTGTTTCCATCTTTGGAAATACTTCTCACTTTAGTTAACGTATTCTTCCAACCTTCCCTCAAGAGGTGGAATAACATCTTCACTTCTGCTCTCACAGGTGAAGATGTCGTTGAACATGCGTTAGCTAAACTCAGCTAATTTCTTCAACAAGGATTAGCTTACTCGCTTAATCCTTCCCTCTTACCCTGGGGAATTAGTTACACATGGTGAAGGAACTGGATGATGAATGTATGGTGAATAATAGAGAGATGACGATGAATATGATAATGATATTAAAAAATAATGATAAAGCGTGTGTTATAGATGGGTAAATGAAAGATTAGAAATGAACACAGTTGATGAATAGAAAGTAAGAACAAATAAGGAAAGCGTGTCAATGTCTTGACACGGATCCCGATCGGAGAGGATTTGCTTGTCGAAGTGTAGGAGGAATGTGGTGGAGAATTTCCTTCTCAGGCTTGTTTTCCAAGTAAAACTAATCTCTACATAGAACTTCTCTTTGGGAATGTGAATGAATTTCTTGCTCCCGAGACTTCCCTTTCGGTCTTGTCTCATCTTTCTCCCGAATTTTCTCTAAGTTGTTTCTTCGGACCAGCCTTCTTTCTTTGAAATTGATGTAGCTATTTATAGACCTTGGCACCTCATTCGTCAGTGGTCCCGCTCTGAAAAGCTATTTTTTTTGCCATGGCTTGGTGGAAACGTCCGCTCTGCTCCACATTCAATTTGTCAGATCGTACAACAGAAAAGCTGTACAATTTCAGAAATCCCTACGAATGCATCGCTCTTTTCATCTACGATCGATCGTTGCATGCGATGCAAATGTGTTGATCTTTTTATCTAGGATCGATCGTCACATGTGGTGCAAATGCGTTGATTTTTTTATCCAGGATCGATCGCTGCATGCGGTGCAAATGCGTTGATCTTTCCATCCCAGATCGATCGTCGCATGCACTGCAATTGCATTGCTCTTTTTTGTTCTCGATTGACCATCACATGCAGTGCGAATGTGTTGCTCTTTTTGTCCTCGAGTGATCGTCACATGCGGTGAACTATTTTCTACAAAACAAAGGCTTGGACATTCTATTTTGCCATCGCAATGGGGTTAACGGGTGTGCTTCCGACACTTTACAATTTTTTTGTTTCTAAGGCAATTTCTAAAAGTTCGACGCAACTTTTTCCTTCTTTTTGCCACATAATCTAAATAAGATAGTATAAATAACTTGTATTTCTACAAGTTATCACACCACCAAATTTAGATATATGCTTGTCCTCAAGCATATCCTCTACTAAGGCAATTCAGCTCAAATCCGATCCTAACTTTGCATCGATCGGCTACTCTGAATGCTCCACCTCTGCATATTTCTCAAAATTACTGATTCCTTCTATCCTTTGAACTTTTCTTTAGCATGCTCTACTTTATTCTTGCCTAAGACGAACCTCAGCTCAAAGTTTTCTTCTTGTTTTCAAAAGAATGTTTTTCCTATTTTTGTAAAAACAACGAAGTGTGCCTTTTATGTGGTGGCTTGGTTTGCGTCTTCCTATGGAGAGCATTGATCATGGTTACACCCTTGATTTTGTCTTGCTCCCACGGGTGTCATGAGAGCATCCAACTTCGGTTGTGTACCAAGCTCAACTTCAACTCTTGATCCTTAGCCAAGTTTTAACTTTAGCTGGTCAGTGAAGTTATCTCTTTTATTCTTATTTTATTTTTTGTATTGCGTCGATCCTGGTAACCTACCTTCGTTTTGGCTTGCTCCCACATGTGTCATGCGAACATCCAACTACGAGCAGGTTCCTCTCACAACTTAACTCTTATCAGGTTGGGATTTTTCCTTGCGCTGACAGCGAAGGTTTTTTTTTTTTTTTTTTTGAAGATGAACGCAGTTGCCTGATATGAACACATCCGATTGATCGCATCTGCTCAGACTTTCCCCACCCCCAAATTTAGACAGTCGCAAGGTTCTCATTGCGTTGTTTTGGATGGAAAAGATAAAACACTTAGTCAAAATTTTGAAAAGAAGGTTTGAGCAGAGTGTTGTAATGGAGAAGGTGAAGTAGAGCTATTGCAATGAATTGTCTAAATGTTAGGCAGAAAATGCAATGTATAAAGAAATTGTGCTAAGGTTACAAATAATAATAGTCATGGCAGCGCAAATAAACAATGCAAAAGAAAAAAAGGAATTACCACAATAAATTGACAAAGGATGATATAAATAAAAAGGCCAACACATGAGGAAAGAATAATCACTCAGTTATATAAATTGTCTAAGTACACAAAGAATTATAATGATCGCAAACACAAAATTGTAAGCATGTACAGAAGAATACCAAGGTAAAGCTATCTATAAAAAAAAAAATTGAATGACCACAAAAAGAATTCATGTGAAGGAAAAGGTGGTACACTCCTAAATTTAACTTTGTGGTGGGGGCTCTTGGTGAGGAGGGCGTTGCAGAAGAGCTCCTTGCGATGCTTCTTGAAAGAACAAAGGTTACTACAGATGTTGAGGCACCACGGGACCATGCAAATATGCGATCAAGAAATTGAAGTATTCGTGGTTGCGTTCGGCCATCTGTCTTTGATTCAGGCTAAGGGTAAAAATGTTGTGTTGAATGTTGATCATCACCTGATGCAGCTCTGTGTTGCTCTCTCACAACTCCATCAATGTATGGCGGAGGAAGGATAACTCTTGAGATAAAAAGCCCCGCATGTCTTCGAGGGCAGCAGCTAGGGATGCAGTGGGAGGTGGTAACGTCGATGTCTCACCAGCATCGGTTTGGGGTTGAGCGGAAGTGTCTGCTCCCAAACCATGTGGGTCATCAACATGCGGCGATGTTTGCGAGGAAAAGTGGGGTGGAGATGGGTAGCAGATGGAAGCTGCTGGTGATGTAGGGTTGGAGTCGGGTGCAAGGAGAAGATTTGTAAATTGTTCGGGAAGAGGAGAAAGGGGTTCCGTTGTTGGGCTTAGTGGACGGATGACTAAGGGTAAGAGGTCCAAGGGTAAATTGGTTTGCTTCTGCGATGAACTTCCTTGGATGATTTCCTTCCCTTTTTCATTGTGGCGTTGTTTCTTGGGTTTTGGTGGTTGCGGCGCATTCAAATCGATGAGGGATCGCTTCAGTGGAGGCTCGGGGCAATGCAGGGAATCCTTGAGAAGGATTCTCAGGATTTTTATGGTGATGATGTCGTGCACTTCTGGCATGGATTCTTATCCAATGTCCACGCCCACAGATAGGCATAAGCTAGAAACTGTCCATGGAAAGAAGTACTGGCCTCTCACGTGGCCAACATAACCTCGGATTTGCTTTGCAAGAAGCTGGCCCACATCAATTGGAATGTCGCCCGCAATGCAATATGCGGCCATGACTCTATCCCTTGAAATGGTTTTATCATGCGATGTCAGGATGAGCCGTCTCTTCACCAACTAGACCTAAAGGCGCGCTTCAGGCAGTAGACGGTTGGAGGCGAGGGTTATGATGCCGATTAAGGACACCATCCACTTGGTGCCCGGTTGTGTTAATATGTTCAGCGCATCTTCCATATCTTCTTCGGTAGGATCATCAATCAATTTGTTACCTAGTGCTTCCGGGAAATTCTTCAATTAGTAGAGTTGGTTGATGTCCTCTGCGCTGAATGGCATTAGCCTCTCGTCGACGATCACCGCATCTTCGGTATCGTGGAGCTGGCGATGGTAGAAGGCTCTCACTACCGATGGAATTACAATGGATGGGCATTGGCAGAAAGACTCCCACCCATGCTCTACCACAATGCTGATGATGAGATCTGGTAGTGGCGCCGGCACAGGAAAGAAGTCCATTTCCATCAACAAATTGTCATTTTCCTTCTTGGTTTTTGGGCGCCGGCCAGCTCGCTACTTTCCACCTTTGCTTTGCCTTTTTCCTAAGCGGATGCAAGGTGGGATTTTTGTCTTTAGATGCGTTCCTGCGCCTTGCGTTGCTCTTGTTTTTCCTTTTCCCATTCTTCCACTTCTTTTCTTTCTCGCTCTCTGATGCGCTAATTGTTTGCTTTGTGGCACAACTCTTTTTCCTTCTTTGCCTTCTTCTCTGCCTCCTCTTCTTCTCTCATTTCCTTTTCAAATTTCTCAGAGGCGAGCGCAATGCATTGCTCATCCTCGAGCTTTCTTTTCTCTTCTTCTTTTACCCTTATGTTGTCACGGCGAACCTCCTCATCATGAAGCCTTCTGGCCAAATTGGCTGATGCAATGATTTGGTGCGCCCGTGCCATTTTCTCATCCTTATCCTCTAATTTTCTCTTCTTTCTTCCTTTTCCTTCTCTTTGCGTTCCTGAATTATTGGTTTCCTTCTCTTTGCGTTCCTGAATTATTGGGTCTCTTGTGGACCCTTGCGGAGCATTCTCCTTGCAACGTCGCATTAAAGGGGACATGTCAGGATCTTCCTTATCGTCAGAACCTGGAGTTGAGCCTCCGACACAACTCGTCTGGATTGTGGCCATGAAACTTGTTGTTGCGTTGATGGTTTAAATTGTGCTGACACCCCCACTTCCACCCTTGTAGTGGTTGATTCTTCGTCAACATCCATACTTTCCGCCCTTTTTCTCCTTTCTTCCTCTTTCCTCAGGCGCTTCTCTTCTCACCTTCGCTGCTTTCTTTCACTTCTCCGTTTTTCCTTCTTCTCTTTCTCCAGTCGGGCTACTTCGTCTTCTTCTACCCATTTCTCTTCAACTCTTCTCTCCTGCTTCTTTTCTTCAGGCTTATCCATCCACTTCTTCGCCTCCATAACCTCCAAGATAGCCCTTATGAGTCCCACATTGGAGTCTGTTGGGACAGTCTCCTTAGGATCCGAGATGGTGAGGGCCATCCTCCGTGAAGCTAAAGTTAACTCCTCCTCTATCGGTAGGGGTTGGTTTACTACTCCGGCCTTCGTCACCCCCCATCTTTCTCAAATGGCTCAGGATACTTTCAAACACCTCCTTATCGTCTTTTCTTTTCAGCTTACTTTTGGTTGAAGGTATTGGGAGTGCCACCTCAAGTCTGGTGGCAGGGGCACTCTCTGTACTCGGCCCCTCACGGTGGGTGGATGGTGTAGTGGTTACAGAGGGCTTTCGCCTGGGTTTTTCGGTGATTCTAGGGGTTGGCTTTGGCTGGGCAGCGAGGCGATGATTGGTGGCGAGGAAAGCCGCTTCGTGCGTGGTGATAGGGGCATGGGAAGGGGATGATTTCTAGGAAGAGGAATGAGATGATTGTCCGGCCATGAGTTCGGTTAAGGGAAAGAAGTTGGAAATTTTTCTTTTCTCGAAAGAAAGTGTGGACAGCTATTAAGGTATGCAGAGAGATTTTGTTAGGGTTTTCACGAAGGGAATGAAAGTGAACTCCAATGGGCTGAGGAGGGGCGATTTATAGGTTGGGCCTTGATGGGCCCAACGCAATCGGTGCATTGGTAGGCTTTGGTAATCCAAAAAGTCTGTCGCGCCCCTCCCATTAAGACATAGTAGGAAAGGATGTCCTTTCGTCTTCTATGTAATAATTCACCTCGGGAGCTAAAATGATCGTTCAATTACCCTCTTCACGAATATTATATCATTTTTTTTATTTTTATAGGATGGGCGCAATGTTTAGTTTTGAACGCAACACAACCATCACCGCAATGAATATTTGGAGGACGGGCGCAATGTATATATTAGTGCAACACATCCGTGAACGCAACGCAACTTTGGAGGATGGTCGCAAGGTATTTCTACCAACGCAACACATTCGTCAACATAGTGCATATTTGCAGAGGACGGGCGCAATGTATATACTAGCACAACACATCCGTCAATGCAATGCATCTTTGGCGGACGGGCGCAAAGTGTATCCATTAACGCAAGATACACCCGTCGACGCAATGCATACCTGACATTACTATGTATCACCAACATCACAACGGTTATCCCAAAACCATAATGATAAGACGTTGCGGTGTTCACTTAAATCAATTATTCAACAATAAATCAAGATCAACGCATGCTGAAACTGAATTGGAAGTAAATTCGAATAGGCAAGGAAACTAAATCAATAAAGCAATAAACTAATTTCACTAAAGCACTAATAAAACGGTAACTAAAGCAGTAAAGATAGTTGATAGAGATGCTGTTTAAAAAGGGTCTTCAATGTTATCGCAAACGCATCCCCGCAGGCGATCAGGCTTGTCTGCCCAATGTCACTTCTTGACATTACTCCTTTCCACTTGGTCCAGGTGCGTCCAAGTTGCTGGGCAGTGTCCCAGGTGTTCTACTTCTAAGTTTAGCCACAAGCTACCCGACCTGTACCTCCAAAGTCCTGATGGAAGATGTTTGTGATTGCATGATCGCATCGTTCTTTTCTATGTATTGCTTGAGCAGAGCTTCCAACGATGACGAATTGGGTGAGGTGTTAGATGAAGAAGGTTGGTTGTGCGATTGCCTGTTCAGATAGTTATTCTGGCTTTAACCCTGATGATGAAAAACTGGAGGATTGCCTCGATTCCCAAAATGATTGGTCTACATGTTTCTTTGGCCCCCCCTGGTCGTTGTTTCCTCCCTAACTAAAACGGGGGTAGAGGTTGCAAGAGGCACTCGGTGTGCCGTCGGCAGTCTGTATTCGAGTTGGCTGGCTTGTTCGTGAGCGGGAACAAGTGCCGCACAATCGCTATAGATCTATGATGGTTTTTAATGTGTTTTTGTCAGATTTGATGTATTTGCTAGTGATTTCCAAGATTTCTGGTCAAGAAGTGAATTATACTCAAAATAAGCCAAAAATGATTAAACTAGACTTAAAGGAATCAAAATAAAGTAATGGACCAAAGGGAGTGAAGAAAATAGAGGGAAAATGCTAAAGAAACCAAATGGCAGGGGAGCGTTGCAATGCTACAACGTGAAGTGGTGATATAAACTCAAAGGAAATAGCTGCACTTCAGGAAGTAGCGTTGCAACGCTAGAAGTAGCTTAGCGTGACACTACGACAACTCTAGACCATGGTACTAGCGTTACAATGTTGGCTTTCTTTATTTGAAAAATCTGCTAATTTTAGCAAGGATTTCTTTTCCAACTTTCTTATCCTTTAATTGGACGTCATTCTGACCTGTTGAAAGAGGATTTTGATCTAATGGGAGAGGACTCTGATCGAATTGAGGGCTGAAAAATGAAGTTTCAGACCTAAAAGATATTTTATGCTTAAAAGTTAGAGAATTTGAGGGACATCTTGAAGGTTGTTCAAGTTTCCAAGATGACGTTCAATGCAAGCTTGGAGGATTCTTCTCAGTTTCCTTTTTTTCTCTCTCTCTCTCTTAAACTTAAGCTTGAATTGATGTATGAAAATATGTTTTTGAAAGTTATGAGTAGCTAAACTTGTTATTTTAGGGTATTGATGAAGTTGTTATGAATTTAGATTGAATTTAATTCTTTTCATGGATGTTTGTTGAATACTTTACTTTTTAATGGTATCATGTCTTATTCTTATTTATGGCCATTGATAATTGTTACGTTGAATGTTTAATTGAGAGATTGAATGTTTTATTGAATCTATATCATTAAATAGTTATGAATCTATCATGATTATAGTTATGTTAATAGTAAAAATTGTTAATGACAATTCCTAATGCATTGTTTCTTAATTTGATTTCATGAGATTAGTTATCAATTAAATTGCATGAGAATAGGTTATTTTTTGGATAAAGTAATCTTTATTTCAGTTTCTAGACTTAGGCATAATTTTATACATAATTCCATGAATGGAGCCTGATTAATTAAGAAATTAATATCAATTAATTATTATTAATATTTTTAAATAGTTATTAAATATAAATATTTATTTAGACTTAATAAATTTCAATTAATACATTTAGATTTTATGTTATCTTAACTATTTAATATAATTTTTTTATTAATTATTAATATTTCATTTAATTTATATTTATTTCATTGTTTTTTTTATTAATTTTATAAAATAATTTAAATAATGTTTAATTTGAAAATATTCATTTAAAAATATTTTAGTTGATTAAATAATTAATCAATATAATAAAATATTAAATAATTATATTTAATTATGACTACATTGTTTGTTCTCTTACATTTGATTAAATAATAGTTTTCATTTCTATATACAAAATTGGTAAATTAAGCACATTCATTTAATTTCTAGATATAGATTATCCTATATGTCCAAACACAGACATTAATTATCTTGCACTTTTAAAATCCAAACATTTATATTCTAGGCATTTATATTCAAAATCGTGAAATAATATCTACAATCCAAAAGCCTCTTCATGAATTAGCAAGTGGACTAGTCAGTGAATAGTCAACCCAGCAACCACACAGGGAACACGTGGCAGCTGTACTAGTGAATGAAATTTTGGAAATCAAATAAAAATCATGTAATCGGGTGGCTCAGTTGTTTCATCGGTGCACACCCTCTCAATCAACGTTGGTCGGTTTCCATGAATCTCAAACTGTAGCCGAATCCTGTAACCAAGTTGGCAACGAATCGATTTGATTTCGGTGAATTTATACGTATTACGAAATCGATAATTAAAGAATAAAAAAAAAGTAAAAATAATCAACACACAGATATACATGATTCACTAATGGTGTGTTAGCTACGTCCACGTAGCAAAGGGAGAACAGTATTATTAGATAGAATGTTTTCAGAATATTTTGAACGGTGTCTTTAGGATTAGAGAATCTATATAGTGCACTATTCTAAACCCTATGGTCATAATCATAAATAATTATAAATAAATAAATATGCTAAATACGAGATTCCCGTATTTAGTTGTTCGAAGCATCAGTAAATAAATTCAAAACATTCCAACAAGACGATTTTATTGATTTTCGATTCTCCCCTATATCCTGAGGAGATTGTTCGACATAGAAAAGTTAAAAGCTAAAAATTGAACTGAATCACATGGTTTCTCTCACATCAACAACTTGGCTCACATATCCATCCATATCCGTCTCTTACAAATTAACGTAAGAGGGCTCTCACAACCTACGTAAAAATCAACAGTCATCCGAAAATTCAATGTCCTAATAAAACAATCACGTGTTCATTTATAGGGTATCGAGATATAACCTTTGGAGAAACACAACCACACAAATTGAGATTACTATAACTTTAAAACTTAATTCTTACCATCCATCACAAAAGATTGAGCTACTTTTTCGTAAGTTGTCAAATTCATGCTTCAACATTATTGCTCAAATGGGACAATGAAATGTATATATATGGAGATGAAGCACATCCACACAGCCAACATGGGATGCCTGTGGTTTGCTGTGTTTTTGGCTCATGTGTGCCCACGTCTACCCACCAAAGAACATCTCAATAAATTGCACAATTTCACATTATCTCCAATACTTGTCGGTGAAATGAAAATCAGAGTTATGTGGTTAAAAGTGAATAATATTACCGTGGAGATATATGGAAGGTCGTTATCTCAAAAAAAAAAATTGGTTTCAGGATCCTAACAATTCGTTTTTGATTGACTTAGTCGTGTCAACAAAAAATTCCTTGTTAGAAAAAAAAATAAATAAAACTTCTTTAATGGAGAACAAAGAAATTAATCTTCCTCAATGATGGAGTTGTAATTATTTAGTTGGAACACATTAAATCTGTTATCTAACGCTTCAAACGACTTAAGTTTTATTCGTATTTGTCATAATTACATTATTTACGATTTCGGTTCTAGAGTTTAGAGATGTGATCTATATTAACTTCTCCCATTTGTAATCTAATATTATTCTCTCTTTCTATTTGTACACGTAGATTATACATTGTCGAGTTTTTGTTGTTTTACATTTTATCAGGGCTGATTTTGGGAAATTTTCTTTTAAAGAAAGTATTGAGTTTTTTACATAATTTGGAAATTTTCTTGGACCCTCTGAAAACCTCCAACCACTAAAGAGAAGAGATGTTGTCCATGGTTTTCACTCTCCAAACTCTTCTGCACATTATATATAATGTGATGATTGATCAAATTTTAATTTCTACACAAAATTAAACAATAACAATAGTTGTAGCTCGTTTCTGATAGTTTGATGGCTACCACCAATTCATCAAACGATGAAGAATTACAAGAAACGAATGGATATGCTGAAATAAAGGAAGCAGAAACCACAAAAAGAGTCGTAATAAGTGGAGTGAGCAGAGGGTTAGGACGAGCTTTGGCATTGGAATTGGCTAAACGTGGGCATACAATCATTGGTTGTGGTCGTGACAAAATCAAATTAGATTCACTTCAACAACAACTCTCCAATGCTTCCCCACGAGACCATTTGCTCTTCAACCTGGATGTGGAAACTTTTTAATTCTTCATCCTTTAATGTTTGGTATATTATCGAAATGTTTTGAATCTAATATCTGATGCTTTAAAAGACCAAGATGGGTCTAGTTATGATTTTGATTCAATCCTAGAGTTTAAAGAGGATGCTATATATAAACATTCTAATTCTACTGGCGTCTTTGAATATGTATTATCTTTCCCTCTGTTAATAAACCACATAAATGTATGTGTCTATTTCTCTATTGTTTTCTTTACTTGCTTTCTTTGATCGTTGATTTTATAACATACATATATAATGTTTAATTTTGTAGAAATCAAATGACAGCATCCAAAAAATGGCACACAAGGTTAAGGAGAAATTTGGTTCCATTGACATCATTGGTATATAAAGTTATATATATAGTTTCGTTTAATTTTTTTTACAAATGGATTGAATTAGGCAATGAAATTGGAGTGTTTTAATTAATCTTGACAGTAAATAATGCGGCTGTGGTGAATGAAACTTTGAAGTTGTGGGAGATTCCTAGTGAAATGTTCGATAATGTGATTGACATAAATATAAAAGGGGCAGCAAATGTGTTGCGTCACCTCATTCCTCTTATGCTTCCTAAAAATAAAGGAACTATTGTTAATATATCTTCTCTCTATGGAAGAATTGCAGTCCCCCAGGTACGTGTATATGCTTCTATACTAACCAAAATTGCATCGACATCTTCATCAATTTCCATCCTTTTTTTTCTCTGTCCGTCATTGTACCATGTGCCCTATTTATTCTGACTGACATTAAAGGTGTTATTTATTTCCGTGGATATCCAGCACGGCTTAGAAAATGGAGGAAACACTAAAAAAATAAGCACCAAAATGTCACTAATATCAATATAACATAATTAATAAATATGTTAATTCTTTTAAAAATCATAAAATATTTATTCACTAATTTAAATTTGTTTTCTGAATTTTTTTTATAATTTTTCCAGAAATAACCATAGAAATCGGCAATTTATCGATATTTCCATCGATTTTTTTTTTAAAAAATTAAGACCTCGATATTTTCATCGAAATCAACATTTTAAGCCTTTACTCAAAGTAAAAGGCTTAAACTGTTCTCTAAATAATTAAAATCACATTTCATAAATTTTTCTTTAAGTAATTATATTTATCACCTTATAACTATTTATTTCTTTTATTTTTCAATCTATAATAATTTAATTAGACCTCTTTAGTGACTATTAAGTCTTTTAAAATTAAACCTACTTCCTCTCGATGGCACTTTTAAGAATTAAACCTATAAAACTTTTAAGAATTAAAAAGTTTAATATAACAAGTTCTAGAATTTCAAATACTAAGACTCATTTCAAACATGAAAACATGAAAACATATTCGGAAGCTTTTATCTGGTCCCAGTGTCACAGCTACGAATTCTTATTGTCATTCGTCGGTCCATCCTTGCCCTTACATGAATAACATATCCACTACTAGGCCCACTAGGTGAACTTGTTAGTCTTCTTGTCTGGGCACAAGTGTACATAACATAATGACAAGAAACTTCTATTGATAAAAGAAAATTCATAATATCGAACTACTCCTATCCTTATAAAGATGTAGTAATAGTGGTACGTCTAGGTGATCCACAGGGGAGCGTAATTTATTTCATTGAGCCAATTTTCTAACTAGAGCGGTAAATGAGGGAGTTTGACATGGATGAGATTAAACGTGCAAGAAAGTAAAAATAAAGCAGGAAAATGTATCGAGGTTTAGATATTCTAGCTCTTGGGAATAAATGAATTCCTCCTATGTAATTTTCCATCATCGAATTGTTTCTATTAACTCATATTGATTGTGCTTAACACAACACTTGTTTGATTATTCCTAACTAGTATCTATAAAGGTGGACAACTAATTAATACTAAATCATACAAACGACCTAAATTAAATTAAAACTTCTAATGAAACATTAATTAACTAAGTTCAATCACTTCAACCAAATTCGATAATGATTAAGAAGAACCAATTAACAATTGCATTAAGTTATAGGTTTCTATTGGGAAGATATTTAATTGGATAGTCAACTTGATTAAATTGATATCCTTAAATTAAATAAAATCAAACAATTTAGGATCAAAGACTAGACTTAAAAACCCTAGCATGCAAGACTCGATTTTTTCTACTCAATGACTTAGGCTAGACGAAGAGAAATACATAGTGCAAACCTAAAGTTCTTTAACAATCGAAATACATTCAAAGGAATGATCATCAATTAAACACATAAACATACATCCAAGAATTAAAACACATCAAAGATGCATAAAATCAATTTGAAATTAATACAAAAAAATCCTCAAAGTTGTTACATAAGTTTACATCCTAAGATCAAGAACCGAGAAACTCATCTCGATGACGTCATAGACAAAGAAGGAGAGATGAATTGATATTCTCCATAGAATACAACCCAAAAATAATAAAACCTAAACTAAAATAAGATGAAAATTTTCCCTGTCCTTGGTCACGTCTGCTACACATTGACTAACATTAATCTGATCAAATAAACGTGTGCCAGATTTGGTTCGAGACTAGTACATCCCTACAGTAAGCTTAATCGGTTCATTGTTCGTCCTATCCTAGTCGATCCCTGGTCCATAGAGGACCTCAGCAACTGAGCTTTCTTCAAAGAGTTGAGACAAGAAATGAGAATACTCATCATCCCTCATATCAGCCATTGTGTAAACGTTAATGCAGGAAAAGAAAAAAAGGAAACTGGTATCCCTCTAACAACAGAGACATCCCTGTCCTCCTATATGTTAATATAAAATTCCCTGACAATTGGGCTATTCCAACTTCGGGGCAACTAGCTAACTCCTCCCGATCTCGTCTCTCAATCTCGTCAGTAATGATGAGGGTAATATCCTCCCCTAATGGTAAGACTCTTTCAAGAATAAGGATTTTGGCCACTAAAATCCTACGGAAGTACTTATATGCCCCTAAGGAAGGAAATCTATATTGGTCGTACTAGGGCTGATTATTAGAGGTACTAGCTACATTTTTTCCCTTATTTCTCTTGGGTGTCATTGAAATCTTACGCTAATTACACAACTCAGAGCAACGCAAATAAAAGCTCGGTGAAAAAAGAACTCAACCTAAAAATCGAAAAAAAAAATCTCCTAAACTACCCACTTCCAACCTGTAATTAGAAAAATCACAACAAAAATTCAGACTTTCTCTATCTCCATAAATGTGAAATTTCAGCACAAATAAAAAATCAAAGTAACTAAACCTAAATCTAGCAACACTCAAGCAAAAAGTAGGAGAAAATCAAGAAAACAAGAGATTTTACCTCTGGTTGAAGGAAAAAAAATCAAAAAACGTCGAAAACGCCCAAATTTTCATGGTTTGAAGAAAACCCACGAAATTTGTTGATGGGTAGTCAAGAAATCGAGTTGGGTGGCTGATTTGTGGAAGAAATCATGATATTAGGTGATGGGTAGATAAGATTTGGTGGGAGAATGGAGAGAAAATGAGAGGACAGGAAGAGGCTTAGGGCTTTTTTGCCATTTTTCACGTGGATCTGTTCCTAGTGCAGTGGCGTCTGCCCGATTTTTATTTTTTTATTTTTATTATTTCTTATATATATTAAAAGTAATTTAAACTAAATTAAATTAAGCTAAATCAATCTATAGTAAATTTAGTTTTTCTATTCCTAAAAAAATTTAAATTTTTACCTGGCTCTCTCCAAGAAGGCAAAATTTTAACGTTTGTATACAAGAAATTGAGTCGGGTGGCTAATTTGTGGAAGAAATCATGATATTAGGTGATGGGTAGGTATGATTTGGTGGGAGAATGGAGAGAAAATGAGAGGAAAGGAAGAGGCTTAGGCTTTTTTGCCATTTTTCACGTGGATCTGTTCCTAGCGCAGCGACGCTCTACCCGATTTTTATTCTTTTATTTTTTTTATTTCTTATATATACTAAAAGTAATTTAAATTAAACTAAATTAAGCTAAATCAATCTATAGTAAATTTAGTTTTTCTATTCCTAAAAAAAAATTAAATTTTTACCTGCCTCCCTCCAAGAAGGAAAAATTTTAATGTCTGTTGCTCGTTGAGACCCATCCCCTTTTCAAGGTACGAAGAAATTCTCATATTTCTTCGGCCCTTTCTTACTTGAGTGGATGTAGCACTCAACACTTTGAAGAAACTTCATCTTTTGAAAGGTGCCAGATAGATCAAATTTTGGCTTTTTTGTATATCTAAAAAATGAAAAAATAAAGAATTAAAAGACTGAAGAGTCTCAAACGAGTCCATGGTAGAAAACGACACAATAAACTTTAGAGAACAAAAAGATTTAAAAGAAGAAGAAAACGAGTCCATGGTAGAAAACGACACAATTAAAAAAAGAAGAAAACTTAAAGATATACGAAATACCAGATGACGGAATAGGATGAGGTCTTTCAACTTCTAATTTTATCATATGAGATTCGTCGGATTTGGGTTTCGATTCTTCTTGTGCCATGATGACTTGGACAAACCATGATGAGAGGTCCACGTCATCATGCTTGTCATAAAAGCATATTAACTCATGGAGGAACATCTCAGTTGCCTGAAGGTGATGCAATTGCAACAAGAACTCCTCTAATCTTCTATCTGAGTCAGGAATTTGAGCAAGCAAGTAACTTAAACGTTGTATCTTAGATCTAACCTCCATCTCGAACTGAAGGCTTTCCTATTGGAGTCTAAGAAAATCCTATTGCATGGAGAACTGGTAGTTAAGCAATTCTCTAACTATACCTTCCAAATACATACCTTGTGAACGAATCGGATCTCACAGTGGAAGCATCTCATGTGAGATCTCATTGCATTCGATTTTATATTAAAGAAAATCTTTATACTAAAAAGAATAAATAAACATATAAATTAGCATGCTTATAAGGAAACGGGTTAGAAGGGTTCTTACTTTAGATTCTCTAGCGCTATGAACAAGCTTTTCCAAGGTTCCAATGAACGGATCTCCAAAAGGTCTCAATCACGAAAAACTTCTTGAGTGATCTCAAACATTACCACAAGAGAAACCTCGTTATTCTCTGGGATTCCAATATAGGGATAGGTGGTATCCAACTATTAGGAGAGGGAGAGGAGAATAGGGTTTTTAGAGAATTGAGAAGATTTATGGCTTAAAGAAAAATCTACACAATAACACTAGAGAATTGTGTATTGTTAGAGTTTCTCTACAATCAAAGTCGTGTAGGAATGTATATTTGCGAAGGGCCATGGAGAGGTCATTATATAGGGAAGGGTCAAGGATCTTTCTCAATATATTTTTATTTTCTTAATATACATTTTCCTTTTCTATAAATATATATTCTCCTTTTCTATAATTAATTAAACAAAACTTAGTTAATTAATTAACCCATTTAATTAAATAACACTTATTTAGTTAATTAGCCCAATTAAATAACACTTATTTAATTTTAATTTGCATAATAATTAAATAACTATTTATATATTAATCCTAATTTAATATATATATTTAATTACTATATATATCACATGTACATGTGCAATACCTCTCTATTAATTAATTCTTTATCAATCTAATTCATTTGAATTAATTAATTTGAATCTTATTAAAATATTACTTTCCAATTTAATTATAGATCATATCCATAATTAATTTTATATTGATTATATTAATATATAGTTCCCTCGAATTAATTTGAACAATTCAAATTATCCCTTTTAAGTATCCTCTAGTGAGCTAATGAGGGGATCTGGTGGACCTGTAGATCAGAAGTTCCAACGATATGAGATTAATTGGTCAAACTCTTTAACCAAGTTAATCAATATTCGTTAACTGTGAGTACACTCCACTAAAGACCCACAACTACACTCTTCTCACTACAGATATATTTCTGTTTCCACGGATATAAACGAATAATAGTGAGTTAATTCTTCATGAGTGTTTGTAACTCCAACTGGGTCAAATTATCGTTTTACCCTTGGGTCACCTTTGACTCCATAAGTACCAATGTTTCTCTAATGATAGGGTAGTGCCCTTTGTTCAAGTCTCAAAGATACCACTTAAAGGAACACTCATCTAATTTCCCTTAAATAGGGAAAGAGTGAATTTTATCTTGTATAATTATGTTCCCAACTCCACACTCGGTCTCGTCCCCAAAATGGTAGGCTTATTGGGTTGGCGATCTGGCCACCCTCACCCATGCAAATCAAAGGAAAATCCCTCATGACAGGAGTTCATAATATACTAAAGATTGAGACTAAGTTACCTAGGTAATTCTATTGAAATAGAAACCAAATTGTCAACGATGTTACATCTCGTGGTTACTATTTAGCGGTCGAGTCTTATGCAAACTCTTTGCATAGGATACTCTATTCGTGTATCACCTACACGAACACATTTGATAATTATGTTTGTATCGAACACAAAGTGGTCGTATCTATAGTGTTACCAGGATAAAGTACCCAGTCTTATCCCTATACTATAGACTCTTTAGGCTAAATCTTGAACATTGATCCCCATATGTCTCCACATACAGTTCAAGACTCATAAGATAGCCTTGGACATTGATCCCCGCATGACGCTGCTGCCCCCCTGTGATGGATCATCCGCGTGCACACTTCGAATTTTTTTGTCAAAATTCGTAGCACCATGGCGCTCTCGCCAACCCGTACTACTGTCTTTCAGCGCTGCGCTTAGCGCTTAGTGCCTAGATAGTGCAGCAATGCTCCCTTTAGGGGAAATTTGGTCATTTTTCCTCTTTTCCTATTTCTTGCTCCGTTTTGGCCGAAAATGCATCCAAACTGTCTCAATGGTCTCCTCTACTCTTTTACGTGCTGAAAAAACTAAATAAAGCATTAAATATCTAGGAACTAACAGGGTTAGGCGGGAATAAATGTAAATCCAAGTAAATTTATTTTCACACTTGCCAAATAGAATCTTAAATCAAGCCCTAAATCAAATACCAAAATTAACTTTAATTATCTAGGGATAAATGAGAACACAAATCTCGCTTGAAAAGCCTCCCAAAGCTCACTCGACATATGATTTGATCCAAAACAACTTTTAACTCCAATCAAATAATCCAATTTGAACCAAAGTTCACCAAAATTGACATTTGACCCTGCTAGAGTGCGCTTTAAAAGACTTCAAAAACTAGAACCTAGCCAAAAACATCAAAAGTAAACCATCACTTGGGTCAACACTCAATGGTCATCAATAACCATTGAAAAGCAACTTAAAATCTCAAATCCAAATAACTTCCCATGGTTTGGTTAAAAGCGATTTGGTCCAATCTACACAAAGGTTTGAACTAAAATTGCCAAAATCGATCTCAATCTTGTCGAACAACCTACTCTCAATTCCAAAAATTTCTTCAAAGCTTCAATCTCATGCCCAAAACATGGAAGGTAACACATCAATAATCAAAATCAAACTCAATTTGACAACTGATTGCATAACTTAAGGAAGAACTCACATAAAACTGAAACTCGATGAGTCTTATGACGGTTAGAACAACGACTTCCAATCAGTAGAATAGCGTGGGTGCAACAGCAGATATGGAATGACTTATGACGGATAAAACCACGCAAGGGGAGAGACTGCCGAAGGTTTCTCCTCTACAGTGCACTCAACGGTGTCTGATGTATAGTTGAGGTTGTGTGAGTCTAGTCGTGGTGGTGGTAGGTGTCCAGAATAAGGGAGCGGTGACACTGAGCTTCCATTATAGGTGACAGCAATAGGATCTGCACGTAGATGGTGGTGACAGATGATCGAATGACGAATTGGAGAACAGAGGTTTGGCATTGAGTTGTAGTGATGGTGGTTGGTTGTTCACGCAAAGCAGAAGAAGACACAGAGGGTTCTCGTGTGTGGGTCTAAAGTAGAGATGCCCAATTTCCCCATGGAGACGAGGATTCCTCGATTAGGCAGAGAATGAGGAAGGGAATGGGAAAAATACTTTCGTGAGCTAAATGGGGACGGGAACAGGATTCCTCGTCCCCACCCCCGCTCCTGCCCCCGCCCCATTTCCCGTCCCTGTCCCGGTCTTCTATTTATTTATTTAATAATTATTTAATGTTATCTCATTATTATTATTATATAAATATTATATTTAAATTGCATGTTTTTTTTTTAGAATATGTGATATTGTTATACAACAACAAGCAGAATCCCACAGCCCTGGATCAAGGCAACAAAGCAACAAAGCAGAAGCAAAGACAGGGCATCAAGACCAAAACAAAGCCAACAGGATAAGAATAGAATAAAATCAGTACATAGATGCAAACTCGCAAACCACCAGGAGGATAGGCAGAGAGAAAAACCCAAAACCCCATAAACTAGTGGCTACAACAAAACAGAGAAAAATGTGAAGTTCAAAAGGAAAAAAAAGAAAAACATCCGTACACACACTAGATAAGACCAAGAAGGTCAACCCGCTAGGAAGTAGCACGAGCGCGAACCGTAAAGACCATAAGGTGAACCAAAGCAGACACCGACCTCGGTCGACCTCCATGCAGTCTCCGATTATGCTCCTACCAGATGTAGTATATGGTCGCACACTAGAAAATACGAAACAACTTTCTACGCACCCCCTTACCCGATCCCACTCGGCACAGCCAACTTAACTCTACATCCCAAACTAGTCACCCGATGTGTCAAACCCAACTGACGTAACACACTACACCACGCCTCTCTCTCAAACCCACACTCAAAAAATAAATGATCCCGCGACTCCACACCTCCCCCACACAGAAGAAACCCCCCTCTGACAACACACCCCAACTCCTCAACCAATTTTGCGTACCCAACCTGTCCCTCACTACTAACCACGCACAGAAGGAGTGATGCAGAATACCATCCCCCGCCTACAAAATACCAGCCCAAGACACCCTATGATGACGAGGACGTATACTCTCCCAAGCACTAGCGATAGAGAACCCACCACTAGCATCCGGTACCCAACCCAATAATCCTCTCCCTTCACCCTAGGCTCCACTGCCTAGATAAAACCCCAGATCTCAAGCAGCTCCCAAGATACTGTAGGCCACCTCCAACCTCCCTCACCATCTTAGAACTCTGACAACCACGCTTCCAAACTACTCCTTGCATCATGAACCATCGTATACCCGTATGAATCCAAAATCGCGCCCCCCGGCAGCCAAGGATTCCACCAAACAAAACAAGACTGTCCATTGCCAATCATCAAACGAACCAGATGCTTGAATCTATCTTTACTTCGCAAGATAGCCCTCAAGCACCAAGACCTCCCATAACGATCGCCCATACAAAATATTTAAATTGCATGTTTCATTGTTTAATTGTCAAGATAATTAATATGTTTAAATTGAATATTTAAATTTAGATTATATATGTGAATAATTTGATTTATATTTATTTCTTTCTACTAAAAAAATAATTAGTTTCTTTAAGTCAAAATTTGAGTAATTTATCTTTAAATTTAAATTGTCATGTAAAACTAGCCCTAGCAATCAAGATAGAGTTAATTAATTAATTAAAATTTTAAAACATTAGTGATTTAAATTAAAACAAATGGGGAAAAAATTTCCTGTGAAGAATCCCGCCCCGATCCCCATAGAGAATTTCACGAGGATGGGGAATGAAATGAGGAGTAGGAATGGAGACGGGGAATGACATCCTCAACGTGCCTCGCCTTGTGAACATCTCTAGTCTGAGAGTTGAGATGAGAAAGAGTTGAATTTCCTTTTTTTTTTTTACCCACTATATATATATATATAATCGAAAGCCTGATTGGATTTTAATTTAATATATATATATATATATATGGATATTCCCTTTTCCTTTCTAAATTTCAAAATCAAATTAAATCCAAACTCTAAAGCTCTCCGATCTTTCACTTTAAATTCAAAATCCCAAATCTTTATCATGTTCAATCTAAATTGAATGATCTCGTCAAAATAATTCAATTTTAACCTCAAAATTGCAAAAAAAAAAAAAAAAAAAAAAAAAAAAAAAAAAAAAAAACCTCAAATAGTAGGGAAAGATAATCATGTTAGATTTACTTAAAAGGTTAGGATGTTACAAATAATAAAAAACTAAATTATTAACAAATGGGCAGTTAGTTTTTGAATTTTATCATTGTTCTCAAATTTGTAACAATTTAGTTTTTATACTTTCAGATTTTTAACAAGTCTGTATCGTGAAAATTCTTATGAAATTTTATTGTCAAATTTGATTAATTATGTAACGGCTGTTAGTCTTTGTGATTTATAAATAAATATGTTTCTAAAAAAAGAATTATAAATAAACCATACCGAGCATAAATTAATTAACATTTGAGTGTACTAGTAGCAACAATATCTGTGGTATGAATCCCTCTATCCCCAATTGTACAAAAAATATATAAATATCTATAAATATATTTAACCATTACTAGTTAAGTTCTATCAATCTACATCTGCAAGAAATCTTAGTAGTGTACAAGGACTAAATCTTAGATTAATAAATTGTGACTAAATCATTATAATTGTAATATACAAAGACTAAATTTTTACAGTATAAAATTTATAGATCAAATATTACAAATTTAGAAATATGGTGGACTAAATGGTTACAAGCTAAAAGTCAAAAACTAAAGCATTACTTCCATAAAAGTTCGTGACTATAAATTTTTATTGTTGATTGTTGATTTTTTTAATTTTTTATTTTATTTTATTAACGGTTTCACTATAAATTTTGAAAATATATTTCCATATTATATTTTATTGCATGAAAATTGTTATTATTATTATTTAGTTAATTTCGATAAATATTAATTTTGAGAGACTAATTTACAATTTATCAAAAGTACAGACACTAAAATTAGATACTTAAAAGTTAAAATTGAACAAACCTAAAAATAGAGTGATCAAAATATTATATTAATGACAGTCACATATGGAGTTCTATATAAAAATACAAGTTTATTATTCATGGTTATCACTAATGACTCTATTATTACATATCAGTGATAGTCACCGATAAATGATTAAAAGAAAATAAAAGCTCCACCTTCACCTATTTACTTTGCACTTTTTTTTTTTGTCCTATTCTTAACTTCATTTTCTTCATCCTTATCAATTCCTTCTTAATTCTTTTCTTCACAATTTCATTGCAAAAGAAAATAATACTCTATTCATGTGATAGAGTATTATACTTTGTTTATCTTTAATATGAGTATTAATTTATAGAAGTCATAGATTTTATAATCGATAATAGAAGTTTATCACTTATAAAATATTTATCTATTAATAAAATATTTTAATAAACTTCTATTAAACACATTTTGGATATTTTCTATGAGTTGTCTATAAATTGTACTAGCAATAACTACAAATCATTTTGCGTTATGCTATATTAGTTATTACTTTGATTCTAACTTATTTATTATATAGGCTTTCAGTTTATTGTAGTTCAAAATGGACGATTGAAGGTTTAAGCAAATCGATTGCGAAGGAGCTACCAAATGAAATGACGATTGTAATATTAGATCCTGCCATTATTAATACTGATATGTGTGTTTTTGTTCAAGGCCATCTAGCTTCTCAATGCCAATCTCCTCAAGAATGGTATGCACAAAAATATTATTTCTATATATTGTTCATTATTCTAAAGCAATCTTTTATTAATCGTATATGAAAACTTCAAAACTTTTAACTTAAATTATGAACTATATACCTATCTTACACAATCCCACAATTATGAACTATTAGAAAGTATGTTTCTAGAAACCAATAAGGTCTTTTTTAAGTATGTATTAAATGTTTATTCATGGGATTAATGTTTTTGTGTTGGGGCTCTTAAAGCAACTCCGATTATTCTAAACATTACAACTGCTGATAATGGTGCAACTCTCATCGTTCCTGATCCGGGTGTTTTACCTGATTTTTGTCTTTAATCCTAAGAAAAACAAAAGGTCAACGTATTTTTTAATAATAAATGTAATATTATTTGTGTTGCTTGAAGTTTTTCCAGAACTATCTTCATTGTTCGACATACATTTTCATACTTTCCATTTTGCTTTTTGGAGTAGTTTGTAATTTTTGTAATTTTAAGTACTTCAATTTTAATTATCTTAACATATCTCTCTCACCATTTAATTTATTATTAGAATGTATAAATTGACAAGTCAAAAGAAAGAATTTAATGTGACTTAAATTTAATTGGTCATCGTAAAAAGATTTATAAAAAAAAAAAATTGTTATAAAAACATAAACAATTCAATCATGGACTTGTGGCAAATATAACAAGATGAAAAGTATTTGTAGAAATAGCACAATGCAAAAAAATTACAAATATAAAAAAATTTAGATTTTACTTTTGAAGTCGACTATATTGCTATTAGGAGTCTATCAACGATCGACAATATCACTAGTAAGAGTCTATCAGCTATAGAGTTCATCATAGATAGATTTTGTTTCATTTGAAATCTTTTAAAATGTTTGCTATACACTTAATTAATTTATTGTTCTAAAAATGCTATCCATTACAATTATTCTAATTTTTTTGGTTAAGAAATTGAAGGTTTTCTTTGTATGAGACATTTGTCAAGGGTATATAGATACCCTAGTTTATTGTATTTTCTCTCTTTTTCTCAATATTGTATATTTGTATATCTTTGTAACTCACTGGAGTTTTAGTCCGAGTGGGAGATTGTTGGGAATGTCCGAAAACTTGTAGTTCGTAATTTCTAAACATATTCTATTTTGCAATAAAAGTATTATTGAGACTTTATTCAATAAAAGTGTTACTGAAATTGCATTATGTTATAAAATCCAATAAACAAACTCATGGCTATAGTATGAATGATTTAATTTTATGTAGAGACATAAAAGAGGACAAGGTTTTAGTATATAGCCAAAAAATATCTATAAAAATATGGATGAGATTGGGTACCTCATCCTTGGGACACTATGGATGCGACCCACTTTGTATATTGATACAAACGATGTGATCCTGAAATCATTATTGTGGAGATATGCGAGTCAAGGTATCCTATGCAAAAGACGTGTGCATAAGACCGAACCACGAAATAGTCACTTCTCTTTATAACAAACGTTTACTATTAAAACTAACTATTCAAATTGTTGACCCAAGGTAACTCAATCTTAATCCTGAGCTAACTATGAACTCCTGTTTATTTGGGATTATCCTTTGATCTGCATATGTGAGAGTAGTTCTACATCACCGCTCAAGAAACCTCCCGTTTTACGGATAAAACTAGATAGATAGCTGGAGACGAAGTCCTGCAAGAAGGAATTCACTCTTACTCGTCTTAGGGTTAGCAGATAGGTTATTCCCTTATGTATTGATTCCTAGATTTGAACAAAGGGGCTCAGCCATCTCATGACAATGACATCAATTTGAGTTTTTTCCAGCTAATCTTGCTTGCTTGAATCTTCATTTACAACCTAATTTCAACTTTATTGACTCCAATAAAATTATAGACCCTTAAGCACACATTAAGATCCATCAATCAAGAACACATTACAATTACAACATCATAATCAAAGAAGAATGTAATGCCAAAATTGTAAGAATATCCATATCAGTCACATAACATGCATCTCAAGAAATTCACCCACCAAACTTAAATTAACGTTAATTGAGTGCTTAAATCATACCTGATAACAATTGATAGAGAAAACATGCAAAATACGGAAGCTAACAAAATCATTACGCACTCTAATTATACGAATATGAGTAACAACATGTTAAACATTAAGTTTTACAAACAAAAAGGGTTTCATTATGGATACCTTTGATGATTTCCATTTACTCCTTGTAATTTCCACGAAATTGACATTCAATTTCTTTAGTGGGCCACCAAGAGTATATTCTCTACTATTCTCAATCTTAGATTGAGTGGTAAAACTCCAAATTGAAGGGAATTTATAATGGTTTTGGACAGTTTGACAGAAATCAGTTTCAGCAGAAATTTTCTCAAAATTTCACAATCCATATATCATAAATTTGATGAATTATCAAGTATTTAACCAACTTGAACATGCAAATCAGATTAATTGGCTATTTGACACTTTAAATAGCATTAGATTTAGTGGGCTAGGTGTTTAAAGATGGAAAAATCCATTATTAAATATGATTTTGGGATAAACCCACTTTCAGACCAATTTTTCAATTTAAAATTTCTTTAATTTAATTCTTTAACAAAAAAAAAAATGACTAAATTAAATAAAATATAAATGCAATTTTTGAAATTGAATTTTAAAATTGAAATCGATTTAATTTTTAAATAAATTAATTATACAAATTTAATTAATTACATAATAAAAAAATTTAATATTGAATATTAAATTAATAAAAACACCTAATTTAAACACGAATCCTATTCATATAATCAATATTTAAATCATTATTTAAATATATTGAACTCTCCAACTACGTTTAATTTTAATAAATTTAAACCTTAATTATATCGAATATAATTTTCCAAACCATAAATTTGAATTTGAACATTTTAAATTCACTCAATATTATAATCACAAGGTTTGATCTTTTACGAGCTAGTAGAGGGATTTTATGGACCTATAGATTATGAGCTCCAAGGATTTGAGATTAATTGGCTAAACTCTTTAGATCGAATTAATCAATATTCGTTAACTACTGAGACCATACCACTATAACTCAATAGTTGAAACTCTCCTCACTATAGACATATTTTTGTCCACTTAATTTAACCATCATCAAGTCGATCCTTCATAGGTTGTTTGTATTTACAGTTAGGTCAAAATTACTATATTACCCTTGTAAATTCATTTTGATCCTCAAGTCTCTACTGATCCTCTATTTGAACAATTGGTATATAGTTCAACTATTAAACCATATCCCTCTTTGTCATGAGATGGCGGGGCCCCTGTGTTCAAATCTAGGAATCAGTACTAAAGGGAACAATCTGCTAACCCTAAGACGGGTAGGATGAATTCCTTCTTGCAGGACTATGTCCCTAGCTATTTATTCGATTTTATCCTAAAATGGGAGGCTTATTGAGCGGTGATGTAGAACCACTCTCACCTATTCAGATCAAAGAATAATCCCGAATAAACAGGAGTTCATGGTTAGCTTAGGATTAATATCGAGTTACCTTAGGTCATCAATTTGAAATAGTCAATTTTAATAGTAAACGGTTGTTATAAAGAGAAGTGTCTATTTCGTGGTTCGGTCTTGTGCACACGTCTTTTATATAGGATGTCCTCACTCGCTTGTCTTCATGAATGATTTTGGGATCACATCATTTGTATCAATATACAAAGTAGGTCGCATCAATAGTATCCCAAGGATAAGATATTCAATCTCATCCATATTCCTATAGAAAGAAAGGGAAAATCCGCTGAGTAGAGGGACCCCAAGGTAGAAGGAATCTTGTAAAGCCTTGATAAACTTGAACCCTCGAAACAATCCCTTGCAAAAGAATGAGTCACGAATTCCACTCCCTTGGAATGTATTGAAAAACGCCAAACGGAACAAAGAAATGATATTCTTGGTATCAGTCACCTGATTAGCCACTTCCAATAAAGTGTCTAAAGACCATTAAGAATTTGAATCGTAGTTAACGAATCAGATAGAACTATAACATTATGAAACCCCATTCGATTGGCCAAACGAAGCCCTTCATAAATAGCCACAGCTTCAAACCCCAAAATACTTGAGAAGAAAGCATAGTAACCACTTAAAGAAGCCAACACACGTCTAGATGATGACCCCACAATCCCGCCATAACCCATTCTCATAGTATTTGGATGACAAGCAGCATCCACATGGATAAATTTCATATCATCACTCGGACCACCAACATCCTTAACCAAATTGATTGAAACCTTGAGCTCCTTATTGGGCTCACCCCCACACCTTCCACATAATCAAGAATTCACTCGCATCTAAACTCAATTGATGGAATTGCAATAGAATGGAGGGATTTATTCCTGTCAGTGCAGATCGCCCAATCCGTGATGCATGCATTAATCAAATCATCATCCTTATAAATTTTACCAAGTTCCATCCAAATATCAACACACTGCATATCGTTGTTAAAACCTCACCAAATCTCTTTAAAGAGAAAGGACCAAATCTCTTTTCAGAGATAGAACGGGGATAGTAACGAAATGGATCTAAAATCGGCCCAAATTAAGTTTAATTGCATCAACTAGGAAAAAGAAAGTCAAAATTACGAAATCGTCCTTGGAAGCGCAATGCATAGTGCAACAGTTTTACAAGTATTTTTTTCATAATTTCGGCCTTCTCTTTCCCGGTTGATGCAATTAAACTCCGTTTTGGTCCATTTTAACTTCATTTCGTCACTAACACCCCGTTCTACCTCTTTACTCAATTTCAACAGTCTCCTAGAACATAACTTGCACTCAACAATGAAATCAATTCATGCATTATTTAAAATTGATTCTAAACTTATTCATGCAAGAGCGAATTCAAAGCCCTTCTAATTAAGTCCTAGCAACCCAAAATAGTGTTGAATAGCTTTCAATTTGTTTCTCCCTACACTGACTCAAACTGGCAAGTGCCAAAATAAAATATAAGCAGTAATATGTCAACTGAGGAGCCTGAAACTAAACTCTAGGTCCCTAAACTTGCATTTATTTTAGGTAGGGACATTAGTTTTCACACATCGCTGCATGAGAAATATATGCACTTTTTTCTTGCGAGTGTCCTAACTAATCACAGTAAAGTTAGCTCTTTCTATCCCTAGTCATGCATGATATTACAAATTTAAATTTTCTTTTTCATGATATTATCTTTTCAGTGCAACATTTCATCTGCAGATTAAATCAGGCATACAAATTGTTTTTCACCCTCAGTAGTACATTACATCCTATCATACAGGACACTATCTAATCCGTGGGGTCTTTCGAGATGATAACAAAAATACAAGCCATGTAGTACAATTTTAAGCATGCAAGACCTAATGTAGGTAAACAAAGAACTTAAACGTGCATGAAAAGTAATAATTTTTTTAAAAAAAGAGCTAAGGATCATGATTAATCGTCTCAAACATCATCTTACACAAGAAAAATCACAAGGGAGTGTGTCATCAACTTGTCATCATAATGAACCACACAACATGAGCAAACACATATATAAAGCACACAAACAAAATATCCCAAGCTCGATGCTCGAGGGCTCCAGCTAGAACACAAAAATCTCCCACCTCCAACTTCAAATATAACATTGTCGCCAATGTGATAAATAAATAAAGAATAGGGACAAATGCAAGGGAAACAAAAAAAAAAACTTCCTTGAATTTAGCACAGAGGATAGCGGTGATATCTAGCTCATGAAATAAAATTCAATCCATCTTCTCATTGAACTACAAAACCTAAAGATCGAGAAATATAGACAAAATTAATTCAAATAAAAAAAATAACATAAAAGAAACTTATACTATGGAAGCAATAAAAAGGGTAAATCTTGACTGCCTCCAGGTAGCTCAATCTTTATGCTCGACCAGACTCGGCTTTATCATCCATATTCTCTATTAACATTTGTGCCAACATCTCTCACCTCCAGCAGAGGAGGTTGGCCACTATCCTGAAAAGGAACAAACTAGAAAATTCAAGATGAGTGGTAGTGCGAATATCATAAACAAAGAAAAAAATTCAAACTTTTCTTCGTGCACAAGAGTTAAAGGACCCTTTATTTACATCAATTATAGCCCTAGTAATCTTTAAGAAGTGTAGACCTGACAACACAAATAATTCAGAAGAATGGGAGTAAGCATTCATATTAATTACATAAAAATCACAAGGAAGAGTTTGGCCTTTGACTCTAACAATCATATCTTTAACTAATTTTGTTGGGGCTAACTAAAGAATGGTTAGCTAACTACACCAAAATATCAGTAAGATGTAGGATGTGAGAGTGGAACTCAGAATAAACAGGAGCAAGCATAATATTTATAGCAAACCTATGCTCAAATTTTCTGGTGCCTAATTGATAGGGGACAGGAAACATACCTGGGTCCTTCTACCTAATAGGTAGATTACCTGGGATAACTACCTCCTGTTCGACCTCTTTTTTTTCTTTTCCTTTGATGGGCTTCAACCCAAACCTTCTTGTCCCTTGCAGTAGGGCTTTTATCTCTAGAAAACTAGATAGATTTCAACTTCTCCTTAAGTGATCCTCTCTGAGAAATAGTGAACCTTCTAGGAAAAGGAGCACGAGGAATATTAGCTTTTAAATTAAAAGGTGGATTAAATATTATCCCACATCTTCTAGGCGAGCTTCTCCTCAACATTCTCTTCACTCACCACCTCAACTAGTTCAATAGTAGGCATTGGGGAGTTCTCAATATAGCAGACAGTAGGAATGGCACTGACGTTACGAACTTTAGACACTATCTAGGAAGGGAGCTACCTATACTGATTGTCTAGCTTGTTGACCATGTCACACCCTCTCCTAGATTACCCTTTTATTCTGGAAGAGGATATGACCGTGGTATTTACTAGCCCTACTGCTAGCACTCACCACCCAAGCCTTCTAATCTAAATACCATCCTGTTTGAAACATTAGTAATATACACCAATAGCAAACCCCCCTTAAGGTTCTACAAAGATTCCATAAATACATGCATACAGCCAAGACATTACATTTATAGAAATATATTCACAGGTGGCTCAAACATTCCTACAGAAGCCCTAGTCCCTCTCAAAACATGTGTACATAAACAAATCATCAACCTAAGTCTTTTAATAAGCCGAGTCTTTCGGTGGCAAGCAGCAGCAGGGTCAACATTGAGGAAACTGACCTCTACCTGAAAAGGAAAACACATAAATTATGTGAGCTAAAAGCCCAGTGAGTGACTATAGAATCGTAAAGCAACAAGTATAGCGTCACTATAAACATGTAAATATACCAATGAGTAAACTCAAGCAATTGTCTCTAGATGTAGCTTTAAACCATTCTCAGACATCATTAAACATTATTATTCCCTAGTTAAGAACGAGCCTAAACGCTCTAGATTCCAAACGTTTATTACTGGCCAAGAGACCCATACTTCGGTCTCTCATTCATAACTGCCTATGTGCAAGTGGCCATACTAAGTACCATCATATTTTAGGTACTTCTGCTCAGATACCTTCTCAAATTTGTCCTTCAGTATCGGGCTACTATGATACCTTCTCATATGTCCTTTGGTATCAAATTGGCAAGGTACCTTCTCAAATGTCCTTGGGTACCAAATTGGTTAGATACCTTCTCAAACATCCTTCGGTATCAAATGTGTATTTTGTAACATCAAATTAAGTTCCATTGCCTAGTAAATACACACAAACTCATTCTCTCATAGCCTTCCCCCTAGGAAGCATATATCAAAATCAGAAACATAGCTTTTGTAATGGTTACACGACATACCTTGGCCTGTGTTACACATATACAAGCCGAAAAACATCCGTTAAGTTATTCTCCAACCATTTGTTGCTTGAGGAAGTATAAATTCATCATTAATGTCACTGTACTTTACTTGATCATATATGCATGAGTATCGGAAACCTTAAGTTTACTTAGTCACTCACCGTTCGTCAGGCTCTTAATGGTTTATACACTTTCCCTAGCTCTTCTTGGCCTGAAAAGATATAATTCCCGATTAAACTACTTAGAATTTCTAGTAAAATACCTCGAATAATTCATTTATTAAAGGAACAGAATTTCTAGTAAAATACCTCGAATAATTCATTTATTAAAGGAACTTCCATTAACACAGACAACCTTACTAACGAGATCCCCATGAGCGAGATCCTCATGAGCAAGATCCTCATGAGCAAGATCCTCATGAGCGAGATCCTTCTCATGAGAGAGATCCTCATGGGCGAGATCAGCGAGATCCCCTAGAGCAAGATCAGCGAGATCCTCTAGAGCGAGATCAAGATCTTCCTGTCAAATTTTCATCCTAGCGATGCTCATCTTACCAGAGATACTCAGCCACATTCCTAGCGAGATTTCCCCCTAGAGCGAGATCCTTCTTACAAAATCAGTGAGATTTCCTTTATAAGCAAGATCCTCATGCCCACATCTCGCTATAATTCTCCACAATGAACTACTTGCTTGTTCTTCACAAGTAGTTGTCTGCTTATGTACCAATTCCCTATTATAACTTCAAAAATTCATAACTCAAAATCCAGAGCTCTTTTCAAGAAACTTCCTTCTACAAACATGTTTAGAATTGAGTTACCTTCCTTACTGTAAAATTTCAACCCAGAATTCCTTATAGTTTGGCTTGGAACTTCCAATCTTCACCTCGACCTTGCTTAAATCCGAGATTCTACCTTCTCTTTATTTTCTTCACTTCTTGTTCTTCTCCTCCTGAAATCTTCCTGCGGCAAGACAATCTTGCAACCTAGATTCTCTCAGTTTTCAAATGGCACCAAATTCACTAAAATTTTTCATGTTAACTACCGAAACCAAGCTTTTGAAATTCTTCTTCCAAAAACACTTTCCACCGCCTCCCAAGTTCAAGGATTAATTGCCACGTTACCCCCACCTAATGTGTTTTTCCTTCCCTTCTATCATATTTCCTACAAATAACCATGAATTACAACTTTAATAAAAATAAGAAAGAAAATATATAATATAACACTCCTTTGGCTAAACATGCTTATCTAGGAACCTAGAGTTTGGGGTTTACAGACCGTGCTAGCCAGCTCAGAAAGCCGATTGGGCATGTTCTGCATGTGAGAGAGAGTTTTCCATTCGTTCTACATAGGCTATGAAGTGGTATATGCTAAACACTACACCACATCCTCCAAAGGCATTCCTAAGCTTCCTTGGCCCTGATTTCCTTGATTGCCCCAATGGTTGTAATTATACATCGGTCCACCTTGCTGGTTGGTAGCATAGCTCACCTTAGCTATAGGTTCCTGAGGCTAGCCTTAGCAGAAAAAACATGTTTCACAAGTGCAAATAATTTAGCAAGTTCACCTCTAAGTTCACTTATCTCTTGTGAAGATGTCTTGGGACTGAAGGTTTGTGAAAACCCAAGCAAAAGTGGAATCAGATTCCAATTTGATTATTTTACAAAACATAAAAAATACAGGGAAAGAAATGTGCATACAACATGTAGAATGCACTACATAATAGAAAATAGGAAACAAGGTTAGGATAACACTTACCATTGAAGTCACGATTCTTTCTTGATTTCTTCTCCAATTGGTCACAATTTCTTCTTGGACAATGAACACCAAATACTCAACAACCCAATCCAACCTTTAACACTACCACGATGGAAACTTTGGTATTCTCTTTTGGGATGAGAATCCACAAGAATTGTGGGCTCTATGTTAATTTTAGTAGATGAAGAGAAAGATTTTGAGAGAAGAATAAGATTTCCAAAGAAAACGATTTTGGGATCAAAATTCTATCACTTTCTCTATGTGAGAAGCAAGGGGAGAAGAAGAATGATCTCTGCCAACCAACCCTCATCTACACGATCATGAGAGCAAAAAGGGGACGGAAGTTATTTTTATTACTCTCTCCTTTTATTTCAAAATTTAAATGAAATTTAAACAAATTTTAGTTTAATTAATATTATACATTTTTATATAATAACCACCTTATTATATAAGGCATATAATATATTATATGTTATATTTAATATAACATATAACTTATAGTTTATGTTATATCAAATATAATATAACCTATAGTTTGTAATTTTCTCATTAAATCTATAGTATTTAATATAAATCAAATTCATATTAAATTTAACTTATAGTTTTTATATGAATCAATTCAGATAATTAATATTTGAATCATATTCCAATTTTTATTATCTTTCAAAATAAACTTTATATTATAATGTATCAAATACATTATATTAATTATATCATATATAATTAATTCCATTATTTAATTTGAACAATTCAAATTAACCAAAAATTAATTTGGTTCTCAATAATCCCAGTTGAGCTACCGAGGGGACCTTATGGACCTATAGATTGAAGCTCCAATGGTAGTTGAATAATTAATTAAACTCTTTAAATAAATTACCCAAATTTCATTAACTACCAGTCACTCCACTAAAGATCGACAACTGCACTCTTCGCACTACAGATATATTTCTCTATCCATTAGATATAACCAATCAACGTTGCGTTGACCCTTCACAAATTTTTCATAAGTACAGTTGAGCCAAAATTGCCGTTTTGCCTTAATAGTTAGATCTAACTCCTTAAGTACCATTGATCTGTCTAATGAATAATAAGTCATAGTCCAACTATGACCAAACCCCTCTCGGGCCAGGAGAGGGTATGGCACCACATTGTTCAATCCCCAGAATCAGCTCTTAAGGGAGCAATTTCTCTACTTTCTCTAACTATAGAGAATGACTAAATTTCTTCTGGTGTAGCTACATTCTCAGCTCCCCAATTAGATGAATCCCAAAAATGGTAGGCATATCTAGTTGGAGACACTGGCCATTCTCACCCATGCAGATCAAAGGACCGCCTAGGAGTTCATAACTCAATCAGGATTCAGGTCAAGTAACCTATGGTCATCCTGGTAAAATATAAGTCTCTTCTATCAACGGTGTTATATGGTAAGACTAATCATTTCGTGGTTCGGTCTTATACAAACTTTTTGTATAGAACACTCTCACTCACATGTCTCCACGTGAATGATTAGAACCTGATCATTTATAACACTTTACAACAATCGTAACATCTACAAAGCGGGTCGTATTCATAGTGTAACAAGGATAAAATACCTAGCCTTATCCATCTACTACATACCGTTTATGTTGTCTCTTAAATATGATCCACCTATTTGTCTTGACATACATGTTTAAGTTACATAAGGCAACCTTGGATCTTAGTTATTAGTTTTGTGGGTTAATTCTACTTAATATCAAAGAAAATACTACTTATTTTACTAAATAAATAAATTGTTTGTACATTACAATTACAAACTATAGGACTCATAAGATTTACAGTATCAACCCCAAAAGTCTGAAAGTAGGAAGCTCTTGTTCCAAACTATTGGCCGTTTGTTGTTGTTGGGTTGTATGTCCTAAAATTTGCAGTTTGTAATCTTTAGACTTACTCTATTTTACAACAAAGTTGTTGTTGAAGTTTATTCAATAAAGTTGTTATTGAACATATAAATTGCACTTGTATATAGCCTAAATCCAATAAACTAAACGAACCCCTGACTATAACATGAATATTTGAATTTTATGTGGAGACATTAAAATGGATCAAGTTTGAGTATATAAACAAAATAGTCTATAAGTATCAGGTTAGAGTTGGGTATCATAACCTAGAAACATTATGGATGTGGCCCACTTTGTATATGATGCAAATGATATGATCCTGAATCACTCATGAAGAGACATGCAAGTGGGGGCATCCTATGCAAAAGATATTTGGACCACGAAACAGTTGATGACATGTAGAAATGCATGTCATCTTAGGCCTTTTATTTAAAATTATGAGTGCTGTTAAGAAGAATATGCGGAAACTATGTTTGGAATTCATGAGAAAATGAGTTTGTGTTGTTCAGGATTGAGAATCTCAACTGACCCATTATTATGCGTTATTATGCATTCAATTGTCAATTTTTGTAGCTAACATGGAAAGTGGACACAAACCAGGAAGCCAGACTACCGCATGTGGAGAAACTCTCCATTGCAAAGGCGAACGCATTTGATCAACTCATGGGTGTTGCGGTAATCAGCTGCATGCATCCATCGCATAGGAGTTTCAATCGTCAAGCGATTGCGATCATCGTGTAGAAGTTGCGGTATTAAACAAATGCAGTCACTACATGATTGTGGCTACACGATAGCGCATAATAGAGGGATCAACGTAAGGTTGGTGGAATGAACGTATAAACGCATCTCTCGAAAAAATCAAAAGATGATGTTGACATTTTACCTACTACGCCGTTAGCAGCAGAGATTCAGAAAAGGACTAACACACTGCGAATGTCAGAATCAGAGCAGTCCATTAATGTTGTCGGCGATCCAAGCTCTATATAAAGAAGCCGATGAGGAGAATTTCAACTTATCCAGGGTTTTCCTGCGATCCAGACTAATGCGTGAGAAGAAAGTTTAAGAGTTCTTCATCTCCCTCATCCATTCCGAGTGACGACTGGAGTTATATCTCGAGAGAGTCAGCTCCACCGCCCTTTCATGGCACCACCGACAACCTTGACGCACATCCGTAGAAGCAAGACATTGCTTCCAGCCGGTCATTTCATTTTCTCTTCTTTTCTTATATTGTATTGTATTACATTTTGTGATTACAGAATTAATACATTATGTGTTCAATGCATTTCTTGTTTCCTTCGATTCCATTTCTATCTTCTTTACTTAGCATCTATAACTTCATTGCATTACTTAGTGAGATTGCTAGAGTATCGCATACTTAGTCATGTGGATTAGAGATATGTAGCATGTAGCAAACCACCGAGAGGTGTGCATTGCGTGAGTGTGTGAGAAAACCTTATTTGCTTAGTGTGAAGGTAACGCAGTGCTTGTCAATGAGTAAAGTCGACAACAACTAACTGCTCGGGAGGGTAAGTGGTTGGTCGCATTAAGCAACATAAGCTATTGTTCACTAGAGATAGGAATAATCTTATGTCAGCAAAGTTCATGCGGTTACCTTGTCTTATGAGCGCATCATTCATCATTTAGGCATACTTGAGAGAGTAGTCTAAAACCCAAATCTAAGACTCGAGAGAGCGGATTGGAACGCATAAGCAAAAATGGGGAACTTAGAGATAAGCGCCGTTTGCTATCACACTTCATATGCACCCTACGGAGAAGATATTGCATGCGTTTAGGAAGTAGGATATGGTGTTATGCGGCCATCACACTCATGCGGCAAGAGCATGTGAGCGGGTTATGGAGGTTTAGGCAGGCATAGGCTTCCCAGCACTATCTTATATACATCACATACGTCCTAGAATTAGGCTCAAGTGTGTATGGCATGATCTCATAGCTTACATTGACTAAAGTTGCCCTTGCAGTCACTCTTAAGGGTTGCAATGAAGACATCTCCACATTTGATCTATTTTCCATCCATTTACTTCATGTTAATAGTTGTCGTGTCTCTACCTCTCATTCTTATTCACATTGCATTGTCTGTTACTTAGGAGTAGGAGTAGTGTTAGAGTAGAAACCCCTCCATCATTCTTTTGTTCAACCGCCACATGCACATTACCACATACATCTAGCTACAAGTCCCTGAGTTCGACCTCGGATCACCCGAGAAACTTGTGTTCGTGTTATACTTGGTTTGAGAACAATAAAACTTATGACAGGAATGCATGGTCATCGCATACATTTGTTAACGCATAATCATTCCAACGCATGACAACCGACGCATGGTAATCAACGCATACTTTAAGAACATGCATCGCATATTGCGTCCAAGGAATTTTAGTTGTCCAGTAACTGACATCTAGTTTTCCATCATCTAATTTTGTGTTTAGCTTTCGAGAATGTGTTCATTCAAAACACTTCAAAAATTTTCAATGACTTATTCGAATGCGGCGTTGAACTTAGTTACGCTCTTCGTGTTGGCTTACCCCCACGTGTGTCATGCAGGCATCCAACTATAGTTGCGTTCCACATTCAACTCAACTCTTGTCTTGCTTGATTTGGCTTGCACCCGACAGAGGAGTTGCACTTATGCGTTGATCCTGGCGACTTACTTTCGTTTTGGCTTGCCCTCACGTGTGTCATGCGGGCATCCAACTATGGGTAAGTACCTTTCACAACTTAACTCTTATCAACACGGGTTTCCCCAATACGTTGACAGTGGAGTTATTATTCTCAAAATTCTCACTTTTTTTCTTTGATGATCGCAATGCAATGAATGCAATTCTCCAAGACCGCTGCCACCCCCAAACTTAAAGGTTGGGAGTGTTCTCATCGCAAAGCTAAAAGTAAAATCAACAGGAATGCAGCAATAAATGTTTGAGCAAAGGTTTACATAAAATAAAACTTAAGACTTTCAAAAATTGAAGAAGCTAATAAAAGTGAGGAGCACCTTGCGATGATTAATTAGAAGATGCGGTGAATTATACGTACCATCATAGAAACATCGCAAAGGGGCGCAATCGGGAAAGAAAAGAATTTCAAAAGGATAATGCATAAAAGATAACAAGGAAAGAACCTTAGGCGGATTAACGCATGCGATCAAGCGTTGGAATCCACGCAATCGAAGCCATGCGTTGAAGGATGAAAGGAATTCTTCCGTTGTACTACGCACCGAGAAGACTTATTGTTGCACCTACAAAGAGCAAACGCACCACAACTAAGGAAGCAACCGCATATCCAAAATAATTATGAAAATAACCTAAACTTAAGAAAGTGATAACGGACAAAAATGCACATTATTACAGTGCTAAGTTCTTAAACAATGTTGGCTTGCGTTGATAAAATATACAAGATTGCGTCCAAAAAGCATTAAGTTTATAACATTGCGGTTGCATGTGTTCATCACATAGAAACAGTTAACTTTTGTATTTTTATGCAGAATATGTGTTGAAGCAAGGCGAAAAGCGCGATCACAAGAAATCAACGGTCGAACGCAGCATTATCGCAAGGCTTTGCAGTGATTTGTGCTCGCAAACATCTTATCAAGAAGGATTGCCGTATGGAGTCAGCGCAACTTGGTGGGCGCATCTGGGTGAAAGGCATAATTATTCACGATGGGACAGAAAGTTGATGATGGTCGAATTCGAATTAAGTTGAAAAACCGCTAACGATAGCAAATACACTCAACTTTTTGGTGACAAATATTCGGCGCATCAGTTAGAGAATTAAAGCCATCCCATCTATGCAATCATAAGAGAGAAGCCTCCTTTCACCATGAAGCTCTATAAATACCGAAGGCATCCTTTAGAAAAAGGGTTCAGTTCAGTTCTTTTTGTTCATAGAATAGCCTTTTTCATAGTTTCCCTTTTTATTTTAAGGTGGAGCGAGAGAAGGGAAGAGACGTCGAAAGATCGCTCAGGGAAACTCGAGAGAGAACCCGGAGGCATAGAAAGCAGAGAGCGGGCCGACTCTCTCGAGAGCGAGACTATCTTTTGAACAAGAGTAGAAAAGACAGTGTAAAAGCCTAGGAAGCAAGAGATTGCTACCAGGCTCTTTATTCTCTTCTTGCATTGTTATTTTGTATTTCAACTTTATATTTATACAATGGAAGTTCTTATTCTACATCTGTTCACTCTCTTAGCATGCATGAGTAGCTAAACTTATTGAATGAGTTGAGAAGAACTAAGCTAACATGACCTAGGATCTTCATCGCATGCGATTATCTTGTTTTATGCTGTGCCCAACACCCCTTTAGAGCTACCCAAGAGAGAGTCTAAAGAAAGAACCTAAAGACTCGAGAGAGCTATGTTAGAATCTAGACTCGAGAGAGCAAGATTAGTTCTGCATAAATAAGAGATAAGGACTTAGAGATAAGCTCTGTTTGTCAACCCGCATCGCATGCACCCTAGAGATCGGTATGATATTATGTGGTCGCCTTATTTGTGTGTGTGTTATTCTGTCATCGCATAAATAAGAATAGAGGCTTATGTGTAAGTCCTATAGACTTATCGTATATATCGCATGAGTTCTAGCACTAGAAGCCGTACTATCTACGTCAAGAGATGGTTTTCTATTGTATGTGTGTTGCATGATCGCATAGCATGAATGCATCCTAGGAAGTGTTAGTCAAATCCCTTTTCAACCCGTTCGCTGCATACTCATCGCATCTTCTATTTTATCAACTCTTTTCGAAAATCCGCCACATTTGTTTATTTTGATTACCACAAATAACAAACCAAAACAACTACTTGAGTTACTGGTTACCGCAAGGTCTTCCTGAAAATTACCACTGCATACCGTTTTCCCAAGTCCTTGAGTTCGACCCTGAACTTACCAAGAAACTCAGTGGGGTTTATACTTGGATTCCACTGAGAAAACTTGTTGCTCAACGCAATTCCATCACCACATTTCATTCCACATTTTCACTGCATAAAAGAACGCATAAAGATTTTGGCGCCATTGCCGGGGACTTCGGCAAATCAGTGTGCTAACGGTAATTTTCTGATTTCTTTGCAACTCTCAATATTTGGTGAATTACGACCCAGAGATTGAGAGAACATTTCGATGAAGACTGAGAGATAACCAACAACAACAAGACAAAACCCCAAGAATGTTGAAACATCCAGAAGCAAGGGCCACAAACGTGAACAATATAATGGCCAACCCATCCTTTTGGCGAATGACCGCATTAGACCCATTCGGGACTATGCGTCGCCCAACCTTTATGATTTCTCTCCAAGATTCATGAGGCCAGCGTTAGACGGATCGAGGTTTGAAATGAAGACGGTAATGTTGTAGATGATCCAGGCTGCTGGGCAGTTTGGAGGAAGGCATGGCGAGGACCCGCACGCTCACCTTCAGAGCTTCATATAAATATGCAATACTTTTGTGTTCCCGAATATCTCCACCAAGTAAATTTGACTCACTCTGTTCCCATTTTCCCTATGCGATCAAGTAAGAAAATGGACATATTCTCTCGAACCGGGGGAGATAACTTCATGGGAACAAGTCTTCGAAAAATTCATGAAGAAATATTTCCTACCAACCGAGAATGCCAGGAGAAGGAAATTAATAACAAATTTTGAACAAGAAGATGGCGAATCGCTTAGCGATGCTTGGGCGAGGTTTAAGCGGCTGGTAAGAGACTATCCATATAAATGCTTAACAGACTGCTTGCAGATGGAGATTTTTTACCAAAGACTGAACCTTGCTTCGCAGACCGCTACAAATGTGGCTGCAGCTGGTGGTCTGCTTGACAAAACATATGAGGAGGCAAAGAGTATACTTGATCGCATTTCCAAAAATCACGAGGATTGGCAAGAAAGCGATCAGAGATTAAGAATTAAAGACAGTGGCGTAAACAACGGGGCCATCGCATCCCTTCAAAATCAAATGACTGCGATGATGAGTTTGATACAAGGCATCGCAATTAACAACACGAGAGCGAAGAAAGGGCAGGTTAACGCAATTGCTCAAACAATCGCAAGTTGTGTCATCTGTGGAGATGCTCATTTGATGGAAGAATGCCCAACAAACCCACAGTCAGTATGCTTCATAAAGAATAATCCCTATTTCGATACATACAACCCCGGGTGGAGAAACCACCCAAATTTTGTATGGAAAAATCAACAACAAAACTTCCAACAAGTGGCGCAAAAAAAAAAGGGCCACCTGGATTTTTCCCGCAAAACAACGGTCCAACGCATAACCAAGCTAGTAGCTCACAAACACCGCAATCTTCGTCCTTAGAGGGATTTTTGAAGAAGTACATCGAGAAAAACAAATCAGTGCTTCTGAATTAAGCAACATCCATCCGAAATCTCCAAATTCAACTAGGACAAATTGCGGGTGAGCTGAAAAATAGGCCGCAAGGAGCGTTGCCGAGCTCAACTGAGCTTTCTCGCAACGTTGGGGGTACCAGGAAGGAACAATGCTTAGCAGTCTCCTTGTAAGCGACAAAATGACTTTGGAAGTAAGGGAGGAACCCATCGCGACCAACTTGATTGCGGTGACAATCGAGGACCTGTTGACTTATAATCGGAAAAGCCCAAGAAAATGAACTTTGTAGTTGCGTCCACCCTCAAGCCTTCAGAACATGAGAAAGAAGAAGCCCAGCTACCCTTATCTCCACAAAGATTGAAAGAAAAACAAAATGATGAAGAAAATATCACAACAGTGGCCGCAACGCAAAATGTTATGATCCCACCAAAAATATGCGACCCAGGAATCTTCATGATACCATGTTCCATGGGAGGGGTCTACAGTGGCCAAGTAATATGCGATCTTGGGGCAAGTATAAATGTAATGCGGCTATCAATCTTCAAACGATTGAGTATTGGCACACTCATGCCCACAACAGAGACTTTCTTGCTTGCGGACATATCCTGAATACATCTTGAAAGAGAGCTGAAAAATTTCGTAATCTCAATTGATAAATTCATCTTGCCGGTAGACTTCCTCATTTTGGATTATAAAGCGAACAAAGATGCACCCATCATATTGGGACGACCTTTCCTTTCGACCGGTCGTGCTCAAATTGATGTGCGCAAGGGGGAGATCGTAATAAACATTAATAGGGAAAAGCTCGGGATTAAGGCAGTCAAGATCCCAGAGGACAAAGAAAAGAGAGTAAAGCCACCATGGACGTGAAAAGACCAGCTTGGAATAAGCAGTCCCTGAGTTACTACATAACTCAACATCATCAGGGATGCAACTCTTTTGAATATCCTTTTTCCTGCATCAATACTTCATGAACTTTCATCATACTCGTTATTATCTATTATCGCAATCACTTTGTTATTATTTATCTATATGCACTTTTCTTTATTAAAAAAAATGTGATCGTGCTGAATGATTACGGTAAAAGATTTTGTTTTGTTTAAAATCATTTGACCCTCTCAATGTTTTTCTTGCAAATGATCGAGGCGAACAATTGCGAAGGCGCCACACGAAGACGCAACTACTTTATTCCGTCAACGCAATCCAAAAGAAGAAGATCGCCGCAAAGCAGGACATGTCAACAAACAATGCGGGCGACAACACAAATTTGGGGGTTGTATTCTTCCTTAACTTTATTCCAAATTCTGCACTATCACATCGCATTTTAATTATGAAAGTTTTATCACTGCATCCTTTTTTATTACCACAATCATTTAACATTGATAAATTTAGCAAGTCACTGTGTGCTGTCTCTTTGCCAATTATGATTTCAATGATGAAACACATGCTTTTATTTTTTTCATATATACTAGAGTCAACTTAATCTTAGAAAAGTCACCTCATGAAATATTTCTAGAAGTTAGAGGTTTGCTAGCTTTCTTTCAAACTTTCCTTATGCACTGATTTTCCTAAGAACATCGCATGAATTCTTTCAATCTTTTGGCAATGAGGACATTGCCGCATTTTAAATTTGGGGGTGAGGTATTAATTTTCGACCTTGCTATTTTTATGTTTATGAAAAAAAAAATTGAGAATAACAACTCCACTGTCAATGCAATGGGGAAACCAATGTTGATAAGAGTTAAGTTGTGAAGGGTACTTACCCGTAGTTGGATGTCCGCATGACACACGTGGGGGCAAACCAAAACGAAAGTAAGTTTCCAGGATCAACGCATAAATAAATGACCGCAACTCCGCTGCCAAGTAGGTATGAGTTTAGTTTGACGAAGAGCGCCTTGCTTGTAGTTGGATGCCTGCATGATCCACGTGGGGGCAAGCCAAAACAAAGGTGAGGCACTTGGATCAGTGCAAGGTCAAAAAAATAATAATAATAACAATGTCAAAAATATGCAAGGATAAAAAAATCATTTCAAACCTTAGTGAAAAAGTTTTTTTGAAATAAATCATACAATATCCTGGAATCTAGTAAAGTCATTTTGAATGTTAAACTTGCAGTCCCTAGGTCTTAGAAATATTTTAAGAAGATACTTGAATAAGAATTAAGGAAATTTTGGTGTTTAGGATTTGAATGAAGTATCCTTGAGAAATCTAGGAAAAAAGATTTGCGGTGAACTTGCTAAAGGAAATCTTTAGCTTATGCTTAAGGACAAGTATTGTTTAAATTTTGGGGTGTGATAATGGGCAGAAATGCACGTTATTACAGTGCTAAGTTCTTAAAAAATTTTGGCTTGCGTTGATAAAATATATAAGATTGCGTCCAAAAAGCATTAAGTTTATAACATTGCGGTCGCATGCGTTCATCGCATAGAAAAAGTTAATTTTTGTATTTTTATGTAGAATATGTGTTGACGCAAGGCGAAAAGCGTGATCACAAGAAATCAACGGTCAAGCGCAGCATTACCGCAAGGCTTTATGTTGATTTGTGCTCGTAAACATCTTCTCAAGAAGGATTGCCGTATAGAGCAGGCGCAACTTGGTGGGCGCATCTAGGTGAAAGGCATAATTAATCACGATGGGACAAAAAGCTGATGACGGTCGAATCCGAATTAAGTTGACAAGCTGCTAACGATAACAGGTACGCTCAGCTTTTCGATGACAAATATTCGACACATCTATTAGAGAATTAAAGCCATCCAATCTGTGCAATCATAAGAGAGAAGCCGCCTTTCACCCTGAAGCTCTATAAATACCGAAGGCATCCTTCAGAAAAGGGGTTCAGTTCGGTTCTTTTTGTTCATAGAATAGCCTCGTCCATAGTTTTCCTATTTATTTTAAGGCGGAGTGAGAGAAGGGAAGAGACGCTGGAAGATTGCTCAGGGCAACTTAAGAGAGAACCCAAAGGCGTAGAAAGCAGAGAGCAGGCCGACTCTCGTGAGAGCGAGACTGTCTTTTGAACAAAAGTAGAAAAGACAGTATAAAAGCCTAGGAAGCAAGAGATTGCTACCAGGCTTTTAATTCTCTTCTTCATTTTTATTTTGTATTTCAACTTTATATTTATACAATGGAAGTGCTTATTCTACATCTGTTCACTCTCAAATCAACCTCAAGTGTTGAAGAAGCCTCGATGTAATAGGAGGGTTATGAACCCACCTGTTATTTTCATGGGTTTGACAGAAATCTTAGCTATAGTAGCTGATGAAGATGTTCAGGATCCATTGTCTTACAAGAAGGAAATGGATGATGTTGACAAAGATGAGTGGATCAAAGCTATAGATCTCAAAATGAAGTCGATGTACTTCAATTCTGTTTGGGATCTTGTAGATCAACTTAATGAGAATAAACCTATAGGTTGCAAATGGATCTACAAGAGAAAACAAGGTGTTGATGGAAAGGGGCAAACCTTCAAGGCTAGACAAGTGGCAAAGGGTTATACCCAAGTTGAAGGAGTCGACTATGAGGAGACTCTCTCACCTGTTGCCATGCTAAACTCTATCCAGATCCTCCTGTCGCTTGCCTCATATTATTACTATGAGATTTGGAAAATGGACGTCAAGACTACTTTTTTGAATGGCAATCTTAAGGAGACATTTATATAGAGCAGCCGGAGGGATTCATAACCAAAGGTCAAGAGCAAAAGTTTTGCAGGCTTAATCGTTCCATGATAGTTTGTAGAAATACAATCTATTGTAGCCTTTAACTTAGAATTATGAGAGTTGATGAGCAGAATATGTGTTGATAATACTAAGAATTCATGTCGAAAATTGAGCTTGTGTTGACCAGCACTGAAAATCCTCGCTAACCCTATATCATGCGTTATTCTACGTCAAAATGTCTATTTTTGTAGCTATTGTCGGAATCGATCGCATGCGTTGATCCAGACCTTCGTAGAGTTTATCACATGCGTTAATCTTCATGAAGACTAGTTCGTCGCATGGAATGCTATAGCTACAAAGTGATAACCGTGATAGAAGGTTGATCGCAAAGTGGGTAGAATGTATTGATACTTCAGAAGAAACGATCATGAATTCATACATAGGGAGTATAAAAAAAGATAAGATGATGATGATATTTCACCTACCGCATCAGAAGTGGCAGTGATTCAGAGTGAAACTATCAATGTCGTCGGCATTTGAGCTCTATAAATATAGCCTTGGAGCCCAACTTCAATTCATCCAAGTCTATGCCTTAGGCAGATTCTTGTGATCACAGATGAGAGCATGAACAAGACATTACTTGAGAGTTCTTCCCTTCCACAATCCTTTCCGAGTGACGATCGGAGCTTCATCGGAGATAGAGCTCGATAGAGACTTCTTCACCACCCATCCATGGCACTATCGACAGCCTTGACGTATTTCTGATGGAAGTAAGAGATTACCTACATCTAGCCCTCCACCTCTTCTCTTATCTCTATATTGTATTACATTTTGGCTTAAGACATTAACACATTTTGTAATCAATGCATCTCTTTAGTTCTTCAGCACCATTTTCACCATTTTCTTCTTCTTTATCATCGTTTACGTTCACCGTTTAGTTAAGTTTTGATTGCAATAGTTATCGCACACTCAATCATGCGGCCTAGAGATATAACACATGTAGCAACCCACCGAAATGCTTGGTGAGTTAACGCATACGAATGTTGCATGAGTATAGTGAGTTAATCCTCTTTACTTGGTGTGAGGCTATCGAAATGTTTTCTATAAGCTGAGTAGCTACAACCAGTTGCCCAAGAGGGTAAGTAGTGGAACACACTAAGAAAGTAAGCAGTGTTCCTAGAGATAGGAATGATCTTATGCTCAACGTAAACATGCATTATAGAGATATAAGCATGTGGCTGATCACAGGGAGGTGTGCGATACGTTAGTATGGCAAGCAGGGATTACTCTTGCGACCAAGCTTAATGATCTTGTGAATTTATCCCCTCCACAATTATAGTTCTCCATGCATCTTATTACGTGTTAACAGTTGTTACATCTCTACCAATTCTCATAGTCAAACTTCCATTGCTCAATTTGTTTAGCTAGGAGTAGGAGTATCGCATAGAATTAGCTTCTTTCTTTTTATTTTTATTCATCGCCTCAAAAGTATTATTTCACAAACATCATTTAGCTACAAGTCTCTATGTTCGTGTTGGGGTTGATGCCCTAAAGTCTCGTGTTCTATAATTTGTAAATAGTTTGTACGAACACTTGTGATGTATAATATATGATATTTTACTTCACTTCTTGATATTGTTCAGTTGTTTATTTTATTTGCTTTACCACAAACCAATAAACCTAAAATCCCTGGTTATCTGTACGTAACTTAAGCATGTATATGGTGACATACAAGTGGATCATGTCTTAAGTGATAACCAAAATCGTCTCTAGTATATGAATATAGGAGGGAAACCTTATCCTGGTAACGTTATGGATGCGGCCCGCTTTGTGGAATGGTCACAAATGTTATGACTTGTCAAAGATGGACTGATCTTGATCATTCATCTAGGCGACATGTGAGCGGGGGCATCCTATAAAAAGAGTTTGTATAAGACCTGACCACGAAGTGTTAACGTCTCGTTATATAACACCATTCATGATAGAGACTTCACTTCACAAGGATGACCATAGGTAACATGACCTCAATTCTGAGTGAGTTAGGAACTCTTGCCATTGAGGCAGTCCTTTGATTTGTATGAGTGTGAGTGTCCAAGTCATTGACTCAAACCTACCACTTTGTGGATTCGTCTGATTTGGGAATTGGGAACTCAGCTACACAAGATGGAATTCACTCCTTTCCCAAAGCAAGGGCAAGTAGATAGATAGCTCCTTAAGGACTAATTCCAGGGCTTGAACGATCTGGCACTACACACCTTCTCTTGGCCCGAGAGGTGTTCACGCATATTTGGACTATGTTGTATTGTTCATTAGAGGAATCAGTGGTACTTAAGGAGTGAGATGTAACTACAAGGGCAAAACGGTAAATTGGCTCAGCTGTACTTAGGAGCATCTGTGAAGGGTCATCGTACTCATGATTGGTTATATCCGATGGACATAGAAATATATCTATGGTAAGAAAAGTTCAGTTGTTGTTATTTAGTAGAATGCCTGGCAGTTAACGGATAGTGGATCTCATGGCTAAAGAGTTTAGTCAGCTATTCACGTACAGTTGGAGCTTTGAGTCACAGATCCATAAGGTCCCCTTGGTAGTTTGGATAAAGTCGAGAATCAGTTTTTGGGTCAGTTTGAAATGTTCAAATTGACAAGAGGTAGTTTGATTATATATGATATAATTGAACTGGTTAATTATATATAATATAATTGACTAAATGTATGAGATACATTATTTTGGAGGAAATTAGATATAAATATGATTTATATCAAGTAGAGGAGAAATGACTATAGTAGGTATATGATATCAAACTATAGGTTAAGAATATAATATGATTATATTCATTAATTATTTAATTAAGGCGGTTATGTGATAATTGACCGAAAATTTCTCCTAAACCGTGCAAAAGTGGGAAGATTGATTTTGGTTATTGTAACTAAAGAATAAAATGAAAATTGGTTTCATTTTGTAAAGAGTTCAAAAAATTCGCTCACGATATGGAAACTTCACGATCGCTTAGTTGAGAGCCTGTATGATAGCACCCATCGCTTAAACGATCGCACACCCGCGCACTAAATGATCGCACGCGATTGCTAAACGATCACTTAATGCGCCGAGCTGATCTAAACGATCGCTTAGTCATAACGGGCAGAAATGCATGTTATTACATTGCTAAGTTATTAAACAATGAGGATTTACGTTGATGAAATATGTTAGATTACGTCCAAAAAGTATTAAGTTTATAACATTGCGGTCGCATGCGTTCATCGCATAGAAACAATGATTTTTGTATTTTTATGCAGAATATGCGTTGAAGCAAGGTGGAAAGAGCGATCACAAGAAATCAATGGACGAGCGTAGCATTACTACAAAGCTTTACAGTGATTTTTGTTCGCAAACGTCTGCTCAAGAAGGATTTCCGCATAGAGCCGGCGCAACTTGGTGGGCGCATCTAGGTAAAAGGCATAAGTAATCACGATGGTACAGCCGCTAACGATAACAAGTACACTCAGCTTTTTGGTGATAAATATTCGGCGCATCAGTTAGAGAATTAAAGCCATCCCATCTATGCAATCATAAGAGGGAAGCCGCCTTTCACCCCAGAAGCTCTATAAATACTGAAGGTGACCTTCAGAAAAGAAGTTCGGAGAGTTAGAGATTTTTCCTTAGATAGTTTAGCCTTGTTCTTAGATTTTCTTTTGTTTTAAGGCGGAAGCGAGGAAAGGAGGTTATGCTGACAGATTGTTCCAGTGAGCTTGGGAGAGCACCGGAAGCTTCAAGATCAGAGAGAGGGCCAGCTCTTGCGGAAGCAGCAATATCTTTTGAACCGAATAGAGATTGCCAGTGCAAAAGCCTCGGTCAACAAGGGATTACTACCAGGCTCTCTACCTTTACCTTCCATTGTTATTTTGTATTCAAATTCATTTATAGAAATGAAATTTAATTTTCTATATCTGTTCACTCTCTGTTATTTACGCATGAGTAGCTAAATCTATTGAATGGGTTGAGAAGCACTTAGCTAGCACAACTGGGGATCTTCATTCTATGCAATTATCTTGTATTATGTATGCTTCATTCGTCCATTAGAGATACTCCGGAGGATAGTCTAAGGACAGGATCTAGGCTTGGAAATGTCAGGTTAGAATCTAGGCTCTGGAGAGTAAGATTAGAATGCATAGTTAAGAGATAGGAGCTTAGGAATAAGCACTGTTTGCTATTAATGCATCGCATGCATCCTACAGATAGGATATGATTGTGTGTGGTTGCCTTGCCTTTGTGCATCTTGCATCATCGCATAGGAAAAGAGTAGAGACTTAGAAATAAGCTCTATGGACACTTCTGCATTCAACACATGCATCCTAAACTTAGGAGCACCGCATTTGCATTGGAAAATGACTTGCTGTGCATGGTTGTAGCATGATCGCATAGTCTGATGCATTCCCAAGTAACGCTAGCTAAAGACCTTCTTGACCCGTTCATCCGCATACTCAGTGCATCTATCACACAATCAACCTTTCCGCAAATCCGCCGCATTTTTATCAATAGGATGTGTCCAGATTGATGTGCATAAAGGGGATATCACCTTGAGCATAAATGGACAAAAGCTCAAGTTCAACATCATCCGTGCCATGAAGTTTCCTGATGACGAAGACTTGCATGACTTAAACGACGACTAGAATTTTATTGAGGAAGAAAAGTTTGACGAAGAGAATGAAGAAGAGGATGCAAGCACATCCATTGCTGCCTGTAATGCGATCATAACAAAAACAAGCAAGGAAGAAGAGATGATCGCAACCAAAGAAGAAAAGCCAACAAAAAAAGAAGAAAGAAAAACAACACAACCCACCCTAGTAGAACCACCAACAATGGAATTAAAGACCGTGTCGAACCACTTAAAGTATGCATTTTTGGAGCAGAATGAGAAGCTGCCAATAATTATTTCCTCTGAGCTTAACGAAGACCAGGAGAATGTGTTGATGAGCATTCTGAGGAAACATGTGTGAGCAATTGGCTGGACGGTCGCCGACATTCGAGGAATTAGCCCAGTGTACTGTATGCACCGAATTCGTCTTGAAGAAAACCAGAAGGCAACGATCGAACATCAGTGCAGACTCAACCCTGCAATGAAAGAGGTCGTTAAAAAGGAGATCATTAAGTGGTTAGATGCGGCCATTATTTACCCAATAGTAGATAGCACGTGGGTCAGCCCCATGTAGTGTGTGCCAAAAAAGGGTGGCATGACGGTAGTCCCGAACAAAAATAATGAGCTGATACCGCAAAGAACCGTCACCGGGTGGCGTATTTGCATGGACTACCAAAAGCTGAATGCGGCAACGAAGAAAGATCATTTTCTTCTACCGTTCATTGACCAAATGCTAGACCGTCTAGTCGAAAATGACTTTTACTGCTTTTTGGATGGATATGCCGGGTATAACCAGATTATGATTGCTTTAGAAGACCAATTCAAGACCACATTCACCTGCCTATATGGAACCTTTGCTTTTCTCCACATGCTTTAGGCCTCTGCAATGTGCCAAGCACGTTCCAAAGGTGCATGATGGCCATCTTTTTAGACTATCTTGAGGACTCTATTGAAATCTTCATGGACAACTTCTCTGTCTATGGGCACACCTATGAAGTCTATCTGGCTAACCTGGAAAAGATACCGAAGAGATGCGAGGAGACGAATCTTGTTCTTAAATAGGAAAATGCCATTTTATGGTAAAAAAGGCATCGTGTTGGGGCACAAGGTTTCTCGGGATGGGTTGGAGGTGGATAAAGCAAAACTAGAAGCAATTGAAAAACTTCCACCTCCAACAAGCATGGAGGATGTACGAAGGTTCAAAGGCATCTTGGATTCTATAGACGCTTTTTTATAGACTTTTCAAAAATAGCACGACCAGTGAGTGCGTTGTTAGAGGCTGACAGAAAATTTTATTTTGATGAAAATTGCCTCAACGCATTCAGAATTTTGAAGAATGCACTGACTACCGCACCCGTGTTAATTGCACCTGATTGGACACTTCCTTTTGAATTGTGATGCAAGAGGGTATGCGATGGGAAAATTCAGGTTAGAATCTAAGCCCGGAAGAGTCAGATTAGAATGCATAATCAAGAGATAGGAGCTTAGGAATAACCATTGTTTGCTATTAATGCATCGCATGCATCCTAGAGATAGGATATAATTGTGTGCGGTCACCTTGCCTTTGTGCATCTTGCATCACCACATAGGAAAAGAGTAGAGACTTAGGAATAAGCTCTATGGACACTTCTGCATTCAATACATGCATCCTAGACTTAGGAGTACCGCATTTGCAATGGAAAATGACTTGCTGTGCATGGTTGTAGCATGATCGCATAGTCTGATGCATTCCCAAGTAACGCTAGCTAAAGACCTTCTCAACCCATTCATTTGCATACTCAGTGCATCTATCACACAATGAACCTTTCCTCAAATCCGCCAACAACAAGACAGAACCCCAAGAATGGCGGAACAACCGGAAGCAAGGGCTACAAACGCGAACAATAAAATGGCCAACCCCATCCTTCTGGCGAATGACTGCAATAGACCCACTCGGGACTATGCGCCGCCCAACCTCGATGATTTCTCTCCAAGAATCATGAGGCCAACATTAGACGGAACGAGGTTTGAAATGAAGCCGATAATGTTGCAGATAATCCAAGCTCCTGGGCAGTTTGGAGGAAGGCGTGGCGAGGACACGCACTCTCACCTCCAGAGCTTCATAGAAATGTGCAATACTTTTGTATTCTCGAATATCTCTACTGAGTAAGTTCAACTCACTCTGTTCCCATTTTCCTTATGTGATCAAGCAAGAAAATGGGCGTCTTCTCTCGAACTGGGGGAGATAACCTCGTGGGAACAAGTCGTCGAAAAGTTTATGAAGAAGTATTTGCAACCTATTGAGAATTCTAGACGAAGGAAACTAATAACCAATTTTGAACAAGACATGGACGAATCGCTCATGATGCTTGGGCAAGGTTTTAGAGGCTAGTCAAGGACTGTTCACACAATGGATTACCAGACTACCTGCAAATGGAAATCTTTTATCACGGTTTAAATCCCACTTCGCAGACCGCTGCCAATGCGGCAGTCGCTAGTGGTCTGCTAGACAAAACATATGACGAGGCTAAAAACATCTTGGATCGCATCTCTAAAAATCACGAGGATTGGAGAGAGAGAGATTAGAGACTGAGAATAAAGGATAATGACGCAAACAATGGTGCTATCGCTTCATTATAGAGTCAAATGACTGCAATGATGAACCTAATTCAGGGAATTATGATCAATAGCCCAACACTACAGAATGGGCAAGTGAATGCAATTAATCAAAATACTGCAAGGTGTGTGACTTGTGGTGAGGGACACGCAATTAAAGAATGCCCAACGAACCTACAGTCTATTTATTTTGTGAAAAATAATCCATTCTCTAACACCTATAACCCTGGGTGGAGAAACCACCACAACTTTGCATGGAAGAATCAACAGCAAAATTTCCAATCGGTGGCGCAAAAAGAAGGGCCACCTGGATTCTTTTCACAAAATAACGATCAGACGAGCAGTCAAGCCAGTAGTTCGCAACCACCGCAATCTTCCTCCTTCGAAAGTCTGTTGAAGCAGTATATCGAGAAGAATGAAACTGTGCTTCAAAACTAGGCAACGTCCATCCGCAAACTTGGAATTACAGATGATCCAGATTGCGAGCGAGCTAAGGAACAGACCGTAAGGGGCCCTGCCGAGTTCAACAGAACTCCCACGCAACCCAGGGGGATCAGGTAAAGAGCAATGTCAAGTCATGACATTACAGAGTGAAAAAACTGTGGAGGGTGAGAGGAAAGAGCCTAGCTGGATGGCTCCCATTGCGTCGAAACCTGAGATTTCGGTGAATCAAGAAGAAGAATGAGAAAAAAAGGTGATAGAGCCAAAAGTTGCATTCACCTCAAAGTCAACAGAAAAGGGGACCGTGAGAGTTCAGTTGTCACCTTTCTCACAGAGACTCAGAAAGAAGAATGACGAGGTACAGTACCAACACTTCTTGACTATGTTAAAACAATTGCATATTTATATTCTGTTTAGTGAAGTGATTGAGGAGATGCCTGCATACGTGAAGTTTCTAAAGGATATGGTAACCAAGAAGAGGGGCACCGGTAAGTTTGCCAAGGTGGCTTTAACACAGAGCTCAAAATCAATAATCCCACCGAAGATGAGTGATCCTAGGAGCTTTACTATACCTTGCTTCATTGGAGGACTGCACATTGGGCAAGCATTGTGTGACCTTGGAGCAAATATCAACTTGATGCCTCTATCGATCTTTAAGTAGTTGAATGTGGGGCAACTTGCGCCCATAACCGTGACTCTCCAACTTGCAGATAGATCTCTGATACATCCAGAGGGGAAGGTGGAGGACGTGCTCGTCACCATCAACAAATTTAACTTAGAAGCCGACTTCATCATCTAAGATTACAAAGTCGACAAAGATCTGCCCATCATCTTGGGGCGACCATTTTTATCAACAGGTCGTGCCCAGATTGATGTGCACAAAGGAGAGATCACTTTGAGCGTAAATGGACAGAAGCTCAAGTTCAACATCATCCGAGCCATGAAGTTTCCTGACGACGAAGACCTAAATGAATCTGATGACGACCAGAGTTTGAATGAAGAAGAGAAGCTAGACAATGAAAATGAAGATGAGGATGCAAGCGCATCCATTGCGACATGTAATGCGATCATAGAAAAAACAAACAAGGAAGAAGAGATGATCGCAACCCAAGAAGAAGAGCCAACAGAAAATGAAGAAAGAGAAACAACACAACCGTCCTTGAAAGAACCACCAATAATAGAGTTGAAGACCCTGCCGAATCACCTAAAGTATACATTTTTGGGGCAGAATAAAAAGCTGCCAGTCATTACCTCTGAACTTAATGAAGACCAGGAGAATGCGTTGCTGAGCATTCTAAGAATATGTGCGAGCGATTGGCTAGACGCTTGCGAACATTCGAGGAATTAGCCCCGCATACTGTATGCACCGAATTCGTCTCGAAGAAAACCATAAAGGATCGATCGAATATCAGTGTAGACTCAACCATGCGATGAAAGAGGCCGTTAGGAAGGAGATCATCAAGTGGTTAGATGTGTGTATTATTTATCCGATAGCAGACAGCACGTGGGTCAGCCCCATGCAGTGTGTGCCAAAAAAAGGTGGCATGATGATAGTCTCTACAACTCCAAAGAACCGTCATCGGGTGGCGTATTTTCATGGACTATCGCACGATGAATGCAACAACGAAGAAAGATCATTTCCCTTTACCGTTCATTAACCAAATGCTAGATCGTGTAGCCCAAAATGACTTTTACTGCTTTCTAGATGGGTATGCCGGCTATAATCAGATTATGATAGCTCCCGAAGATCAGGACAAGACGACATTCACCTGCCCATATGGGACTTTTGCTTTTCGCCGCATGCTGTTTGAACTCTGCAATGCGCCGAGCACGTTCCAAAGGTGCATGATGGCCATCTTTTCAGAATATCTTGAGGATTCCATTGAAATATTAATGGACGACTTCTCTGTCTATGGGCACACATACGAAGTCTGTCTTACCAACCTAGAGAAGATATTGAAAAGATTCTAGGAGACGAATCTCATGCTCAACTGGGGAAAATGCCATTTTATAGTGTAGGAGGGCATTATGCTGGGGCATAAGGTATCTCGGGATGCGTTGGTGGTGGATAAATAAAAAATAGAAGCAATTGAAAAACTCCCACCCCCAACAAGTGTAAAGGTTGTAAGGAGTTTCTTGGTGCATGCCGGATTCTACAGACGTTTTGTCAATGATTTCTCAAAAATAGCAATGGTATTTATAGGAAATCAATGGTGAAAGGCGGCTTCTCTCTCCCAGTTGTAAAGATGGGACAACTTTAATTCTTGATGGACGTGCCAAATGATTGTTATCGATAAAGCTGAATGTACTTTGTGACCATTATCGGTTGTCAACATAATTTGGATTCGACTGTCATCAGCTTTCTGTCTCATCGCTCTTAATTGGCCTTCCAGCTAGATGCGCCCACCATGTTGCACTGACCAAGTTGCGGCGATCCTTCTCGACTGAATGTTTATTAGCACGATCAACGCAAAGTCTTGCGGTGAAGTTGCGTTCGACCGATAATTTCCTATGATCGCAATCTTGTATTGCATTAACGTATATTCTACACAAAAATACAAAAATCAATAGTTCTAATGTGCTGAACAGATACGACCGCAATATTATAGAATTTATGCTTAATGGACGCAATTTAACATATTTTAACAATGCAATCCAACATTGTTTAATAACTTAGCACTATGATAATGTGCATTTCTGCCTGTTATCACACCCCCCAAATTTAAACAATGTTTGTCCTCAAGCATAAGCTAAAGATTCCTTTAGCAATTCCACCGCAAAGTTCTTTTCCTAGATTTCTCAAGGATACTTCATTCAAGTCTTATATACTAGAATTTTCTTAAGTCTTATTAAAGTCTCTTTTTAAAATATTTCTAAGACCTAGGGACTACAAGTTTAGCTTTCAAAAGGACTTTACTAAATTTCGCAACATCGCATGATTTATTTCAAAAAGAAGATTTTCCACCGGGGTGTCAAATGATTTATCCTTGCACAAAAATTTTCTTTATTACTATTTTTTTTTTCTAACATTGCGCTGATCCGGGTGCCTTGCCTTCGTTTTAGCTTGCCCCCACGGGTGTCATGCGGACATCCAACTACGAACAATGCATTCTTTCTCAGACTAAACTCATATCGATTTGGCAGTGGACTTGCGGTCATTGATTTATGTGTTGTTCCTGGTGACTTACTTTCGTTTGGGCTTGCCCCCACATGTGTCATGCGGACATCCAACTACGGGTAAGTGCCTTTCACAACTTAACTCTTATCAACATGGGTTTCCCATTACGTTGACAGTGGAGTTGTTATTCTCAAATTTTTATTTTGTATTTATTATATTATTATTTTTTTAAAATAGCAAGGTCGAAAATAAATACCTTACCCCCAAATTTAAAATGCGGCAATGTCCTCATTGCCAAAAAATGAAAATAAGTTATGCGATGGTCATAGAATGCATTGTAAAGAGAATTTGAAAGAAAGCTAACAAACCCCTAACTTGTAGAAATATTACATAAGGTGATTATCTTAAGATTAAGTTAACGCTAATATATACGAAAGAAATCGAAGCATACTTTTCATCATTGAAATCATACTTGGAAAAGAAATAGAATGCGATCAAGTATACTCTTAGCCTCCTGATATGTTTTGTCCAGTAGACCACCAGCGGCTGTCGCATTGGCAGCGGTCTGCGAAGAGGGATTCAATTCTTGGTAGAAAATCTCCATTTGCACGCAGTCTGGTAAGCCATTGTGTGGACAGTCTCTTACCAACCGCTGGAACCTCGCCCAGGCATCGCTAAGCGATTTGCCATCTTCTTGTTCAAATTTTTTTTTAAATTTTCTTCTCTTAGCATTCTCAGTTGGTGGAAAATAATTCTTCATAGACGTTTCCACCACCTGTTCCCACGATGTTATCTCTCCCGAATCGAGAGAGTATGCCCAATTCCTCGCCTGATCACACAAAGAAAAGGAAAACAAAGTTAGTCGAACTTCCTCGGTTGAGATATTTTGGAACACAAAAGTGTTGTAGATTTCTATGAAGCTCCGGAGGTGGGCGTATGGGTCTTCGCCACGCCTTCCTCCAAACTGCCCAGCAGCCTGGATCATCTGCAACATTACCAGCTTCATTTCAAACCTCGATCCATCTAGTGCCGGCCTCATGATTCCTGCAGAGAAATCATAGAGGTTATGTGACGCATAGTCCCGAATGGGTCTATTGTGGTCATTCGCCAGTAGGATGGGGTTGGCCATTATATTATTCGCGTTAGTGGCCCTTGCGTCCGGTTGCTCCACCATTCTTGGTGTCTCTTTTTGTCGTTGTTGGTGGTCATGCACAATTATCCCATAATTGTCAAATTAAAAAATAAATATAATCATATTATATTCATTAACCTATAGTTTAATATCATATATAAATCATATTTGTATCCATTTTCCTCCATTTAATGTATCTCATACATAAAGTCAATCATATCATGTATAATTAACCAGTTCAATCATATAATATATAATCGAACTCCCTCTTTTCAATTTGAACATTTCAAGCTAACCCAAAAACTGAAACTTGAATCCATTGAGAAGGTGGACCTTATGAACCTATGGCTCGAAGCTCCAACGGTACGTGAATAGCTTAATAAACTCTTTAGCCACGGGATCCACCATTCGTTAACTACAGGGCACTCCACTAAAGATCGACAGCTGCACTCTTCACACCACAGATATATTTTTGTATCCATCAGATATAACCAATAAACAGTACGATAACCCTTCACAGATGTTCGTAAGTACAGTTGGGCCAATTTAACATTTTACCCCTGTAGTTACATCTAACTCCATAAGTACCACTGATCCCTCTAATGAACAATACATCATAGTCCTACTATGTGTGGACACCTCTCGGGTCATGAGAATGTGTGTGGTGCCATATCGTTCAAGTCCCGAGATTAGCCCTTAAGGGAGCAATCTATCTACTTACCCCTACTTTGGGGAAGGAGTGAATTCCATCTTGTGTAACTGAGTTCCCAGCTCCCATATCAGACGAATCCCCAAAGTCGTAGGTGTTTGAGTATATTAGCAAGCAGCAGAAGCAATAAGGATCAATAAGCACTCTAATTCATTAATTTTGGCAAAAACTAAAACATGCTTTTGCAGAAACAAGTGGGTTTCAAGTCATACCTTTATAGAACTTCTTCAAAGCTCCATTTCCAGCTGCAAATTTCTCGAAATCTTCTTGTAGACAACCTCAAGATCTTCCCCACTATTCTTTTGGTACTCTAGATTGAGTTGTAGGATTCAAAATAAACTTGAATGAAGGGAACTTGGAGAAGAACTCACAGCACAACCCACTTGAAGAACACCTTCTTCACCACAAATTTTTAAGCAAAAATTCTATCGATTGCATGCCTTAATTCTACTCCAATCTTCTCAATATATTGCAGACTAACATGCAAAGAAGATGGTTGCATGAGATGCAGCTCATGCTTGGAGTTATTGAAGCCAAAGTTTATGGGTTTTGTGTGAGCTACTTTGAAGGTAAATGGAAAATCCCATAAATCCATTTTTGTGTTCTTGTAACTCTTTCAATTATTTCCAATTGATTTCAAAAATCAATTTGATTTATAAAATTGAAAATATTATTAATTTTACGAAATTAATTTTTCTAATAAAATTAATAAGTAATTATTTAAACAATTTAAATACTTCTAAATAATTTAATATCAAATATTAAATTAATTTTACACAAATCCACCTTCTTATATTTAAATCATATTTAAATATTAATTCTCCAATTTCATTTAACTCTTAAAATTAAACATGTAATTATATCTCATATAATTACTAATTCCCTTAATTCTAATTTGAATGTTTCAAATTAACTTATCACGCTACTCTAAAGCTAATCCATTTACGAGCTAGTAGGGGGACCTCGCGGACCTACAGATCATGGGCTCCAACGTTCTGAGTTTAGTTGGCTAAACTTATTATACCAAATTAACCACCATTTGTTAACTAATGGGTCACTCCACTAAAGCCCATAGTTCAATCCCCCCCCCACTGTAGATATATTATGTCCACTCGATATAACCATGATTAATAAGTTAACCCTTCATAGATTGTTCTAATAACATTTGGGTCAAATGTCTGTTTTACCCCCGAGATTACCTTTTGTTCCTTAAGTCCCACTAATCCTCTAATGAACAATTGATTTTTTATTCGATCAATAAACCGAGTCCCTCTCGGGCCAATGAGAGGATGGGGCCCCTTGCTCAAGACCCAAAATCAGCATTTAAAGGAATAACCTCTCTACTATCCCTAATAGCAGGTAGGAGTGAATTCCTTCTTGCACCCTATGTCCCCAACTATCTATCCGGTCTTACCCCTTAAATGAGAGGCTTATTGAACCGACGTTGTTGAGCCAACCCTCACCTATACAAATCTAAGGATAATCCCGAATAAACAGAAGTTCATAGTTAGCTCAGGATTAAGGTCTAGTTACCTAGGTCATCTCTCTGAAATAGTCTTAAACAATAAACAACATTATAAAGTAAGAGTGACTGATTTCGTGATCCGATCTTGTACAAACCCTTTTGCACAGGACGCCCCCACTCTTCATGTCATAACATGTATGAATTAGGATCACTTCATTTGTAGCACTTTACAACTCTTTGTAACAACTACACAGTAGGCCGCATCCAATATTGTTACCATAATAAGGCACCAAATCTTATTCATATACTATAGATTATTTTGACTATTTACTCCAACCTGATCCACTTTTATCTCTTCACATAAAGTTAAAGTACTTATGTAATAATCAAGGGACTTTTAGGTTTATTGGATTTCTTAAAAGCAATACATATATTCAATAACAACTTATTGAATTTTCAGAATAAGTTTTATTGTTTACAAACCATGAGTTTTAGGACATAAAATCCAACAGTAGGTTTGAGTCGGCGACCTGGCCACTCGCACCCATGAAAATCAAGGGACAACCCTTAAAGGCAAGAGTTCCCAACTCACTCAGGATTGAGGTCATGTTACCTATGGTCATCCTAGTGAAGTTAAGTCTTTGTCATGAATGGTGTTATATAACGAGATGTTAACACTTCGTGATCAGGTCTTATACAAACTCTTTGTATAGGACGCCCCCGTTTGCATGTCCCCACACAAATGAACAGGATCAAACCATTTATAGCAAGTTACAACACTTGTAACTATTCCACAAAGCAGGCCGCATCCATAGCATTACCAGGATAAGGTTTCCCTCCTATATTCATATACTACAGACCATTTTGGTTATCACTAAAGACATGATCCATTTGTATGTTACCACATACATGCTTAAGTTACATATTGGTAACCAGGGATTTTAGTTTATTGGTTTGTGATAAAGGAAATAAAACATCCAATGTTCAAAGACAAGTAGTGAAGAAAATATCATATATTATACATCACAAGCGTCCGTACAAAACTGTGTTTATAAACTACAGGACACGAGACTTTAGGGCATCATCCCCAACAATCTCTCACTTGTCCTAAAGAGAGTGGGGTGTACAAAAACTAGTACAAAAAAATATACTAGGGCACTAAGGCCCAATACAATAAAATCTCCCACTTTCCCTAGTCCATCTGCGGGCGATCCTGTAGACCCATGCTCTGAAGGTGGACCTCAAACACTATAGCCATGAGAGCCTTCGTAAATGGGTCAGCAACGTTGTGCTCCAAAGCGATCTTTATGACTATCATGTCCCCTCAATGCACTATCTTGTGGATCAGATCGTACTTTCGCTCTATGTGTTTGCCACACCTATGACTCCTGGGCTCTTTGGAGTTCGCCACATCACAACTATTGTCATAATAGAGGGTGATGGGACTAGACAGATTTGGAGCAACTTCCAGCTCTGTCAAGAACTTCTTAAGCCAAACGGCATTCTTAGCAGCTTCACAAGTCGCCACGTGCTCGACCTCCATCATAAAGTCGGAAATGCACTCTTGCTTAGTGCTTCACCACACTACAGCTCCTTTGTAAAGAGTAAAAACTGACCTTGAAGTGAACTTCCGAGAGTCCTTATCAGTCTGAAAGTCAGAATCTGTATCTAGTAAGGATCAAATCCCTAGACCCATACACGAGCATGTAGTCCGTCATTCTCCAAAGATACTTGAGGATGTTCTTAACTGTGGTCCAGTGACCCTAGCCTGGGTTAGACTAATACCTACTGACTATTCCTACAGTATAACAGATGTCTGTCCTAGTATAGAGCATTACATACATCAAACTACCAACAGCAGATGCATATGGGACCCATCTCATCTTCTCAACCTCTCAAGGCGTCTTAGGACAAATATCCTTAGATAAAGTGACTCCATGCCTGAATGGCAATAGGCCCCTTTTGGAGTCTTGCATCAAGTACTTGAGCAACATCTTGTTAATGTACGATGGCTGAGATAGCACTAGCAGTTTGTTCTTACGATCCCGAAAGATCTGTGTACCCAGAACAAACTGAGCCACTCCTAAATCTTTCATTTGGAATTGGATTGCTAGTCAGTTCTTAACTACAGTCAGTAAACCTACATCATTGCCAATGAGTAGGATATCATCTACATACAACACTAAGAAAACTACTAAACTGTTGACAATTTTCTTGTAGACACAAGGTTCATCAACGTTTTGGTCAAAGTCGTATGATTTGTTCAAGCCCTGGAATCAATCGTTAAGGGAGCAATTTATCTACTTACCCTGCTTCGGAGAAGGAGTGAATTTCAACTTGTGTAGCTGAGTTCCCAACTCCCCAATCAGATGAATCCCCAAAACGATAGGCTTGTTGAGTCAGCAATCTGGCCACCCTCTGTTGGGGTTGATGCCTTAAATCTCTTAGGGTCCTGTAGTTTGTAAACATCTATATGAATAAACATTTTCGTGATTTTTAATATGAGATATTTTATTCACTTCAATCTCTAAAATATGAGATATTTTAGTTGCATTAACCACAAACCAATAAACTAAGATCCCTGGTTATCGTTATAACTTAAGTATGTATGTGGAGACATACAAGTGGATCGTGCTTTAAGTGATAACCTAAATGGTCTGTATTATACGGATAAAGGAGGGAAACCTTATCCTAGTGACACTACAAGTGTGGCCTACTTTGTAGGTATTATAAGTGTTGTAAAGTGCTACAAATGGTCTGATCGTGACCATTCGTGTATTAGACATGCGAGCGGGGATGCTCTATATAAAGGAATTTGTATAAGAATGGACCACAAAATGCTTAGTCTCGTTATATAACGTCGTTCATGACAGAGACTTTCATTTCACTAGAATGACCATAGGTAACAGGACCTTAATCCTGAGTGAGTTGGGAACTCCTGCCTATCGTCGACTCAAACCTACTACTTTGAATGGGACCAATTTATCTACTTACCCCTGCTTCAGGGAAGGAATGAATTTTTTCTTGTGTAACTGAGTTCTCAACTCCCCAATTAGACGGATTCCAAAAATGGTAGGCCTGTTGAGTTGGCAATCTAGCCACTCTACCCATACAAATGAAAGGACCACCCTCATGAGCAGGAGTTCCCAACTCACTCAGGATTAAGGTCATGTCACCTATGGTCATTCTAGTGAAATGTAAGTCTCAATTATCAACGGCATTATTAAAAGAGACTAATCATTTTGTGGTCCGGACTTATACAAACTCTTTGTATAGGATACCCTTACTCGCATGTCTCCACATAAATTGTTAGGATCAGACCATTTGTAACACTTTATAACATTTGTAAAATCTACAAAGCAGGTCGTATCCGTAGTGTCACCAATATACGAACAGAGGTGCCTTCTTCCATTTTGTAGTTGAATATATACTTAAGATTCTCATGCATAAGCTATTCAGACAGTTGTCCAAACATCCCCCGCACTGAGACCATGGGCTCATGTTTCTTGCCCAAGACTTCACAAAAACTTGCAAAGATGTAGGCTCGGGCCTTCTCCCACCCATGTCCATTGCTCATATGCCTCCTGAACATTTCAAGCACATTTGAAGCTGAAATAGAAGGAAATACCTCCGTAAGGGCGAACATGAGATCCTCGATGATATGAATCATCGTGATCATGTGTTTCCATGTCGAAAAGTTATCGCCAGTTAATTTTTCGCCCCACTCGTGAGTAAATATTTTGTAGTAGCCTCATTAGACCGTACATCTTTCTTGGTATATCCAGATAATAGGTAGGAGCATAAACTGAAACATTCTGAAGCTACAAAGATAGTTATTAGTGCTAAACAAAGCTAACATGGCTGTGGCCATTTTGAAAAGATGTTGCTTAAAATACGAACAAAATTTTATTAGATTTTGCTAAACCATATTTCACGATTTAATTTTGCAAAACAGTTTCAAGCACCCTAAGTGAAAGACTTCTATTTTGCAATGATGCCCCAGCGAGGCAAGACAAACGTCACCGGTTGGGTGATCAGATGCCTCTTCGTTAGGATGAGACATTCCCAACCATTAGGCAGAACCAACTCTTGGAACTGAACCTAACAGCCACCATTTATTCGATCCATAACTGTTAACTTTTAACAATTCCACGTAAGTGTGACCCCTCGCTTTTGGTGCTAGAGTCCCGTCCTAATCAGCCTACTGTAGGGAAGAAGCAAATTAGGACAAAAGACTAAGTTACCTTATCCTCTTACAGGAGATTAAATAAAGAAACGCGCAAAACTGTCATCCTGTAGTGGGACACTCTCAGGGTGCCTCGAGGTGATGCGCAGTAACTTTATTCAATCCAACGAGATAGACTGAGGGATATGCTGTCGCACTTCCCGTTCCCACTTACTATGAACACTCTCTCCATCCACCTTGATATTGACCTACCCAAATACCATCCCTTAGGGGAACACGCCAAAGGTGCCTCAAGGCCGAGGGTAGATCTCACGATGTGGACTATTTAGGAGAAATGTGAAAGGTTTAAGTGAAGCATCTAATGGCCTAAGTACCTCCCACTGAATGTTCTACCTAGGGCTTCATTAACCTAGACACTTCGGCTACTGATTTTAGCCTAAGTTGTATTTTTAGGTCTGCTCATAAACAAATTTTGTCTATGAAATATGAACAAGTTCAAGTAGTCACATTTAAACACTTTAATGGACTATCCTTAACTTGCATGCATGCATCAGATCTATCTAATTCAGCTTTCCAGGTAAGTTCCCAAGTAGGGGTGTTACATTTCTGTCAACTTAAATACCCCAGCCTAGTCAGAACACGCCTTAGACAAAAGGTCCCTTATAGATAGATTTGCTACACTTTAACCTTTTATTAGTCAATTTAATCATATTAAACTAATTAAAAGATTAAAGCCTTAGGGTTGCTACGTGATCTTAGGTCTATGTGATCCATGTTTTAAACATTTTAAAACCATGAATTAAACCTAAGTGAGCATGCATGTCTTTCTTATTGCTTTTAATTCTAATTTCTCTTTAACTTTTAAAAAGAAACAACTAAAATACATCCCGCACAACTAGGTGTTTATAACACTTATAAAGTAACCTATGTGTCATGCTTGATGCAATGTCCGGTCATTACTATACATAACTTTTATATACGCGTAATAACCAAGCAAACATGCTTTCCATTCACCCTTATACTATAACAATTATAATATAAAGATGATGCATATCAATGCTTTGTATGCATGCATAAATATAAATCTTATATTATATGATGCATGAGCATGCTCTTACATAATTAAATCATTCTTCTCTAAATTATAACATTTACAATAAAGAGATGATGCATGACCAAGGAGGCTGCGAAGCCTAATCGTGTAGGCGATCGCTGAACGCGGCGAAAGGTAAATGATTTACCGTGTGTTGCTAAGCGATCGTTTATTCAGTTACTAAGCGATGAAGCTTGCTGAGCTAAACGATCGTCTAGTACACGTGCGTGTTAAACGATACACAAGCATCCCATCATCTACATGACTCGATACTCAGCAATCATTTACCCCATCGTCTACACGACCCGATCAACCCCTAATCATCTTCTTCCTCGAAGAATTGCAACCCTTGCTTCGATCTTCTTCACGAACGACTCAAGACTCAAACTGACTTTGAACTACAGACTCGATAACGATTAATAATGCCCAAAAATATAGGGGCCTTTACAATCAACCGAAAATGTAAAAGAATTAAATCAAATCGAGACTAACATCCCAGAAAACTCCATTAATCCGCACATCAACAACAATTGAACAATTAAACAGAGCAGATATGCACCCACCAAGAATGTATATGCAATTCGTTGCAACAATGAAATTGGAATATTAGAACTTGGCTCTGATACCAATTGAAGGAACACTTACCGAAGAGCATCAATGAGCGCGTTCGGATCTTTCCGATTTCATTGTGACCGAAATACCACACACACATTCTAATCAATAGTTATGCAAATTACACTAATTAACGACATGTTTTGATAAATAAATACAAGGGATTGAGTTCACATACCAGTTGAAGACTCTCTTCAATTTCGAACTCAACACAGCGGAAGAACCTCTATGTTCTCTACTGCCCAGCAAAACAGTCGACTACGATAGCACGATCGTCTACACGAACGACAACAACACGAACAAGCACGTGCAAGCAGGAGTAGGGACAACACCACCACTTAAAGCCCTTGGTATTCTCGGAGTGAGAATCCAAAGCGTGGTCTTTATTGAATTTGGTAGAGGTCGGAAGAACGGACTGATCGTGTAGACGATAAGAAAATGGGAAAGAAAGCTCTCGTATAACTGGGATGCATATCGTTTAGACAAAGCTACACGATCGTGTAGGTTTTACTAAGCGATTGTCTAGTAATAGGTAAACGATTGTTTAGAAAACGCGGCACGCTAGGTGATCGTTTACGAAAGCTAAGCGATCGTTTAGAGAAAGGCGTGCGATCGTTTAGACGTGGGTGTGCGATTGTTTATGCGATGAAGCTCTGTCGTATAGGCTTTCAGCTAAGCGATCAAGATGTTTTCAAACCGATCGCGAATTTTTACAAACCCTTAACAAAATGAAACAAATTTTCATTTTATTCTTCAATTACAATAAACGAATACTAAATTTCCTACTAATGCACGATAGAGGAGAATATTTCGGGCAATTATCACATAATTAACCAATTTAATTAATAAGTGAATATAATCATATTATATTCTTACCCTATAGTTTGATATCATATATCTACTATAGTAATTTCTCCTCCACTTGATATAAAACATATTTATATCTAATTTCCTCCAAAATAATGTATGTCATACATTTAGTCAATTATATCATATATAATTAACCAGTCCAATTATATCATATATAATCGAATTTCCTCTTGTCAAATTGAACATTTCAAACTGACCAAAAAATTGATTCTCGACTTTATCCAAGCTACCTATGGGACGTTATGGACCTGTGGCTCAAAGCTCCAACCGTACGTGAATAGCTGACTAAACTCTTTAGCCATGAGATCCACCATCAGTTAACTGCCAGACATTCCATTAAAGACCAACAGCTGATCTCTCCATACCACAAGTACATTTGTGTGTCCATCGGATATAACCGATCATGAGTACGATGACCCTTCACCCGATGCTCACCACATACATGCTTAAGTAACATACAGATAACCAAGGATTTTATGTTTATTGGTTTATGGTAAAGCAAATAAAACATACTGAGCAAAATCAAGAAGTGAAGTAAAATATCAAATATTATACAACACAAACGTTCGTACAAACTATAGAACACGAGACTTTAGGGCATCAACACCAACAGGTCTATCCTATAGACCTATACTCTACTGGTGACCTTCAAACACAGTAGCCGTGAAGGCCTTCGTAAATAGATCAGCAACATTATGCTCTAAAGCTATTTTCGTGACAATCTCGTCCTCTTAATGCACAATCTCTCGGATGATATGGTATTTTCGCTCAATGTGCTTGTCAAGCATATGACTCCGAGGCTCACAAGAATTTGCCACAACACCACTATTATCACAATAAAGGGTGATTGGCCTAGACATGTCTGGAACAACTTCCAGATTAGCCAGGAACAACTTGAGTCAAACGACCTCCTTAGCAGCTTCACAAGCTGCTACATACTCGACCACCATGGTGGAGTCCGTGATGCACCCCTGCTTGGTGCTTCGCCATACTACAGCCCCTCCATTAAGAGTGAACAATGATCCTAAAGTGGATTTCCTAGAATCCTTAACAGTCTGAAAATCAGGCCTATCTATAGGCGGATGCAATCCTATAGACAGGCGTTGCTACAGCTTCACACTAAGCAAATAAGGTTTTCTCACAACACATACGTAATGCATACCTCCCGATGGTTTGCTACATGCTTCATATTCCAATGTCATATGATTAAGTATACGATACTCTAACAGTCTCACTAAGTGATGCAATGAAAGTCAAAGATGCTAAGTAAATGAAGATGGAGATGGAGTCGAAGGAAAATACAGAAATGCATTGATCACAAAATGTATTAATTCCTTAACCAAAATGTAATACAATACAATATAAAGAAAGAAGAGAAAATGAAAGGACCAGTTGGAAGCAATGTCTTGCTTCTAGTGGATGTGTGTCAAGGTTGCCAATGGTGCCATGGAAGGGTGGTGGAGCTGACTCTCTAGGATCTAACTCCGGCGAAGGCTTCGATCGTCACTTGGAATGGATGAAGAAGATGAAGAACTCTCAAGCTTTCTTCTAACGCTTTGGTCTAGATCACAAGGATCCACCCGAAGGTAGAAAACCTTAGATGAAAACCTTGGATGATTTGAAATCTGCTCAGTGGCCTCTATTTATAGCGCTTGATCGCCGACAGTATTAATGGACCTGCTCTGATTCTGACATTCGTGACGCGATGGTCCTTTTCTGAGTCTCTGTTGCTCGCACCATGGTAAGTGAAATGTCAACATCATCTTTTGATTTTCCCGAGATATGCGTTAATGTTTCCATTCCACCAACCTTACGTTCTTCCCGCTACAATGGTTTTCATCGTGTAGCTGCAATCTTGCGATGAACGCATTCGCATAATTACCGCAACATCTATGCGATGACCGCATTCGCATGATTACCGTAACTTCTATGCGATGATCGCAATCGCTTGACAATCGCAACTCCTATGCGATGGACGCATGCGGTTGATTAACGCAACACCCATGCATTGAACGTATGCTTTCACCTTTGCGATGGAGAAATTCTCCGCATGCGATCGTCTATGCGATAGTCCGGCTTCCACGTATGCGTCCACTTCCTGCATTAACTACAAAGATAGACAATTGAACGCATAATAACACATAATAGTGGCTTAGCCAAGATTCTTAATGCTGAACGACGCAAACTCATTTTCTTATGAATTCCTAACATAATTGCCGCATATTCTGCTTAACAGCCCTCATAATTCTAAATAAAAGGCCTAAGATGACGTGCATTTCTGCTCGTCATCAATGGGTCGCTAGCCAGTTCTTAACTGAAGTCAGTAAGCCTACGTCATTCCCAATGAGTAGGATATTGTCTACATATAACACTAGGAAAACTACTGAACTGTTGATGATTTTCTTGTAGACACAAGGCTCCAACGTTTTGTTCCAAGAACGAGATGCCTATTTCAGTCCATAAATGGACCGATTTGACCTACAAATATTTTTCTCTTGACCATGTGCTATGAATCCCTCGGGTCGCACCATATAAATGGTCTCCTCAAGATTGCCATTCAAAAAAGCAGTCTTGACATCCATTTGCCATATCTCATAGTCATAATATGAGACAATGGGTAGGAGGATGTGGATAGACTTCAGCATGGCAACAGGCAAGATCGTCATAGTCGACTCCCTCTACCTGGGTATAACCTTTTGCCACCAGTCTAGCCTTGAAGGTTTGCACCTTCCCATCAGAACCCTGTTTCTCTTGTAGATCCATTTACAACCTGTAGGTTTAATCTCATCAAGTTGATCTATAAGATCCCAAACTGAGTTGAGGTACATAGACTCCATCTCGAGATCCATGGCTTTGACCCATTCATCTCTGTCAACATCCTCCATTGCCTTCTTATAAGACAACGGATCCTCAACCTCGCTATCAACTACCATAGCTAGGATTTTAGTTAAACCCATATAGCGAATAGGTGGGTTCACAACCCTCCCACTACGTCGAGGTTCCTTTAACACTTGAGGTCGATTTGACCTACTAGATGAACTTACATCAACAACTCTTGTTGAGGTAGTAGGCTCTTCAACAACTCTTATTGAAGATTCAATAGTTTCTTTGGAAAGCTCATTCAACACGATTTTGCTCTTAGGTCTGTGCTCCCTTATATGATCCTTCTCAAGAAAAGTAACGTTTGTCGATACAAACACTTTATTTTCCTTAGGATCATAAAAATAACCCCTTCGTGTCCCTTTGGGATAGCCTACAAATAGGCACAGCATTGAACGTGGTTCAAGTTTTTTAGGATTAGCCTCAAGCACATGTGTTGAACAACCCCAGATGCGGAAGTGACGTAAACTGGCTTTACGCCCATTCCACTACTCCAAAGGTATTCTGACAACACTCTTGGAGGGAACACAGTTTAGGATGTAAGCTGCAGTCTCTACTACAAAACCCCAAAACGAGTCCAATAAGGAAGCGTAACTCATCATGGAACGAACCATGTCCAACAGGGTTCGATTTCTCCTTTCTCATACACCATTCTGTTGGGGTGTACCAGATGCCGAGAGTTGAGAAACTATTCCATGTTCTATCAAATAGTTCTGGAACTCAGAATCCAAAAACTCTCCACCTCGATCAGATCGAAACATTTTAATCCTTTTACTTAATGTGTTTTCAACTTCAGCCTTGAACTCTTTGAACTTTTCAAAGGACTCAGACTTATGTTGCATTAAACAAATGTACCCATACCTTGAATAATCATCAGTAAAAGTGATGAAGTATTCATAGCCTCCCCTGGTTCGTACATTCATCAGACCAAAGGTCTGAATGCAATAACTCTAGAGCCTCTTTGGCCCTATAACCTTTTCTAGAAAAGATCTTTTAGTTTTTTTTCCTTCAAGGCATGACTCACACACAGGTAAAGAATTTTCTTCTAACTCATTTAGAAGTTCATTCTTCACCAACCTCTCAATCCTATTGAGATTAATGTGCCCTAAATATAGGTGTGAAAGTTGGGTATTTTCTTTAGGAGAAACTTTAAGTCGTTTGTTTTGAGTTACGACAGTTTTAAACATCTCTATGTTATGGTGGGAAGTTGTTGCTAACGGCCTTAGCACATACAAATTATTTTCCAGTTGAGCCGAACATATATCAACACCATTTTTCAGAATAAACACTTTATTAACAGAAAAATTCAAGATGTAATTACATTCAAGCAAAGACTTTACAGAAATTAAGTTTTTCTTTAAATCAAGAACTACATACACATTATTTAAAATAATAAACCTATTCTGTAAAGTCAACCGGAGACCTCCTACTGTCATAGGTGAGATGACGTGCCCGGTTCCAACTCGCATCGTCATCTCACCAGCACCAAGCTACCGCTAGGAACTAATTCCCTGAAATGAAGAACAAACATGGTTAGTGGCCTCATAGTCAATAATTCAAGCAGAATCATCATTCTCTACTAAACAAATCTCCAAAACCAGTAAATTGTATTTACCATGTTTGGCCTTCTTCTTCTCAGCCAAAAAACGTAGGCAGTTCTACTTCCAGTGCCCATCCTGGTTGCAGTGTAAACATTTTCCCTTTTCAACCCGCACTGGTTGCCTACCCTGCGGAGTGGTAGGTTATGGGTTAGCAGGTGCCTTCCCCTTATAACCCTTCTTCTTCTTCCACTTGTTGGTGCCAGAAGAAGAAGGTGCAGACTTAGTTCCAGAGGTCAAACCTTTATGGAACTTTTTGGATGATGAAGTAACATTTGCCTCACCAACCTTCTTTTCCTTGGTAACGACTCTAGAATTATACTAAACTGGCTGGCCTCATCGATGCTCGATCTGTTCATCTCTACCACGTTGAAGTGGACCATCATGTTCAGAACATGTTCACGAACAGATGTACCCTCCTTCATCTTGGAGTTAAAAATGAACTTAAGAGCACTGTGCTTTAGCTGCATGGACGGTTGTCCAAACATTCCACTCAGGGACTCCATGATCTCGCGTACAATGATCATGGGCTCATGCTTCATGGCAAAAACGTCGTTAAGGCTGGCCAAGATATACATTCGCCCGTGTCCAATGCTCGTATGCCTCTCGAACATTTCGAGCGGCATTGAGAGATGGAATAAGAGCACAATCGTCCATAAGGACGAATCTTAAGTCATTGATGATAAGGATCGTGTAAACTGTATTCTTCCAACTAGCGTAGTTCTCGCCAGTCAGTTTATCAGCGGCTAATAAAACAAGAGTAGTGGAAGCCATTTTAAAAGTTACCGAAAAATGAACAAACTTAATGAGTCTACTTAAATTACAACTTTTAACACCAATTAAGTTTTAGATAGTTCTATTGTACCTTAAGTGACATCTATTTTGTAATGATGCCCCAGTGAGGCAGGACAAAAGATATCGTAAGGTAATCAAGTGCCCTTTCACTAGAATGAGACAATCTCAACCATTAGATAGAAAAAACTCTTTGTAACTGAATCTAATTGTCACCATTGTTCGGGCCAGAATTTGTTAACATCCTTCACAATTTCGTGTAAGTGTAACTCCTCATTTTAGGCCCTAGAGTCTTGCCTAATGCGCTCATCGTAGAGAAAAAAAAACAAATTAGAATAAGAGACTAAATCAAACCCTATACATTTCTGGAGATTAGATAAATAGTTGTGCAAAAATAGCCATCCTTTAGGGGGACACTCCCAGGGTGCCTCAAGGTGATGCACTAAAACTTTATCCAACCTAATGAGAGAGACCGAGGAATATGTTGTCACATGTCCCACTCCCACTTACTATGAACATTATCTTCATTCACTTTGGTATTGATATACCCAAATGTCATCCTTTAGGGGGACACTCCCAGGGTGCCTCGAGGTCGAGAATAGATCTCACGGTGTGAACTTTTTAGGGAGAAACGTGTAGAGGTAAAGTGAAGTATCATATACCCCAATTACCTCCCACTAAATGCTCTACCTAGGGTTTCATTAACTTAGTAAATCCAACTACTGCTTTTAACTAAGTGGTTGTTTAATTTGCTAAAAAAGAACATTTGCTTTTGATGATTAAACAAATTTGTTTCAAGTCTTATTAAACATTTTAACAGACTTTCATCAAATTTGCATGCATGCAACAAATCTATCTAATTAACTTTTCCAGTTAGGTTTCTAGGTAGGAGTGTGACGTTTCCATCGACTTAAGTACCCCAACCTAGCTAGAACCAGCCTTAGCCAAAAGGTCCCTTATAGATAGATTTGGTACATATTTAATCTTTTATTAGTCAATGTAATCCTATTAAACTTAATTAAAAGATTAAACTTAGGTATCTGATCTCATTAGAACCATGATCTTAGGTCTATCACCATCAAATTTTAAAACACTTTTAAAACATGATTAAAGCCTAAGTTTGCATGCAACTATTTCTTATGATTTTTATTCTAATTTCATTAATTATAACACTTATAAAAAAAAATGAAACAATTAAAACCATTCACATTGCTAAGCTAGACATTCACAAGGTTTTTATAACTTTTATAAATAAACATAAGTGTCATGCTTCATGCAATGTTCAATCATTACTAATCTATAACTTTTATATAACAAGTAATGAACTAAGCATACATGTTAACATACATCCTTATATTATAACATTTATAATAAAGATAATGCATTGATATGCTTTGATGCATGCATATATTATAACTCTTATATTATATGATGCATGAGCATGCTTTAATATAATTTTATCATGCAAACTACTCTATTATAACACTTATAATATAATGATGATGCATGAATAAAATGCACAACCTATGGTGGGTTTTAAAACTATATGACATACATTATGCATATAATCTAAACATATATCACATGTACATTTCAATAAAAATTGATGGATTGGGATAATATGCCTCAAAACTGAAAAATAAAAGCTAACTATTACAAAAGAATCGAGTCAACCGACTCAAATAGGCGAACCGAGTCTTGAACCATCCGCTCGAAGCCTCGTCACTTGATCATGTAGCAACTTCTTTAGATCGTCGAGTAACACACATCGAGTATAAACGATCGTGTAGCATTGATCGAATGGCTAAGGACTATGCGATGAGCATAAAAGTTCATGCGATCGTCCAACGCACATCGAGTAACGCATGCCATGCGATGGTGCAACCAACGACTATGTGATGAGCATGATTGGCTACACGATCGAGCAGCAAGTGACGAGTATCATATACCAAGTGATCGTACAGCTAGTGATTATGCGGTGAGCATGCTAGCCTACATGATCATTTAGCGCGCGTGCCATGCGTCGAGTATCATATACTCTACGATCATTTACAACAAGCGTCTACGCGATCGAGTAGCCAACGCAACACGATCGAGTAAACTCTTTACTCGATTGCATAGAATTAGCTATGCGATCATTTAGCAAATACTACACGATCGAGTAGAAATTTCTACATGATTGCATAGCCAAATCTAAAAAATAGTGTAGCTTAAGCCACACGATGTGACCAACGATTTTTCTTCTCCCTCGAAGCAAACCACGACCCCTTGCGTCTGAAGCTTCATCACGAACGGCTCAAACAAACAAAAAATAAATACAGACTCAATTACAAGTTAATAATGCCCAAAAACACAGGGGCCCTTACAAATTAACTTTTGTAAAAGTAAAGAAAGCTTAAACAAAGTGGAAATTATCTTGTAAACATCCATCAACAACATCCATAACCACACTTAACAAATGCATTGCAAAATACTTAAAACCCACCAAGACTGTAAATGACATTCAATACAGCAATGAAATTTGGAAATCAGAACAACCTGGCTCTGATGCTAATTGAAGGAACTCTAAATATAGAAGACCTCACAGTAGAAGCAGATCGTCCCAAACTCCATTGTGAAAGAATTCAAACATTTACAATCATACTAAACATATTATGCATTAATCAATAAATTAGAGCATGCTTCGAATCAAATACAAAAGATAAAAGAGACAATACCTTTGAAGAACTCTTTCTTCACGTATATCCCTCGAACTAACTCGAACGCAACAAGCAAGAACTCGAAGTCCCTCGAACACTAGCAATGAGTAAAACTCAATCCTTAAACAATCGACACAACCATAAGAGTACCTTGGTATTCTCAGTGTGAGAATCTAGGAGTTGTGGGCTCTAGCTGATTTTGAATAGAGGGAAGGATTAGAGTAGACGATCGAGTAAGCGATAACACAGTCATATAGCAGATGCAAGCCTATCGCATAGACTCTATACTCGATCGTTTAAAAATGAGTACTATCGTATAGTAAAACTCGATCCCTATCGTTTAGTCACTCAATAGTTAATAAAGTTAGTCGTTTGTTGCAATCATCTAAGATTTTGGGAGTTGGAATAGGAGGACAGGCCTCCATAAGGGCAAACATGAGATCCTCGATGATAAGTATCATCATGATCATGTGTTTCCATGTTGAAAAGTTATCGCCAGTTAATTTTTCGACGCTAAGTAAAGCTAACGTGGTTGTGGCCATTTTGAAAAGATTGTTGCTGAAAAACAAATAAAACTTCAATTAGATTTTCCTAAACCACATTTTAACCAATTAATTTTGCAAAACAGTTTCAAGTACCCTAAATGTAAGACTTCTATTTTGCAATGATGTCTCTCAACCATTAGGCAGAACCAACTCTTGGAACTGAACCTAACAGCCACTATTTATTTGGTCCAGAACTGTTAACCTTTAACATTTCGTGTAAGTATGACCCCTCTCTTTCAGTGCCAGAGTCCCGTCCTAATCAGCCCACCGTAGGGAAGAAGCATATTAGGACAAGAGACTAAGTAACCCTATCCTCTTATAGGAGATTAAATAAAGAAACGTGCAAAACTGTCATCCTATAGGGGGACACTCCCAGGGTGCCTCGAGGCGATCCGCAGTAACTTTATTCAATCCAACAAGGGAGACCAAGGGATATAATGTTGCACTTCCCGCTCCCACTTACTATGAACACTCTCTCCATCCACCTCGATATTGACTTACCCAAACATCATCAGTTAGGGGGACATGCCAAAGGTGCCTCGAGGCCGAGGGTAGATCTCACGGTGTAGACTATATCGGAGAAACATGAAAGGTTTAAGTGAAGCATCATATGTCCCAATTACCCCCCATTGAATATATACCTAAGGGTTCATTAACCTAGACAATCTGGCTACTGATTTTAGTCTAAGTCATCTTTTTAAAGTCCGCTCATAATCAACTTTTGTCTATGAAATATGAACAAGTTCAAGTAGTCACATTTAAACACTTTAATGGACTGTCCTTAACTTTCATGCATGCATCAAATCTATCTAATTCACCTTTCCAGGTACATTCCCAGGTAGGGGTATTACGTTTCCGTCAACTTAAATACCCCAACCTAGACAAAATCCGCCTTAGACAAAAGGTCCCTTATAGATAGATTTGTTACACTTTAACCTTTTATTAGTCAATTTAATCGTATCAAATTAATTAAAAGATTAAAACCTTAGGGTTGCTAATCATATTAGAACCGTGATCTTAGGTCTATGTTATCCAAGTTTTAAACATATTAAAACCATGAATTAAGCCTAAGTGAGCATGCATGTCTTTCTTATTGCTTTTAGTTCTAATTTCTTTTTAACCACTAAAAAGAAACAACCACTAGAAGAAATTCAGGCTTTAATGTCGGTTTTAAACCAACATTAAAGATAGTGTTATTAAAGCCGTTTATGTCGGTTGTCTTTGATGTCGGTTTTAAACCGACACTAAAGGGCTTCAATAACACCAATAACACAGCCTTCAATGTCGGTTGCAACCGACATTAAACCTTTTCTTTTTTTTGGATTCTTAACCGACATTGAAGCCCAAATCTGTCCGTTTTATCAATTATTGTCCGTTTTTTAAAGTTCCCTTGCCAAATCCATTTTTCGGTAAAAAAGTATAACATGACACATCATCATCGAACACTATGGCTATGACATTATTCATGTATGGATTGTAAATCTATTACATTTAATCCACAAATTCTGCTATAGAATTATAATTTAAAAGGCGTACAATAATTCAAGCCTTGAAAACACAAATTACATGTAATACAAAGATTATGATTTTACAAGGGGCAACAGAATCTTCCGTGTAAGGGCAAACAATTTTAATTGTCTACAAATTTGAGAGGGTTTGAGAGATTAAGAGATGTAATATACGTTGTTGAGATGGACTTCATTATCAGGCTTCTTCTTCAGCTCATCCAGCAACTACAGAAGAATTGGAAAGATTTAGAATTTAACTTCAACTTAACAAGTAATGTGCCTGAGATTAAGAATTTAACCTCAGGCAGACTCTGATCCAAGGAGAAAAATTAATATTATAACCATAACCACATTTATATTATCATATGAAAGGCCAAATGTTAATGAAACTTCAATCTGTCACGCACATTGAAACGTGCTATAATGTGATCAGAATACAGAAAACAAAAGTGCCAACTCATATGTAACAGTAACACAATCAAGATAACCAGCTTCTATCAGATTACAAAAGTAATTTCCATTCAACAGAATGAATGCATAATCTGATTATATGAAACAGGTTTAGCCAAGTAAATATACCTTATCAGGTGTCATGCTAAGCTCTCTCTTGAACACTTCACACACTTGATTGTACTGGATACTACGCATAAAACTAACCTACAAGAACATAAGGACTAGTTTTCATTATGAAATCCAAAGCAACAGAAGTTTCTGGATCAATATTAAACTACATACCTTCAAACAGGAGGACAATAATGGTGTCGAAGACAATCAATTTCCCAAAGTGAACTTCCTGTACCAATAATTCTTGTTAACAAGGATCAATCACCAAATATTAAACCACCACACAATAAACATAAAGCGGCCACCAGTAGGATTAACTCAAAAAGGCGTGATTCAAATTGAGCACACATGGACTATTGTGGAACAAATAACCACGACACGTAGCTAACTGTATTTTTAGCCATGAAATTTATGTGCGAGAGCGAGAGCGAGAGTAGCGAGAGTGGAGGGATGGGCGAGAGCGAGAGGGATGCACTGTAGAGACTATAAGCGTGAGCAAGGGCGAGAGCGAGAGTGAGAGCGAGAGCAAGAGTAGCAAGAGTGGAGGGATGGGCGAGAGCGAAAGGGATGCACTGTAGAGACTATAAGCGTGAGCAAGAGCGAGAGCGAGAGTGAGAGCGAGAGTGAAAGTGAGAGCGGGAACGAGAGCGAGAGCGAGAGTGAGAGGGGAGGGATTTGACCTTTATGAGCAAGAGCGAGAGGGATTTGGGCGGAGATATACATATAAATATATAAATAATATTTATGAAAACAAGAGAAGTTGATGCACAGGTTATAGAATCTATTTATAACAATTAGATTAAAAACAGTGCTACCTTCAATCATAACCAATATATTATGATTTCTTTCTTCCGAGGGAGCATTAGCTCGACATCAGATTTCATTCTTCGAAGTAGAAATGGTCTCAATATTCCATGCATTTTTGCTACCATCTACAGGAATGGAATATCTGAATATGGCACACTTATGTAACAAATGGTGCTGGAAAAAAATGTCAAAAGAATTACCAACTTGGGCCTTTATATTCTCTTGTGTTTCTTCTTTTTCTCAGCTTGACACTTTCCAAAGAGACATGAACTAACAACGAATCAAACATCAATAAAATCTTTCTCCAAATCTCTAATGCTCTAGTATTCCTCTCTCCCCTAAGAAGTACAGATGAATGACGAAACAAAAAATGCATCGCATTACCAAAAATCTTAGAACTTTGTGGTTTTTTTAGCTGGTTTATATTCAGAAACACTAAAATATAGCCAAATAGCATTACCTCATAAACAGATTCAAATCCTTCATATTCAAATTCTTCATTACGGCTGGTGACAATCTGCAAGGAAAAAGCTCAAACCTAGATTAAAATTGACGCGAAAAAGTTCTAAAAAGGGGGAATGAAATTGCAGATTGAATTACCTCAGAAACAGATTCAAATCATTCATATCTCTACCGATCTCTATTCTTTCTTCAATTTATTTTTTCAATCATCGTTGGAATCTTCTCAAAGAATCGACTATGACTCTCGCTGCTTGTTTATCAATGGCATCGGGAGTACGAAAAGATGCAAAATCAATTTCAAATCGATACTACATGGACCGACATTGCCAACCTATCTACGGGTTCTGCCATTTCTCATTGGTTCCACATATCTCTTACTTCTCTACCTCAAAAACAGATTCATCGAGTAGGTGTTTGAGGGAGTGATGATCCAAGAGATTGGCTTTTTTGGCATTTTTGGTCACAATTTTTTATAGCTTTCGGTTTCAGTTCTCTTTGCCGTCTACGAAGGTTTGTCTGAAATCTGAGAGAGAAAGGAGAGAAATAAAATGTAACCTAATATCATTTTCATAAGAAACAAAAATGGGGGGGACTGGGGAGGAGGTGGCTGATGGGGAAAATAGGGTTTAGAAAAGGGATAGATATAATAGATAGAGATAGAAGCAGGAAATGAAAAAAAAATGGGGGGAAATGGGTTTTGTTTTTTGTTTAAGGAAAAAAAAGAAAACCGGATCTTTAATGTCAGTTTTAAACCGAAATTAAATGTATAACTACAATGTAAGTTTAAAATCGACATTAAAGATTCGCTTTTTAAAAAAAACAAAATCAACATTATACATCTGGTTTTACTTTTTCCAACCAACATTAAAGCCCAAAATTCTTGTAGTGAACTAAAATACATCGCGCACAACTAGGTACCTATAACGCTTATAAAGTAACCTATGTGTCATGCTTCATGCAATGTCCGGTCATTACTATACATAACTTTTATATATACGCGTAATAATCAAGCAAACATGCTATTCATACACCCTTATACTAAAACAATTATAATAGAAAGATGATGCATGTCATTGCTTTTTATGCATTCATAAATATAACTCTTGTATTATATGATGCATGTGAAGGATCTCATACTGAGAGTTCCATGAGCGGGTTTAGATCGCTCCGATTTCACAATGACCGAAACACAAACGACATACATTCAAGACATATAGTTATGCATATAAAACTCATTATCGGCATGCTCAGAATACAATAAAAACCATGGAAAGGGTTCATACCAGATGAAGACACTCTTTGAACATCTGAACCCTAAGCAGCGAAAAACCTCCCATAGATCCACCAGTACCCGACGAGTATGTCGACTACAACAGCACGATTAGAATGCACACGAACACTGTAGCGGGGACGATACCACCACAAGAGAAACTCGGGTATCCTCAATGTCAAAAACCCAAAGAGTGGGCTTTGGTTAGTTTGGTAGAGGACGGAGGAGAATACGTCGTGTAGACGATAAGAAGTGGGAGATGAAACTCTGCTATCGTATAGCGGAAATGCTTATCGTATAGTAGAGCTACACGATCATGTAGGAAAGACTGAACGATCGTTTAGGAAAAACGTATACGATCATTTAAAGAAAACATGAGGCAGAGGATCGTTTAGACGAACGAGCTTCTATCGTATAGGCTTTCGCGATCGCTTTCACGGATTCATTTGGGCGCGCGATAATACGAATGCACGATTGATCAAAATGAAAACGATTTTCATTGGTTTAATCCACTGGTTACCATAACCATTGCAACCCCACTTTCCACGTCCGAACGTGGATAAATCTATTAATTATCAAATAATTAATCAATTAATTTAATTAATAAATATAATCATATTACATTTATATCTTATAGTTTTATATCATATATCTACTATAGTATTTTCTCCTCTACTTGATATAAATCATATTTATATCTAATTTCCTCCAAAATAATGTATCTCAAACATTTAGCCAATTATATCATATATAATTAACCAGTCCAGTTATATCATATATAATTGAACTTCCTCTTGTCAATTTGAACATTTCAAATTAATCCAAACACTGGTTCTCGACTTTATCCAAGCTACCCAAGTGACATAATGGACTTGTGGCTCGCAGCTCCACCAGTACGTGAATAGCTGACTAAACTCTTTAGCCACGAGATCCACCATCTGTTAACTGTCAGTGATTCCACTAAAGACCAATAGCTGAACTCTTTTCACCAAAGATATATTTCTATGTCCATCGGATATAACCAATCATGAGTACGATAACCCTTCAAAGATGCTCGTAAGTATAGCTGGGTCAATTTACCATTTTGCCCCTATAGTTACATCTCACTCCTTAAGTACCACTAATTCCTCTAATGAACAATACAACATAGTCCAACTATGTGTGAACACCTCTCGGGCCAAGAGAAGGTGTGTGGTGCCACATCGTTCAAGCCCCAGAATCTGCCCTTAAAGGAGCCATCTATCTACTTACCCCTGACTCGAGGAAGGAGTGAAGTCCATTTTGTGTAGCTAAGTTCCCAGCTCCCAAATCAGACGAATCCCCAAAATGGTAGGTTTGAATCGGCGACCTAGCCACTCACACCCATACAAATCAAAGAACCGCCCTCAATGGCAGGAGTTCCCAGCTCACTCAGGATTGAGGTCATGTTACCTATGGTCATTCTAGGGAAGTGAAGTCTCTGTCATGAACGGTGTTATATAACGAGACGTTAACATTTCGTGGTTAGGTCTTATACAAACTCTTTGTATAGGACGCCCCCGCTCGCATGTCTCCAACATGAATGATCAGGATCAGACCATCTGTGATAAGTCATAACACTTGTGACCATTCCACAAAGCGGGCCGCATCCGTAGCATAACCAGGATAAGGTTTCCCTCCTATATCCATATACTACAGACCATTTTGGTTATCACTCAAGACATGATCCACTTGTATGTCACCACATACATGCTTGAGTTACGTATAGATAACCAAGGATTTTATGTTTATTAGTTTGTGATAAAGCAAATAAAATAAATAATCGAGCAAAACAACAAGATGTGAAGTAAATATCATATATTAACAATCACAGTTGTTCATATATATTGTTTACAAATTACAAGATACGAGATTTTAGGGCATCAACCCCAACAGCATGAGCATGCTTTTACATAATTAAATCATGCTTCTCTAAATTATAACATTTACAATAAAGAGACGATGCATGGCTAATGCATAACCTAAGGTGGGATTTACATTTTCCATCGATCAAACCGGTTCATAGGTGAGCCGGGTCTTGAACCACCAGGAGAACTCCATCGTTTAGTAAATGTCGAAGGTAAAAGATCGCTCAGTGCCTACTAGATGATAATGCAAAAGCTAAATGATCGCATAGACGACAACGAGGCTACGAAGCCTGATCGTCTAGGAGATCACTTAACGCGGCGAAAGGTAAACAATTTACCGTGCATTGCTACGTGATCATTTAGTCAGTTACTAAGCAATGAAGCTTGCTGAGCTAAACAATCATCAGTCAATTACGTGCACGTTAAACAATACCCGAGCATCTGATACTCAACGATCACTTACCTCATCGTCTACACGACCCGATCAACCCTTGATCGTCTTCTTCCTCGAAGAATAGCAACCCTTACTCCAATCTTTGTCACGAACGACTCAAGACTCAAACTCACTTTAAATTACAGACTCGATTACAAAATAATTGTGCCAAAAATGTAGGGACCTTTATAATTAACCGAAAATGCAAAAGAATTAAATCAAACCGAGGAAACATCCCAGAAAACTCCATTAATTCGCAAATCCACATCAATTTAACAATTAAACAGAGTAGATATGCACCCACAATGAATGTATATGCAATTCGTTGCATCAATGAAATTGGAATATCAGAACCTGGCTCTAATACCAATTGAACGAACACTTATACATGAGTATCCATGAGTGCGTTCGAATCTTTCCTATTTCATTGTGACCGAATTACCATATACACATTCTAACTAATAGGTATGCAATTTCACATTAATTATAGGCATGCTTTCACAAACAAAATACAACAGATTGAGTTCACGTATCAGTTGAAGACTGTCTTCACTTCGAACTCAACCCAGTAGAAGCTACTCTCTACGTTCTTTATCGCCCAGCAAACAGTCGGCTACCAGCAGCACGATCGTCTACGTGAACGGCAGCGCATGAACAAGCAGAAGCGGGGACGACACCACCACTTAGAGCCCTTGGTATTCTCGGAGTGAGAATCCAAACAGTGGTCTTTAATGGAATTGGTAGAGTAAGGAGGAAAGGGATGATCGTGTAGAACGACAAGCAAGTGGAAGAAGGCTATCGTATAGCGAATGCTTATCGTTTAGAGAAAGCTACACGATCGTGTAGGTTTTACTAAGTGATCATTTAGAAAACTCGGCACGCTAAGCGATCGTTTAGGAAAGCTGAGCGATCGTTTAAATAGCGTGTGCGATCGTTTAGTATGCGAGGCGTGTGATCGTTTAGGCAATAAGGCACTATCATATAAGTTCTCAGCTAAGCGATCGATACATTTTCACACCTTGAGCGAATTTTTCGAACTCTTTGCAAAATTAGACTAAATTTCATTTTATTCTTCAGTTACAATAACCGAATTTGATTTTCCCACTAAAAGCACGATTTAGGAGAAGTTTCCGGCCAATTATCACATAATTAACCAATTAATTGATAAATGAATATAATCATTTTATATTCTTAACCAGTAGTTTGATATCATATATCTACTATAGAAATTTCTCCTCCACTTGATATAAATCATATTCATATCTAATTTCCTCCAAAATAATGTATTCCATACATTTAATCAATTATATCATATATAATTAACCAGTTCAATTATATCATATATAATCGAACTCCCTCTTGTCAATTTGAACATTTCAAACTGACCCAAAAACTTATTCTCAACTTTATCCAAGCTACCTATGAGACCTTATGGATTTGTGGCTCAGCTCCAACAGTACGTGAATAGCTGACTAAACTCTTTAACCACGAGATCCACCATTCGTTATCTGTCAGGCATTCCACTAAAGACCACCAGCTGAATTCTTTTTACAATAGATATATTTTTGTGTCCATCGGATATAACCAATCATGAGTACGATGACCCTTCACAAATGCTCGTAAGTACAGCTGGGCCAATTTACCATTTTGCCCCTGAAGTTACATCTTACTCCTTAAGTGCCACTGATTCCTCTAATGAATAATATAGTCCAACTATGTGTGAACACCTCTCGGGCTAAGAGAAGGTGTGTGGCGCCACATCGTTCAAGCCTTAGAATCAGCCCTTAAGGGAGCTATCTATCTATTTGCCCTTGCCTCGGAGAAGGAGTGAATTCCATCTTGTGTAGCTGAGTTCCCAGCTCCCAAATCAGACGAATCCCCAAAACGGTAGGTTTGAGTCGATGATCTGGCCACTCACACCCATACAAATCAAAGGACCGCCCTCAATGGCAGAAGTTCCCAACTTAGTCAGGATTGAGGTCATGTTACCTATGGTCATCTTAGTGAAGTGAAGTCTCTGTCATGAACAGTGTTATATAACGAGACGTTAACACTTCGTGATCGGGTCTTATACAAACTCTTTGTATAGGACGGCCCCGCTCGTATGTGACATTAATGATCAGGATCAGACCATATTGACAAGTCACAACACTTGTGACCATTCCACAAAGCGGGCCGCATCCATAATGTTGCCAAGATAAGGTTTCCCTCCTATATTCATATACCACAGACCATTTTGGTTATCACTCAAGACATAATCCACTTATATGTCACCACATACATTCTTAAGTTACATTCAGATAACCAGAGATTTTATGTTTATTTGTTTGTGGTAAAGCAAATAAAACAAATAACTGAGCAAAAACAAGATGTGAAGTAAATATCATATATTATACATCACAAGCATTCGTACAAACTGTTTACAAACTATAGGACACGAGACTTTAGGGCATCAACCCCAACAGTAGTTACATCTAACTTCTTAAGTACCACCGATCCCTCTAATGAACAATAGATCATAGTCTCACTATGTCTAAACCCTTCTCAGGCCAAAAGAAGGTGAGGCGCCACATTGTTCAAGCCTCGAAATCAGGCCTTAAGGGAGCAATTTATCTACTTACCCCTACTTTGGGGAAGGAGTGAATTCCATCTTTTGTAGCTGAGTTCCCAGCTTCCCAATCAGACAAATCCCCAAAATGGTAGGCTTGTTGAGTCGGTGATCTGGCCACTCTCACCCATGCAAATCAAAGGATCGCCCTCATAGGCAAGGGTTCACGACTCACTCAGGATTAAGGTCATGTTACCTATGGTCATCCTAGTGAAATGAAAGTCTCAATTATCAATGGCATTATATAACGAGACTAAACATTTCGTGGTCCGATCTTATACAAACTTCTTTGTATAGAATATCCCCGCTTGTATGTCTTATACATGAATGATCAGGATCAGCTCATTTAGCACTTTACAACATTTATAACACCTATGAAGCAAGCCACACTCGTTGTGTCACCAAGATAAGGTATCCCTCCTTAATCCATATACTACAGACCATTTAGGTTATCACTTAAAACACGATCTACTTGTATGTCTCCACATACATGTTTAAGTTACAACCATAACCATAGATCTTAGTTTATTGGTTGGTGTTTAATGCAACTAAAATATCAAATATTTCATAGACTGAAGTGAAAAAATATCATATATTATAAATCATAAAATATTTTTTCATACAACTGTTTACAAACTACAAGACCCTACGAGATTTAGGACATCAACCCCAACAGAAACAACCTCCCCGATCCCTACCTTAAAGGTTGCTTCGCCTTCTGTAAGTTGTCTTCAGGAACTAGTTTCCTGCGCAAAAGTACAGATATGATTATTAGCTGCTCCTGAATCCATTATCCAGGTTAACTTATCATTTTCCAAGCATGTCTGAATGACAAGTAAATCATATTTACTTTGTTGTGTCTTCTGGCCAGTAGTAGAATTAGCAGATAGAGGGCATTCCTCTGTTAAAACATAGTCTAAATCATCAACTACTAGTATATTCGATTTCCATGTTGATTTATCGTTAAAAGTGTCGAAAGAAAGTAAATTTAAAGAATTCAACGTACTGATATTATAAAGAAATTCTAATTAATGAATTTCTTCTAAACCCAATAAAATTTTAGAAAAGTATTAATGTACCCAAATTTCATTATTTTATTTGCAACGATACTATAGTAAGTCAGAATAAGTGCTACTGAGGGGTAGTCAAATACTCCTTCACTAAAGCAAGACATTCTTGACTAAATACAATCTCCAAAATAACTCATATTCTGATAGTCATTTAGCTACTGTTTTCGGTCAAGAACTTACTAACACTTAGTAATTCTGTATTTGTAACCCTCCATTTTCAGATCTCAGAAATTAGCGGTCCTAACGATCCTACCGAATTGGAGAGTCAGAGTTGGAAAATGACATAAGAAATCTTATCCATTTCTAGAGTTTGAGTTGTTTCGAATCCTATGTTACAACCCTCCAAGGGGATAGTCATGGTTAGCGACTAGCTAATGCTGACTTAAAGACCGCAAGCAGATGCAACATAGGAATCTCACAGTCTAAACTAACGGAAGAGACCGCAGGACACGTTGACACACATCCTTTACCCACTTACTATGAACTACTTCCCCTATTCACCTTGTTATTGAGCCATGCAAACACTTTCCGAATGGAGGTCACTTCCAGGGTGACACGAAGCATTGCACAGATCTCACAGTGTAAACTCTTAGGGACGTGAGAGCTAAGAACAACATATCCTCTATGTTATTAATCTCCCACTGAAGTGTTCTATTTTTTTTTGGGTAAATCTTTACTTAGGAATGTTCCAGCTAATTAAACAACCTAAGTCTATGTGGTTTATCCAAGTATAACATTTATAATTAGATTTAACCTACGATGTCTAGGTGAAAAACCAATTTTAACATCTCACACCGCTCACCTGTGCTCATAAAACTAGTTAACAACGCTCAATTATTCGGCCATAATCCCTAGATAGGAGGTGTCAAATCTGATTTTATAACAACTTATAAAATAATAGACATACTTTGCATCCATAACATGGTTTTATATAACAATTATATAAACATTCATTCCATGCATTAATATAACGACTTATATAAAAAACATGGAATCCTACACATGCATACTATACATTATAACACCTATAATATACATGCAATGCATGCTACATATCCTATAGTGGGATTTTAAATCTATATGACATAAAATATGCACACAATAGATAAATTATTTAATTCATATATTCACAATGCATAATTAAATAAACACACTAAAATGGACCGGTTTTGACATCCTAAGCTAGCTAAAAGCTACATTTATTATAATAATAAGCAGAAATCAGCCTCGAATCGCTTTCGAACACTTCGAACTAGCCCCAATCGCTTGAGAAATGCTTGAACTGGCCTAAAAAACCTAAAAAAAAAAAAAGCAAAAATCGCCCAAAACTGGTCAAACTAGTCGAATCGGACAAGTCCAGACCATCTGTACCAACTGAGCCTCCAAATCAGGGTGCGCGGTTCAAGCAGAACAAGCATAGGTCGGATGAAGCTCCAAACGGATCGGCTGAGCTGGTGGGCGCAGACAACTTAGGTGAATCGGCTGGGGAACTAGGCTGAATCGTGCACGGACTTGGGCCGGCTGAGCGCACGCTTGGCCTGTCAATGCAGAGCTAGGCCTGGAGCGGCGAACGGGTCAAGTCGAAGGTGGGTCTGAAACAGAATTCCGGGTCGGGTCAACGGGTCTAAATCGGGTCTGTAGGCTGAAAACGGATCTGAAAGCTAAATTTCACCAAAAAATGACTCTAATGACACTAGTGAATTTACATACCCTTCACTACATGTTAAAGCCCATAAAATACTGGGGAATTACAATAATGATTACAACCCAAGAGAGAATTTCGATGTCAAAACCGAAATTATCCATTATAATCCACAACTATACATCACATGAATCAATACCCACCATATGCAAAAATTAACCAAAATTGAGTACTTTAAGCACACTCTAATACCAATTGATGGAACGAACACATGTGCAGTGGAAGAAAAAGGGATCTAAAGGACTCTAATTAGATTAATCACAAAGGATAAACATGTAATTAAATAAAGTAAAAGGGGAAGTATAAATACAACCTTTGTAGACTTTGAATCTTCTCCAAATTAGCTCTAATCTCCTAACAAATAGTTTGTAGACCACTAAGAGAGTCTTTTCTACTATTCTCCGGCCTTAGAATGGGATGATGGGATCCGGTGAGTGACTAATTTGGAGAGGAAAAGGTTAAGTCTTTGAGAGAAAATTGTTATGAGATTATCACATAATCTCATCAAATTCCACTATGGCCAAGAGGTTTTAAGATTCAAGAAACTCTTCCTTCTAAAGACCATTACATGCAAAACATGCAACTTTGAGTTAGATGAGAATTTGAAAATAAAAAATCCACTAACTCAAGTGGGATTTAACGGGGGCAAGTATCTTCAAATGAAGACAACACTTAGCAATGCAAAAGTTGGCATTTTCCACTCACAATTGGTTGGATCTTTCCACTAACTTGATCAATGGTCAAAGTTTGACTCTAAGAGTCCAAAGTCAACAAGTTTCACTTTTTGACATTCAAAATCAACACAACAGTCAATAATTTGACTTTCATTGTATTTTTTACCTAGTCAACAATTTGACTTTTAATACAATTTTGACCAATTCCATTTAATTTCAAAATTAATTCTAATATCAATTTTAATATTAAATTAATATTAAATAATTAAGTAAACAATTTAATTAATTTAATGTAATATTAAATGCAACAAAAATCCCAATGAATATGAATCTCTATTCATAATCTTGATATTTAAATCTTATTTAAATATCTCATATTTTCTCTCTCTTTATGTTTAATTCACAATTAAACATTAGGATAAATATATCGTATATATTTAAAGCTTTGCTCCTAAAATCGAATTTGAACACTTCAAATTCATTCGTCACACTGTTCTAAGGTTTAGTCTGATATGAGATAGTAAGGGGTCCTCATAGACCTACAGATCATGAGCTCCAACGATCCGCGATTAGCTGGCTAAACTCTTTAACCTAATTAACCACCATTCTTTAACTATCGGGTCACTCCACTAAAGCCCAGTAGTTGCACTCCCCTCACTATAGATATATTATGTCCACTCGATATAACCATGATTAGTAAGTCAACCCTTTATAGGTTGTTCATAATAACAGCTGGGTCAAAAGCTATTTTACCCCTGAGATTACATCTTGCTCCTTAAGTCCTATTGATCCTCTAATGAACCGCTGGTTTGTGATCCAATCACTAAACCGATTCCCAATGAGATGGTGGGGCCCCTTGTTCAAGACCCAAAGTCAGCACTTAAGGGAACAACCTCTCTACTACCCCTAAAAGTGGGTAGGAGTGAATTCCGTCTTGCACCCTATGTCCCCAACTATCTACCCGGTTTTACCCCTAAAATGGGAATCTTATTGAGTCAGCGCTATTGAGCCAATCTTCGCACATGCAATTCTAAGGATAATCCCGAATAAACAGGAGTTTATAATTAGCTCAGGATTAAGATCAAGTTACCTAGGTCATCACTTTGAAATACTCAATCTTAAATAGTAAGTTGTGTTATAAAGTAAGAGTGAGTTATTTATTGGTCCGATCTTATACAAACTCATTGCATAGGACACCCCCACTCCTCATGTCAATACATGAATTAATCAGGATCACTTCATTTGTAGCACTTTGCAACAAATTATAACAACTACAGAGTGACCGTATCCGATAGTGTTACCAAAATAAGGTACCCAGCCTTATTCATATACTATAGACCATTTTGACTATTTACTGAACTTGATCCACTCTTATGTCTTTACATAAAGTTCATGTATTCAAATAATAGTCATGGATCTTTAGTTTATTGGACTTAGTCTTTATATGTGCAATTCATATATTCAATAATAATTTTATTGAATAAACGTCAATAACATCTTTATTGATAATAGAATATGTTTAGCATTACAAACTACGAGTTTTAGGACATACAACCCAACAGATATTGAATTTTTAGTAAATTTATTAACTAGATATAGTTGTTCTCCAACAAAAGACATTGGAATGGAGTTAAGCATATACTCTATTATCACCGAGGAACGATCGACATAGGTTTCTTTTATTCAAATAAATCAAATTTTGATCTATTGGTTGTGCAACTTCTTGATATTTATCTGATCCACACAAAGTTAAATCTCAAACAGGTTATCTATTCACATGTGAAGAAATTGCTATATCATAGCGATCGGTGAAACAGACCATAACAACCACTTCCTTAAATCATGTTGAAGTTCTTGCAATTCACGAGGCTAGTAAAGAATGTGTGTATGGCTAAGATCAATGACTCGGTACATTTGTGAAACATGTGGTTTCTCCTCTAGTAAAAATCTCCCTATGATATTAAACGAAAGCAACACAACATGCATATCTCAAATAAAATGAGGATATATTAAAAGAGATATAACAAAACATATTGAGATATAACAAAACATATTTCACCGAAACTTTTTTACATTCATAATCTTGAAGAAAATGGCGACATCACTGTACAACAAATTTGTTTGAAAGATAACTTAGCAGACTTATTTACAAAGTCATTACCTACAACAAACTTTAAAAAATTGATGCACAACATTGGAATGTGGTGACTCGGAGATCTCAAGTGATGTTTCTATGAAGGGGAATAAATATATTATATTCTTTTAGGATTATTAGATTATAAGAAATATGTATTCTTTTTCCTCCACTAGGATTTTTTCCCATTGAAATTTTCTCTAGTAAGATTTTAATGAGACATATTATATATATATATAATAGGCATCTAAGGAGAAATATTATAAATATTATAGAAGATAGATGTCCATCTCAAAAAGAACAATACGTCCTTAAACATGTTTACCACATGTGATACAATTTTATATATGATTAGTGTCCTAATTCATCCTACTTACCAATTCTCCTATAAATAGTGGTCATTTGTGCATTTTGAAATATGGTGAAGACTGATCAGAAATCCAAAACTTTTGGAGAAAAATTTAGTTAAAATTTCATGATTTCATGATTTTCTTATCTTCTTTATTTCTTTATTTTCTTTAAGTTATTTATTTTATATCTATGTATATTTATATTATTTTATACTATTTTGTTATTTGTTTAATATTTTCTCTACATTTGTATTCTTTTGTTGTTTACCCCAATTTCGCAACAAATATCACCTTTTTATAAAAATATTTTTAATGGATAATAATAATTTACTCCAAACCAAATTTACCCTATTTCTTTTAGGAAAAAATTTTTTTTTACCATATTTCTTCCGAAAGAAAAAAACTAAGTTTACAATACAGGTAGAAATGTTACATGGTATAGAAATTCATAACTTTATATGTATCATATTAATTTTTGTTTATCTTTCCTTTTTAATTTAATATAATTAAAACATATAACTAATGCGAATAAAAAAATTATTTAGGCCATGTTCAGTAACATTTTGTTTTTTGTTTTGTTTTTGAAAAGTAAGCTTATAGACACTACTTTTACCTCCAAATTTCTTCATTTCTTATCTACTTTTCACCCATGGTTTAAAAACCAAGTCAATTTTTGGAGAACTAAAAAATGTAATTTTCAAAAAATTGTTTTTGTTTTTAGACTTTGACTAAGAATTCAACTATTGTACTTAAGAAATATGCAAATCATTGTAAGAAATGTAAATAAAAAATTATATTGTTATATTTTTTATGAATGGTATCATTATAGTATTTAACTTTGACCATATAATCCGTAACTCCATGCTTTTTTTTAAAAAAAAAAAAAAAAAAATTGGACAAATTGTAAAAACCATCCTAAAGTATGATGGTAGTTGAAATTAAATCCTCAAACTTTCAAATTGTAATAATTGGGTCCGTAAACTTCTTTAAGTATTAAAACTGAACCCTCAAATTTACAATAATTGTAGAAATTGGACCCATAAATGTAATAATTGAACTCTTAAACTTATTTAAATTTTACAATATATATGATTATATATATTTGAATGTCCAATTTGACTCGATTTTAATAATTTTTAGGGTTCAATTTTTAAAATTTGTTTAGTGGTATATTGTAACTATCACCATATTTCAGGGTGGTTTTTGCATTTTGTCCAAAATTATTTACAACTTTCAAAAGGTAATTATTTATCATCAAGTGGATGTCTTCTTCATCTTTGTCTTTTTATCAAGTCTCAACAAAAACAAAAAGAAATTAAAAAAAAAAAATCCAACACTATTGTAATTTGATAATGTTTCTATAATATTGTCATGTTGAAAAGTTAATTATCTCATAGCCAATTAAGGTTTGTTTATTATATGTTTTCAATATATTTGGCTATAGTATTTCTACTTTCCCATCTTTGTCATATGCCTATAGTGAATGTGTGTGCATGACAAAACTCTGACTCATTTGATTGAAATTTAATATTATTTTTACAATCATACAAGTATATTTACAAATTGAGAGTGTTGATTTGTTATTGGATTATCCAAAAATAAAAATTCAAATTGATTTTCAGATTCAAACATATGTATATAAATACAAACCTCATATGATTGAATTAAAAATTTTCCAAAAAATTGAGGAACCTCCAAAAGAAAGAAAAACTAAATAAGTTAAAAGGAGTTGATCAAATAAATTAAATTCGTATACTATGTATCACACGTTCAGACATATTAATTCATTTTTTTTTTCGTTTTTTCTTTCATAGTTTTAGAGAGTTCTTTTTTGTTTCGATCCATGAATTTTGACTTTCAAGAGCTTCATCATCTCGTTCATCAAATCACAATCTCATATTTATAAAGAAAAGCAAATGATAGCATATACCTTGAATCAATCTTCTTACCACAAAGAAGAAAAAATATGTTTATTTAGCAATGAATCTCATTATAAATATATGGAACTAATTAGGGAATATAGAAGATATCTATAATGATGAATTATTTAACTTAAAACTAGAAATATATAGTTTTAGACACTGTTTTTAAATTACTTCTTTTAATGTCAAATATTTACTAATTAAACTGGATGAGATTGAATCAAAATTTCATGTTTTAAAATAATTAAATCACAACTTAAAATTTATTATAAAAGTTTATGTAAAAAAAAAATGAAACCACTTGCATTGTACGTGTTAAAGACCATTAAATGTTGTCTTCCTTTTCTCTTTCGCTTAGTCGTATCCCAAGTCTCTCTCTTCTCCTCTCGATCTCATGCACGCTGTCCACCCAATCGCTTTCTCCCACTCAATCTCATACCTTATAGTTTAAAACTAAAATATTATGGTTTTTGAATGTATTAGATTTGCTTTATAATTTTAAATCATACTTTTTTTTTTAATCTTTTGCTCACTCAACACTATAAATAGGTGATTATACTTCAACAAGAAACAAGAAAATTTAACTGAAAATCCTTCAATTTTATCTTGGTCTCATATGCCAATGGCAAAGAAAATCTAACTAGGCTCATTCATGTTCTTTCAAATGCTTATGAGAACCTTATATTATCGAAATTGAAAGAGCATCCATGGCCAGAGGTATACATCGGTCAGTCATTGTCGGTTTTTGGAGAAAACCAGCACCAAAAACTGACCACATTGTGTATGTAAAAATCGACCGATCGATCGCCAGTTTAATCACTCGGTTTCTTAAAATAAAAACCGACAGCCGAAATTGAACATAACTCCGACCAACTGATATTAATTCGATTTTTTTATCGATTGGATCGGTTTTCGGTGGCTTTTTGTACATCCCTATTCATGGGTGGAGTTTCCATTCACCGGCTTAGAGGCTATGGTAGCGGCCATGGCTACTTTGATGGTGGATGTTGGTGTAAGCTCTTATATTAACTTGGATTCATCTTAATAAGGCTCAGCCTGGATTGAAGGGAGATAATGAGATGAGAAATGGCGATGCTCATGATGGTCATGTTCATGTTCATACTCATGCCACTCATGATCATACTCATGGCTCTGATGTCATCAGTTCATGTTCATCACTATGGTCCAATTTATCAATGGTCTGGGAGAAGTTAAGGAGTTGCTCTATGTTAATAACTAACTCAAAAGTAGAAACAACAAACATGAGCAACCCCTGGGCCTCTAGTTGTCAGATGTGGCTGCTTTTGCCATTTCTTTTCGTGGAAATGACTTTGGACCAAGGTCTATAACAAATACAAAAGTAGAAAAACTAGTCATTTATGATTATTGTAAACTAGTTGTTTATAGCCGTTGAAAACTAATCTTTTATGGCCGTTGAAAACTAGTCGTTTATAGCTGTTGAGAACTAGCCGTTTTCTTGTCTTTTTTTTCTTCCTCATCTCCTTTATAAATAAGAAAGTTTTGCAAGATCAAACTGACATTCTTTGTTTTCAAGATTTCCTACCTTTACTTCTCTTTACTATTTTTTGAGCAATTTTTCATCGATTTCAGTCTGGTCTCTTACGAGCACAAATTAAAGATCGGGAGTTGTGTTAACCTCGGGGAGCAACCGACTTTGGCGATTTAACACCAAGGTCGCATCGATCTTGTTTTCAAGACAGTGGGTTTATCCACAGCACAACGATTGACATTTTGTTTCAACACTTTATTCTCACTCTAAGCCTCTGGTTAGGAGGCAACTCCCACATCAGTCATATGGTTTCTCCCATACCATTAATAAATTGGACAATACTGATGAACATGAATTGACAACATCAGAGCCATGAGCATGGCCATGGGTTAGTTATTAACATAGAGCAACTCCTACTACTACAAAATTGGACTTTAATGTCAATTTAAAATTGACATTATAGGGTATAATGTCGGTTGAAAACTGACATTGAAGATCGTGTTATAAAAGGTCTTCAATGTCAGTCTAAAACCGACATTATAGATGACCAAAACTTCAATGCCAATTATCTTTAATGTTAGTTTTCAACTGACATTGAATACTATCTTCAATGTCGATTTTCAACTGACATTGAATATCATCTTTATTATCGATTTTTCACGTACTTTTTATCAATAATTGTCCATTATTAAATGTCTGTCATGGTCGTGTTATTGGAAAAAGAATACATATACACACTTTTTTTTTTTTGCTTACTCACGTGCAAATCAATAATCTCTCTCTTTTTTACTTATACATATACAAAATAAAATCTTTATTGTTTTTATATATTAAGATCTCAACAAATACAACACTTTAAATCTCAATTTTGCTCACAATGTATGAATAATAGTTAATGCTCAAAGAGAATAACAAAATTTATACTTGCAAAGTAGTAGTTCTAACAAACTTGAATTTATAATATTTGCATAAGCCAAAAAAAGAAGGAAAAAAGGCTAACAATCTCTTAAATCAATCCAGTAAAAATTAAATTAATCGAATTGCTAGTAAGATGGTACTTTCTAAGTAAGGTTAAACTGCTGCACCTATGCCATAGCTACCAGTTCCATTGCAAAAACTCGACCTTCCATCAGGGCCCTGAGAAATTTTTAGGTATGACACAACAGCCAATAACACAATTAAAAAAAATATGATAAATATCATGATCTACAAGAGTCAGAAAAGAATAACTTCAAAATATAAATCTAAAACTTCAAAATTTGTAAACAAACTTGTGACTTCATTTAAATCTTATAAAGAAAGATAAGAAGTCGAAATCAACTCATAAAAATTTAAACACTGCAATAAGATGATCAACAAGTAAAAAGAAAAACAAATCACACATGATTTAATGGTACAATTCCAAATCAAGATTTCGACCAAAATCATTATAAATCAAGCTTTTTCTAAGAGAGATATTGTGATCCTTCCATTCAAAGTCCTAATAAATCAATAAATTATCCTATTTAAAGTTAACTCCAACTCCATAAAACCAATCTATATCTAGACACCAATCCTCTCGAGTAGTTCTATAAACAGAGTAGATGCTGACAAAATTCAAACGAAGTATAACTTGTCAACATATCACAATTAACCAAATAGAGAAAGAGGGGAATGGTATACCATGAGAAAAGCTAATATCAATAGACAATAAAGTAACATGTGAATTGATTAATGCAATGCAACACCAAAAGTTTTCTTTCTTTTTTTATTTTTATTTTTTGGAATAAAACGATTCACATAATATGGTCAATTATCGAGATCAAAAAATAAGAAGATGTATCATTTGTCAAATATCGGTTAAGTTCTGTCAACCTAAACATAACTTAACTAGAGGATATACTCTTGTGAACTAAAACAGCTCAATCACATTACCTTATGATTTTTTTTTAGAAAGAACTTTCTAGGATTTTTTTCATTTCTCAATTGTGTTTATAGTCATGCTAAAATTCTAAGAACTTAAACAATCTGATGTTAAAATATACTAGATAGTCCTTTAATGGATGGATTGAAAATTGTTTTAAATAGATAAGAGTCAAGTGTTATGGTCACTGTTGAATGATAAATTTTAGACCAATCACAAGTCACCACGACGTTTACTAAATTAACAACGAATTTCTAAATCATTAACTTTGGGTCAAATTAGAAGTTGACACATGTCCCGAATTGAATTGAAGACAAGTTTCGATGACGTCACGCGGATGAATCAGATAATATTAAATTGATCCAATTTGATATTACTATTTGGGCTTAAAGTTCAAACTACAAAAAAAGTTGAACTGGACCCAAATTCTAGATCAGACCCAAAACCAACTAATTGGGCCCAACGGTCAGGCCCATGGACCAACCAAGCCCACGAAGCCCACCTGAGAACTCTATAAATAGAGAAGTTCTCTTCATTTGTAAAGGCAGCATTTTTGTACACTCAGAAGATCCAGAGAGAATTCGCTAACAAGCAAAGGACTCTTGAAGCTTCCAAGGCTCCTGAAGCTGCACTCCTATAAGGCAGAAGACCTTTGAAGACACAAATACTCTTCCAAGACTTCTACTTCAAGCTTCCAAGACTCCTGAAGCTACACTCCTATAAGGTAGGAGACCTTTGAAGACACAAATACTCTTCCAAGACTACTACTTCAAGCTTTCAAGACTCCTAAAGTTGCACTCTTATAAGGCATAAGACCTTTGAAGACACAAATACTCTTCCAAGACTTCTACTCCAAGCTTCCAAGACTTCTACTTCCAGGACATTCGGTGCTTTCCTTCTCCAAGTCAAGCATATTCACCCAACTGAGAGAGAATCAGAGGATCAAATATTAGAGATCAAACTACATCGCATCAAATCAACTCCAACATCAACACCAACTCAAGTTCAACTCCACGAAACACGTTTCTCCAGAAACCTCGTACGAACAAATTGGCACGCCCAGTGGGACCTCTCTACCTCTCATCTCTTTCTCAGCATTCAAACAAGCCAAATGGCGCCTAAGAAGGTGGCATCCAAATCTCCTAAGAAGATGGCATCCAAAGCTTCCTCCGCAAATGGCTCATACAAGGGACCGGTCATCAGCGGCCGCTCAAAAGAAATCACACAGAAGCAAGAGTAGAGCTCGCCCATCGCCCATGACATCTTGAACCAAATGATGGAATCCCCACAAAGTGGGGTTGTCATCAAGGAAAACCCCTTGTTCAACAACTCTACATTCACGCCCGATGGACCGAAAAGAGATTCACCGCCAGATGTGATTTATGTCATGATGGTGGATGTGACGGCGGAAGCGGCCATGGTTGAAATGGAAAGGAAGATTAACTTCCTGATGAAAGCCATCGAGGAGCGAAACCACGACATCACTGCCATGAAGGAACAAATGCAGTCTCGAAAGGCTGCTGAATCAAGCCTAGCACCCACGATGAAAGAAATCGACAAGGGGAAGACCATGTTACAAGAAAGCCAATCGCAACAGTCAGCCTCAGTGGCCTCTTTATCGGTCCAACAACTACAAGACATGATCATGACCTCCATAAGAACTCAATATGGAGGGCCGGCCCAAACCTCCTTCATGTATTCCAAGCCATACACTCAGAGGATCGACAACCTGAGAATGCCTACTGGATATCAGCCCCCAAAGTTTCAACAATTTGATGGAAAGAGTAACCCAAAGCAACACATCGCCCACTTCATAGAAACATGTGAAAATGCGGCAGCAAGAGGAGATCTACTGGTCAAACAGTTCGTCAGAACCCTCAAAGGGAACGCTTTTGACTGGTACACAGACTTAGAGCCTGAGGTGATTGACAGCAGGGAACGACTTGAAAGAGAATTCTTGAATCCCTTCACGCACCGTCAGCATGATGGAGCTGACAAACTCCAAACAACGGAAAGGGGAACCAGTCATCGACTACATCAATCGATGGAGAGCTCTAAGTCTAGATTGCAAAGATCGACTCACCGAGTTGTCTGCTGTGGAAATGTGCATGCAGGGTATGCACTAGGAACTTCTCTATATCCTACAAGGGATTAAGCCCCATATCTTTGAAGAATTAGTGATCCGCACTCACGACATGGAGCTAAGTATCGCCAACAGAGGAACAGGGACTTTCTGAACCACGAACCGAGGAAAGACAAGAAAGAGGTGAAGGGCACCGAGAAAATTGTGAAAGGCGCCGAGAAAACTGTGAAAAGTGTCACGAAGGAATTAATGGTCATTAACACAACCTCATTGAAGTTCTCCTCAAAAGGGAAAGAAAAGAAGATAGAGAAAAAAGACCAAGAAGGCGAGAGACGTCGCCCAACCTTGAAAGAATGACAGCCGAAGGTTTATCCATTCCCTGACTCTAACGTAGCAGACATGCTTGAATAATTACTCGAGAACCACGTTATCCAACTGCCAGAATGTAGGCGACTGGAACAGGCTGGCAAGGTGGATGACCCCAATTACTGCAAGCATCACAGGGTCATCAGTCACCCGGTCGAAAAATGTTTCGTACTGAAAGAATTGATCCTCAAATTGGCCCGCGAAAGGAAAATAGAACTGGATCTAGACGAGGTGGTCCAAACGAATCACACTGCAGTGATAGTAACTCCGAGCATGGCGCCACCAACCATATCTTATGAAGAAAGGGAAAGCTCGGTTCAGTTTGGGACCTTCGAACCTATGGTAGTGCGGTTTCAGCAGGAGGTCCATGCTACAGATCCTCAAAACGGTGGAGAGCGCGTTGATGATGACGATAACGGAGGCTAGATTCTTGTGGCACGTCGTAAGAAGGGAAGACTGAACTCTACCCAAAAAGAGCTACGCTCTCATAGAAGCTACAAGAGAGAGAGCAAGACACAAAAAAAAAGGGTAGAAAAAAAGCTCAAAGGCCCAAGGCTGTCAACGGGGAAGACGAGGATGTTTCTCGTCCTAGACGATAGATAACCTTAACAGATTTCTTCCCGAAGAACTTCTGCAATTGGCATTCAGAGGATATACCAGATATTGTCGCATGTTGTGCTATCAGTATCAGGGAGGAGGAAGATACTATTCCAGGCCCATTAAGGTCGACGGGAGAACCAAAGGGATTGTCACTATCCAACATAGACGACCTGCTTTCACTCCTGCGAGAGGTTAAAACGACCCTGATTGAAGCACTGTTAGAATCCAACGCCTCTGGCGCACCGACCCCTACAGCACATGTTTATGCCTCGTGTTGCACATCCATAGGCTTCTCAGACGAAGATCTGCTGTTGGGATCCAAATTGCATAATAGACCTCTATACATTTCTGGATACATTCGAGAATAGAGAATGGGTCGAATCCTCATCGACAACGGATCCGCCATCAATATAATGCATAAGACAACTATGAAACAGTTGGGCATACTCATGGAAGAACTATCAAACAGAAAATTAGTAACTCAGGGTTTCAATCAAGGCAGCCAAAGGGTGATAGGCATGATACACTTGGAGCTCCTCATTTGCGATCTAAAGGTCGACGCGCTGTTTCATGTGATAGACTCAAAGACCACCTATAAACTGCTATTGGGACGCCCCTCGATTCATGCAAATAGTGTGATTATGTCGACACTGCATCAGTGTTTTAAGTTTTACCAGGATGGGATTAAGAAGGTCGAAGCAGATTCTAATCCATTTTCTGAAGTCGAGTCTCACTTTACAGATGCAATGTTTTACTTAAAGAGTGAAAATTTCAGTGAAACTATGCCAGCGGGGAATTTGCAGACGAAGAAAATGGATGGATCCCGATCGAAGTCGCCAGTAGACGCGAGCATGGTGCGAGCCTTCAACCCAAAAGAGGACAGAATGTCCCTTGGTGTAAGAGAAACCCATGTGGTGAGGGGCAGGAAAGCCTCAAAACCTCCGATTCTGCGCTATGTCCCTTTATCGAGACGAAACAAGGGTGAGTCGCCTTTTGCAAAATGTTCAAAGGGTTTGCAGGTCGGCGACATAGAAATTCTAAAGGAGAGTTTCGTCACACCCCCTCACCCCGATAACAAGGCAGGAAGTCCACAAGCCAAAGGCAGAACCGACAGGGTCAAAGCTATCCGAGAAGCGAACGGAATACGGATTCGATCCCGAAGCTTACAAGCTGTTGGCGAAGGCAGGCTATGATTTCACAACTCACACTGAGTTCAAAAGTTTGGAGATTTACGAGCAACCTCGACTCTCACCAACCCAAAAGAAGCTCTTGTAAGAGGGACACGCTATATCCTTGTCGAGGGCGGGTCTCGGATATGAACCGTTAGAGCCAGTCCACATAATCAGAAAAGCGAAGGGGAAAGTGGCCAACAGCAATCATATCACTACGGGAGAAGTTGATGATACAGGAGAAAATGAGGGCAAAGATAAAAGAGCCTCAGCCTTCGACCATATCAGACCACCTGCCGCACAAGCCCTGGTCTTTCAAAGATTAAGCATAACAGAAGCAGAAAGAGGAAGCCCAAATACTATCCCCAAAGATACTCGACGCTCAGTTTTTCGAAGGTTAACTCTGCCAAATGAAGAAAATGAGGAGATCATCTATCAATCGCTGGTGGTGGTACGACCGTCAGCCCTCGAAAGACTAGGCGCAGTACCAAAGGAGAGTGAAAGAAAACCCCGCACTCCCATTTTCAATCGCTTGGAGCACGAAAGTGCTGAATGTCCCCTCGATCAATATGTCCCTAGCAAGACACAGGGGAAAGGAAGAGTCTGCACTAACACCCTCGAAAAAACTACAAGAAAGAAGGGGCCAATACCTCGAGTGTCCATCTGGCGGCAAATCGACCTTAAAAACGTTGAAGTGTTATCAGATCAGAAACCATCAGAAGAGGCAAAAAATGATGGGGAAATTCGTAGTACCATCCTCTCACGCATGAAGAGAAAGACCTTCGTTACCCTAAACACAAGAGAAGGCACGCTCAAAGTAAAGAGATGCGACATCGTTTTCACCAACCCTCAGAACAAAAATATAGAGCGGGAGGAAGTCGAAACTTTGTGCCACTACATCACCATCACCGAAGGACCCGAAGAAGGTATGACCGAAGAGGAAGTGGAGGACGCTTCGCAAGGACTAGAGGATGGTGGTCAATCCACAGTGGATGAGTTAAAAGAAGTGAAACTGGGCACCGTAGAAGAGTCACGTCCGACTTTCATCAGTGCGTCTCTCTTGGAAGAGGAGGAAAACGAATACATGAGTTTACTCACTGAATACAGGGATGTTTTTGCCTGGTCATACAAAGAGATGCCGGGACTAGATCCAAAAGTAGAAGTCCACAATCTCGCGATCAAATAGAGATGTCGACCCGTTAAGCAGGCTCAACGACGCTTTCGACCAGAACTTATCCCCCAGATTGAGGTTGAGGTCAATAAACTGATTGAGGCCAGGTTCATTCGTGAAGTTAAATATCCAATGTGGATAGCCAACATTGTCGCGGTTAGAAATAAGAATGGACAGCTTCGTGTTTGCGTAGACTTTCACGACCTAAACACCGTCTGTCCTAAAGACGATTTCCCATTGCCCATCACATAAATCATGGTCGATGCGACAATGGGACATGAGGCCCTATCCTTCATGGACGGATCTTGGATGGCCCTTGAAGATGAAGAAATGACAGCATTTCGAACCCCAAAAGGGATATACTGTTACAAGGTAATGCCCTTCAGGTTGAAGAACGCCGGTGCAACTTATCAATGTGCCATGTAGAAAGTGTTTGACGATATGTTGCACAAACATGTGGAGTGTTATGTAGATGACCTTGTGGTCAAAACAAGCAACGACAGGACCATTTGAAGGATCTAAGGACCGTGTTCGATCACCTGCGAATGTACCAGTTAAGGATGAACCCTGAATGGAGCCGAGATCAATTATTCCCCCATAGAGAAGACATGTCTTGCACTCTTCTTCGCCATAGATAAGTTGAGGCACTACATACAGGTCTTCACAGTCCACTTAATCGCAAAGGCCGCCCCATCAAGTACGTCCTCTCTAGGCCGGTCCTCTCGGGACATTTAGCCAAATGTGCAATCATGCTTCAACAGTAGTGTTTATGTACCACAAAGGTCGGTTAAATGGCAGGCATTGGCCGATTTCCTGGCAGATCACCAAGTTCCATCGGATTGGGAGTTAAGTGAAGACTTGCCTGATGACGAATTTCTCTTCATAGAGACCTCAGGACCGTGGGTCATGTTCTTTGATGGTGCGGCACGAAAAAGTGGCGCGGGGGCAGGTATCGTTCTCATTTCGCCAAAAAAGCATATGTTGCCTTATAGCTTCGCACTTGCCAAGTCATGTTCAAACAACGTCGCCGAATACCAAGCTTTGATAATTGGTCTCCAAATGGCCTTAGAAATTGGAGTAGCTTGTATAGAAATCTTCGGTGACTCAAAATTGATAATCAATCAACTCTTATGCCAGTATGACGTGAAGAATGACGACTTGAAACCCTATTTCACCTACGCTCGCCAGTTGATGGAGAAGTTCGAAAGTGTGGCATTGGAACATGTCCCGAGGACGGAGAACAAGAAAGCAGATGCCTTGGCAAACCTAGCCACAGCTTTAACGGACCTAGATAATATGCCCCTTAATATATCGCTTTGGCGGAGATGGGTTATACCTCCAATTGGGACTGCATATGGGGAAACGAATGCGCTATCAGTCTACCTAACCCACGAGGAAGACTAGCGGCAGCCCATCATAGATTACCTTGAGCACGGAAGGCTCCCGGATGACTCCCGCCGTAAAATCGAGGTTCGCAGGAGGGCTGCACATTTCATTTACTACAAAGAGGTCTTATACCATCGATCCCTTGAGGGACTTTTCCTTCGGTGCCTTAGTAAAGAAGAGTCAGCGAAGGCTCTAGAGGAGGTACACTCGGGCGTATACAGCGCGCATCAAGCAGGACCAAAGCTACAATTCCAGCTGAAAAGAATGGGTTATTATTGGCCGGGAATGATCCAGGACTCAATGGATTATGCGAAGAAATGTGAAGCCTGTCAATATCATGCGAATTTCATTCACCAACCACCCGAGCCTCTACATCCGACCATAGCCTCATGGCCTTTTGAAGCATGGAGGCTCGATCTGGTCGGCCCTATAACACTTAAGTCGACAGCAGGGCACTCCTACATCCTCCAAGCCACTGACTACTTCTCAAGATGGGTTGAGGCTGTCACGCTAAAGGAAGCTAAGAAAGAAAATATGGTGGATTTTATCTGCACTCATACATTTATCGGTACAGTATTCCCTATCGGATCGTAACAGATAACGGAAGACAATTCTCTAATAGTTTGATGGACAGGTTGTGTGAAAAATTCAAATTCAAGTAGTACAAGTCATCCATATATAACGCCGCTGCAAATGGGTTGGCTGAGGCATTTAACAAGACATTGTACAACCTGCTGAAGAAAATTCTCTCCAAGTCGAAGAGAGATTGGCAGGAGAAGATCGGTGAAGCTTTGTAGGCTTATCGCACCACTCACCGTACCCCTACAAGAGTCACCCCGTACTCTCTCGTTTATGGGGTAGAAGTTGTCCTTCCTTTGGATAGAGAAATTCCATCATTGAGAATGGCAGTGCAAGAAGGGCTGACTACGGAAGACAACGCCAAACTACGGCTCCAAGAGTTGGAAGCATTGGATGAAAAATGATTAGAAGCCTAGTAAGTGCTGGAATGTTACCAGGCACGAATGTCTAAAGCTTTCGATAAACATGTAAAACCTCGGTCTTTTCAAGTAGGTGCTCTAGTGCTCGTCGTAAGGAGACCCATTATCACAACGAGACATACGGGGAATAAGTTCACACCTAAATGGGATGGATCCTACATTGTCAAGGAGGTCTACATGAACGGCGCGTACAAGTTAATCGATAAGGACGGGCTAAGGATTGGCCCAATCAATGGCAAGTTTCTCAAAAAAATAAAACCTTTGTATGAACTACGTTACGACTTGATCCCTTTCATTATAAAGGGTACGTAGGCATCTTAAAAAAATTTAAGTTCAGTCACGCATAAAAAAAAAATTCTCTTCGAACTACATTATGACTCGATCCCTATCATTAAGAAGGGTATGTAGGCAGCTTGAAAGAAAATTCAAGTTCAGTCCAATTAAAAAAAAACTTGAACTACGTCATGATTCCATCCCTTTCTTTAAAGGTACGAAGGAAACTTAAAGAAATTTAAGTTTAGTCCATCAGAAGAGGTACCAAAACCACCTAAGTATAATACTACAAGATTGATGTTGATCATCCCCGTCAAAGAATGACACTTCAGGTTGAAGATCTTCATCCCTATTAGGGGCAACACAATGGGTTGAAGATGTTCATCCCTCGTAAGGAGCCAACACAATAAATAAAAGGCACACACGTGGAATGCGCTTCGTTTCCTCTTTAAAAGTAAACTTATACGCTCTTCTATCGTCAAGTTTAGAGGCTCCATCGATGCTTCATCTTCATGCTCAAAGTCACAAAGTCAAGCCTACTGCCAAAGCTTCATGCTTCATCAAACTCAAATGCGAAAAAATTATCGATGCTTTGCAAACTCAAGTGCGAAGGTCTCGTCAATTCTTCTCCATATTTAAGTTCAAAGGCTTCATCGATGTTTCTCCATCTTTAAGTTCAAAGGCTTCGTTGATGCCTCTCCATCTTTAAGTTCAAGATTGGCATGCATGGCCCCACTTCCATCTTCAAGTTAAAGGTCGGTGTGCATGACTCCGCTCCATCTTCAATGACTCGGTCTACAAAATCATGACGCAGCTTCGCTTCATCTCCAAACTAATGTCGCGACTTCACTTAATCTTCAAAGTCGTGGCATGGCTTCGTTTCATCTCCAAACTAATGACGCGGCTTCACTTCATCTTCAAAGTCGTGGTGTGGCTTCATTTCATCTCCAAACTAATGACGCGGCTTCACTTCATCTTCAAAGTCATGGTGTGGCTTCGTTTCATCTCCAAACTAATGACGCGGCTTCGTTTCATCTCCAAGTCGTGGTGTGGCTTCGTTTCATCTCCAAACTAATGACGTGGCTTCGTTTCATCTCCAAACTAATGACGCGGTTTCGCTTCATCTCCAAGTCGTGGCGTGGTTTTGTTTCATCTCCAAACTGATGACACAACTTCGCTTCATCTTCAAAGTCGTGGTGCGGTTTCGTTTCCTCTCCAAAATATTGGTACAACTTCACCTCTTCTCCAAAATTTGTGTAGCTTCGCTTCCTTTCCAAAAATGTGGGTGTAGTTCCACCTCATATGCGAGATCAAGTTTGGTTTGTCTAGCTCTACCTCATATGCGAGGACGACTCTAGTCCATCTGGCTCCACCTCATATGCGAGGACAACTCCGGTCCATCTGGCTCCGCCTTGTATGCGAAATCGACTCTAGCTAACCTGACTCCGTTCAAAATCTTGATGGCACATTTTTCTCATCTTCAAGGTTTGATGGCATATCCGCCTCATCTTCAAACACAAAATGGCATATTTCCCTTATCTTCAAATTTTGATCAAGGAGTAACATAACAAGGCAAACCTTTCGAGGATCCTCCCTAGGGTGATCGAATGAGAGAGTTATATGCCTTTGCGAGGCCCCTTCCCATGATGATCAGGATATACAAACGGTGCTACAAAGTAGACCTTTTCGGGATCCACCTAGGGCGATCAAATGGGAGAGTTGTAAGCCTTTTCGGGCCCCTCCCATGACGATCAGGATATACGAGCGTACCAAAGACGGGTCGATGAGATTAACAAAAAAAACTTGTTTTGTTGTACTCCTTTGGTTGCC